>NC_057865.1:214523053-215188887 GCF_019393635.1 Dromiciops gliroides
GATCTTGTATTTGAAAGTCAAATTTGCCATTCAGTTCAGGTCTTTTCATCACAAATACCTGAAAGTCCTCTTTTTCATTAAAGTCCCACTTTTTCCCCTGAAAGATTATGCTGAGTTTTGCTGGGTAGCTTATTCTTGGTTGTAATCCCAATTCCTTTGCCCTCTGGAATATCATATTCCATGACCTCCAGTCCTTTCATGTAGAAGCTGCTAGATCTTGTGCTATCCTGACTGGGGTTCCACAGTACTTTAATTCTTTCTTTTTGGCAGCTTGCAATATTTTCTCCTTGATCTGAGAGCTCTGGAATTTGGCTATAATATTCCTAGGAGTTTTCCTTTTGGGATCTCTTTCTGGAGGTGATCGGTGGATTCTTTCAATTTCTATTTTATCTTCTGCTTCTAGAATTTCAGGGCAATTTTCCCTGACACTTTCTTGGAAGATGATGTCTAAGCTCTTTCCTTGATCATGGTTTTCAGGTAGACCAATAATTTTCAAATTATCTCTCCTGGACCTATTTTCCAGGTCAGCAGTTTTTCCCAGAAGATATTTCACATTGCCCTCTATTTGTCTATTCATTTGGATTTGCTTTATTGTGTCTTGGTTTCTCATAAAGTCACTAGCTTCCATTTGTTCAATACTAATTCTTAGGCAATTATTTTCATCAGAGAGCTTTTCCATTTGGCTTTTCAAGCTGTTGATTTTTTTCTCATGTCTTTCCTGTATCACTCTCATTTCTCTTTCCATTTTTTCCTCTACCTCTCTAACTTTATCTTCAAAGTCCTTTTTGAGCACCTCTATGGCCTGAGACCAATTCATATTTTTCTTGGAAGCTTTAGATATAGGGGCTCTGATGTTGACATCTTCCTCTGAGGGTGCCCCTCGGTCTTCCTTGTTATACTGAAGAAACTTTCTATGGTCCTCACCTTTCTCTGTCTGCTCATCTTGCCTTTCTTTTACTTGACTTTTAGCTCCTTAAAGTGGGGCACTGTTTCCAGGCTGCAGTATCCCAAGCTTCAGAAGTCCCAGGTGGTATGATTTAAGGAGGATCAGGTTCTTCACTCACCTAGCCTATTCCCTGGTCCATAGATGACCCCAGACCAACTTGCTAATCAACCAGCTGTGTGTGTTGTGGTTGTCAGCTCTGAGGAGCCTGTACCCCTCCCCAAAATGGGACACTGCTACTCAAGCCTACCTCCTGGTTCCCAGCAGGGGTGAAAAACCCAATTTCTGCCTCAGCACCAGCATAGACCCCTGTAATCTCCCCCCTGCCCAGGGCTCAGCCCTCTCACCAGACTGTGAGCTTAGTTCCAGACGACACTATTGTTTCAGCTGATTCAGAGGCTCTGGGGGTCTCATTCTCTGGTGAAGCCTTCCTAGGACTGGATCTGTGTCAGGGTGACTGTGGGGTTGGGCTCGACTCCTGCCTCAGCACAGCAGCTCCCTCCTTTTGACCTTCCAAGCCATTCTTGGTTAGAAGATGATTTCAGCACATTCTTCTGTGAGTTTTGCTGCCCCAGGCATTGTCCTATAACATTATTTGGATGTTTTTTGGAATGATTATGTCATGATTTCGAGAGCTCTGATATAGTGTTTTAAGACTTGTAAAGACAGTATTTTAACTGAGTCTCAAGGGAAGCCAGGGCTTCTAAGAAGTCGTAGTGAGAATCCACCTAGTGCTGTTCCAGTTGGGAAGAGAGGAACAGAAGCATAGGTGGAGTCTCCAAAGGATTAAATCCTGCCCTCTTTTCTTTTCTTTTCTTTTCTTTTTTTTTTTTTTTTTTGGTGGGGAAATGAGGGTTAAGTGACTTGCCCAGGGTCACACAGCTAGTAAGTGTCAAGTATCTGAAGTCGAATTTGAACTCATTTCCTCCTGAATCCAGGACCAGGGCTTTATCCACTGTACCACCTAGCTGCCCCCCCACCCTCTTTTCTAACCTCTACTCTGTCCAGGTAAATAGAAAACATAACTGCAACATTTCCCCCCACACTCTGGGTTTCAGGCTTTGGTCGAGAGCTCTCTGTGGCCTATTCCTTGCTTTATTACTTTCATCTCCTGTATCAAAGGGTCTTCCATTTATCTTCAGAGAACTCTTCTTGTATCTTTTAGGAGAAAACAGGGATTGGGAAACCCTTTTCATCTATTACCCTGGCACATTTTCCACAGAGACAATTCTGGGGATGCTGAGAGGTTGCTCACAGCTCTGTGGAAGTCACCCCAATCCAGCCATTGGGAAGTGGGGTGTTCCCAATCACCCCTGTGTCTTCTGGATGAAGACTTCTTTTCCTTTGTATCTACAAGACAATGCAGAAGAGTATTTTGAACTGTTGTGATCTTTTCAAAATTAATTCTTTATTATTCTGTAGGTCTCTGAGTGATGGACCCTACATTTGAGGGCCTGGGGATTTTTTTTTCATTTACTTTATAGTATGAGCAGGTTTTTCCAAATGTCCTTGGGTATTCACTTTAACTCTTTACATACTCTGAATCTCAGTCACTTTAGAGCATCAGTTGTTTTTCTCTACCCTGGGAGAAGTGGGGATTTCCTTGCTAAGCATTCCCATAAACAATGAAATCACATTTGGCTTTAAAAGATACTGGATAGGGGCAGCTAGGTGGTGCAGTGGATAAAGCACTGGCCCTGGATCCAGGAGGACCTGAGTTCAAATCTGACCTCAGACACTTGACACTTACTAGCTGTGTGACCCTGGGCAAGTCACTTAATCCTCATTGCCCTGCCCCCCCCAAAAAAAGATACTGGATACTCTATAGTTTTAGTCTAGAGACAAATAACTTTAAAAATCTGTGAATATAGGACTGAATTTTAGTGAAAGAACATAGACTTGAACCTGAGATCATAGGGTCAGAAGTAGAGAATTAGAAGGGAACTTAGAGGCTCTCCATCCCCTTCATTTTTACATTTACTGATCCATAGAGTACATTAAATCTGGGTTAGATTATCTGAGCACCCACATGTTAGGGGGCTCCCCATTTAGTTGAGAAAACTAAGACCTAGAAAAGTTAAGTGACTTGTCCCAGGTTACTCAACTAGTAAATAACATGTCTGAGATAGGAATTCAGGTCCATTGAATCTAATTCAGTGCCTCTAAATATCATACTGCCTCAGTCTTACAAGTATAATTTGGATTCTTACCCCTTAGATGTGTACTGTGGGGTCACTCACTTTAACAATTAGAATCCTGAGGGTTCTGTGAGTTTGAAGAATTTTAAAATGGGAAAGAGAATTGATCCATTTCTCCTATTTATTTCAATTCCTTTGTTTGATGGCAAATGTCCCCCTCTCCAAAAGAAGGATTATGTGGTAATCCAAGTGTCTGTACTAGGGAAGAGAAAAGGAAACCTACACATAAGGATTTTATATCCAAAAGAGATTTATTGAAAGGATATTCTTTTTTTTTTTAGTGAGGCAATTGGGGTTAAGTGACTTGCCCAGGGTCACACAGCTAGTAAGTGTCTGAGACCAGATTTGAACTCAGGTACTCCTGACTCCAGGGCCGGTGCTCTATCCACTGAGCCACCTAGCTGCCCCTGAAAGGATATTCTTTACAACTGATGGAAATGAAAGTGGGATGCTGTGGGCCTCCAAGTCTATGTCCAGATTGAATGATGATCTCACAAAGATGTTTCAAAAAAAAAAAAAGGCTCAGAAAGCAGCTCCAAAGATGGCTTCATTTTTGTATGGGAAAAGTTTTCCCTCTAATGTATATTAGATATGTTCCCTTTAGGCTACAAGGGGACTAGGGGATGTGGATTCCAGGATGGTGATTGATAAAGAACAAGGTTTAATCTACTGCTTCCAGATCTATGCTTTGGGATCTTTGAGTAGAGTAACTGGTTGCAGGAAGTGAGAGTATAAGACTGGAATATTCCCTGATTTATGCAACATTCACTACTATGGGGATATGGAGGATACTATCTATGATGACAGGTGCTATGAAGAAAAAGATGAAGAGACCTTCTTAGCTGGTTTTAGAGATGAAAGGGAAAAAAACCCAAGGGATGTAACAATTATAGAATACATGTCAATTCTGTCAGGGTCCAGGAGAGTATTCTTAGGCTGTTCTCTCAATTAAAAATATCAAAGACCTGTGAAGATGTTTATGTTTTCCCTTCCTCTCTCCCTTTGGGATCATACATAGAAACACTAACTCAGGTTCCACAGGGTAGGGAAGAATAAACCTCCAAATCCCAAAGATGCTCACAGAGTTGGATAAAAATCTTATTTAATATAGTATGTCTGAATGCATATAAGTGTATGTATATATATTCTATTGCTTCTATTCCTCAGAATGAACAAGGATATATAGAACCTGCACTTAGAAATTTTGAGAATTTATAGTTACTATTCTAATATATAATATATTTTATATACACACATTTATACATGTATGTACGTACATGCATGCACATATACATGCTCACACACACACAAACACACACTCACACATACACACAAAAGCTTCCCAGAACCACAGAGAAAGACATGGAAATCATTGAAGCAGTTAAAGTCTTGTTGGCCCAAACCAGTGCTTAGCACAGTGCCTGATAAACAGTAGGTGCTTAATAAATGCTTGTTGACTGCCTCTGCCTTTCATTGAATCATTGAATTTTGGACGTAAAGAAGACCTTAGAGAATCATCTAATCCGTGGTTGCATTTTTCAAATGATGAAATTGAGGTCCAAAGGAAAGGAAATAAGCATTTATTAAGTACCTGCTGTGTACCAGTAACTGTGTTAAGTACTTTACAAATATCTCATTTGATCCTCATGACAACCCTGGGAGGTAAATTCTTTTATTAATCCCCATTTTACAGTTGAGGAAATTGAGGCAACCAGAGATTGAGTGACTTACCCCGGGTCACATAGCTATTCTGAGGCTAGATTTTAACCCAGGTCTTCCTGATTCAAGGCTCAGCCTTCTATCTACTGTACCACCCAACCTCCTCTAAAAGAAATGAAGTCACTTTCCCAAAGCTGTACAGGTAGCTAATAAGTGAAAGCCTGCACTATCTTTGGATTCCCAGGCCTATGCAATTTCCATTGAACTATACTACCTCTGTACACACACACACACACACACACACACACACACACACACACACACACATATATCTATATATCTATATATAGATAGATGCATATATATATACACACGCACATATGTATATACATGTGTGTATGTGTATATTTATATATATTCATGCTGAGGAATAGAAGCTATAGAATATATACATATATACTACACTGAAACTTAATGGCCAGTCTTTTGCCCCTCCCCATCCCTTATAAGATCCTCCCTAAGTTTTCCTCCTTGACTTGACTTTGTTCCAAAGATTTTCCTTTCATCTGCAAACTTGGAGATTTTTTTACTGTACATTGACTTTTAAATCAGTAATTAAAATTTTAAATCTTATTAGTAACACAGACTGATCAGACTTTGACTCCAGAGGGAGAGAGGGATACATCAACAAAACCAGCCAGAGTGACTAATGAACACACAAAATGTAACCACTAGACAACAAGGAAATTGTACCAACCCAGGTATTCATTCTTCTCATGAATGATCTGAATAGAATATAGGTACATAGGATTTTCCTATCCTGTATTTGTGCATTTGTTCCAATGGTCATAAGTAGCTTGTTTGCTCTCAAGCATAAAGGAATGCACCCCCTGGGGGTGGTGAGAACAGTGGGTCAGTCATGCAAAATTCCATTAAAATTCCATAAAACAACAGAAAAAGAGACTACTTGGACTTGAGTGACCATTATTTTATCCCCTTTAAAAAGTGACCTCATTATGGTAACAGGATGTGGCTAATTAAATCTCCAGAGAAAAGTAGGTTAGGGAGTCAAGGTCATGGTATTGGGAAACCATATCCCAGAGAAAAGAACAGGAAGGCCCAGCAAGGATGCATCCCATAGGGAGGAGGGAGCAAATATATGTATGTATGTATGTATGTATGTGTATATACATTTGTGTGTGTGTGTGTGTGTATATAATACCAGCCTGTCTATCATTACTTTCCACCAGCTCATCAAAAAATCCAACAACCTCTCCAAAAGGCAACAGATAGTTCCGACACTTTGTCTTTGTGCAAACCTGACTATTCTCTAACGGTATTTTGTAAACTGGCAAATTGTCTAGCCTCTTAAGGACCTTTTAGGGCATGGCTTTCCATTGGTCTTCAATCTTGTATGTTCCCTGTACACCAAGAGTTCTTAGCAGAAATCTTATTATTTGTATGGAGATCTGGATGATAGACTTGGGAGCTGAGGATATACCTAGCTGACAAGTCTCCTTCAGTCTTATCTCTTAACCAAGACACACATATGGGCTATCTCCTCCATCTCCTTCAACTCCAAAGCATTAGTCAATAATCAAATATGGTTCTCTCCCAAACATTAGCAAGTACAGAGAATCTACTCTGTCCTTGCCTTCCAAAGCCAGGCTGCTACATCTCCCATCAGGGTTCTAGCCCTGAGGGATTTGTAGGCTTTCTCTCTTCTCTTGCAATCAGCTTGAGCCTCCACTGATTGTTTTTCTCTCACAGTAATCAGGGTACTATGACTAGAGAGACCATTTAACCACCTAACATTGTTTGGCTTTTACACAGGGATATATATTTCAAAGACATAGACAGGACAGTCAATCAATGAATGTTTGTTAAGCACGTACTACATGCCAAGAACTGAGAATTCAAAGAAAGGCAAAAAGCAGTCCTTATTTTCAATTCTAAATGTACATTTATACATATAAACACACACACACACACACACACACCTCATCCCTACACCTTGATCCCTGAGGCTCATAACTGAGCTTTATTACCACATAGTATTGCCCTACCAAGTTGATGTCTGGATCTGGCATAGCTGCCAGATGAGCCCATGTTTCACAACTGCTAGGCTAGGGTCCCAAAGGTCACTCCCAAAGAGTGCTCCTTGCTCCTGTGGGCATTCATGCTGGATTGGCTATGAAATCTAATCTAAACTCTGACTCCTAGATTCCTATGGCTCACTCTTCTGACCTTTTTGAAACTCCCAAAGTTGGAATGGTCTCTCATCTTGAGCTAAGGAGTCACTGAATGAAGCAAAAGACACAAAGAAGTAGCTGAAGTTGATAAGATTTTATGAATGCCTTCAGAGTCAAAGAGCTTGTCATTCTCCACGTGACTAGGTGACCAAAAGTCATTACTAGATGCCTATAAGTTTTCCATAATCTCTCAAAGGAAAACAGTTCTGTCATGATTCTCCCAGAAGGCATTTTCTCAATGTCCTCCACATAGAGAGGTTGCATTAGCTGAAGAAGAGAGTGACAGAAAAGGAAGTGGAGGTACTTATTGATGATGGCCTTCTCAAGGATTTTAGCCACAAACAAAAGATGAAGAAACATAGGATGATAGCTAATGGAGATGGATGAATCAAGTTAGGAGGTTTTGAAGATGGGAGAAATGTGGTTGTAGGAAACAGGAAAGCAGCCAGTAGGCAGGGAGAGATTTAAGCTAGATAATAGGTATGACAAAAGGGGCAATTTGCTAGAGGAGATGGGATGGAATCAGATTACTTGAGCAGGTAGAGTGGTTGGCTGTGGAAAGGGGGAAATATCACCTTATCAAGTGATACAGGAGTGAAGGAGATAATGGGAGAAGCCATCTGGGTGATGGGAGATAAAGACAAGGAGAGAAGAAGAGAATGCCTTCAATTTTCTCAGAGAAATATGAGGCAAAATTGTCAGCTGACAAGGTGGGAGGAGTCATGAAATCTTTGAGGAGGGATGAAAAGGTTTGGAAGCACTGCTGAGATGGGTGGAATAGTGAAACAATCAGAGAGGTATAAAAACATTGCTTTGCCATAGTGACTCAGTTGAGATTATGTAACACAAAATTGTAATGGATCCAGTTAACATAGTTTCCTGATTTCCTCCTGTCTCATTTATCAGCATATGAATAGAGAGAAAGCAGAAGTTGGTAGGAGAAGATAGTATGGAAGAAATTAGGCATAGACCAACATCTTACACCTTATACTAAAATAAGGTCAAAATGGATACATGATTTAGACATAAGAGGTGATACCATAGGTAAATTAGGAGAGAAAGGAATAGTGTACCTATCAGATCTTTGGAAAGGAAAACAGCTTTTGACCAAACAAGAGATAGAGTATATTATAAAATGCAAAATGGATGATTTTGATTATATTAAATTAAAAAAATTTTGTACAAACAGAAGCAATGCATCCAAGATTGGAAGGGAGGCAGAAAGCTGGGAAACAATTTTTGAGGCCAGTGCTTCTGATAAAGGCCTCATCTCTAAAATATATAGGGAATTAAATCAAATTTATAAGAATCCAAGTCATTCCCCAATTGAGAAATGGTCAAAGGATATGAACAGGCAGTTTTCTGATGAAGAAACCAAAGCTATCTATTCCCATATGAAAAAATGCTCTAAATCTCTAATGATTAGAGAGATGCAAATAAAAACAACTCTGAGGTACCACCTGACACCTATCAGATTGGCTAAAATGACAAAAAAGGAAGATATTAAATGTTGGAGAAGCTGTGGGAAAATTGGAACATTGTTGGTGGAGCTGTGAACTGATCCAACCATTCTGGAGAGCAATTTGGAATTATGCCCAAAGGGCAATAAAGCTGTGCATACCCTTTGACCCAGCAATTCCACTTTTAGGTCTTTTTCCCAAAGAAATCATGGAAGGGGGAAAGAGACCCACGTGTACAAAAATATTTATAGCTGCTCTTTACGTGGTAGCAAGGAATTGGAAGTTGAGGGGGTGCCCATCAATTGGGGAATGGCTGGACAAGTTGTGGTATATGAATACAATGGAATACTATTGTGGTGTAAGAAATGATGAGCAGGAGGAGTTCAGAGAAACCTGGAGGGTCTTACGTGAGCTGATGATGAGTGAGATGAGCAGAACCAGAAGAACATTGTACACAGTATCATCAACATTGAGTGTTGACCTACTGTGATGGACTATATTCTTCTCACCAATGCAATGGTACAGAAGAGTTCAAGGGAACTCATGATAGAAGAGGATCTCCAAATCCAAGAAAAAAAAAAAAACTGTGGAGTATAGATGCTGATTGAACCATACTATTTCTTTTGTTTTGGGTGCTGTTGTTTTTTTTTCTATTTTGAGGTTTTGCATCACTGCTCTGATTTTTTCTCTTGTAACAGGATTAATGCAGAAATAGGATTAATGTTATTATGTGTATATATATATATGTGTGTGTGTATATATCTATCTATATGTATATGTATATAGATATATAGATATAACCTATATCAGATTACCTGCTGTCTAGGGGAGGGGGAAGGGAGGGGAGGGAGGGAGAAAAATCTGAAATTGTAAAGCTTGTATAAACAAAAGTTGAGAACTATCTTTACATGTTAACGGAAAAAATAAAATACCTTATACATAAAAAAAAAAGAAGTTGGTAGGAGAAATCTAAGGTTGAAGATTGACAAGGCAAGATCATTGGTAGGATAATATCTATTCCCTTGGATTTTATTAACCCTCTTTCTGTCATCTCTGTAATGGATTGTCCATTCAAGTTACAAACTCTTAAGTACTTTTTGCTGAGTGGTAAACAGAATGAGTTTAGTATTCACCTGCTATGATGTCCCACTACCTCCAAAGTGCCTTTTTAATCTCTTCAGGCATCTTTGCCATGTGATTTCAGATTTTGCCTTTTCATATTGTACAGTTCCAAATGCTGTGCTTTTAAGACTTTCTAACAATCTACTTCTTTTCTCTAAGTCAAAGAACATAGCAATTCTGCGTCAATCAGTTGCCTTTCTGGAACATGGATCCCTTCCCAATCCCTCAATGCTCATGTCTTCCCTCTGTTGATTATCTCACATTTATCCTATATCCTCTTATTGTGTCTATTAGTATCCTTTCAAAATGAGGAATCCTTTATGGTACTCTCCTATAAACCATGAATAGATCATAGAGAATCATCCAAATTCATCCCTGTGAAGCAAGGAGGAGGCACTAGGATTTCTGAAATGGTTAAAAATGTGTCTAAGTCTTTCAGATAACATTTGCAAAACAACAACTTTGCCCTGAAGCCAACAATAGATTTTGTATTTTGAGCTGAGATATATACTCATCAAATAGAATTCCTGATTTGATTTTTAAATTGGAGAAGGGTCACCTAATATTAGGGATGGTGGCTTGGGGAGACAACTTGGAAACTCAGTGCATGGTGTAGAATATAAACAAGATCTGGGTTGCCTATCATTTGTGGCTATGTCTGCCTAGTTAAGCTGAACCTGGATAGAAGATTGGCTCAAGCCAAAGTGGAAATGGCTGTAAAAGAAGACTTTCCTAGACAGTCCAGATGAAATTAGGAGGGCCATTGGGTCTGATTTAGAAACTGGCAAAGCATTTCCTATAAATGGAATGGGACCTATGATGTTAAATCAGTCTTACCTCCTAGAATTTCCCAATGACTTAATGTACCACAAACTCCCCACTACTCTCCTTTGAAATATGGGGGAGTCTTGGTACTGAGCACAGTTTGATGGATACCTTTGTTATTAAGAATCTGGATGATGGGGCGGCTAGGTGGTGCAGTGGATAGAGCACCAGCCCTGGATTCAGGAGTACCTGAGTTCAAATCCGGCCTCAGACACTTGACACTTACTGGCTGTGTGACCCTGGGCAAGTCACTTAACCCCAATTGCCTCACTAAAAAAAAAAAGAAAAGAAAAAAGAATCTGGATGATGGGAATTTCTCTGGACACCCTTAAGGTAAGGCCATAATCATCTCCATGTTGGGGATAGAAATAGTGATTAGCAGCCACCTCCATGTTATTATAATGGAAATGGTGGGGGCAGCTAGGTGGTGCAGTGGATAGGGCACCGGCCCTGGATTCAGGAAGACCTGAGTTCAAATCCGGCATCAGACACTTGACACTTACTAGCTGTGTGACCCTAGGCAAGTCACTTAACCCCCATTGCCCCACCAAAAAAAATGTAAGAAGGGAAATGATGAACTCACAATTGTGATGAGGGCTGGGTCCAATTATCCATGATAAATTATACACCCCACACACACATGACATTGAAGAGTCCTCTATCCAGGACTACAATCAGAAATAAGTAAAGAGTGGTCCCTAATATGAGATAAGGAGATATGGTGTCCAAATAACAGTTTGTTGGTAGAAGATTGGAGTAACAATGTAATTGTTTCTGATTGAACTAATTTTACATCCTAGGGTCCCAACACCCACTAGCCCTATGTATCTGGGAACTATGCCCTTCCAAAGTACAATGTCATTCACTGGAATGGCTGGACACCAGTTGTCCTGCTCTGATGACATGGTGTGTTGACCTATCTCATCCAGTGATCAATATTTGGGTACAAATAAAAATGTACTGCTAGGAACTTATGCAAGAGATTTATTGAAGGATACACAGAATCCAGTGAAAAATCAGTAATCCCTTTAGTCCATTCCTACTGCCCCAGAAGTGGCAAGCTCACTTAACATAGCCAGTCCTGATGCTTAGCTTCCTGCACCCAAGTGTGCTTCAAATCCCACTGATATCAAACGTGCCTGGTGACATGTATCCTGTGGCTAAATTGACCTATAGTTCCACATATCCTCAGAAAAGGGCTGATATCTCCTAGGGAAACCATGAGAAAGTCACTTCAAGGGGAGACAAAGGGCTGGGAGAAATTTGCCACAGAAGGGAAGTTACTTATCTACTCTCTGGAAGGTGTTTACAGAAAATGAGGATAAATGATAGGCACCTGCCACTCTGGGAATATGAACACTGTTCAAAGTGGCCAGGGAATAAATAACCATCAAGCAACAGAAAAATTGCATTCACTCCAGTACTTTCTTCTCTGACATACTTAAGATTGTGTCCTTCATATGTGCATGGGATTTTGTTATCAGAAACTGGTGAATTTTTAAAGTACACTTGGATTCTACAAAGGGACTTGCCCTTGTGGACAATGGGCTATTCACAAACAACCTTCAGTCCAGAAGAGAACTGGTCAGCTCCTAATTGAAGTTTATGTATATTGTGGCATAACCCAGGATGAGGATAAAAGGCTACATCACAGAAGTGGATGTTTTTTTCTGTGCTTTGCTTTGATATAAACAAATTGAAGTTAGGTAAGTTTCCTGGACATGAGTTGTGTCTCTTCACCTTGAATCTATAACTAAACTGTTATGAATAGTCTCATCACTGATACCTAAGGAACTTCTCTATTATTTTTCCTTATCCTTTATTTGCTATTCCAATGCTAGGTTTTCATAAGAGGTCTTATGCATGCCTATAGGAACTATCTCAAGTGAGGCAGAGCTGAGAGGGTAGAGTACAGTGAGTTCCCCTCAAAAAAAAAAAACACCCTTCAAATACAACAAGAAAATATACCAGACCGAATCCTGAGAGAGGAATCCAGAAAAAGTCACAGTGAGTCCTTTGTCCAGCCCAGGTTGGCATAAAGAAACAGACAAAAAGGTCTGCAGACACTGGATACAGGTCTAGCCAAGTACATACTGGCATGGAGTACTGCAGCTCCCAAGGAGAGACTGCAGACCAAGGCTAGAGGAGGTTTCAGACCAGGCCACCTCCAGACCCATAAGACAGGGACTTGTCACCCTCTCTCCAGATCCAGGATGGAGTGAGAAGGAGACTTGTGCAAGGGAGAGGTGCTGCCAGGTAGTGAGGCCCTGGGTGATGCACTGAGAAATAAAGTAGTTGAGAAGTCTCAGCAGCAACAACAGAGTAACTTGGAATCCAAGAGAAGCAGGGTCTTACTTCCAGCATCTAGCCCAGTCTGCAAAGGAATAACTAGGATGGGAATCTGAGACCAAAGGTGAGCCTACAATTCTGCTGCTCTGAGCCAAAAGAGCTTTAGAGATTTCCAATTGGCTGATAGTTTCAGCAGTAGTTCTAGTCTTGGTTAGACAGAAACCCAGATCAGGAACTTGCAGAGCTTAGACCAAGGGGCCAGTGATCAGATTTTACCCTGGATCAGACTACTTTGCAAACACTGAAATCTTGCAGGTCCCTTGCCTGTCCTTTAGGTCCTGGAAAAACATAACATTCAATACCCCAAGAAAGCAGCAACAGGACCAGCCCAGACCTTCTCTCCAGAAGTATGGCAAAACTCAACCCTAACATCATCTGAAGTAAGGAATCAGGCTGGAAGAACATATGGACAAAAAGAGAACTGTATCATAATGGCATAATGAATGATCTGTTATGTTGGCAGGGATGGTCAAAAGACAAATACAGAGCTCCAAAACATCTACAAGCAATGCCTCAGTTCAGGCACAAACTCAACTAAAATTCCTGGAAGACATAAAGCAAGAAGTGTTTTGGTGGTGGTGGTGGCAGCAGCTTTTTGGGTTTGGGGTTTGGGGTAGGGTTTTTGTGGTGTGTTTTTTTTGTAAAAAGAGTTTTAAATTTTTTATAAATAGAATGGGAGGGGATACATGTATCATCTCCTCATATTTAAATATAACCAGTTTATTCTTGTTTAGTCCTTTATCATTGTTATAAATTTTTATAAGTAGAATGAGAGTACTTGAGAAAAACTGGAAAAGAATGAATTGGAAAGGAAATTAACACCTTGGCATAAAAGGTTCAAAACCTTGCCCAAGCAATCCACTCCCTAAAAATTAGAATAGGCCAAAAATAGAAGCCAATGACTCCATAAGGCAACAATAAATACCAAAACAAAGTCAAAAGGCTGAAATAACTTAAAGGAAGTGAAAAGTTACTTCATAGTAAAAACAACTGATCTGGAAAACAGATTGAAGAGAATCATTTTAAGAATCATTGGACTATCTGAAAGTCATGACTTTTTTTAAAAAGAGCCTAGAGAGTATATTTCAAGAAATCTTAAAAGAAAATTAGCCAGGGGCAGCTAGGTGGCACAGTGGATAGAACACCAGATTTGGATTCAGGAGGACCTGAGTTCAAATACAGCCTCAGACACTTAACACTTACAGCTGTGTGACCCTGGGCAAGTCACTAAACCCCAATTGCCTTGCAAAAAAAAAAAAAATTAGCCAGATCTCTTAGAACTAGAAGGTAAAGTGGAAATAGAAAGACTCTACCAGTCACCTCCTAAAAGAAACTCTTGAGTAAAAACTCTGAGGAACATCATAGCCAAAATCCAGAGCTTCCAGGTTGAAATATATATATATATATATATATATATATATATATATACTAAATATCCAGAAAGAAAAAATTCATGTACTGAGGAGGCACAGTCAGGATCACAGGCAACTTAGCAGCCACTACTATAAAGGGATGGAAAACTTGGAATATGATATTCCAGAAGGCAAAGGATATGAGCTTAGAGCTAAAAATAACTTACCTACAAAACTAAGTATAATGCTAGAGGGGGGAAAATGGATCTTTAATGAAATAGAGGACTTCAAAGTATTCCTGATTTTGAGGGTGGGGGAGAACAGAGCTATGGAGACCTTTGAAGTTCAAACACAGGAGTGAAGAGAAACATAAAAAGGTAAACATGAATGAATAATAATAAAGGACTAAACAAGAATAAACTGGTTACATTCAAATATGAGTAGATGATACGTGTATCCCCTTTGAACCATCATCAGGATCCATAAAGGAAGTCCAATTGGACAAGACCTAGGATTTTTCTGTTATGGCTTGATGATCTTAAGAGACTAATGGAAAGAGAGGGGAAGAGGAATACACTGAGGGTAAAGGGAAAGGAAAGTTAGGAAAAAATACCTCACAAAATCAGGATATATAGGTATACACGTATACAAAGAAAAGGGATTGAAGGGAAGCAGCTGACAATTGAACCTCACTCTCATCTGAACTGATCAAAAGAAGAAAGAACACAGAGAGAGAGTTGGGTACAGAAATATATTTAACTTACAGAGAAATAGAAGGGAAAGGGGAAAAGGAAAGATATAAAATTGGAGGGTAGATTAAGGGAGAGATTAATTTTAAGCAATACCAATTCTTTTTAAAAAATTTTTTTAATTAACTAATTAATTTGTTTATTTTTTGTGGGGCAATGGGGGTTAAGTGACTTGCCCAGGGTCACACAGCTAGTAAGTGTCAAGTGTCTGAGGCCGGATTTGAACTCAGGAACTCCTGAATCCAGGGCCAGTGCTTTAGCCACTGCGCCACCTAGCTGCCCCCAAGCAATACAAATTCTAAGGATGTACAAAAGGATCTATAACTCTTTTTAAGATGAGAAAGAATGGGAATCTGAAGGGATGTGCATACATCAGAGCATGGATGAACAAGTTATGATATACAAATGTGATGGAAATGCAGAAATCCTATAAGTGTAATGACTAATCAGGATTTCAGAGGATTAATGAGGAAATATGCTCCCTGCTTCCTAATAGAGTGATGAAGGACTCATAATGCAGAATGGGACAATTTCTTTTTTAGACATGGCTAATGTGAAGTTATTTTATTGACTATACATGTTTGTCATGAGTTTTGTTTTTCTTGTCTTCTCAATGATGGGCAGGAGAGAGAAGGAGAGAGAAGATAGATGTTGAATTATTAAAACAAATTTTTAATTTTTTTATTTTAAAGAAACCATATCAAAGGACATCAAAGTAGCATAGCATCATAGTAAGATATTCATTTAGAGCAGCAAAGGGCATGATCTCTTTTGATGACAAAAGAGAAAAGCTCTGGGACCTCTCTCAACCACTAAGGAGATGTAGTCTCAAGTCTCCTGATTCATTAATAACGATGCTTAGGAAAACTTTCTGGTAGGTCTAGGAATCCCTTGTCTGTACCAACTTATGATATAAAGAAAGTTGTCTATTTCTGGGAAGGGTCCATAGGAACCGAGGATGAATGATGTCTTCCTCCCACACCAGAACCATTCAGAATGACCATGGAATTCATTAGGTGTAATCACTAGGAAACAGAGAAATTATATTAACCCCAGCCTGAATACTCATCTAAAATACTTAAATTTGGTCTGTTTATATGTGCATATGACAGGCACAATTAGCCACAACTGTGATACTTTCCAGTGTTGTTTTCTTTTTAAAGAATCTTGTTGTTGTTGTTTGTCCTTTGCTCTCGAAGAGGACCATGATATCAAGGGTAATGTCATGACTTGCACTGAATTGGATTTAAGTGAGGGAGGGCTGTGCAAAGTCACCAACCTCACTCTCCCTTCCAGAGCCATCTGTGTCTAGTACAACTGGAGATGACCCTGGATGTTTTAAGGCAATTGGGGTTAAGCGACTTGCACAGGGTCACACAGTGTGTAAATGTCTGAGGAGAGATTTGAACTCAGGTCCTCCCAACTTCAGGGCAGGGCACTGCACCACCTAGCTACCCTAACAACTTAAAACTCTCTAAGCAAATATAATTTGGAATGCCTAGGTAGACTAGAATCAATTTACCCTATGAGGTAAATTCCATAGCATTCTTAGACATCACCAGTCCCCTTACAATTCCCTCAGTTGTTAAAGAAGGAACTATTTTTAGTAATGAAATAACATGATGGTGGAGATCCTAAGACAACACCAGGTTAGAAAAAGAAAGGACTTGGCTTAAAGAATCATTCTCTCTTCCCCCTGACATTATCAAACACCTCCAAACCTTATTAGGGTTGATAGGAATTGATAATAATTTGGTGCCACAATATGTAAATAGTAATCTCCATCAAAGTTCCATACCAATGTCTTACCATGAGGTGAGGTAGTTCTGGATTCTTCATGACTATCCATGGATCATAATCTCTAGAAACTTCCAGTGAACTAGAAAAGTTCTGAGTATAAACTCAACAATGACAGACTATATGTCTATTATTCAATGACCAGCCTGGTCAAATTGATCTTCACCAATTTTCACCATTTTGGGAGGGTTACAGCAACTTATGAGCACCATTTACTAAGGGATGGAGGGGTTGTGGTTCATCTGGGCAAAAGGAAAAGCCACACAAATGATATCATCGATCTTTTGAAGGTTGAAGCAAGTCACTTCAGCAAGTCATTCCATATCTTTACCTTGGTTTTCTTATCTATAAAATGATAGAGTCAGAGTAGGAATTAGGGTTAGGGTCAGAGTTAGGGATAGAGGTAAATAAACTTCCAAGTCTAAATTCAATTCAATAAACATTTATTAAATACCTAATATCTCTAGGCACTGTACTTAGTGCTGGTGATAGAAATAAGAAAAAGAAAAATAATCCCTTCCCTCAAGTATCTTACAATTTAATGGGGGAAGATAAAACACAAAAGGATGCTAATAAGGTGGGGGAACACCAGGGAGCACCCATCTGTTCCACAGAATTCAAACCAAGCAAAGCTGCTGCTGGAAAGTAGAGAGTTGGTATTCCCACTCTTGTAAGTATACCTGGTTGTTCATATCTCTGTGCTGTCATAGCCCTTCCTGGGAATGCGCTGATGTAGTATAGCACTAACCAGCTCTGGAGTTAGAGAACTTGGGTTCAAATCCTTCCACTGACACTTCTCATGTGACTTTGGACAAGTTACTTAATCTCACTAGGCTTCTATTTCCTCTGTATCTAACAGAATCACTGCTTGGTCTGGGCCACTGTGCCCTCTCCCTAAAGGGACCTGCCACCTGATCCATGCAGACAGTGACCTGTACTAAATAGGGCAATCCAAATGGAAGTCTGAACTCATTCCATACGAGGACAAATGGGTTAACATAAAAGGAAAATAAATTTGGAAAAGTCCCCAAAAAGGATTAAATACTTGTGATTAATTGCTCTTGGTTTCTAGGCCATTAAGAAAACCACATCATGGTATATGAATACAATGGAATACTATTGTGCTGTAAGAAACGATGAGCAGGAGGAGTTCAGAGAAACCTGGAGGGTCTTGTGTGGGCTGATGATGAGTGAGATGAGCAGAACCAGAAGAACATTGTACACAGTATCATCAACATTGAGTGTTGATCTACTGTGATAGACTATATTCTTCTCACCAATGCAATGGTACAGAAGAGTTCCAGGGAACTCATGATAGAAGAGGATCTCCAAATCCAGGGGGAAAAAAAGGACTGTGGAGTATAGATGCTGAATGAACCATACTATTTCTTTTGGTTTGGGTGCTGATGTTTTTCTATTTTAAGGTTTTTCGTCATTGCTCTGCTTTTTCTCTCTTTTTTTTTTTTTTAGTGAGGCAATTGGGGTTAAGTGACTTGCCCAGGGTCACACAGCTACTAAGTGTCTGAGGCCGGATTTGAACTCAGGTACTCCTGAATCCAGGGCCGGTGCTCTATCCACTGTGCCACCTAGCTGCCCCCTGATTTTTCTCTTATAACATGACTAATGCAAAAATATGTTTAATGTTAGTTTGTATATATATATATATATATATTTTTTATATATATATATATATAAAACCTATATCAGATTACCTGCTGTCTAGGGGAGGGGAGAGGGAGGGAGAAAAATCTGAAATTGGAAAGCTTGTATAAACAAAAGTTGAGAACTATCTTTACATGTAATGGGAAAAAAATAAAATAATTAATTAAAAAATAAAGAAAACCACACCATATGAACCTGCAGTCCATAAGGATCTCAGACAAGTCGTCAAGCCTCACATCACAGTAAGGTAAATAGTTCAGTTCTGCACAAAAACGGAAAAGAAATTAATATGAACAAAATTCCAGACATTCTCCTATCAGCTTCCAAACTTGTAATAGGCAGAGTAGTACAATATATATCAGTCCATAAGCCTTAAATCATACAAATATTTCAAAGCAATAGCTCTGACATATAAAGAAAACATCATAAAACTAAGTATGGTCAAAAGCAAAAACTACAAGAAAATTTTAGTGTATCCCTTCAATGCTAAGGCATCCAAGAAAGAGTCCTCAAGGGAAAATCTCTCTAGTGTGTCCCTGAAAATGTATGGGGGGGGGCAGCTAGGTGGTGCAGTGGATAGAGCACTGGCCCTGGAGTCAGGAGTACCTGAGTTCAAATCTGGCCTCAGACACTTGACACTAGCTGTGTGACCCTGGGCAAGTCACTTAACCCCAATTGCCTCACTAAAAAAAAAAAAAATGTATAGGGGGCCCAAATATATCCTGGATGAATCCTTATAATGTAGAACTCCCTCTAGGTAGCTCCTTTCAACTGGTACATGCATTCTGAGGTTGGATCCCGAGAAGATGGCTACTAACTCAAGGTATAAGAGACATCTTATGAGTACCCACTTCCCCATCACTGTGCTTTCCTTTAACACTCAACAAGCAGATACAATTAGCACCCAAGCAAGGACATTTACTAAGATAGCATAGGAAAAATAGTAGCTATAGTATAAAACATTCCCTCCACAGACCTGTCTCTGCAGCAAATGTCTCTAATAAAAGTCTGATATCTCAGATACATAGGAATGTTGAAAAAATTATATAGGTAGTTTTCAAATGTAGGAATGAAAGCTATCAATAACCATATGAAAGAATACTTTTTTAAAACGTTGAAGTTTCATACCCCTCAGATTGGTAAAGACAATAAAAGACAAAACAAGCTAAATGTTGGAGCCATTGTGGGAATGACACATAACATATAATTGTACTGTCGCTGGAACTGTTCACCCCAACTATTCTGGAAAACATCTTGGAATTTTATTAGAAACGTAAGTAAATTGTATATATCCTTGAGCCCAATATATTCCCAAGGAAATCAAAGACAGAGAGAAAGGTCCAATGTATACAAAAATATACACAGCAGCACTTTTTGTGACACCAAAGAACTGGAAGCTATCTGTCAGGAAATCATTAAACAAATTGTAGTATGTAAAGAAACATTATTGGGGCATAAGAAATTATAAGTTAAAGAATTTGTAATCTTGACTAAATGAACAAAATAATCAAGGCAAAAAACAACAACACACAATCTGAAATAACCACAATAGTTTAATGAAAACAACATTGAAAGACTCCAGAATTTTAATCGATGGCATGATACATCATGACTACAGAGGAAAGATGGTGAATAGATGCCTTTTCTTGGTAATGACTAGGGAATGAAGAATGCTGGGCTAGTGAGTTGGTTTGTATTATACTGTATTTCTTTGTTATGAGCAAAGGTGCTCTTGAGGGTGCATGGGGAATCATTGGAAAGTGACATCAATTGAAAAAAGAAAGCATCAATTAAGCATGCTTAAAACTAAGGAAAATTACTAAAATTAGAAAATAATGAAGGGGAAATGCATTGATTAAGCACTTACCATGTGCAAAGTATTGTGCTAAGTGCTAGAAAGACAAGTAGAAAAGCAAGATAGTCCTTAATTTCAAGGAGTTCACATCCTATAGAGGAAACAACACATAAAGAAGGTTTCAGCTGCAAAGCAGATGGAAATGGTCTGTAGGGTACAGCAGTAGATGGTAATTCATCCTTTTAAAAGTTGTTTTCAAGGATATGAGCAGGCAGTTTTCAGTTGAAGAAATCAAAGACATTGCCATATCAAAAAATACTCTAAATCACTATTGATTAGAAAAATGCAAATTAAAACAACTCTGAGGTACCGCCTCACACCTATCAGATTGGCTAATATAACAAAAAATAAATAAAAATTATAAATGTTGGAGAAGCTGTGGAAAAATTGGAACACAAATGCATTGTTGGTGGAGCTGTGAACTAATCCAACCATTCTGGAGAGCAATTTAGAACTATGCCCAAAGGGCTATAAAACTGTGCATACCAGGGCAGCTAGGTGGTGCAGTGGATAAAGCATTGGCCCTGGATTCAGGAGGACCTGAGTTCAAATCTGGCCTCAGACACTTGATATTTACTAGCTGTGTGACCCTGGGCAAAGTCACTTAACCCTCATTGCCCCGCAAAAAAAAAAATTATATATATGTATATATATAATAAAATAAAATAAAACTGTGCATACCCTTTGACCTAGAAATACCACTATTAGGTCTTTATCCCAAAGAGATCATGGAAAAAGGAAAACGACCCACATGTACAAAAATATTTATGGCTGCTCTTTTTGTGATGGCAAAGAATTGGAAATTTATGGGATGCCCATCAATTGGGGAATGGCTGAATAAGTTGTGGTATATGATTTTGATGAAATATTACAGTATCAAGGAGTTTGGTGGTAAGAACTTTCTTTTTCAAGCCTACAGTAGTTTGTGGCTAGTGAGGAGATAGGAGGGAAAATGTCTATCACTTATAAAAGCAGTTTCTAAGTTGTATCACCACAAGTGTTGATTCTCAGGATGATGATGGATATGGAGGCTGAACTGGACATTCTGGAGTCACTGCTATTCCCAGATCTCTTGGACTTATGTGCCCATCAGTGGCAGTTGATCTATAGTGATTGTTAGTGATGGTGAGGATTCCAGGTCCATCCTCCACAGGGATAGCTCCCTTCAAAAGTGGATGTAGGGGACAGGCTTAAAGGGGGGCTAGTAATCTGGAGGATGCTGTCATTTCCAAAGTCCTTGGGCTAAGAGTCCAGACCTATCTCCATTAGGGTCCAAGGGGAAGTCAAGGTACTGTCAATGATTTCTCTCATGTCTCTCCACCATGATGACTTTCTTTCAGAGACTATCACATGCTCCTATGAAAATAAAAGAAATAGATGAAAATTTAGAACATGCAATAGATAAAGAATAATTCACCTTTATGAAGAAATACAAGATGAATTGCATATTTCATTAATATAAAAGAAAATTGGTGGGGGGAGCAACATAGGGATGGAAGGATTGTCTTTGATAAAATAAAAAATTATTTGAGTTCCAGAGCTAGTATAATAAGGAATGCAGAGACACTAGAGGTATTTCCTACAAAGGACAAGAGTTTAAAGCAAGACTCTCAACTCTTGCTATGACATTCACCATATTTTTTAGAAATATAGCAATATCAGGAAAAATAAATTAAGGAAATAAGCAAAGGCAAAGAAGAGAATGAAATATCACCAGTGATGATATAGTTTACTTAGACCATCTAAAACAATAAAAACACCTTCAGCAAAGTAGTAACATATAAAATAAACACAAACTCATCAATATATGTATACATCACTAAGGAAAAAGAAAAACTGACTGAGAAATAACATTTATACTTAGCACAAAATGTATTAAATACCTTATCTTTAATCTACTGAGACACACTGAAGGCCTATATAAAAGCAATGGTAAAACAATTCTTCTGAAAATTTAGGAATAAAAAAAACTGAAAAGATGCTCATTACAAATTGCAGCAACATTGGTAAAATTATTCTCTAGGTTTAATGCAAGATGAAAGAGATATTATAACAAACTTCATGTGGAAGAATACATAGTTACAAATAACAAGAAAAAAATTTTCAAAGGAGGAAGATGGTAGAGAAAAGGCATGAGCTCTCCCCAATTTTCCTAAAAACAACTTTTAATCAAGTCTAGGAATGAATTCTGGAGTGACAGAACCCATAAAAGAATGTGGTGAAACAATTTTCTGGCCCAAGATAACTTAGGACTGTTTGAAAGGTCTGTCTCACTTGGATAAAAGGGAAGTATAGCCTAGAACAGGATGTGTTGGGGCAAGCCAATGGGAGACCCCTGCCTCCCAGCACAGATTAGCAATCAAGGCCTGTAGGTCAGCAGCACAGTAGATCTGCTATGAGGCTTCCAGGCCTAGCACTGCAGGCTAATGGGCAGGCCAGCCAGGCCCAAAGTAGGCATGACTAGACTGAGCCACCCCAGCACAGCAGGCCAGCAGCCATCCTGGAGTCCCCTGTGCAGAAAGCCAGTGACTGCTGCCCCTAGGCAAGAAGCATGAGACAGTATCTCCTGTGCCCCAGGAACAGACTTCAACTTTAAAAGTCACAAAATAGGCTGGGAAATGAGCAAACAAGAAGAAGAAGTTCCGATCATAGAAAGCTACTATGGCAACAGAGAAGATCAAAACACAAACTCAGAAGAGAACAACAATGTCAAAAAATGCCTACTGGTGAAGCCTCAAAGAGAAATATAAATTGGTCTCAGGCACCAAAAGTCCTCCTAGAAGAACTCAAAAAGGATTTTTAAAATGAAATAAGAAGAAAAATTGGGAAAAGAAATGAGAGTTATGCAAGAGAATTATGAAAAACCAGTCAACAGTTTGGTAAAAGAAATACAAAAATTGGAAAAAGATGTACAAAAATCCCCTGAAGAAAATAACTCCTTAAAAAGTAGAATTGGCGGGGGCAGCTAGGTGGCACAGTGGATAAAGAACCAGCCCTGGATTCAGGAGGACCTGAGTTCAAATCTGTCTTCAGACACTTGACACTAGCTGTGTGACCCTGGGCAAGTCACTATAACCCCAATTGCCTCACACACAAAAAAAAGTAGAATTGACTAAATGGAAAAGGAAGTACAAAAATTAACTGAAGAAAATAATTCCTTAAAAATTAGAATTGGCCAAATGGAAGATCATGACTATGAGACATTAAAAATCATTCAAATAAAATCAAAAGAATGAAAAATAAAAGAAAATGTAAAACATGTCATTGGAAAAACAATTGATCTGGAAAATAGATGCAAGAGAAATAATATAAGAATTACTGGACTACCTAAAAGCCATGGCGGGGAAAAAAAAGCCTGGACAGCATCTTTCAAGAAATTATCAAGAAAAACTGCCTTATTATCCTAAAACCAGAGGGCAAAATAGTAATTGAAAAAAATTCACCAGTCACCATATGAGAGAGATCCCAAAATAAAAACTCCTAGGAATATTATAACCAAATTTCAAAACTCTCAGGTTAAGATGAATATACTAGGGGCGGCTAGGTGGTGCAGTAGATTAAGCACCGGCCCTGGATTCAGGAGTACCTGAGTTCAAATCCGGCCTCAGACACTTGACACTTACTAGCTGTGTGACCCTGGGCAAGTCACTTAACCCCCATTGCCCCTCAAAAAAAAAAATGAATATACTATAAGCAATCAGAAAGAAAAAAAATCAAATATCAAGGAGTCACAACAGTATTTAGCAACTTCTACATTAAAGGATTGGAGGGCCTAAAATATTCAAGAAGGCAAAGGAGCTTGGATTATAACCAGGAATTAATTACCCAGCAAAACCCAGAGGCAAAAAATGGATATTCAATGAAATAAGGGACTTTCAAACATTCCTGATAAAAGACCAGAGCAGAACAGAAAATTTTATTTTCAAATACAGGACTCAAGAGAAGGAAACTATATCTTGCTGAAAGTTACCACAGACAATGAAATAACATCAGTGCTAAACATAAATGCACCAAATAGTATAGCATCCAAACTGCTGAAGAAGTTAAATAAGGAGGGAAAAGATAGTAAAAGTGTACTAATGGGTGTGAGATTTAAAATTGGATATTAGATCATAAATCTCCCCTATTTAACCTTTCCCTTAATTTATCTCCCAGACTAGTAAATGGAAGAAGCTTTTGGTTTTCTAGATAGACCTTTTATTGTTATGGTAGTCACAAGGTGATGTTGATTAGAAGGATAGGAAAGTAGAAACACAATACAAATCGTCTTAAGTCTAAGCTTAGTCTCTATTCCTTATAAAAACTCACCAAAAGAGAAGGCCACCTTTGGAGAGAGAGAGACCGTCTGTGCAGCGCAGTCAGGAGACCAGCAGAGCAGGAAAAAGCTCCCACTTCCGTTCTCTCCTTGCCTTTTAAGCTCGCACCCTGGAAGTCAGAAGTCGAGTGCTCAGCAGGCAATGCTGTTGGTCTCCTCCCCAAAAGGGTGGTCCTAAAAAAATCCAAAAACTGGCGTCTCCCCATTATCTAACCGACTGTTAAAACTTTTTACCACATTCCCCCCTTTTGTTCCTCAAGAAACAAAATATTTCCTTGACAGAACATGGGGAACCTCAACTTTCTCCTTTTAGAAACAGATATGTCTAACTTTTAAAATAAACAAGAAAGAAGTTAAGGAACTGAATAGAATTTTAAAAAGATTAGATATGATAAAGTTAGAACATCGAGGGTAGGTAGTGCAGTGGATAAAGCACCAACCCTGGATTCAGAAGGACCTGAGTTCAAATCCAACCTCAGGCACTTGACACTTACTAGCTGTGTGACCCTGAGCAAGTCAATTAACCCTCATTGCCCACAAAAAAAAAAAAGAAAAGAAAAAAAGAAAACTGAATGGGAATTGAAAGGAATATATCTTTTTCTCAGAGGTACATGTCACCTGCACAAAAATTGACCATGTATTAGGGCATAAAAACCTCACAATCAAATGCAGAAAGGCAAAAATATTAAATGCATCTTTTTCAGCTCATGATGCAATAAAAAAAAATTCCCTAAAGCACAGTGGAAAGATTGATTAAAAATTAATTGGAAACTAAATAGTCTAATTCTAAAGAATGAGTGGACCAAAAAATAAATCATAGAAATAACCTATAATTTTATCAAAGAGAATGAAAATCAATGAGACAATATACCAAAATTTATGGGATGCAGCCAAATAAGTACTTAAAGGGAAATGTATATCTCTAAATGATTACATCAATCAAATAGAGAAAGAACAGATTGCCAAATTACATTTGCAACTAAAAAAGCTTGGAAAAAGAATACATTTTAAAATCCCCAATTAAACATCAATTTGGAAATCCTGAAAATCAAAGGAGAGATTAATAAAATTGAAAGTAAGAGAGCAGCTAGGTGGCGCAGAGGATAAGGCACCAGCCCTGGATTCAGGAGGACCTGAGTTCAAATCTGGCCTCAGACACTAGCTGTGTGACCCTGGGCAAGTCACTTAACCCCAATTGCCTCACCAAAATAAATAAATTAAATAAAATAAATTGAAAGTAAGAAAACCACTGAACTAATAAATAAAACTAAGAGATCATTTTATGAAAAAATAAAATAAAATATTTAAACCACTTGGCTAATCTGATTTTTTTAAAAAGAAAAGAAAATCCAATTACTGGTATCAAAAATGAAAAAGGGTGAATTCACTACCAATGAAGAGGAAATTACAGCAATAATTAGGAGTTATTTTGCTGAATTTTATAACAATAAATCTGACAATTTTAGTGAAATGGATGAATATTTACAAAAATATAAATTGCCCAAATTAATAGAAGAGGATATAGAATACTTAAATAACCCCATCTTAGAAAAAGAAATTGAACAAACAATCAATGAACCCCCTAAGAAAAAATCCCCAGGGCCAGATCAATTCACAAGTGAATTCTACCAAACATTTACAGAACAATTACTGAGGGTTGATAGGAAGGAACCCTCTTGGTTACAGTAAGAACACAAACCTTAGTTTCTCTGTTAACCCTTTTAGGTTCTATTGTTAAGGACTCAAGCCTCGGTTTATCTGTTAACCCCTTTTTGCCTCCTTCTCCTTCTCCTTCTCCTTCTCCTCCTCCTTCTTCTTCTTCTCCCTCTCCCTGTTTCTGTCTCTCCCTCTCCCTCTCTCTCTGTTTCTCTCTCTGTTTCTCTCTCTCTCTCTCTCTCTCTCTCTCTCTCTCTCTCTCTCTCTCTCTCTCTCTCTCTCTCTCTCTCTCCCTCCCTCCCTCCCTCCCTCCCTCCCTCCCTCCTCCTTTTTGTCTCTGTCTATCTCTTCTTTCTGTCTCTCTCTCATATTGGTGTTCACCCCCAGTTTTCACTAAGAGGAGAAAAAATATCTCCTGACCTTTCAAGGGACTTGGATTCCTCTTTCTCCATCTTACTGTGCACATTTAATCACCAAGCAGACTCAGGGTGGATGGTCATCAAGTTTTTACAACAATTTAAGTAGAATAGATTTGAAGAAAGTCAGGGAAACCAAAACTCCCCAATTCCAACAGCTTTTCCTAGCAGCCACGGAACCACAGTGGGAAAAAGTAGGCAGCAAAAGGATTGACTGACAAATGAGCAGGGAAATAGTATTTCCTTGTAGTTATATTTCAGCCTGTGTATAGTGCTGCTTCTATTAATCACGCTTTAATCACCATGAAAAGATTTCTGCACATTTTTTCCATTTTTAAAAATGTAGTTTGTCACAGGGGAAATGGTGGTGTGGGGGTCCTTAGGTATTCCTCTTTAAAGAATTACATCTGCGGGCAGCTAGGTGGGGGCCTTGGGTCAGGAAGACCTGAGTTCAAATCTGACCTCAGACACTTGACACTTACTAGCTGTGTGACCTTAGGCACTTAACCTAGAACTTAACAAAAGAAAGGAAGAAAGAATTACACCCTCTCTCACACAAATCCAATTAGAATAAAATAATCTTTTATTAACGCACTAGAGAAAATTGACCAAGAGAGAAGTCAAACTTCTCTCAAAGGGAGATAGTTTCAGAGAGACATGGTTCTCTGAGATACCTATGTCTCCAAACAAGAGAAAGGCTCTAACTTTTATAGAGGGTAGATAGGGTGACCAGATAGGGGTCACCACCTGACAATGTAGTTTCCTTTGAGGGTGGAGAAAGCTTGAGTGAAGGCTTAAATGACAGGACTTCCAGAGTTATCTCCTGGCACCATTCAAGCAGCAGCCACAACTAATAAATAGGCTTATCTCCCTTAGTTTTCAAGGTATATCTGTCCTTTACTTTAGCTTCTCAAGAAGAGTCACCCCAGACCTGTGTTCTTTAGTTTAGCTGGCCAGTTTAAACTTCAATCCTAATCCCATAGCATAGCCCAAACCCCAAAGCTTGTTGCTGTACTGTTTTTTATTTTCTCCTCATTGGTGGAGATCAATTCCTTGTACTTGTGTGAGGGGTGGGATAGAATTGGTGAGAGTGTGACAGAGAAAGATCCTTAGCTTCTTCTAGCTTCTAGCTTTGAGAAAAAAATGCATAATGCCAACTTCTCTTCAGGTCACTGAAGGGAGACAAAAACTCTGGAAAGAAGCTTACATGAAAGAAGCTGGAAATCTTTATCACGTTCCTATTCTCAGCTTGTTATTCTAGAGACTTCAGGGAATTTCCCTTTGGGTGAGAATTGAGACCCTCTTAGTTGCGCTGAGATATCTGGCTCCCAGAGTGAAAGCTCTGTATATTATATTGTATATATTCTCACAGGTGTTCTTTCTCTGATTTCTGTTTTGCTATTGACTTGTATAGATGAGTTTCTTTGATATTTGCTAAGTGTGCTCATTGTGGCACTGGTGTTTGATGTCAAGCCATGGATATAAAACTTGGGATCCCCCTTTCTTCATTAATAAATAGTGATCAAGAGTTTAATCTGACTCTAAAAATTATAGATTAGCAAAATATTACTAATATTGAATATATTTAATATTAGTATACTTAAATATAAGGGAACAGATAGATATATGTAATTCTAGCTCTTAACTTCTCAAGGAAAGCTGAGGGGCAAACTTCTGGTCCCATATTTCTACTTCCTCTCTTTGAAGAAATCAAAGTCTCCCTAGGAGAAAGGTTGGGGAGGAGATGCTAGATGTGTCTATTCTGGCCTCTAGACAGATCCATGTGGATATATATCATTTACACAGGCATGACCACTGTGAGGAAATGGGTAATAAGGATATAATAGACACCATTCAAATTACACTCCTCCAGACCTGTTTGAGGACAAAGGTCTCAGTCCTCCTCCATTCCCTCCAGCAAACAAGATCACATGGTTCAAGCAGCCCTGAGCTGGTCTCAATGAGGTCCTCTTCTGGGCTGTGTCCATATAAGGGAAGATTGAAGAAATGTCCCTGTGTCACCTCCCCATTGGCTAAGAACCCAAAGAATAATTATGCAAATTAGGATTAAGAATACTCTGTGCCAGTTAGCTCGTTTTTGCCCATAGATTGTAACCTTTGAGTAATTGACCAATGATGAAAAAGGGGAGGGTCCATTCATGTTAGGGACTAGGCATTAAAATGGGGCCTGCAAGTCCCCATTCTTTGTACCCACCAGCTGCACTGGGGTGCCCATTTTCTCAAGAACGAGAATAAATGAGTCTTTGACACATCACCACCACAGAGTTCCAGAGAATTATTGAGCAGGACTTGTTTTCTTCTCAACCGCACACATGCCACCCCACATCCATAAGAACATACTTTCTGATTACATATTTTTATATGAAATGGGTAAAGGATGCTTATTTTTCTAAAAATCTTGGGCAATTATTTGTGTCCTTCTGTGGTTCTTCAGTATTTTGTCTCAAGAGCAGTTCATTGTTTTCTGAATGGAGCGACTTGAATACACCTTTTAAACCAAATTGCCAATGGGGGCAGCTAGGTGGTGCAGTGGATAGAGCACTGGCCCTGGATTCAGGAGTACCTGAGTTCAAATCTGGCCTCAGACACTTGACACTTACTAGCTGTGTGACCCTGGGCAAGTCACTTAACCCCCATTGCCCTGCAAAAAACAAAAACAAAAACAAAAACAAAAACAAAAACAAAAACAAAATTGCCAAAGGCTTTTATTCAATGGCCACTAAAAGTTTCAGCTTTCAATCCTTTAAGGATTATTGTTTCAAGTTTGTTTATGCTTTGGCTGACTTGGAACTAGTTTAAATAAGAATTATTTTCTATAAACAGCCTGATCTATAGTTTGTATGCTAACAATTTTTTGTGAGAAACTTTTGTCAAATGATTTTTTCCTCCTCCAAACGGATATTTCTTGTGCTGGTGACTCCTGAGGCCACCTAGTTTTTGCCTCATGTCTTACCTAGTCTTTTGTACTTCAATAAGTATTATCCTAGGCAAGCAATCTGAGTGACTGGGTAACTTCTTTGACTTAGAAAGATTGAGGCAATTTTTTGCTGCAGTCGATTTTAATCTCAGAGAAAAAGTTTGCCTCCTCATTTTGTAAAACATTTTTGTTTACATTTTTTTCTTTATAAGTAGGTTTTATTTAGAGTTATAGATAATTTTGTTTCTTCTGTAAAGAATTAATTATGATTTGAGGTTTCTATGATCCTATCTTTGGCTAAAATTAGAAGCACGGTGTTCCCTCCACTGGCTTTGGCCACTGCCATGATGCTGAAGCTCACATCATCACCACACACCAATGCCCACATGGACCTGGCCAAATTACCATGACTAGAAGCCTGGTGAGGGCAGTCAGGTGACCTTCAGTGTCCAGAAGCTGGGGAAGGCTGGGGAGGCTGGCAGTTCTACAGCTGCCTGTTAATTCTGTCAATCAGGGCTGCCAGCCAATTAGCTTGGGGCTGTGTGTGAACGGCCCTGGTTTCCTGTTGGGAGGGGGTTTCTGGGAAGGAGAAGGGAAGAGAGATTCATTCTGGCATGAGAGAGGGAAAGAGATGGGACACAGTTGTTCACTTTTTGGGAACTGCTGAATCTGGGAGATGGTGTGATTGCAGGTCGTATAATTTTCCTTGTCCTATTCCCCTTTTTTTGGTCCCTATTTTTATTATCCTTACTTGTCTTTAAATTTGTTCCGGGGGCAGCTAGGTGGCATAGTGGATAGAGCACTGGCCCTGGAGTCAGGAGGACCTGAGTTCAAATCCGGCCTCAGACACTTAACACTTACTAGCTGTGTGACCCTGGGCAAGTCACTTAACCCCAATTGCCTCACAAAAAAAAAACAAACAAACAAACAAAATAAATTTGTTCCCATCAATAAACCCTGTTTTGTTTTTTCTGATAGAGGCTCTTAATCTCCTTTCTTACTCCAATATTACAGTGAGCTGCCCAATTAATTCCCCCATATTAATTTTTTTTTTTAGTGAGGCAATTGGGGTTAAGTGACTTGCCCAGGGTCACACAGCTAGTAAGTGTTAAGTGTCTGAGGCCGGATTTGAACTCAGGTACGCCTGACTCCAGGGCCAGTGCTCTATCTACTGCGTCACCTAGCTTCTCCCCACCTCCCCATATTAAATTTGGCCCTTACACTTCCTAGATATATCCTGGAATTGTTTTTACTTTGGGGACTCCTTAGTACTATAAGAGATTGGAACTAAGGAAAAGGACAGACATGACCAAGTCATGTGACCAACAAGAAGAAATAGACATTTTCTCTGATCCTCCTGACCACTCAAATTTTTCCAAAATAGAAATTATGTACCAAAGATAAAACACCTTTAGCTGTCTCCATGGCCAAGGAAACCTAGAACCAAAAAGGTTTAAAAAAACAAACAAAACATGGAAGATGGTGGAAAAAGGAAAGGGACTTGCCTGAGTTCTCCCAAATTTCTCTCCAAACAACTTTTGAATAATGCCTTGAAACAAATTCTGGAGTTGCAGAACCCACAAAAAGATAGACTTCAATAATTTTCTAGCCCAAGGCAACTTAGAAATCTATTTAAGGAAAAATCTATTGCACTCAAGTGAGAAGGGAGAGCAATCCAACACAGGCAATGCCCTGCAGAAGAGCAGCAGGCTTTGGGGGCAAATGAATCAGTAACAGTAGCTTCTGGAGCTCTCAGCCCCCAGACAGTAAAGGAGTCAGACAACTGATCACAATGAAATTACACGGGTTCTTTGCTGGCACTGGATGCAAGACTCTGTTCCATCACCCATACATGGATCTGGGTTGCAGTACTGGGTCACAGTCCCAACATGAAGAAGAGCGCTAGCATACCCTGTGACCATAGGGAAACAAAGACCCTGATCACAGTTCCAGGGCAGAAACACAATCTAGAAGAATAGTAAATACACCTCTCCTTAGAGCATATCACCTTGGAAGAACTGAAAACCTATGGACTTCCAGAACTAACTCTGAAAATAGCTGCACAAAAATACCTGAAGCTTAGGATGGTGCCCCTCTGCTCTAGAATCTGAGCCCAAGTTAAACATCAAGTTAAAAGTCTAGAAATAGGCTAGAAAAATGAGCAAGTAACTAAAAAGTACCTGACCATAGAAAATTACTATGACAACAAGGAAGATCAAAACAAAAACTCAGAAGAAGACAACAAAATAAAAAATGCTATATCCAAAGCTGCAAAGAAAAATGTGAATTAACCTCAGACCCAAAAAGAATTCCTGGAAGTGATAAAAGGGGATTTGAAAAGTCAAATAAAAGAGGTAGAGAAAAAATTGGGAAAATAAATGAAAGTGATGCAAGAAAATAATGAAAAAAGAAAGTGTTTACCTAGATACTTGTTGATATGACCAGAAGGACTTTAAACTAAAAGTGAAAATACAGAGAAAATGTATCTAAATAGCACTTTAAACATAATACTATTAAGAAGAGTGATTAAAACATAGCAATAGCAATAAAGATGTGATATGGACAGAAGGGCAGAAATAGTGTTTGCACTAACATTAATTGGTACTTGAGTTCTTAACAGAAGAGGGAAAGTGAGAGAACTTTTTAGCAGAAGTAGACTTGGGGTCTTAGGGTAGTGTAACTTCATTAACAATACTTAGCGGAATATAGAACTTTAACTAGTCATTTTGTACTTGCATTAAGTGTCACAAAATTCAAGCTACAGATCCCCAAACTTCAAAAGGCTACTATTAGAGAGAATAAAGGGTAGTGGGCAGAATAGCACCAGGGATTAATTCACCTGGAGTGTGGCCACTTGAAGTACCTAGGATTTCTATTTGACACTCATCGTTCTTGCTAACCAAGTACTAAGTTCAGTTATTTACAGGAGTAAAGAGCTGAATTTTTTGTCAATAGCCCCTAAATTTAAGTGTTGTAGGTCAAAGTGTCAGACTCCTAAACTTAGTTATATCTCTTATAGAATGAAACATATGACCAGCAAAGAAAAAATATGCCATATTAAGACATGGCAAAAAGGGTAGCTAAGAGGCAACATACATCTGAGGAGTATATACCTGTTTGGTAATTTATAAACCTGAGGGGGAAGTGTGATGGAAAATACTTGGACAGTGTCAAAGAAGAGAGAAGTAATAAGATTATGGGAGTATAAAAGGGTTCTCATGCTGAGGACAATTCTGTGAATAGGTAACCAGCAAGGTTTAGAAGTCACCAATGACCTTAGTCCATAGTGCACCAAGGAAGAGAGTTCAATAAGATGACCCCCTCCCCAGAGGACTGCTGCTTCCCATAAAACTGAAACAATATTTGCCATAAAAGAAGTTTTAACTTGTTAAGCAAAAGACTCATCAGGGACACGATCCCCAAAGTAAGAGCCTAGAATAAAAAACAATATTCTGGGATTTAATCCGATCCCATATGTTAAATTACTCTAGATAATGATGAAACCTCCTCCCAGGGGCAGTTGGGCAGTCAAGGAGTCTAAGATTCAGAACAGCAGCTCATCAAGTTGAAGGAACCTGTGATTATTTAAGGGGCATAGATTTGGTGAAGTATGTTTTTCTTGCTCCAAGTGCTGGGGATTACCAGATGAATAAACAGGTTATTCTGTAGAAGGAGGAAAAAAAGAAAAAGGACTCAGGTTGACCAGTGTCTACCTATAGCAGGTGTTCAATCCATGTTTGTGGGTAGTGATGATGGTGGCCACTGCCTATCTCATGGCCCAGAGTCAAGGTAAGTGGATATTTTCTTTCTTAAGTCCATCTAGCTTCCCTGGAACAACCACCTGAGGAAAAGCTGGGAAGGGGTGTCCATGTAAATCAGGAAAAACCTGGGGGAGAGGGGGTGGGAGGAAGCTCAGGCTCTCAGAAAGTTAGAGGATTTGAAGGTGGGAGGGACTTTTCCATGAGCATTACTCCAACTCCCTTATTTCATGGATGGGCAACCTGAGGCCCATTAAAAAAATTTTTTAAACACTTGCTCAAGGTCATAAGGCTAGATTTTAGCAGAGCAGGGCCTCCAAATCCTTTAAACTCCCTTGTCAATGAAGATCAGGACTAAAGGTAAAATAAGGGTACTGAATTTCACTAATCAGTGATGACCTCTGAGAGAGAAATTTTAGTAGAGGAGGGAAGCCAGGTGTCAGGCTTCAAAAGATTGAGAAGAGTAGGTAGGAAGAAAATAGAGGTATTTAGGCTCCTCTGGGTCTTCCTGCCTGTCCACAGATGCTCCATAAGCCTAAAGTTTTTGTCCAGGCTTGTGCTGGAGCCAGCTCGAACAACTTATGAGAGACAATTGTTAAATTTTCCATGTATTTACACTTAGGAAATTGTGGCTACAAATCAATGATTCATTTATATTTCTTTTCATTTATTGTTTTGTTGATCATCTAGACTTAAGAAAGTGTTAGAAATACACATTAAACTTAAAAGTGTGTGTGTGTGTGTGTGTGTGTGTGTGTGTGCACATGCACATTTTTTTTTTCTCTAGAGAGCCTGGTTGCTCAACATGTTGGTACAGAACACCCCTGTATCACTCTACAAACATTACTTGAGCTCAGGCTCAGAGAACGAAGTCATCACCATGGCCCAGTGACAGTAGACTAACAATAAGAACAAGAATAAGAATAAGAATGACTGGTATTGGGGGCAGCTAGGTGGTGCAGTGGATAAAGCACAAGCGCTGGATTCAGGAGGACCTGAGTTCAAGTCCAGCCTCAGACACTTGACACTTACTAGCTGTATGACCCTGGGCAAGTCACTTAACCCTCATTGCCTCTCAAAAAACAAAACAAAAAAACCCCCACAAATTAATAATAACAATAATATTTACATAATTCTTTAATTTTTGCAGAATGCTTTACATATGTTGTGTAAAGAATTAATTGTTATTTGAGGTTTTTATGCCTCTGCGCACACTGGCCTGGGGCTCCGCAAAGGGCATGGTGCTCCGCCCACTAATTATAGCCATTGCCATGGCGCTGGTACCTCACAGAATCACCACTCGCCAATGCCTACATGTGCCTGGCAAAATTATAATGATTGGAAGCCTAGAGAGAGCAGTCATGTGACTGTCAGAGTGGCCAGACAATTGGTTGGGGGCTGTGTGGGGTTTTGGGAAACAGGGAGAAGTCGCCATTCTAGCTGGAAGCTGGTAGGCGACAGGAGCTCTGCTGTGTATTCTCAGCTGATTCCTGGGCGGTGGTTTTCTTCAGGTTGTATAATTTCCCTTTCCCCATTTTATTTCCTTTCCCTTGATCCTACTAATCGTGTTTGTATGTGTGTGTGTGTGTGTGTGTGTGTGTGTGTGTGTGTGTGTGTGTGTGTGTTTTTAAGTTCGTTCTTGTTAAAATAAATCCTGTTCTGTTTTGAGGGAGGCTGCTGGTCTCCTTCCTTGCCCCAATATTGCAGCAAGCCGCTTCGCTAACACTCCCCAATTAAAAATTGGTCCCCACAGTTTTTGGTAAACTAGCCAGGATTTGATTAACCTAGTGAATTTCTTTAACCCAGCCCCCCTCCCCCTTATTTGGCCACAAGCGAACTAACCTGGGGGACCTTCTTGCCCCTCCCCCACTGCTCCCTTAGGCAATCTCCCTTGCTCTTAAAAAACCTTAGCATTTATCTTGCTGGTCAGAGAAAAGCTGGTTCATTTTGAACTGCACCATGATTGAATATTTGGCTCCCCACTTTTATATTCTAATTGGCATATTTGGGGACAGCATATTGTCCCAATTTAAACTATTGGCCTGCTCAATACTTATTCATGGCATTGCTGGTTTGCTCCTCACAAACACAGTAAAAAAATCTTTGGAAGAATGGTATAGGAGAGTTTATCCCTCCCACTGAGCACATATACAATATTACTGGAAGCATTACAACTAAATTCAAACTTTATTATACTACCATAATTATAGCTCAAATGGCTATAAATTTTATTCTCATTATTGTCATTATTGCAATGTGGCACTTTTTCCAAAAAAGCTGTAAAGAGAGGAAGGGATGTGACCATAGTAGACCACGTGTTCAGAGGGATACCAGTACAGGTCCCTCTATTGGAGATGACATGAGTTCAGAAACAGATTTAGACCAGTCTTTAGAATCAGATCAACAGAAACTGCTCCCTCTACAGGATGTTACAGCCCACAGAGGAGTACGGTGTAAAACATATAGCCCATCCAGTCTAAAGTATCTGAGTGCATGGAAGAAACTTATACCTAGGTTTGATCAGAATCCAAAGTCAGCAATTTCACAGTTAAGGCCTATATTTAATACATATCAACCCACTTGGGCCGATGTCACTTGTCTTATGGAAATTATACTATCCCCAAGTGAAATTGCAGATATTGTCACAGCAGGAAATTCCTTGGTGGCCTCTGGGGAAGCGTTAAAAGAGTGGCCTCTCCAGGAGCCAAACTGGGATTATAACAATCCACAGCAATTCCAAGAATTAAAAAATGCTAGGGAAATGCTACTGAAAGGAATGGAATCCTGTTCTGAGAAATCTGACAACTGGCAAAAATTTTTTAAACTTTCTCAGGAGCCTAATAAACAACCTAATAGATTTTATGATAGACTTTGTGAAGCTGCTAGGCAATTTACAAGACTGGACCCACTAGACTCAAAAGACTCTTATATTGTATGTAATACATTTCTATATCAATCATTGCCAGAAATCTGTAAATTTTTTATGACACAGTTGTCCAGGCTGGAAAGATATGGCTGTAGATAGGCTTAAAGAAATTGCCACCTATATCTTTGAGGCAAATGAAGACAATATGGCTAAGCAAAGCATTCCAACACCAGCACTTTCAGGTCAGGCATTTAAAGGTCAGAACAAAACCCCTAAGGTGTGTCAGTACTGTGAAAAACAAGGACACTCATTTAGAGAATGTAGAATCAGAAAGCAAGAACTCAGTTGGGCAATAACTGAGGGTCTGGAATATTTTTTCAGGAGAAACCAGAATAATTATGGAAATTTTTACCAGAAAGGAAACAACCAAGATAATTACAGACCTTATTACAACCAGAATCATTATAATCATAGACCCTATCAGGGAGGTACAGAAGGACAGAATCAGAATTGGGGTAACTCTAGAATCCCTCAGAGGGAGACACAGGACTGGCGGTGTCCAGGGAAGGGATGGAAAATAAATACAGAAAGCTTTACTTTTCCAGATCCTGAATTTTTGAACCCTCTTGTACCAATCCATTCACCTCCCCAGAGTAACGAGCCCCATGTGACCCTCAAAGTTGGGGACACGTATTATGATTGTCTGTTAGATACAGGAGCCTCTAAATCAGTCTCACTGTGTAAACCAGACCCTGGATGCAATGCTATTGGATCTTTAAATGTGGTAGGAGTCTCAGGTAAGGCCCAAAGAGTGGCAGAATTAACCCCTTGCATGGTATCTATGGGGCCTTTAACTGTAGAACATTCATTTTTACTAATGCCAGATGCCCCTGTAAACTTATTAGGTTGTGATCTCCTTTGTAAACTTAGAGCAACCATATCTTATGCTCCAGATGGGGTTGTCTCTCTGCAGTTGCCAGAGATACTGTTCATTTATTACCAATTTTGATTGCAGATGCTCAAGGAGTAGTACGGGATACATCCAAAATCCCCTCTGACATTCCTGAGTCCCTATGGGCCTCATCCTCTACTGAAGTGGGGCTCCTTAAATCTGCTATGCCTATTACTATTAAAGTTAAAGGGGGACCACCTCCATCCATTCCACAGTATCCATTGTCTAAAGAAGCTATAGAAGGGATCACCCCTATAATTGAGAGCTCTGAAAAGTGAGGGTATTATTGTCCCATGCCATCATTCTCCATGTAATACTCCCATTTTGCCGATTAAAAAACCCAAGCTTGGCCCAGATGGCAAACCTGTTTATCGTTTTGTACAAGATCTTAGAGCAATTAATACTTATGTTATTCCTAGACATGCTATAGTCCCTAATCCTGCCACCATAGTTTCTTCATTCCCATGTGAGACTATATGCTTCACAGTGGTAGACCTCTGCTCTGCCTTTTTCTCTATACCAGTGCATGAGGACTTCCAGTATTTATTTGCCTTTACCTGGAAAAATACACAGTGGACCTGGACTACACTCCCACAGGGATTTGTGGACAGTCCTACATTATTTTCTCAAATTTTACAACAGGACCTGGCCTCTATTACTTTTTTTCTCTATTACTTTTAAACACAGTTACTTTAGTGCAGTATGTTGATGATTTACTTTTAGCCTCACCTGATGCTGACACCTGTCAGGAAGACAGTCGCCATTTATTATTAGAACTATACAAGAGAAGCCACAAGGTCTCTAAGTCAAAGGTGCAATGGTGTTTACCTCAGATAGAATATTTGGGCTTCATTCTGGCTGCTGGAACTCGCTCTGTCTCTCTTAAGAGAGTCCAGGCTATTCAACAACTCACTGCTCCCTCTACTAAGAAGCACTTAAGGGCCATTCTGGGAGCATCTGGGTATTGCAAACAATGGATACCCTCCTTGGGTGAAATTACTAAGCCTCTTATAGCTTTAACCAAAAATTCTGTCCCAGAACCTTTACAGCTGGATTCCCAGAATCTCTCAGCTATAACAGAATCAAAGTGGGCATTGTTATCAGCACCTACACGAGGACTCCGAGATTACAGTAACCCTTTTACTCTTTTTGTGCATGAACAGAAGGGAGTGGCTTCTGGGGTCCTGACTCAATCATCAGGACATATCCAGTGTCCAATAGCTTTATTATTCCAGCCAACTAGATTCTGTGGCCTCTGGGGTGCCACCCTGCCTCAGGGCAGTGGCAGCTACAGCCCTTTTGGTAGAAAAAGCCTCTGATTTGGTCCTAGGTAATCCTCTTACAATACAATGTCCCCACAAAGTAGAGGCCCTCTTACTACACTATAGAACACAAGCCTTTTCAGATCAAAGGCTGGCTAAGTATGATGTAACCCTGCAAAGTCATGAAAATATCACTTTAAAATGCTGTACAGTCCTTAACCCAGCAACACTGCTCCCTAACTTACCACTCTTGGGGGAGCCATTCCATGACTGAGCCTCTTTAGTTGATATGGCTGAGAAACCCCGTGTTGACCTTTTGGATGCACCTTTAGAGAACCCTGATATTGTCCTCTATATGGATGGTTCTTCATTTATGAAAGATGGCACCCGTTTCACTGGGGCTGCTGTAGAAGCTTCTCTGCCTTCACATTTTAGTGCAAAAGCTGAACTTGTGGCTCTTACACAAGCCTATAACATAGCCAAAGGGAAGAGTGCTACCATTTATACCGACTCCAGATATGTCTTCTGTGTATGCCATGCTGTAGGCATGCTTTGGCTACAGAGGGGCTTTCTAACATCCTCTGGCAAAGCTATTGCTAATGGAGACCTTATCAAGCACCTCCTATCTGCCCTGAAACTTCCCTCTGCTCTAGCAATTGTACATTGCCCTGCCCACATTGGGAATAGTGATCCTGTTTCAACGGGGAATGCACGAGCTGATTCAGCAGCTAAGCTCGCTGCTTTAGAAGCCCCTGAACATGTATTTAACCTCTCACTTTCTGAGGATGTTTCTCTCCACCTAACTTATGATGATTCTGAAGTAGAAAGGTGAAAAAAGAGATTCAAGGCTAAACAGATCAATGGAGTCTGGATGTCTTCGGAGGGAAAACCACTTCTCCCCCAGAAATTCTATCACCAGGTATGCCTCTCTATTCACAAGAAAGGCCATTTTGGCACACAAGGCATTGTGGACTCAGTTAGAAGGACCTAGTTAGCACCAGGTATAACTAACATAGCATCTCGAATCTGCTCAGGATGCTCCATATGTCAATCTTACAATCAACATGCCTTCCATGCTAAAGCATATGGAGGGTGCCCTTTGGCATATACACCTTTTGAACATCTACAAATTCACTTTATTTCTATGCCCAAAGCAGGACAATATAAATTTTGCCTTGTTATTGTTGACCAGCTCACTCGATGGGTGGAGGCTTTTCCTGCCCCATGAGCAACTGCTGGCTTTGTGGCCAAAGCTCTCCTTAAAGAAATTGTTCCTCGCTTTGGGCCACCAGCATACATTGACTCTGATAGAGGTACACATTTTACAGATTCAATTCTCTCCCAGACTTATTCTTTCTTGGGAGTAACTCCTAGATTTCATACTCCTTACCACCCTCAAAGCTCAGGCCAAGTTGAACATATGAATAAAGAGCTTAAGAGCATGATTGGCAAATTATGTACTGAAACCCATTTAAAATGGCCTGATGTTCTACCTTTGTCATTATTTTATCTGTGCAGTAGACCAAGGAGGTGAACTCCACATATCCCCTTATGAGATACTTTTTGGTCACCCTCCTATCCAAGCTAAAACTTTTTGCCCAGTCTATACATCACTAGTAGGAGGTGATACTTCTGTTTCTTCCTATATATAGGAACTACAAACTAGGCTATGTGAACTCCATGAAGCAGGAGTTGCTGTACAAGCTGGTCCTTTAGATTTTTCCTTGCATGATTTAAGTCTTGGAGACAATGTATATATTAAGAATTTTCAGCAGACCAGTGGGACCCAGCCTGCTTGGGAGGGACCTTTTCAGGTATTATTGACAACTCCTACTGCTATTAAAATTGGAGAAAAAGAATCTTGGATTCATTGTTCCCATGTGAAGCCCGCACCATTTTTGGGTAAAGTAATTTCAGATAAAACTCAACTAGCTGCTAAAGAGAAAAGAAACTGAATGGAGCCCAGGGGTAATAGACAGTTCCAATTTGCAAGTATTATCATTCAATTGTAAACCCTGGGACTCAAACTCCATAAGGTATCAGGAGATGGAAATTGTCTTTTCAGAGCCCTTGGAGACCAGTTAGAAGGTCACTTGAGAAACCATCTCAAAGACAGACAAGAAAATGCTAATTATATGCTCAGTCATGAAGAAGACTTTGGGTCTTTTATAGAAACAGATATTCCCTTTGAAGAATATGTTACTGATTTGAAAAAAGCTGGTACTTGTGCTGGGAACAACACCATTGTAGCCTTTGCCAAACATAACCAACTGAATGTAATCATTCACCAGTTGAATAAATCTCTATGGCAAATTTGTGGCACAGACAAAGCCAACGCTAAAGAACTCCATATTTTCTACCATAACAGTCATTATGACAGCATTAGAAGAATCAATGATGATTCAGAAACCCCTGCCACTTTGGCATGCAGAGAATTGGGGAACTAGTTTAAAAAATGTGGTATACCCCAAACTCTAGCATTATAAGCTCTTACCTTAAACAAGCTTTTCCTCCTACAGGTGAAGAACTTCTCCACCAAGAGCACATGGCTCTGTCTTCTAGAAAGGGTTATTGAACCTTATTGCTTGATTTATAAGACAATTAATGAACATATTGAGTCTCTCTGATGTTTTATTTCCTTTTGATAAATTGTTTATCATTTCAAGTATCTGTTATTGTCATTGTACTAGATAGAGAATTCATGGACAAAATGATGTGGTTTACTTGCTTAATGAAGATTCTGTAATAATGTTTAATAATATCAGCCATTTACATTCATTTATCATTTGTATGTCATTGTGACTATGTATACTCTGGGTATGGTTTGGGATTTTATATATATATATATATATATATTTCAAGTATATCCTAAGTTATACAGTGTAGCACACATTTTTACCATCAAATTGTCTTTGGTGAAATTAATACAAGATTTATGATTTATGGAAACTTACCATTTCAGAGACTAATTGCTCTTACAATGAGCTTAATGGAGATGGTTCAGTTCCACGTTGCAGGCCCTGGAGAGAATATATGTACAATAGGAGGAGAGACAGGTACATGTAAGATACCCTGATGGAGGCTGAGAGAACAGCCAAATACATTCAGGAAGTCCATAGTTTGCTTATGAGAACAGCTATGTAGAGCACAATTGCTGGACATATTCCAGTTTCTTCCTCTCTCACTCCAAAAATGTTCTGGTGTCATGTTAGCCTTAATGCATGCACCTGGTTTAACTTAACTTGGCTTCTTCATTCAATCTGGTGGCATGGTTAGAATACATCCACCTGAGGCCTAGCACAATTATTAAATGTCTATGCACCATGAGATGTGGTATGGTAACCTTTCCATAACATTTTCAGGTGTCATCATGGACACATAACTAAATTTGGCCTTGATCCAGACATATAGTGGTAAAAAGTGTTAGTAATGTCATAACTGTCTCAATTTTGTATTGCATATGGATATGAGTATCCCCTAAAGGGGGGACTCCAATATGCTGTAAATATATCGAGTTTAAACTTGTTTTGTATATTTTGAAGAACTTTCATTGTTTAATTAGAACATTTTTGGACAATGCTATGCTAAAGATTAATGAAAATCCAGCAGTTCCAGAGACAACCAGAATCCAGAGACAGCCAGAATCCATACCAGAGTCCAGTTCCCCTGATGACATCTCAACCCTCCTTTGAAGATAAGATTTTAAGGACTTTAAATGGACATTTTTGCTTTTCCTTCTGTTACTATATACATCTTCTGTAATATGTATTTTCCCTTTCCTATATTGTTTGTTAGCATTGGTTATTATATTCTGTTATTTATTTATTTATTTTTAGTGAGGCAATTGAGATTAAGTGACTTGCCAAGGGTCACACAGCTAGTAAGTGTTAAGTGTCTGAGGCCGGATTTGAACCCAGGTCCTCCTGAATCCAGGGCTGGTGCTCTATCCACTGCGCCACCCAGCTGCCCCTGTTATTTTTTAAAATTTATTTATTGTTTATTGTTCCATCAAGGAAACACCCCATGTTTCTTGATGAAACAAAGGGGGAAATTAAAGGATTAATTGTTATTTGAGGTTTTTATGCCTCCGCACACACTGGCCGGGGGCTCTGCAAATGGCATGGTGCTCCAGCCACTGGTTATAGCCATTGCCATGGCGCTGGCACCTCATGTCACCACCACTTGCCAATGCCTACATGAACCTGGCAAAATTATAATGATTGGAAGCCTAGTGAGGGCAGTCATGTGACTGTCAGAGCGGCCAGACAATTGGTTGGGGGCTGTGTGGGGTTTCAGGAAATGGGGAGAAGTTGCCATTCTAGCTGGAAGCTGGAAGGTGACAGGAGCTCTGCTGTGTATTCTCAGCTAATTCCTGGGCGGAGGTTTTCTTCAGTTTGTATAATTTCCCTTTCCCCATTTTATTTCCTTTCCCTTGATCCTACTGATCCTGTGTGTGTGTGTGTGTGTGTGTGTGTGTGTGTGTGTGTGTGTTTTAAGTTCGTTATTGTTAAAATAAATCCTGTTCTGTTTTGAGGGAGGCTGCTGGTCTCCTTCCTCGCCCCAATATTGCAGCAAGCCACTTAGCTAACACTCCCCAACTAAAAATTGGTCCCCACAGTTGTATCAATTGTTTCTCACAACATGTCCATGAAGTAGGTGCTATCAATCACTATTTTGTAGGTGAAGAAACTGAGATCAGGTATAATGGTAAGAAGATGAGATAGGATTTGAATGGAGGTCTTCATATCTGTAGGGTATCAATAAAACCTTGAAAAATCATTCACACAGGGACAGCTAGATGGAGCAGTGGATAAAGCACCAGCCCTGGAGTCAGGAGGACCTGAGTTCAAATCCAGCCTCAGACACTTGACACTAGCTGTGTGACCCTGGGCAAGTCGCTTAACCCTCATTGCCTTAAAAAAAAAAAAAAACAAGAAAATCATTCACACCCTATCACAATCTGACCTAACAGCAAAGAAATGTGATATTAGGAATATGGAGGTCTAAATAAAAATCTCAGTGGAGTCAATCAATATGTAACATATGTAGTACATGCACACAATTTCAAAAGAAATTATGTCCCAGGTTTTATGCCACACTTGATGGTGTTTAGGCAAGAGCCAAAACTATCTATTGACTTGGACTTCTGATTCAGACAATGAAGAAGATGCAGGTACTGACAACTAGTACAATTCTCACCTGAGAAGTTGAAGAAAACTTAACAAGTAGCTATGACTTCAGGTCAGGGAGTTCTGACAGAAATAAATATTAGCAAGGACCACAGCAAAGGAACAGAGTTTTGCTGAGAAATCTGGGAGTTTAGAGGTTTTATGTTGATGGAAATCTCCTCCATATCAAATTGTTGAGAGACAACATAGTTTGCCAGTTTACAGAAAATCCCTGGACGGTGTCAGAAGCTTTAGAAAGACAATTCATTAAAACCATCTATTTTTTTACAGGAAAGATAAATATACTCCCTGAGGAGCGGGAAAAAAGAAATTGGCTAAGGAGACCAGTGAAAAAAGCCTGGTTTTAACAAGACTGCCTGAGCCAGCTAAGAGCTCAGGAAGTGTTATCCCAAGTGAAAAAGACCCTGCATATCATAATCCAAACCCCACCTAGGACTGTGAAGGACCCCATTCAAGGATGGGGGCTGAACCCAGAGGTAGGTCATTTTCTTCCTAGAATTTCAGTTGTATTTAGAAATGGTCAAAGGATATGAACAGACAGTTTTCAGATGAAGAAATCAAAGCTATCTATTGCCATATCAAAAAATGTTCTAAATCACTATTGATTAGAGAAATGCAAATTAAAACAACTCTGAGGTACCACCTCATACCTATCAGATTGGCTAATATGACAAAAAAGGAGAATTATAAATGTTGGAGAAGCTGTGAAAAAATTGGTGGAGCTGTGAACTGATCCAACCATTCTGGAAAGCAATTTGGAAATGTTTCCAAAAGGCTATAAAACTGTGCATACCCTTTGACGCAGCAATACCACTATTATGTCTTTATCACAAAGCAATCATAAAAAAGGGAAAAGGACCCACAGATACAAAAATATTTATAGCTGCTCTTTTTGTGGTGGTAAATAATTGGAAATTGAGGGGATGCCCATCAATCGGGGAATGGATAAACAAGTTGTGGTATATGAATATAATGGAATACTATTGTGCTATAAGAAATGATGAGCAGGCCAGCTTCCGAGAAACCTGGAAAACTTACATGAAATAATGCTGAGATGATCAGAACCAGAACATTGTATGCAGTATCAACAACATTGTGTTTTGATCAACTTTGATAGATTTAACTCTTCTCAGCAATACAATGGTCCAAGAAAATTCCAAAGGACTCATGATGGAAAACGCTTACCACATCCAGAAAAAAGAACTGTGGATTCTAGATGTAGATTGAACCACACTATTACTACTTTGTTTTTGTTTTTTTGTTTTGGGGGGTTTTTCCCTTTTGTTCTGATTCTTCTTTCACAGCATGACTAATGCAGAAATATGTGATTATACATATATAACCTATATTATATTGTTTGCTGTCTTGCGGAGAGGAGAGGGAAGAAAAAAAAGAATCTCAATTGTAAAGATCCTGAGGTATAAAAACAACTCAGCCCTAGAAATGCTGATAATCAGTCTGTAATGGGGTTTGAAGTATGGCCAAATGCCTAACATGGAGGTACCCTGCATCCTAAATTCTCTTATTATACATGTGAGAGTATTATCCTATTGGCTTCACAGCTAGAACATATTCCCTCGTTAAAAAACTAATGTATACAAAGAGTAAATACCACATGCATTTCACCCACATGTAGGGACTATGAGCTGAAAGAGAAGGGATACCTCTCTTTTTCTCTTTTTACCCTGCGGCTCTGAAAAATGAACCTGTGGTGTTTGTTTCTTTTCTGTTTTGTTTAGCCTTCTCAGTTTCTAGGCAGAAATAGTATAATCCCCACCAGATCCAGGAGTTTAAGCTATGACAACACTGGAGTCAGGGTTCCAGGTGAGATGTTGCAGCCAGCCAGCCCAACATAGAAGCCCAGAATGGCCAAGTGCCTAGGACATAAACTCTTTATTCCAATCCAACTGTTAGTGAACAAATGGAACTGGGGTACCAAGGACACATCCCTACAAAGAGGAACACCATCTGTGGGGGCTGAAGCCATTTGCAAAGAGTCTAGAAACCCCTACAAATTTCCTTAAGGGTGCCAGACAACCCTGGGGGAGGACTGAAATGAAACATCCCTGGCCTGCAGGCAGTGGGGGCCAGGATAGTCAGTGTTAGAACCCTATAATATCTGCCTGTTCAGGTACATAGGTAAAAAAGTCATTAGTTCACAAAAGAACTAGAACCAGGACAGCTAGGTGGCACAGTGGATAAAACACTGTCCCTGGTTTCAGAAGGACCTGAGTTTGAATATGGCCTCAGATACTTGACACTTACTAGCTGTGTGACCCTGGGCAAGTCACTTAACCCCAACTGCCTCACCAAAAAAAAAGAAAAAAGAACTAGAACCATCAGGAACTAGGTTAAAAAAAATGTTCCAGGGGAACTTGTAACAGTGGTTACACATGTATCCAGATGAAGTTGCTAATGATTGTACATTTAATGTTTGCCTTGTATGTTATTCTGTATTTGCTGTACCCCATGTGATCTTTCAGGGACTAAAAAATTTTGGCCCTAGAGAGAAATACAGCTCCAAAATGCTAAGTACCAAGGTCACTGAGGTTTTAGATACTGATGCTAAATCTCTAATGAGATCATAGAGATTTTTGGAAGACTGTCCTGGAGGATAAAGAATCCCTGGGGAAGACCATTAATAGACATTCTGAGTAGAGAGCTCTGTTTGGTGGTCCTGGTTACCTTAATGAAAGACTTTCTCTCAAGTTTGGAAGCATCATGCAAGGAGGAGGAAAGGTAAAAACATTGAGCATATGATTGATATTAGGAACATGGAGGTCTGAATAAAAATCTCAGTGGAATCAATATGTAGCATATGTAGTACATGCACACAATTCCAAAAGAAATTACACCCCAGGCTTTATGCCACAGTTGATGGTTGTTTAGGCAAAAGCCAAAACTATCTATTGACTTGGACTTCTGACTCAGACAATGAAGAGGATGCAGGTACTGACAACTAGTACAATTCTCAGCTGAGAAGTTGAAGAAAGCTTAACAACTAGCTGTGAGAAGAGCAAGAAAAAGAAGAGATGGTCTTGTGGCACAAAAGTGGCCGGAGACTGATGCCATGCTAAGACAGAACTTGTGGCAATTGGGTAGAGTTGGTGAGAGAAATGCCTAGTCAGCAGCTCTTCTTTCCATCCCTTTCCAGAGAACAGAGGTGGTTCTGACTATAAGCTCCATCACAACTTCTGGATTTTACTTCAACATAGCTTCACATTGACTTATTGCTTGATACCTCTAAGAAATCACATGGACATTAACCATGATTTTTACCTAAGTATCTAAGTTTAGGGTTTGTAATTGAGAAGGTGGAAATTGGCCCAACAGAGAAGTGACTTGCCTACTTTAATTGAGAGAACTGAGACTCATAGGGTTTCTGTAATTTTGGTCTACTGGTCCCCTACTTTAGCAAGGGAATGAAGCTAACCCTCCCTGATTTATTATCATACTCTCCACACTAATTGTACTACACTCTCTCTTCTCTCCTCAGTCATTCCTACCTTCATCCTCTCTGTTTTGAAAAAAATTGAAGCTCTTCACCCAAAACTCCTTCTTCTCCCATTTTTTTCTCCTCACATGACTCAGACTTCTTCCACTCTATTTCTTCTATTTTGGATTTTTTTTTTTAAAGCAGCCCTTCTCTCTGCAAAGGTCAATAACTTTACAAGCCTCATTGATCCTATTCCCTCCTATCTTCTCCAGATTCTCTCCCCATCATCTCCACTTTCTCTCTGTAATCCTCAGTCCTGTGGCCAACAGACACCTCTATGTTTCTGACATCAATAAAAAGCACTGGTTAAATCTCATGATCCTCACAACTGTCACCTAGGTCTTTTATCCCTTTTTGAACTAAAATCATGGAAAAAGTCATCCATGTTCATTACCTTCATTTCCTCTCCTCTGACTCTCTTCTTAACCCTTTGTAACATGGCTGCCAACCTCAACATTCAACTGAAACTGTCCCCTCTAAAGTTACCAGTTAACATCTTAATCAACAAATTTAATGACCTCAGACTTCTTGACCTCTCTTTGACACTGCCCATAACCCTTTCCTGGATACTCTCTGCCTTCTAGATTTGCACTACACTGCTCTTTCCTCACTCTTCTCTTACCTATCTAACCACTCCTCAGTCTTCTTTTCTGGATCTTTGTCCATATTACACCCATTAATTTTGAGTGTCCCTCAAATCTCTATCCTGGGCCCTCTTCTTTTTTCCTTCAATCCTACCTCATTTGGTGAATTTAGCAGTTCCCATGGTTTCAAGTCTCCAAGGACTATGAAGAACCTCAACCTGGGGAATTGGCCTGAACCCAGAGGAAGCTTATTTCCTTTCAAGAATCTCAATTATAGGGGCAGCTAGGTGGCGCAGTGGTTAGAGCACCAGCCCTGGATTCAGGAGGGCCTAAGTTCAAATCCTACCTCAAACACTTGACACTTACTAGCTTGTGACCCTGGGCAAGTCACTTAACCTTTATTGTGGCACAAAAAAAAAAAAGAATCTCAATTATAAAGATCCCTAGGAATAAAGACAACCTATAGTGCCTAGAAATGCTGGTAATCAGCCTATAATGTTGCTTGGATTATGTCCAGATTGCCTGACATCATCCTGCATTCTGCCATGTGTAAGTAGCCTCCAATGGGCTATCCAAGCTGGAATGGGTTGTGATCTGTGCAGATGATCCAGCCCTATTTTTTCCTGAGACATCTAAAACTATATATTCCAGAGGCATCTCAAACTCAACATGTACAAAACCAAGCTCATTATCTTTTCCCCCAAACCCTAACTTCCTCCAAACTTTTTATTACTATTGAGGCCACCACTGTCCTCCCAATTAGCAAGGCTCACAATCTCAGTCTATCTTCAACTCTTCATTCTCCATCAACTCACCTCACTCACCCTCAAATCCAATCTGTTGCAAAATCTTATTGTCTCCACCTTAACAACATATCTCATGTACATCCTGTATTCTCCAAACACACATCCACCACCATGGTTCAGATGCCCATCACTTTTCATCTGGACCTTTTTAGTAGCCTACTAAGTGGTCTATTGCAGTAGCTACCAAAGTGATTTTCCAAAAGCACTGGTCTGATCAGGTCATTCCTCTTCTCAGTAAATTCTAGCAGCTCCCTTTTACCTCCAGGATCACATATAAAGTGCTCAATTTGGCATTTAAAGTTCTTCACAACCTGTCCCCTTCCTGCCTTTCTAGCCCCTCTTAGACTTTACACCCCTCCACATACTCCTCAGCCCAGCTTCACTGGCCAACATGTTCCCCACACACAATACCCCATCTCCCACCTTCATTCCTTTTGCATTAACTATTCCCCATGCCTGAAATGCTCTCCTTCCTCACCTCCAACTCTTCATTTCCCTGTATTCTTTCTAGAGTCAGCTTAAATCCAAGACTTTATAAGCCTTTTCCAGCCACCATGCCACCTGGTGCCCAATGGCCAATAACTTACCATCTAACATTATCTTCTAAGATACGATGTGTATCTTGAATGGTCCCATTTATATTCATGTTTGTCTTTACTTTTATAATTTCTACTCCTTAAGGGTAAGAACTATTTTCAGTTGTCTTTCTATCCCTAGCACTTAATTGAATCCCTAGCACATATTTAGCATTTAATAAATGTTTACTGACTGACAGACTTATAATTTCTAGAAACATTCAAGAGCATTCCCACTAGACTCCCTTACTGCCAGTAAGAAAAAGTTTATAACAGTACAAGCCCAGAGCAGGCTAAAGGTTGTTATATTTGTCCCTCAGTGCCCTGTATAAAGAGTGCAGCATAGTATCACATACCCTCATCCCACAAAATCTCATACACCTTTTTCAAGATGCTGTAAAAATCCAGATTCATGCCATGTAGGATATTATAACCTATTGGAAAAGAGAAAAGGAAAATGAGAAATTTTGGAGGGACCACAGGAAAACAAGCACACTGATACACTGTTGCTGGAGCTGTGAATTGGTTTGGCCATATTGGAAAGCAATTTGGAATCATGTCCACACAGTTGTCAATTGTGAATATGCTTTGAATGAACAACATACCTACTAGGCCTATACACAAAAAAGAAAAGATGCTATATGCATGCAACAAAAATTATAGCAGCCTTTTTTGTAGTGGGGGATTAGCCATCAATTGGGGAATGGCTGAACAAGTTATGGTATATGAATAAGAAACAATGGAAAAGATGATTTCAAAGAAACCTGGGATGACTTGTGTGTTGTCACTGATGAAGAGAAGTGAATTGTACCAATCATACTATGGCAACAATTTGTAAAACAATTTATACTATGACAATAGCATTATTAAATCAAACAGTTTTAAAAGACAAGAACTCACTTATGAGTTAAATGTTTCCCCTTCTGGGCCAGGTTTTTCACTTTTCCTTTGTGCTATCCTTATCTTTTAGATGACAAATAGAGTTGAATTGCCTGGAGGAATTTTTTTTACCTTTTTACTGGAAAACATATCAGAGAGAAGCACAAACTAGACAATGACGTTGCTGTGCAAGGTCACCAGATAACTATTCAGACAGATTGATTGGGGTGTCCCTTGGACCTACAGGCAACATCAAGTGACACCTCCTGTGGCCATCTAAAACACTGGGCAAGCAGTGAGCTTTCACCTCAATACCACTCAGAACTGAATGGCAGAGGCAGCCAGGTGGCACAGTGGATAAAGCACCAGCCCTGGATTCTTGAGTTCAAATCCAGCCTCAGACACTTGACACTTACCAACTGTGTGACCCTGGGCAAGTCACTTAAACCTCATTGCCCCACAAAAAAAAAAAAAGAACTGAATTTCAATGGGATGAATTTTGTTTTTATCCCTGAATCCTTGGAAGTATCATGGAAACGTTTCCTGACACAAAGCATTTGAGGAACTAAAGAGTGTGTAAGAGAGTTGAAAATGCAGATCTCATTAGTAACAGTGGGCTGCCCACCAGTTAGAAGATTTTGTTTCTGATTTAGTAGATATATATTTATTTAATCATCCATAGATGAATGAGCAATCCTCATGAAATCGGGAAAGGCACAAGACTCCCTTCAAAATAACTAATGGCTCAAACCAAGATTAAATATATTATGAATACTTATGTGAATCATGATATGGAGAATTATATACTTCTTCCCCTAGAGCAAATAGGATCAAACCTGGACAAGGCAAAAATAAATAAATAAATAAATTTAAAAGATGGAAGGCCAAGATATCCAGGCAAGTGAGGTGATGCCAACACCTACTTGCTCAGAGCTAAGAGCTCCACCTGGTGGCATTCACATTAACTTTACAGCTTTTCCTGGTAGAACCTGTCACTTACTAGGATACTAGAGATGGCACTAAAGAGGGACAGGCACAATAAGCAATGGTCTGTCCTTTCTCACCTGCTTTTACATCTAGTAAGAGTACAATGCCACTGTTCCTGTGGAGAGGAACACCCCTGCTTTAGTCTTAGAACTTATCTACCATCACATATATCAGATTTGAGACTTGAACCCAGGACTTACTAACTCCAAGGTCAGCCTTCTGTCCACTATACCAAAGACAGTACATGATAATAATAATGTTTGTTGGGACAGCTAGGTTGTGCAGTGGATAGAGCACTGGCCCTGTATTCAGGAGGACCTGAGTTCAGATCCAGCCTCAGACACTTGACACTTACTAGCTGTGTGACCCTGGGCAAGTCACTTAACCCCAATTGCCTCACCAAAAAAAAAAAAATTTTAATTGTTGTTAAAGTCCCCCGTTCCCCCATACAATAGAATTCTGACTTCAGCACTGATGATAACTCTTAGAACTAACTCCGCTCATTTCCCTGTGTTCTCAAACTAAGGAGCCAGAGGCAATATAAGAGGCAGCATGGTATAATGGAAAGAGTCCTGAACTTGGAGTCAGAAGACCGAGGCTTGAGAACTAGTTCACTCTGGAAGACCTAGGACAAATTCCTAAATCTCTCTTAGTTTTAATGTTATTACTAATAAATGAGGATAATCCCTATAATGTCTACTTCACAGGATCATGATTAGGCTTAAATGAGCTAATATAAGGAAAGTGCTTAGAAATCCTTAAAGTACTATGTAAAAATGAGCTACTATTAGCAGGATATTTTAAAGATAGTTAGACAATCCTACTACTAGGTCATAATAAGATAATAGTTACTGTAACCTTTAAGGTTTAATTCTCAGAGTTTGGCTGCAGGATTACTACACGGGACAGCTAGGTGGAGCAGTGGATAAAGCACCAGCCCTGGATTCAGGAATACCTGAGTTAAAATACAGCCTCAGACACTTGACACTTACTAGCTGTGTGACCCTGCACAAGTCACTTAACCCTCATTGTCCCCTCCCAAAAACAAAACAAAACAAAAACAAGAAAAGGTTGATGGAACCATATTACCGAATCAGACATTGGGGAATGGATGAATAAGTTGTGGTATATGATTGTGATATATGATTACTATTATACTATAAAAAATGACAAGAAGGATGATTTCATAAAAACCTGCAAAGACTTACATGAAATGATGCAAAGTGAAGGGAGCAACACCAGGACACAGTAAAAGCAATATTGTACGATGAAGAATTATGAATGACTTTGCTATTCTCAAAAATACAATGATCTGGGCAGCTAGGTGGTGCAGTGGATAGAGCACCAGCCCTGGAGTCAGGAGTACCTGAGTTCAAATCCAGCCTCAGACACTTAACACTTACTAGCTTTGTGACCCTGGGCAAGTCACTTAACCCCAATTGCCTCACAAAAAAAAAATACAATGATCCAAGACAATCCCAAAGGACTCATGATGTTATCAGCCTCCAGAGGAAGAACCAATATTGTCTGAGTATAGACTGAAGCATACTGTTTTTCACTTTCATTCTTTCATTCTTTTTTATTTGAGTCTTCTTGTACAAAATGACTAATATGGAAATGTTTTACTTGATTGCATATATATATATATATAATATATATATATATATATATCAGATTGCTTATTGCCTCAGAGGGAGGGAGAGATAGAATTTAGAACCCAAAACTTTTTTTAAAATGTTAAAATAATTGTTTTAATCTGTAATTGGGGGAAAAATAAAATATTGTTTTCTTAAAACATGATCCTTTGCTGGCATTGGTGCAAGACTCTGTTATATTGCCCATATAAAATTCTGGGTTGTAGTCTCAAGGTGAGGAGGAGCACTGGCAGGGGTAGGGACCCTATTCACAGTCCCAGGAAAGAAAAGAGTGCTTGTGGTTTCTCACAGAGCAGAGCACAGAATAAGACAGCAGTGAACACACCTCTCTTTAGGTCATACCACCATAGAAACTTAAAAACCTGAAGCTTGGGACAGTACTCACTCCATCTTGGGAGCAAAATCCAACTTTAACACCAAGTGAAAAATCAAGAAATAGGCTGGGAAAATGAGCAAATAACAAAAAAACAACCTGGTCATAGAAAGTTACTATGGTGACAGGGAACATTAAAACACAAACTCAGAAGAAGACAACAATGTCAAAACAGCTATATCAAAGCATATGTGTGCATGCATGTATGTATGTATGTGTATATGTATAGTCTTTTTATACCCAAGACCAATTTATATGTATATGTGTATTCATATGTGTGTATACACACATAAAAATCCATGCATGCATATATACATACATTCATACTGGTCTTGGGCACAAAAAAAGAATTCCTGGAAGAGCTCAAAAAGAATTTTTTTAAATCAAATAAGAGAAGTAAAGAAAAAATTGGGGAGATGATGAAAGTGATGAAAATAATGAAAAAAGATTCAACAGCTTGGTAAAGGAGGCACAAAAAATACTAAAGAAAATAACACCTTAAAAATCAAATAGACCAAATGACAAAAGGGGGTACAAAAGCTCACTGAAGAAAATAATTCCTTAAAAATTAGGACTGTGCAAGTGGAAGCTAATAATTCCATGAAATGTCAAGAAACAATACAACAAAATCAAAAGGATGAAAAAAAAAGAAGTGTGAAATATCTCATTAGAAGAACAACTGAACTAGAAAATAGATTAAAGAAATGTTTTAAGAATTATTGGACTAAATGAAAGCTATATCAAAAAAAGAAGACATCATCTTCCAACAAATTATCAAGGAAAATTGTGCTGACATCGTAGAAGCAAAAAGTAATAGAAATAAAAAGAATCCACCATTCACCTCCTTCAGGAGATTCCAAAATAAAAATTCTCAGGCATATTATAGAAAAATCCCACAGCTCCCAGGTCAGGAGAAAATATTGCAAGCAGACAAAAAGGAACAGTTCAAATATCATAGAGTCATTGTTAGGACCACACAAGATTTAGCAGCTTCTATAATAAAGTATTGGAGGGCTTGGAATATGAAATTCTGGAGGACAAAGGAACTAGAATCACAATCAAGAATCACCTATCCAGCAAAACCCAACAAACAATTTCTACGGTAACAGAAGTTTTGTAAAGTTTATGCACCTGGAAAAACTTAGTAGCTCTGTCTAACACAACGACCAACCACAATTCCAAAGAATTCCCCCTTCAGGGGAAGAAAATGAACATTTTATGAAATAGAGTATTTTCAAGAATTTCTGATGAAAAGACCAGAGCTGAATAGAAAATTTGGCTTTCTAAGATAGGACCCAAGAGAAGCATAAAAAGGTAAACAGGAAAGAGAAATAAGGGATTCAATAAGGTTAAACTCTTTATGTTCCTACATGGGAAGATGATACTTGCAACTTCTAAGAACTTTCTCATTATTTGGGAAGTCAGGGCTATACATAGACAGAGATCATGGGTGTGATTTGAATATGATAGGACGATATCAAAATTTATAAAACTAAGGGGGAGAAAGAGGGATGCACTGCGAGAAGGGAGAAGAGAGAGGTAGAATGGGGTATATCATCTTACATAAAAGATGTCCTAAAGAGCTTTTACACTAGAGAGCAAAGTGGAGTGGCGGCACTTGAACCTTTTGCTCATCAGAATCGGCTTAAAGAGGGAATAATATACATACCATAAAGAGAAGAAGGAGGGGAAGGGGATAAGACAAAGGGAATGGGGTGATAAAAAGGAGGGAGGATTGGGAGAGATAAGGGTCAGAAGCAAAACACTTTAGAGGAGGGAGAGGGTGAAAGGAGAAAAAGGAAAATAAATGGAAAAATAAGATGGAGGGAAATAGAAAGTAATCATAACTGTAAATGTGAATGGGATGAATTTACTCATAAAACAGAAGCAGATGGCAGAGTGGATTAAAAAACAAAGTCCAAGGGGGCAGCTAGGTGGTGCAGTGGATAAAGCACCGGCCCTGGATTCAGAAGTACCTAGGTTCAAATCCGGCCTCAGACACTTGACACTTACTAGCTGTGTGACCCTGGGCAAGTCACTTAACCCCCATTACCCCACAAAAAAAAAATTTTAAACAAAAACAAAGTCCTATATGTTGTTTATAAGAAATACACTTGGGGGGGGGCAGCTAGGTGGCACAGTGAATAAAGCACTGGCCCTGGATTCAGGAGGACCTGAGTTCAAATCCGGCCTCAGACACTTGACACTTACTAAATGTATGACCCTGGGCAATTCACTTAACCCCCATTGTGCCGCCCCACCCCCCCCAAAAAAAAGAAAAGAAAAAGAAAAGAAAGAAAGAAACACACTTGAAGGAGAGAGACACAAAGAGTAAAGATAAAAGGCTGGAGAAGAATATATTATGTTTCAGCTGAAGTTAAAAAAAAAAAAAGAAGCAAGGATAGCGATTAGGATTTCCTAAAAAGCAAAAGCAAAAATAGAATTAATTAAAAGAGATAAGCAGGAAAACTACATTTTTGCTAAAAGACACCATAAAGGTGCCATATCAATATTCAACATATATGCACCAAGTAGTATAGCATCCAAATTTCTAAAGGAGAATAGCAAATAGAAAAACTATACTAGTGGGGGACTTCAACTTTCCCCTCTCAGAACTAGATAAACCTGACAGACAAACAAAAAAAAAAACCCAAGAAGTTAAGGAGATGAATAGAATTTTAGAAAAGTTATATAAGATAGGCCTCTAAAAAGAACTGAATGGGAATAAAAGGAAATATACCTTTTTCTCAGTGTTACATGGCACTAACACAAAAATTGACCATGTATTAGGTTATATAGACCCCACAAGCAAATGCAGTAAAGTATCCTTTTCAAATCATAATGAAATAAAAATTACATTTAATGAAGGGCCCTGGAAACAAAGATTAAAAATTAATTGGAAACTAAATAATTGAATCCTGAAGAATAAGTGGGTCAAAGAATAAATTATAGAAACAATAAATAATTTCATTAAAGAGAATGATAACAATGAGTCAACACATCAAAATTAATGTGATGCAGCCAAAGCAGTACAAAGGGGAAGTTTTATATCTCTAAACACTTATATCAGTAAAATAGAGAAAGAACAGATTTATTAATTAGACAAATAATAGAAAAAGAACAAATTTTAAATCCCCAATTAAACACCAAATTAGAAATCCTGAAAATCAAAGGAGAAATTAATAAAACTGAAAGTAAACTATTGAACAAATAAATTAAACTAGGACCTGGTTTGGCGGGGAGTGAGGGGGGAGGTGAAGAGTAAAAAAAACATTGGTTTAATTAGATTTTTTGTTAAAGAAAGAAGAAAACCAAATTATCAGTATCAAAAATGAAAAAGGGTGAATTCACCTTGAATGAAGATGAAATTAAAGTACTTATTAGGAACCATTTTGCCCACTATATGACAATAAATCTAATACTGTGACAATTGGAGTGATACCACCTGCTGGTTGAGTTACTGTAGGAAAGCCCCGCCATGAGGAGAAGGCATCTGAGGGCAAGCCATGTGGCTTGGGAGGTTGGTTCCTTGGCATCAGGAAGTGACGTTTGCTCATGGGTACTGTCAATCAAAGCTACCAGCCAATTAGCTTGGAGCTGTGCGTTTTGGGATGGCCCTGTGTCCAGTTTCACAGGAGGCTTCTGGGACAAAGAAGGGGCAAGGTGCTCTCTTTCGCAAGAACCTCAGGGGGGAGTGGAGCAGGAGATGCTGGCTCCCTGAGATAGAAAGCTGAATCTAGGCCTCTTTCTCTTTCTCTTTTTCTTCACCAAATTCTTATGTTCCTTAATAAAAGCTTCAAAGTCTAAACATTTGCTAAAGCTTCTAATTTACTGGTGACCACTCATTAGATTTTTAGACAGTATGGCTAGAATTTTAGCCCCTTACAATACCCTAAGTAAAATGGTTATATTTACACAAATATAAATTTCCCAGATTAACAGAAGAGAAAATAGAATATTTAAATAACCCTATCTTAGAAAAAGAAATTAAACATACCATCAATGAATTACCTAAGAAAAAATCACCAGGACCAAATGAATTCACAAGTGAATTCTATCAAACATTTAAAGGACAATTAATTTCAATAATATACAAACTTTTTAAAAAATAGGTAAAGAATTCCTATTCCTATTCCAAATTCCTATTGTGACATAAATATGGTGCTGACATCTAAACTAGAAAAAGCAAAAAAGAGAAAGAAAACTATAAATCAATTTCCCTAATAAATATTGATACAAAAAAATTGAATAAAATAGTAGCAAGGAGATTACAGCAATAGAACACAAAGATCACATATTATGACCAGGTTGTATTTATACCAGGAGTACAGGGATGATTCAATATTAGGAAAACTATCAGCATAATTAAGCCAGCTAGGTGGCACCATGGATAGAATACCTGACCTAGAGTCAAGAAGACAAATTTTTAAAAATCTAAAAATAATTGTAATAATAATAGGCCAAGATGGCGGAGAGGAATCAGCAAGCTGTCTGAGCTCTCCTTGTGTTCCCTCAAAAAGAACATTAAATCAAGCCTCTGGATGGATTCTGAAACTACAGAACCTGCAAAGAGACAGAGAGACACAGTCTTCCAAAAAGAGATAATTTAGAAGACTTCAGGAAAAGGTTGGTCTGACTCGGGCAAAAGGGAGGCGCAGCGCAGGGCAGCAGCCCAACACTGAGGGGGTTGGGGCAAATCAGCAGGAGCTGCGGGCCACAGCCGAACAACTGAGGCCCCTGGAACCTGGCTTAAAAATCTGGTGGCCAAGAAGGACAGTAGAAAAACCTACCTGCACCAGCCAAGAGGGCAAGTTGCCTGCTGTAGGGCCACAAACAGAACAGGTGCAACTAGGCCTACTGATAATGGCGTGTTCAGACAGGATGTGTGTGGGGGGGGGGGGGGCGGGAGAGTGGAACTGCACACACTTAAAGTCCTCAGTGTAAAAAGCTGGTGAAACAGCACCCTATACCCCTGCACAAGAAGCCCAAAACAGGGACCCTGGTGCCCCCAGAGCAGACCTCAACTTAAAAAAAAAATAAGCTGCAACAATGAGTAAGAAGCAAAAAAGAGCCCTCTCCATTGAGAGCTTCTGTATCAATAAGGAAGAAGCAAACACAGACTCAGATGAGGACAATACACTCAAATTGCCTAAATGTGAAGCCTCACAAGGGAAGGTGAATTGGTCTCAAGAACAAAAAGCCTTCCTGGAAGAGCTCAAAAAGGATTTTAAAAATCAATTGAGGGGCAACTAGGTGGCGCAGTGGATAGAGCACTGGCCCTGGAGTCAGGAGTACCTGAGTTCAAATCCAATCCCAGACACTTGACACTTACTAGCTGTATGATCCTGGGCAAGTCACTTAACCCCAACTGCCTCACTAAAAAAAAAAAAAAATCAATTGAGAGGGGCAGCTAGATGGCGCAGTGGATAGAGCACTGGCCCTGGAGTCAGGAGTACCTGAGTTCAAATCCAGCCTCAGACACTTAACACTTACTAGCTGTGTGACCCTGGGCAAGTCACTTAACCCCAATTGCCTCACTAAAAAAAAAAAAATCAATTGAGAGAGGTAGGAGAAAAAATGGGGAGAGAAATGAAAGCAAAACAAGAAAACTATGAAAAAAGAAAGCAGCTTGGAAAAGGAAGCACAAAGATTGACTGCAGAAAACAATTCCTTAAAAAATTCATCTGGTCAAATGGAAAAAAGGTGCATAATCTCACTGAAGAAAACAATGCCTTAAAAATTCATTTGGCCAAATGGAAAAAAAGTTGCATAATCTCATTGAAGAAAACAATGCCTTAAAAATTAAAATTGGACAGTTGGAAGATAAGGAATCCATGAGACACCAGAAATCAGTCAAGCAGAATCAAAAGAATGAAAAAATAGAAGAAAATGTAAAATACCTCATTGGAAAGACAACTGATCTGGAAAACAGATCCAGGAGAGACAATTTGAGAATCATTGGACTGCCTGAAAGCCATAATCAGAAAAAGAATCTAGACACCATATTCCAGGAAATTATTAAGGAGAACTGCCCTGATGTCATAGAATCAGAGGATAAAATCATCATTGAAAGAATCCACAGATCAACTCCTGAAAGAGACCCCAAAAGGAAAACTCCAAGGAATATTGTAGCCAAATTCCAGAATTATCAGGTGAAGGAGAAAATACTCCAAGCAGCCAGAAAGAAGCAATTTAAATATCATGGAGCCACAGTCAGGATTGCTCAGGACCTGGCAGCTTCAACATTAAAGGACCGCAAGGCTTGGAATATGATATTCCGGAAGGCAAAGGAGCTTGGATTGCAGTCAAGAATCTATTACCCAGCACAAATGCGCATTCTCTTTCATGGGAAAAGATGGACATTTAATGGCACTGGGGACTTTCAATCATTTCTGATGAAAAGACCAGAACTGAATAGAAAATTCGATCTTAACATAGAAGACTCAAGAGAAGTTTAAAAAGGTAAACAGAGGGGGAAAAAAAAAGGTTACTCAATTAGGTTAAACTGTTTATATCCCTACACGGGAAGATAATACTCATAAATCTTGAGAATTGTAAATGTATTTGGGCAGAGAGAAGGACTTTACACAGAAGGTATAAATATAAATTATCTTTGATGTGATGATACAAAGAAAATTAAGGGGTTAAAAAGGGAGTCTATGGGGAGGAGAGGAAAGGGGAGGTGGAATGGGGTGAATTATATCATATGAAGAGGTGAAAAAAAACCTATTACAATAGAGGGAAAGAAAGGAGGGGTGAACATTGTTTCAACCCTACTCTCATTAGATTTGATTCAAAGAGGGAATAACATATACATTCATTGAGATAAAGAAACTTAGCTCATTCTTTAGGGAAGCAAAAGGGACTCTATGAACACAATTACCAAACACTCTTCACACAAATCAAATCAGATCTAAATAATTAGGAAGATATCAATTGCTCATGGATAGGCAGAGCTAATATAGTAAAAATGACAATACTACCTAAATTAATTTACTTATTCAGTGCCATACCAATCAGACTACCAAAAAATTATTTTATAGAGCTAGAAAAAATAATAACAAAATTCATCTGGAAAAACAAAAAATCAAGAATATCCAGGGAAATAATGAAAAAAAATTCACAGGAAGGTGGGTTCCCAGTACCAAACCTGGAGCTTTACTATAAAGTGGCAGTCATCAAAACTATCTGGTACTGGCTAAGAAATAGAGTGAAGGATCAATGGAATAGGCTAGGCACAGGAAACACAGTAGTAAATGACACTAGTAATGTAGTGTTTGATAAACCCAAAGACTCCAGCTTCTGGTATAGGAACTCAGTATTTGACAAAAACTGCTGGGAAAACTGGAATGGCAGAAATTAGGCATAGACCAACATCTTACACCTTACACTAAAATAAGGTCAAAATGGATACATGATTTAGACATAAGAGGTGATGCTATAGGTAAATTAGGAGAGAAAGGAATAGTCTACCTCTCAGATCTTTGGAAAGGAAAACAGTTTATGACCAAACAAGAGATACAGAATATTATAAAATGCAAAATGGATAATTTTGATTACATTAAATTAAAAAATTTCTGTACAAACAGAAGCAATGCATCCAAAATTAGAAGGGAGGCAGAAAGCTGGGAAACAATTTTTGTGGCCAATACTTCTGATAAAGGCCTCATCTCTTAAATATATAGGGAACTAAATCAAATTTATAAGAATCCAAGTCATTCCCCAATTGAGAAATGGTCAAAGGATATGAACAGGCAGTTTTCTGATGAAGAAACCAAAGCTATCTATTCCCATGTGAAAAAATGCTCTAAATCACTATTGATTAGAGAGATGCAAATTAAAACAACTCTGAGGTACCACCTGACACCTATCAGATTGACTAAAATGACAAAAAAGGAAAAAAATAAATGTTGGAGAAGCTGTGGGAAAATTGGAACACTAATGCATTGTTGGTGGAGCTGTGAACTGATCCAACCATTCTGGAGAGCAATTTGGAATTATGCCCAAAGGGCGATAAAGCTGTGCATGCCCTTTGACCCAGCAATACCACTTTTGGGTCTTTTCCCCAAAGAGATCATGGAAAAGGGAGAGAGACCCACATGTACAAAAATAGTTATAGCTGCTCTTTATGTGGTGGCAAGGAATTGGAAGTTGAGGGGATGCCCATCAATTGGGGAATGGCTGGACAAGTTGTGGTATACGAATACAATGGAATACTATTGTGCTGTAAGAAACGATGAGCGGGAGGAGTTCAGAGAAACCTGGAGGGTCTTGCGTGGGCTGATGATGAGTGAAATGAGCAGAACCAGAAGAACATTCATCAACATTGAGTGTTGATCTACTGTGATGGACTATATTCTTCTCACCAATGCAATGGCACAGAAGAGTTCCAGGGAACTCATAATAGAAGAGGCTCTCCAAATCCAGGGAAAAAAAAAGAACTGTGGAGTATAGATGCTGAATGAACCATACTATTTCTTTTGTTTTTGGTGCTGTTGTTCTTTCTATTTTGAGGTTTTTCATCATTGCTCTGATTTTTCTCTTATAACATGACTAATGCAGAAATATGATTAATGTTATTTTGTGTATGTATATATATATATATATATATATATATATATATATATATATATATATATATATATATATAACACCTATATCAGATTACCTGCTGTCTAGGGGAGGGGGGAGGGAGGGGGGAGGGAGAAAAATCTGAAATTGGAAAGCTTGTATAAACAAAAGTTGAGAACTATCTTTACATGTAATGGGAAAAAATAAAATACTTTATTACAAACAAATAATAATAATAATAATAAAATGAAAGAAGACAAATCTTCATTAATTCAAATCTGGCCTGCAACACTTACTAGCTGTGTAACCCTGGGTATGTCATTTAACCCTGTTTGCTTCCGTTTCCTTATCTATAAAATAAATTGAGGAAGGAAATCACAAATCATTCCAGTCTTTGCCAAGAAAACCCCAAATGGGGTCATGAAGAGTTGGATAGGTATGAACAACAACAGAATCAGAAAAACTGACCATATCAATAACAAAACCAACAAAAATCATATGATTATCTCAATAGATGCAGAAAAAGCTTTTGACAAAATATAACACCTATTCCTTTTTAAAACACTAGAAAGCATAGATATAAATGGAGCTTTCCTTAAAAATTTTAAGTATTATCTATCTAAAACCAGCAGCAAGCATTATCTGCAATGGGGGTAAGCTAAAAGTCTTCCCAGTAAGATCAGGGGTGAAGCAAGGATACCCATTATCACCACTATTATTCAACATCATGCTAGAATTGCTAGCAATAGCAATAAGAGGAGAAAAAGAAATTGAAGCATTTAGCATAGGCAATGAGGAAACAAAACCATCACTCTTTGCAGATGATATGATGGTATACTTAAAGAATCCTAGGGAATAAAATAAAAAATTAGTTGAAATAATTAAGAACCTTGGCAAAGTTGGAGAATATAAAATAAACCCACATCAGCATTTCTACATATTGCCAACAAAGATCAGCGGCAAGAGATAGAGAAATTCTATTCATAATAACTATAGACAATATAAAATATTTGGGAGCCTACCTGCCCAGAAAAACCCAGGAACTATGTGAACACAATTACAAAAAAGGTCAAACATATAAAGTCAGATCTAAACAACTGGAAAAATATTAATTGCTCATGGGTAGGCCAAGCCAATATAATAAAAATTATAATTCTACATTAATTAATTTTCTTATTTAGTACCATACCAATTAGAGTACCCAAAAAAATTTACAAAGCTAAAAAAATAATAAAATTCATCTGGAAGGAAAAAAGTCAAGAATATCAAGAGAATCAATAGGGGGGAAATGAGAAGGAAGGGGGTATTACAAAGCACTAATCATCAAAATAATCTGTTACTGGCTTAAAAAAAAAGAGTGGTGTATCAGTGGACTAGATTAGGTACAGAATAAACAGTAGCAAAAGACCATATTTATGGCATGTTTGATAAATATAAAGATCCTAGCCTTTGGGACAAGAATTCACTATTTTACAAAAATTGCTGGGAAAACTGGAAAGCAGTTTGGCAGAAACTAGGTATAGACCAACATTTCAAGCTATATGTCTAGATAGGGTCAAAATGGGTACATAGTTTAGACATAAAGGCTGATACAATAAGTAGATTAGGGGAGCATAGAATAGTTTACCTATCAAATTGATGGATAAGAGAAGAATTGATGACCAAGTGAAGGATAGAAAGTATTACAAGGGGGGCAGCTAGGTGGCACAGTGGATAGAGCACTGGCCCTGGATTCAGGAGTACCTGAGTTCAAATCCGGCCTCAGACACTTGACACTTACTAGCTGTGTGACCCTGGGCAAGTCACTTAACCCCCATTGCCCCGGGGGGGGGGGGAGAAAGTATTACAAGATGTAAAATGTATAATTTTTACTACATTAAATTAAAAAAGACTTTATACAAACAAAATCAATCTAGCCAAGATTAGAAGGAAAACAAAAAACTGGAGGGAAATTTTTACATCACGTTTCTCTAATAAAGGCTTCATTTCTCAAATTATAGAGAACTGCATCCTTGATAAATAGCCAAAGGATATGAACACACTATTTTCAGACCAAGTAATCAAAGTAATTAAAATCAATAATCATATTAAAAATGCTCTAAATGGGGCAGCTAAGTGGCGCAATGGCTGGCCCTGGAGTCAGGAGGACCTGAGTTCAAATCCAACCTCAGACACTTACTGGCTGTGTGACCCTGGGCAAGTTGCTTAACCTCAATTGCCTCACCAAAAAAAAAAAAAATTTAAAAAAGGATAAAAAAAAATGCTCTAAATCACACAGAGTGATGCAAAGTAAAACAAGTCTGAGGTATCACCTTGGCTAATATGACAGAAAAGGAAAATGACAAATGTTGGAGGGGAAGTGGGAAAATTGGAATACATGCCATGTTCATGAAGTTGTGAACTAATCCAACTATTCTGCAGAGTAATTTGGAACTATGCCCTATAAAACTTTGCATACCCCTTCACCCAGAAATGCCACTACTAGTTCTGCATGCCAAAAAGATCTTCAAAGAGAAAAGGGATCTGTATGTACAAAGATATTTATAGCAACTCTATTGGTGATGCCAAAGAATTGGAAACTGAGGGCTCAATAGTTGGAAAATGACTAAACAAGTTGTGATTGTGATGGAATAGTATCATATTATAAGAAAGGACAAGGAGGATGCTTTCAGAAAAACCTGGAAATATTTACATGAAGTGATGCAAAGTGAAGTGAGCAGAACCAAGAGAACATAGTACACAGTAACAGCAATATTGTATGATCATCTGTGAATGATTTAGCTATTCTCAACAATGCAATTAACCAAGATAGTTCTGAAGGACTTATGATGAAAAATGTTATCCACCTCCATAGAAAGAATTGATGGAGTCTGAATGTAAATCAAAGCATACTTTTAAAAAAAAATTTATTTTTCTTTTTTCTTTATTTTTTAGAAAGATCTGTGTTTTCTTTTGTGCCTGGCTAAAATGGAAATATTTTTGCATGATTTCACACAATATTAAATAGCTTGCCTTCTCAGGGTATGGGTAGGGAATTGAGGAAGTCTTAGAATTTGGAACTGAATTTTTTTATTTTGATATTTCATTTTTCCCAATTACATGCAAAAACTATTTTTAACATTCATTTATTAAAAATTTGAGTTCCAAATTTCTGGGCCATTACCTGGATTCATATTTGGACAATGCAACAGAGTCTTGTATCCAGTGCCAACAAATGCATAACTTTACAAGATGTAAAATGTGTAATTTTGATTACATTAAATTAAGAAGATTTTGCACAAACAAAACTAATCTGGCCAAGATTAGAAGGGAAGCAGAAAACTACGGGGAAATGTCTTATAACAAGTTTCTCTAATAAATTTCTCAAATAAATAGCTAACAGCCCATTTGTAAGAATAAGAGTTGTTCCCTAATTGACAAATGGCCAAAGGATATGAACAGGTTCTTCATATTTCCTGTAATCTCCTTCTGATGAGTTGTCTGACCCCCTTACTGTCTGTGGGCTGTGAGCTCCAGACACCACTGCTGCTGATTCAGTTGCCCCTAAAGCCTGCCCTGGACTGAGCTCTATCCCACCTGGTATAAGCAGACCTTTCCTACCAGGCATTATTTTAAAGTTGTTTGGAGAGGAATTTGGGAGAGCTCAGGTGAGTCCCTTCTTTGTCTAAATCATCTTGACTCTGCCTGACAAAACTCAAAATTTAAAAAAAAAAAAGAAAGAAATGTTAACTGGAAAACAGTATGGTAGAAACTAGATATAGACCAACATTTCATAGAGTCTATTAAAATAAGGTCAAAATGGGTACATGATTTACACATAAAGAGTGATACCATGAGGAAAATGCCCGGAGCAGCAAAACTCACAGAAGAACATGCTGAAATCATCTTCTAACCAAGAACGGCTTGGAAGGTCAGAAGGAGGGAGCTGCTGTGCTAATACAGGAGTCAATCCCAACCCCACAGTCACACTGACACAGATCCAGTCCTAGGAAGGCCTCACCAGAGAAGAAGACCCCCAGAGCCTCTGAATCAGCTGAAACGATAGTGTCGTCTGGAACTAAGCTCACAGTCTGGTGAGTGGGCTAAGCCCTGGGCAGGGGAGAGACTACAGGGGTCTATGCTGGTGCTAAGGCAGAACTTGGATTTTACACCCCTGCTGAGAACCAGGAGGTAGGCTTGAGTAGCAGTGGCCCACGTTGGGGAGGGGCACAGGCTCATCAGAGCTAACAACCACAACACACAAAGCTGGTTGATTAGCAAGTTGGTCTGGGGTCATCTAAGGACCAGGTGAGTGAAGAACCTGATCCTCCTTAAATCATACCACCTGGGACTTCTGAAGCTTGGGATACTGCAGCCTGGAAACAGTGCCCCACTTTAAGGAGCTAAAAGTCAAGTAAAAGAAAGGCAAGATGACCCGACAGAGAAAGGTGAGGACCATAGAAAGTTTCTTCAGTAACAAGGAAGACCAAGGGGCACCCTCAGAGGAAGATGTCAACATCAGGGCCCCTATATCTAAAGCTTCCAAGAAACATATGAATTGGTCTCAGGCCATAGAGGTGCTCAAAAAGGACTTTGAAGATAAAGTTAGAGAGGTAGAGGAAAAAATGGAAAGAGAAATGAGGGAGATGCAGGAAAGACATGAGAAAAATGTCAACAGCTTGAAAAGTCAAATTGGCCAAATGGAAAAGGAGACACAAAACCTCTCTGATGAAAATAATTGCCTAAGAATTAGGATTGAACAAATGGAAGCCAGTGACTTTATGAGAAACCAAGACACAATAAAGCAAATCCAAATGAATAAAAAAATAGAGGGCAATGTGAAATATCTTCTGGGAAAAACTGCTGACCTGGAAAATGGGTCCAGGAGAGATCATTTGAAAATTATTGGTCTACCTGAGAACCATGATCAACGAAAGAGCTTAGACACCATCTTCCAAGAAATTGTCAGGGAAAATTGCCCTGAAATTCTAGAAGAAGAAGCTAAAATAGAAATTGAAAGAATCCACTGATCACCTCCAGAAAGAGATCCCAAAAGGAAAACTCCTAGGAATATTATAGCCAAATTCCAGAGCTCTCAGGTCAAGGAGAAAATATTGCAAGCTACCAAAAAGAAAGCATTCAAGTACTGAGGAGCCCCAGTCAGGATAGCACAAGATCTAGCAGCTTCTACATTAAAGGACCGGAGGGCATGGAATATGATATTCCAAAAGGCAAAGGAAATGGGATTACAACCAAGAATCATCTACCCAGCAAAACTCAGCATAATCTTTCAGCAGAAAAAATGGAACTTTAATGAAAAAGGAGGCTTTCAGATATTTGTAATGAAAAGACCTGAACTGAATGGCAAATTTGACTTTCAAGTACAAGACCCTAGAGAACCATAAAAAATTGAAGCTGGAGGACATACCTGGGGTCGGACAGTGGATGAATGTCTTGTGTCTGAGGCCAGGTTTTGGCTGGGATCCCCCTGGGTCCAGGGTGGATGATTTGTCCACTGTGTCACCTAGCTAGATGATAACATCTTTAGGGTTAAATTGAGGGGTGAAGGGAATTCATTGGGGGAGGGGGCAGAGGTGAAATCCTACATGAAAGAAACAGGAAAAGGCTTATGGAGTGGGGGAAGAGATGGGAGAGGAACAGGGCAGTAAATGAATTTTACACTCATTAGAAAAGGCTCAAAGACCTTAAACTCATCAGAGCTGCCTCAAGGAGGGACTAACAGACACACCCAACTGGGTAGAGTAATCTATTTAATCTGGGCAATAAATGAGCCTAACACTCATCAGCATTGGCTCATAGACCTCAATCTCATTAGTATTGGCTCAAGAGGGGCAGCTAGGTGGCGCAGTGGATTTAGGAGTTCCTGAGTTCAAATCCAGCCTCAGACACTTGACACTTACTAGCTGTGTGACCTTGGGCAAGTCACTTAACCCCCATTGCCCCACAAAAAACAACAACAACAAAAAACAAAAAAAAAGAATTGGCTCTAGAAGGGAATAATGTACATATTCAATTGGGTGGAGTAATCTCTCTAACCCTGCAGGAAAATAGGAGGGGAAGGGGATAAAGAGAGAGGGGCAAAAGAAGGAAGGACAGAGTGGGGGAGGGGACAGACAGAAGGAAATCCCTTTTGAAGAGTGATAGGATGAAAGAAGATGGTTAATAGAATAAATATCATGGGGAAGGGAATAGGATGGAAGGGAAACAGTTAACAATAGTAATCATGAAAAAGAGAAAAGGGGGGGGAAATTGTACAAAACATATTTATAGCAACTCTTGGTGGAGGCTAAGAATTGAGAATCAAGGGAATGTCCATCAATTGAGGAATGATGGAAAAAGCTGTGCTATATGATTGTAGTGGAATGGTCTTGTGCTATAGGAAATGACAAATAGGATGATCCCAGAAAAACCTGGAAAGACTCATGAACATCCATGTATAGTGAAGTGAGCAGAACTGAGAGGACATTGTGCATAGTGACAGCAGTATTGTTCAATAATCAAATGTGAATGACTTAACTACTCTCAGCAATGCAATGATCCAAGACAATCCCAAGGAACTAATGAGGAAGCTTACTATGCACCCCTATAGAAAGAACTGATAAAAAGAACACTTGTGGATTGTACATATATAACCTGGTTGCAATCTTGTGGAGGGGGGAGGAAAGGGAGGGAGGGAGGGGGAAAAATTTGGAACTCTAAATCTTATGAAAATGAATGTTGAAAAGTACCCTTACATGTAACTGGAAAATAAAATAAATGCTTGTTGCTGAAAAAATAATTAATTAATTAATTAAAAACAAACAAACAAACAAAAAGGGTGAAGCCATAAGCAAATTAATGGATCATGGAATAGTTTATCTGTCAGATTTATGGAAAGAGGAAGAATTTAGGACAAAAGAAGACATAGAAAGCAATACAAAATGTAAAATGGACCATTTTGATTATATAAAATTAAAAAGTTTTTGCAGAAACAAAACTAATGTAACCAAGATTACAGGGCAAGCAGAAAACTGGAAAAGAATTTTAAAAACAAGTATCTCTGATAAAGGCCTCATTTCTCAAATATGTAGAGAACTGAGTCAAATTTATAAAAATATAAGTCATTCCCCAATTGATAAATGGTAAGGATATGAACAGGCACTTTTCAGACAAAGAAATCAAAGCTATCTATAATCATATTTTTAAATTCTCTATCATTATTGATCAGAAAAATACAAATTAAAACAACTCTGAGGTATCATCTCACACCTGTCAGAGTGGCAAATATAACAAAAAAAGGAAAATATTAGATTTAAAGGGGATGTAGTAAAACTGGGAAACTAATCCACTGTTGGTGGAATTGTGAAGATCCAACCATTCTGGAGAGCAAGTTGGAATTATACCCAAAGGGCTATAGAGCTCTGCATACATTTTGATCCAGCAATACCATTCCTAGGTTTATATCCCAAAGACATCCCAAAAAAGAGTAAAAGACTTATTTATACAAAAATGCTTCATAGCAGCTCTTTTTGTGGTGGCTAAGAATTGAAAATCAAAGGAATGCCCATCAATTAGGGAATGGCTAAACAAGCTGTGGTATATGATGCTGATGAAATATTATTGTGCTATAAGAAATGAGAAGCAGGATAATTTCAGAAAGGCCTGGAAAGATTTGAGTGAACTGATGTATAGTAAAGTGAGAAGAACCAAGAGAATATTTTCTTAATATAAAATTACTAATATGGCAATGTTTTACATACATTTATAACCTATATCTGATTGCTTAATGCCTCAGGGAAAGGTCAGGGGAGGGAGGGAAGGAGTGATAAAATTTGGAACTCAAAACTTTAAATAAAGGAGTATTAAGGGCAGCTAGGTGGCGCAATGGATAGAGCACCGGCCCTGGATTCGGGAGTGCCTGAGCTCAAATCCGGCCTCAGACACTTAACACTTACTAGCTGTGTGACCCTGGGCAAGTCACTTAACCCCAATTGCCTCACTAAAATAAAATAAAATAAAATAAAGGAATATTTACTAATAAAAAACATGTTAAAAAATGTATGTAATTGGGGAAAAATTGTTAAAGCATGATCTCAAAATAATTACCAACACTTGATTGAATACAGAAACTTAACTTGACATCTCTGTCCCTGCAGTAAGTGGCACAAAATTCAGGAGGCAGTATAGAATAGACCACAAGTCCCCAAACATCAATAGATTACTATTAGGGAGAATAGCGGGTAGAGGATGGGGTAGGGGCAGGGAGAAGTTCACCTGGAGTATGATAACTTGAAGTGCCTGAATTTCTATTTGACACTTATTATTCTTGCTAACCAAGTACTAAGTTCAGTTGCTCACAGAAGTAAGTTGCTGAATTTTTGTCAGTGAAGTGCCCTAGGTCAAAACTCAGGCTCCCAAAAGTAATTACATATCTGGTAGAATAGGATACATGATTAGCAAAGGAAGAATACAGATTATTAAGAGGACCAGACAAAGCAAAAGGGATGACTAAGAGGCATTATACTTCTGAGGAGTATATACCTATTGGGTGGTTCATTAACCTGTGGCCAAAATATGACAGAAAGCATTTGGGCAGTAACAAGGAAGAAAACAACAGAGGTAATAATTTCTGAGAGTAGAGCAGGATTTTCATCTGAAGGCAATTCTATGAATACTTAACCAACAAGGTTTACAAGCCACCAATGACCCTGGATAGGGTCGAGTCCATAGTGCACCAAGGAAGAGAGTTCAACAAGATGACCCCTCTCTCCAGAGGATTGCTGCTTGCCATAAAACTGAAATAATATTTACTATAAAAGTTTTAGCTTGTTAAGCAAAAGACTCTACAGGGACAAGATCCCCAAAGTAAGAGCCTAGAATAAAAAACAATATTCTGGGATTGAATCCAGTCCCATATGTTAAATTACTCTCTAGAATGATAATGATGCAACCTCCTCCCAGGGGCAGCTGGGTAGTCAAAGATTCTAATGTACAGACTAGCAATCTGTCAAGTTGGAGGAACCTGTGACTATTTAAGGGACATAGATATGAAGAAGCATGTTTTGTTTGCTCCAACTACTTGGGACTATGGGATGAGTGGGTAGGTCATTTTGTAGAAGGAAGAAAAGAAAGAGGACTCAGGCTGATCAGTGTCTATGTACAGTAGGTGCTCAACCAATGTTTAGTGATAATGGTGGCCACTGCCTATCTCATGGCCCAGAGTCAAGGTAAGTGGGTATTTTCTTTCCTAAGTCCATCTAACTTCCCTGGAAAGTTAACCTGAGGAAAAGCTGAAAAGGGTTGTCCATGTAAATCTGGAAAATCTTGAGGGGTGGGGGGAAGCTCAGCCTCTCAGAAGGTTTGTGGGATTTAAAGGCAGAAGGGACTTTCAAGATCATCACTCCAACACCCTTATTTCATGGATGGGCAAACTGAGGCCCATTGAATGAAAATTTTAAAACACTTGTCCAAGGTCATAAGGCTAAATTCTAGCAGAGCAGGGCCTCCAGATCATTTAACCCCCTTGTCAATGAAGGTAAAAAATAAAGGGAAGGGTGGGGCAGCTGGGTGGCGCAGTGGATAGAGCACAGGCCCTGGAGTCAGGAGGACCTGAGTTCAAATCCGGCCTCAGACACTTAACACTTACTAGCTGTGTGACCCTGGGCAAGTCACTTAACACCAATTGCCTCATCAAAAAAAAAAATAAATAAATAAATAAAGAGAAGGGGAAGCTAGGTGGTGCAGTGGATAAAGCACCAGCCCTGGATTCAGGAGGACCTGAGTTCAAATCCAGCCTCAGACACTTGACACTTACTAGCTGTGTGACCCTGGGCAAGTTACTGCTTTAAAAAAAGAAAAGAGGAAAAAAATAAAGGGAAAATAAGGCCACGGAATTTGACTATTCAGTGATGACCTCTGAGAGGGAAGTTTCAATAGCCAGGTGTCAGGCTTTAAGGGATTAAGAATAATAGGTCGGGGGCGGCTAGGTGGCGCAGTGGATAGAGCACTGGCCCTGGAGTCAGGAGTACCTGAGTTCAAATCCAGCCTCAGACACTTAACACTTACTAGCTGTGTGACCCTGAGCAAGTCACTTAACCCTAATTGCCTCACTAAAAAAAAAAAAGAATAATAGGTGGAACAAAATAAGCCGTATTCATGCCAACCTTAAGCTGCTCTGAATCTTCCTGCCTACCCATAGATACTCCACAAGTCTCAGGTTTTTGTCTAGGCTTATGTTGGAGCCAGCTCCAACAGCTTCTGAGACACAATTATTCAATTTTCTATGTGAGCATTTACACATCTCAAATTTTAGCCACAAACCAGGGATTGATTTATTGTTTGTTGATCATCTAGACTTATGTCAGAAATTCAAATTAAACTTAAAAGTGTGTGTGCATGGAGTGGCTAGGTGGTGCAGTGGGTAGAGCACCGGTCCTGGATTCAGGAGGACCTGAATTCAAATTTGACTTCAAACACTTGACACTTACTAGCTGTGTAACCCTGGGCAAGTCACTTAATCCCAATTGCCTCACCAAAAAAAAAAAAAAATCGTGCACACATTTTTCCCCCAGAGAGCCTGGTTGTTAAACATTTACCAGTATACCCTTGTCTCTCTCTAAAAATTATTTGAGCTCAGGGTCAGAGAATAAAGTCGTCACTATCAAATGGTGGCAGAAGACTCAAAATAAGAACATGAAGAAGAAAAAGAACTGGTATTTATATAACATCTTTGTGTTTTGAAAAGTGCTTTACATCTATTATCTCATTTGATCCTAATACCATTCATGCTTTTATCAGAATGAATGTTTCTCCTTTTCCCCAGAAACTGGTGCTTGTCTCTTATAAAGCCAAAGCTCCTGACTCCTGGTGCTCAGTAATGGGGCCCTTTCAACTGCCCAGACAGCTGGCCTGCCATTCATAAGTGGCTCCTTCTACCCACTGCTCCTTGTTCTGAGCCCTGGGATCAATCATGTTTAATCCCTCTTTATGTTATAGCCCTTCAGATATTTAAAGGCAATTGTCATATCCATCCTAAATCTTTTCTCTTTTTCTCACCATTCTCCTTCCCACCTAACATCCTCTTCAGGACTAGCTTTATCAATGTGCTTACCAAAACTAGGTGGTACCTAAATGTGGTACTCCAGCTATCATCTGACAGTGTCACTAGGACTATGGCCAACCTTCTGATAACACTCTAGGTTTCCATCAATGCAGCCTAAAATCATGTTAGTGTTTTTGCCTGCCATGTCACAGAGTGGCATCATGCTGAGTTTACAATCCTCTTAGACACCCCCTCCTTTTTTCAAATGAACTATTGTCTGGCCATAAGGTACTCTTCTCACCAAGCTTAGGATTTGTCACTATTAAATGTCAATTTAATAGATTTCCTTCACAATTCTAACCTGGTAGGAAATTTCTGAACTCCAATTCTTTCATCTAATGTATTAACTATCTTGCCTGGCTTTGATAAAATCCACCAGTTAGAGAATTTGCTAAATGAACCTTCATCACAGTCATCTATAAAATTTTTGATTAGAACAAAGATCTAGGTTACATCACTAGAAATCTCCCTCCAGGTTGATATTAATTTATTCTTTACTCCTCTTTGATACCAGTCAATCAACTCTGAATGTCCTGTTTTTACTGTCCTCCAATCTACATCTTTCCATCTTATCTACAAGTATATTTTGAGCCTTTGTTGAATGTCTTGCTGAAATCCAGATATGCCACATTCATGGTATTCTTCTAATCTTCTAGTCTAGTGGTCCTGACTAAAAAGGAAATAACTTGTTTATCATGACCTAATAATCTAGATGAACCCATTATGATTTTTAAGATGGTCTTTCTTTTTTTAATGACTCATGAACCATCCTATTTTGTCTATCAAAATCATTAGCTTACAATTTGAGTAATCAACCCTCACATCTTTTAAAATCAGATTGGCATTTAACTATCTCCATGGCTGCAAAACTTCTTACATTTTCCACAATTTTCAAAGATTACCACTCATCATTTACTTTTTTTCATTCCCTTGTATTAAAGGTTAGGGAACCAAGGCAATTGAGAATTGGAAGCAAGAAGGCAGCAGCTGTTTTCCTTAAGCCCTTATGAGAATGTTAGCTTTTCCCTGACTCTGAGGTTTGCCAGAGAATTTAAGATAAAAAGAAGGGAAATATAGTGCCTCTGTGCTAGTGTTCTCAAACTGAATCTTATGTTGTGTCTGAAGAATTGGTTTTTTTGGTGGGGGTTGAGCCAAAGAACCAGTTAAGATCCTTTCAAAGCTTAGCAGTGTGTCTCCAAGGGAGTGATGGGGAATATTCTTGCCCCTAATGAAGTCTGTGCTCAAAAGCTGATTGAAATCTTAGGCACTGAGAATGCCAAGGAGCTAAACAATGTACAAAAACATCAGCTTCTATTTACATATGGCTCAGAAGTCAGAGGACTACCATCATGATCCATTTCTCACCAAGGAGTCCTCCTCCTCTCTTTTTACTTTTACTGTTACCCCATTAGTGAACCAGCTCAAGTGAACATTATCTTCTACCCTTGAATCACTTGTCACTTTGTTCTATTGCCACTCACACCTTGCGGATGCCTCAAATCTACATTATCCTGAACCCCTTTTATCTAATTCACCTATTCCTATGTGGGTGCTACTGAACAGAGCTGGAAGAAGTCACACAACCATGCTAAGTGGATCTACAAATAAGGGTTATCTCATTTCCACTGGCTCTTCACTATAGTAAAACAATTCTTTTTCTCCTCCTTGATTCTTTCTCTATGCTATTCACCACTCCTTGCTTCCTACAGTAGCTCTGTCTTCCATTCTCCCACCTGTGCACATGCTCTGATATTTTACCAAGAAAATTGAGACTGTTCACCACTTCTCTCCATCATACAGTCTTTTTGTATTACCCTCCATTATCTCCTTCACACCAGTCTCTGATGATGACCCTTCTGTTTACCAAAGCCACCTCCTTGTCATGAAACCTTGATCCTCCCCCTTTCCATCTTCTTCAGTCTCTCCCCATCTACTGGTTCCCTCTCTGCTGCTGGAAAGCATTGCCAAAGCTTCTCCATCCTTAGAAAAAGGACTAGAGATGCCTTCAAGCATTTGAAAGAACATCACGTGAAAGAGGAATTTAAGCTTGTTCTGTTTGGCCCTAGAGGGCACAAACAAAAACAATAGGTAGAAAATGAAGATTCAGACTTTGTGGCAGAAAAATTCTGTAATAATCAGAGCCACTCAGAAATGAAAGAGATTCAGAGGCCAAATGAGGACTTGTTAAGTATCTTGTATACTTAGGGCTCCTATCCAGGAAAGATTGGACCAGAGAGCTGATGATGTCCCTTCAATTGTCAAATTTTGTGATTCTGTGATAATGTGATTCTATGAGAGATCAGGACATAGTCCGAGGATCATGAGTTATCCCTATCTCAACCAATGGCATAGGAGTCCGTGGAATTTTCCTTGCTATTCTAAGAAACCTGGATGGTAAAATGGAAAGTGTACGAGGAGTGAAGTCAGGAAGACCTGAGCTCAAACATTTACTAGCTGTATGACCCTGGGCAAGTCACTTAACCTTGGTTTGCCTCACTGTCCTCCGATGTAAAAAGTGGATAATAATAGCACCACCTCCCAGAGCCGTAAGGATCAAATGAGATGATAATGATAAAGCACTTAGTGTGGTTTCCAGTACATAGGAAGTGCTATAGCAGTATTAGCGAGCATTATTACTATTTACTTTGTTATTTGATCCAAATTAAAATTTATTATTTAATTTATAGTTCCTACTCAACTCCCAAAGAATGCCCCGCATAGAGTCTCAAGTCATATTCATGTAACTATGATTATCCACAAACACCCCACTCTGAGCATGCTATATAAACTACATAATTGGGAATTCCAAGTCTGTCCTTTTTAATTTTTACACATTATATTCTACTTTCTCCTAATGGCTGCTACCTTCCTGGAAAAGTCTGGTGAGATCTTTATATTTATTATTAAATTATTTCTGATTACATTCTAGAAGCTTACAGCACTTTGTCCTTATTGCAGTCTTAGAGATTGCCTATATGGCATAACCTTGTAACAACAACCTATGGGTTCATTTCGATATTTATTTTGAGCTTGAATTGCTAATTCTTGGGAGTTTTCTTTGATAATTTCCAGAAACATGATTTTAAGAGGGGTGAGATCGTGTGTCTTCTTGACCAAATTGATTATATCATAAAAAACAAAGGATAGATAACAAAAATAACAAAGTGTTAATGTGTTGTCAAAGGTGATAATGTTGTTTAAAAGGCATCCTATGATGCCTGTATGAAGTACGTACATCATTCTGTGACACAATTAAAGGGAACAACCTCACTGGTTTTTTATTTTTTCTATTTTCTTTCAATTAACAAGAATACATTCTCACTCCTTCCAATATCTCCCCATTTGGAAAAAAACAACAAATGTGTAACATGTAATTTGTAACAATGTAATATTTAACAAATATGCTTAATCAAGCAAAACAAATTCCTTCATTGGCAATGTTCAAAAATAGATCTTGTGCTCAACCATGAGTCTATCACCGTTCATTCTGTCAGAAGGTGGGTAACTATCATCTAACCTCCAGAGCCATGGTTGATCATTGTGTTGATCCATGCTCTTAAGTCTTTAAAAATGTTCCTTTTTACTACTTTGATGTTATATATTTGTAACAATACAGATACACACACATATCGTTCAGGTCTGCGCACTACACTTTGCATTACTTCATATAAATTTCACAAGGTTCCTCTGAAACCATCCCTTTCATCATTTTTTATGATGCAGTAGTATTCGATTATATTCATACAATATAATTTACCGAGCCATTCCCAAACCTATGGTCACCCCTTTTGTTTCCAGTTCTTTGCTACTGCTACTATAAATATTTGTGAACCCATGGTTCCTTTTCTTTTTGCCTTTATGTCTTTGGGGCATAGGCCTCCTAGTGGTAGCACTGGGTCAAAGGATATGCACAATTTAATAATTTTTGGATCATAATTCCAAATTGGAGCAATCTCATTGAACAAGTAAAAATTGGATACAGTTTTGTAAGGCTTTAAATAACTAAGCCTTGGCAGTTTTAGTAGTCTAAAGGTATCCAAGCCAAGGGATGTACTTTTAGAAGTAGGAATAGGGGCAGCTAGATGGCGCAGTGGATAGAGCACCAGCCCTGGAGTCAGGAGGACCTGAGTTCAAATCCAGCCTCAGACACTTAATACTTACTAGCTGTGTGACCCTGGGCAAGTCACTTAACCCTAATTGCCTCACAAAAAAAAAAAAAAAAGGAAGAAGAAGTAGGAATAAAAGAGTAACCCAATCCCTTAGAGTGAATTACTCTTGGAGGTGGCAGGGGGTAGAGAGGTAGAAGCAAAAAGGATTTCCTCTCCACCATACCTCACCATAAACCATGTCATTCTGATGGGCAGCTACTGGTCCAGTAAAACACGGAAAGAGTTTCTAAGAAGGACCTCAGGCAGCACAGAAGGGAATTAGTTGTAGGCTCATGGGAAAGCTAGCTATGACAATCAAGAGTTGAAATATGGAGAGAAGAAAACCCCAGCTGAACATCTCAAAGACGTACTCCATCCAGTGCAGAATGAAGTCTCTATAAAAAAAGAAAAAACACTGAGAGCAAGCAGTCAGTACCACCATCAATATATGCATCTCCTTGGCCATATATATTGTCCATATGTGTACCGCCTTATGGTTGTACTCTGTCCAATCTTCCCACAGACACTGTGTATATTTGGGAGCTAAGAGAAATTTACCTATACTTCATGGGAAGATGGTTTTGTAACTACTGTTATTACTATATAACAAAAACCCTTGCTAAAGGTTAATTGTGTCTATTGGCTGATTGTTAATAGGAACTATACTGTTGAGGAACTGTAAAGAATCTAGTGTTAGAAATGCAAACCCACAGGGTTATCAGCCTTAAAGCCCCTCCTAGCAGCCAACTACTGGCAAAGAAACCCACAAGTTATGAGTGGCATTTGAAAGAGTAGTTGAGAGAGTATGTTATACTATTTTTGCTCCTTTGAATTTTCTGGGAAAAAAGCCTTATTTGTTTATTAATATGGTTATTGGTTTTTTGTTCTTCTTTGTTCTTGAAGGGGAACAAAATGACATCACTATGTTGGGGTCAAGGTATAACATGTCTAGGGGCAGCTAGGTGGCGCAGTGGATAGAGCACCGGCCCTGGAGTCAGGAGGACCTGAGTTCAAATCTGGCCTCAGACACTTAACACTTACTAGCTGTGTGACCCTGGGCAAGTCACTTAACCCCAATTGCCTCACCAAAAAAAACCAAAACAACAACAACAAAAAAGTATAACATGTCTGACTTTGGCTGATCAAAGCAATATGAGCTTGGAAGGCTCTTTTGAGCTACCGCAATTCTGCTTCACTCATAGAGCACAGTGCCTTCCTTGATGCAGTCCCAACATGCCTGGTGGTCCTTTGCCAGTCTCTCCCATGTCATGCAATTAATTCCAAAGTTCTCCAGAGAGAACTTGAAAGTATCCTTGTACCACTTCTTCTGACCTCCATGTGAGTGCTTCCTTTCTGTGAGTTCTCCACAAAACAGTCTTTTAGATAAATGTACTTTGGACATTCAGACAATGTACTCAACCCATCAGAGTTGTGCTCCTTGCAGCAGACTTTGAATGCTTGGCAGTTGAGCTTCAGAAAGGACCTTGGTGTCCTGTACCTTATCTTCTTTCTTTCTTTCTTTCTTTCTTTTTTTAGTGAGGCAATTGGGGTTAAGTGACTTGCCCAGGGTCACACAGCTAGTAAATGTTAAGTGTCTGAGGCCGGATTTGAACTCAGGTACTCCTGACTCCAGGGCTGGTGCTCTATCCACTGCGCCATCTAGCTGCCCCCTGTGCCTTATCTTGACAGGTGATATTAAGTATATTTCTAAGACAATTCAAATGGAAGTAATTCAGTTTCCTGGCATGGCACTGGTATATTGTCCAGGTTTCACAGGCATACAATGAGGTCAGCAGAATGATACTGTGGACCTTCAGTTTGGTTATCAGTCTAATCCCTCTTCTCTCCCATACTCTTCTTAGGTGTCTCCCAAACTCTGAGCTAACTCTGTTAATGCATGCTTTTACCTTATTATTGATGCATATATCACTGGAAAGTATACTGCCAAAGTGAACTTATACACAGTATTCAATTCCACATATGAATGGAGTGGCGCTGGATAGTCAGAACCTGTGTTTTCTTGGTGTTCGTTGTTGGACCAAAATTAACACAAGCAGCAGAGAATTGACTCATACTCTTGTTGCTTCTCAGCGTCAGAGGCTGCATTGAGTGCATAATCATCTGTAAACAAAAGATCATGCACCAACTTTCCTTCCACTTTAGTCTTGGCTTGTAGCCTTTTCAAGTTAAAAAAACTTACCATCAGTGAAGTGGCTGACCTTGATGCCATTTTCATTCTCATTGAAGGCATCTGATAAAATGGCCCAAAGCATTACACTAAAAAGCATGGGAGCAAGCACACAGCTTTGCTTCACTCCACTGACTACTGGGAAAGCACAAGAGCATCATCTATTAACCAGAACCCATGCAAGCATGCCGTCATGAAACTGAGGTACAATGCTGATGAACTCCTCTGGGAACCCACATTTTGACATAATTTTCCACAAGCCCTCAGATTGGTTAGTATTTTTTTTTTCGGGGCAATGGGGGTTAAGTGACTTGCCCAAGGTCACACAGCTAGTAAGTGTCAAGTGTCTGAGGCCGGATTTGAACTCAGGAACTCCTGAATCCAGGGCCGGTGCTTTATCCACTGCACCACCTAGCCGCCCCAAATTGGTTAGTATTAAAGACCTTGATCAGATGAACAAACGTTGTTTGTATACAGACCTCTATTCAGCTCCTGGCATTTCTCCTAGATTTGATGGGAAGCAACAATATCAACTGTTCCTTGGCCCTTTCTGAAGTCACACTGGCTCTCTGGTGGATGGCCAACTTCCAGGTGAAGGATCAACCTAATAAGGAGGATTCTGGCATGGTTCTTACCAACAATGACTAAGGGAGATCCCCCTTGTGATTGTCACAGGACAACCTGTTTTCTTTTCCTTCATAGACATGCAAGCAAAATGGAGGCATCCTTGAACTCCAAGGGGATAACCTTCCCTTGCCATATAATCCAAAAGATTGCAATCAGCTTCTGTATGCAAAGTGGACTCCCTACCTGGGGTGAAATCTCTGGGATCTCTGCTGGGATGGAAACAGTGCCAAGTAATTTTCCACATAAGAGGAACCTAATGGCATTCAAAACCTCTTGTTCAGTTGGAAATTCACCTGGAGAGGAATTCACTTCAACCTAAAATATATGATCATTGGCTTCAGCATTGATTGATAATGGTCTATTAAGAACATTATGGGGGCAGCTAGGTGTGCCCTGTGTGACCCTGGACAAGTCACTTAACCTCAATTGCCTCACCAAAAAAAAAGAACATTATGGGGGGCAGCTGGGTGGTGCAGTGGATAGAGCACAGGCCCTGGAGTCAGGAGGACCTGAGTTCAAATCCAGCCTCAGACACTTAACACTTACCAGCTGTGTGACCCTGGGCAAGTCACATAACCCCTATTGCCCTGCCCCCCCAAAAAAAGAACATTATGGAAGCATTCAGCCCATCTCTTTAGGACCATGCCCTTATCACTAATCAATGTGGTTCCATCATCACTGAGTAGCTGAGATGCACCATAGGTTGTTGACCATAAATACCCTTCAGGGCATCATATAAGTCATTTGGATTGTCAGTGCAAAACTAAATTTCATCTGCCTTCTTACTGAGCCAAAAATCCTTCAAGTTTCACTTGCACCTTACTTTTCATGGAGTTCAGCACTGTCTTCTTGGAGATGGATGAATGATCCTCCTGATAAACCCTTTCGACCTCTCATTTTTCATGTAACAGCTTCTGAATTTCCCCATCATTTTCATCAAACCACTCCTGATATTTGGAAGTATTCTGGCCCAGATGCAATGCTGTACCCCACATATCTGAAAGCTGCCCTCTCCTTTTCTGATCCCCAGTTGCCAACAATGTGTTGGCTCAACTTTCCCTCCAAGTTATCTACACTTTCCCCCTTGGAGTAGAGCTCTAATCTGTTGACATTATGTCTTAAGGTAATCATCTTATCTTAGGGCCACCACTTTTGTTGAATTCAATTATTTAGCTTGGAGAAGATTAGTTTATGATCAGTCCAGCACTCTGTACCACATATTGTCTTCATCACTCTCACATCCTGTCTGTCTCTTCTCCTTACAATGACATTGAATGACTATTGAATGCCAATGTTTGCTGCAAGGGTGCATGCATGAAGTTTTATTGTGTTTAGATAAACAGAAGACAGAGTTGGTGATGAGATGCATGAGTCTTCAATAGCAAGTAACCATCACTACTGCTTCTTCCAACTCCATTCCTCCCAAGGTCTTCCTGGTAGTCTGTGCCTATTCTTGCAGTAGTTACCCAGAATTATAATAATTATGAGCTTGTCTTCCAGTGCATTGATGATGAGGATCTCCCTAATCACACCCTATGCCCCCATTAATACTGCCATTTTGTAATATTACTAAGGTTATTAAGAATATGATGTAATAATTCATTCTCCAAATCTATCCCTTGAATCTGTTTTTTTCCAGTCCTTTGGAAATTCCAATAGTTTTGAAACTTTGATTCCAGTTACTTTATATAGTATTCGATTTTTTCCTACTACAGCAAATCTCACTGGTTATTGATCTTGCATGTCTCTGTTCTGCTTTTGTTCCCATATTGGCAATATTCTTCAATGCTGATCCTGATCTTTTTAAAGATCTTTTCATTCCAGCTTCATTTCCTCCTTGTGGTTTTTTACTTTCTACTTGATCATTTTAAATTTGATCTTGTGATTTTCTTACCTTTTCTTTCCACCATTTTCTTGGTTAATTTCTTTAGTTGAGTTATTTATTTCTGTATTTGAAGATAACTCTAGAAATATCTCACATTGTTTCTTTTTTCATATACTTTGCTTTTGATACTTTAGGGTTTTTTCTTTTATTTACAGTTGTACCATCACATTTCTTCATTGTATAGCAGTTTTCTTAACATTGTTCATTTTCTATTTTGACCTGTTTTATTTTGTAACCATTTTCCTTATTTGTGTCATTTCTATTTGAGATTTTTCAGTAGTGATGGGAGGAGGCAGGCTTCCTTGAAAGTTGTTACTTGAGGGACAGCTAGGTGGCGCAGTGGATAGAGCACCGGCCCTGAAGTCAGGAGGACCTGAATTCAAATCCGGCCTCAGACACTTGTCATTTGGTCATCTTGACTGAAAAGCCTCATCCTTAATTTCTTGAAGAAATAATTTTTATATTATTTTGAGTATGGAAAGTATATATTCAAATGCTTCATGACAATAGTTAAAGCAGAATGTAATTCAAACTACTAATTCAATTACTTCCCACTGGTCAGCTCAACATTAATGAAATATCTACACTGTATAAGACCCTATGCCAGGTACTGAGGTATTGCAAAAATTAAAAATATGAGCAAGACATCTTCCTTATCCTTGATGAAATTGTGCTCTAGTTTCAGACTGGATCTACAAACAAATAATTATAACACAAAGTGGAATTTTCTGAGTGTTATACCAAATTATGATGAAAATATGGTCAAAATTGAGGTATGATCATTTCCACTTCAATGCTTCATAGAGAAGGTGGTGTGGAGGACTTTGATAAGTAGGATTTCATAGGCAGATAGATATAAGGAAGGGAAGAACAGCAGTTCCTAAAGAAGAAAACAATGGAAACAAAGGGACCAAGGCAGGAAAAAATGTCAGAATGAGAAGTCAGTTTTGAGAGAAAAATAATTCATTTCTTTGTTCTTTTTTGTTTGTTTTTGGCAGGCAAATGTACAGAGCTCACACTCTCACCCCCTCTACCAGTGCAGATAAGAACTCTCTTTGCAAGCTACACTCGGTAGACAATGGATAGAGTCCAGGATTCTACATTCATAGCTGAAATGGAGAACTAATGACAATACTATGCCCCAACTGCAAATTCAAAACATCCCACTTCCTCCATACTGCCAATGGTTCCTGAATATTCTAACCATCACTGTGCCCTACTCATTTCCACTCCTCCAGTGCACAGAATCTTGGCCACAGAACTTAATACTATATTTCTATTTTGCATTTTTTGTTTTGCTTTGTAAGTTTTTCCTGTGTCCCCATCTCATCTTCTCACAGAGATGGCAGAAAATATACCTTCAAGGTCTTTTTATCTTACTCTACAATGTTAGGCATAATATTGAACACCTATTATTGATCAATAAAGACTTATTGGTTGGTTGGTTGGTTGGTGTTCCGATTTCTCAGGAAGGGATTATTCTGAACAAATGATGCCAGATAATCAGACCACAGACACAGAATTCATTCTCCTACCATTTCCCAGCAGCCTCCACATCCATTACGCCCTGGTCTTCCTCTTCTTATTGATTTATTTCCTCACCTTGACTGGGAACCTTTTGATAATGACAGTCATCAAGATGGACTCTCACCTGCATACACCCATGTACTTCTTCCTGGTGAACTTATCCTTTTTTGATATCTTTTATTCCTCCGTCATGGTACCAAAGTTGGTTCAACTACTCCTGGCCAAGAACAAAACCATCTCCTTCAATGGGTGCCTGGCACAGATTGGACTGACATTTTTCCTTGCTTCATCTGAATCTTTTATCCTCTCAGCCATGGCCTATGACCGCTACTCAGCCATCTGCAACCCTCTGATTTATGTGATGGTCATGAGCAAAAGATTCTGCATCTTTCTGGCCTGTGGGTCTTGTCTACTAGGAGTCATCAACTCCCTGCTCAACACCCTGCCTTTGTTGAGGCTGCACTTCTGTGGCCCCCGCATCATCCACCACTATAGCTGTGAGATGCCTGAGTTCTTACCTCTCTCCTGCACTGACCTCTTCCTTAACAAGATGATCTTGTTCACAACCATGGTCATGGTTGGCTTTGGCTGCTTCTTCCCCATCATATTTTCTTACACTCGAATTATCTCTGCCATCCTGAAGATCAACTCAGCCTCAGGCAGGAGCAAAGCTTTCTCTACTTGCTCATCCCATGTGATTGTAGTGACCTTGTTCTTCCTGACAGGTTTGGGACGATATCTAAGTCCTGGTACGGGCTCCATCTTGGAGCAAGTCATCTCCCTGCAGTACACCACTGTGACACCACTACTGAACCCCATCATCTATAGTCTGAAGAATGTAGAAGTCAAGATAGCCATTAAGAAAATGTGGGAAAAGAAGAGTATCCTCTCTGGCACCTATTGATTAAGAATTTCATAAGCATTGGTGATTATAAGCAGAATCTGAGAAATTTTGATTTTCAGTACAGACTCTAGAAAGGCCTTCAGCTTTCTTTCAGCCTCAAAAATGGAATAGACCAAAGAGATCACAGTAATGATCATATAAACTGTCCTACCCTTGTGCTGTGATATATTCCTTCCAAAGCAATTTAACATTAGCTTATTTAAATATAACAATCCCTGTGATATAAGCCCCGTATGAGGATTTTTATTTTATCTTCATTATCATATTACTATTTCTATTTAATAGATCCTGAAATGGAAGCATGAAGAGATTGTGTTTTAGCCCAATCCACACAAAAAATTAGGGGAAAGTTGGGATTGCATTCTAATTCTTACTAATCCAGCTTTCTTTTCACTACATAAAAAAGACTTCATGCTTTTCTTGCTGAAATACTCAGCTGATCCTATACCAGGTATTTGTCTATTTACTCAATGAGCATTTTTGTTACAACTCTATGCAAGGTATTGTACTTGATTCTATAAACCCATGATATTGTTTTATTTGGTTTTCCTTTTCCTTCTAGTCAAGTTTCTTTGGAAAAATTCAAACTTTATGCTTCTTAGAGAACTCTTACTACTAGCAACCACTAGCCAGAAGACAATGGACCAAGTCTGTAGATATGAAAACACACTTCCCAGTCTTACTAGGTATAATTGTAAATAAAGTTATACCCTCTTCCAGGACAAATAAAGCCCATCTATAACTTAATGAATCAGGCTGGGGCAAAGGAATGAGGTATGACTGGGGGAGAAAGAGATCATTATTTGTCCAAGGCACATAGTCAGAGGTAAGAATTGAACCTAGATGTTTCTAACTACAAGCCTAGCTCTCTATCCACTTCCCAAGCTGGGAATGCTGAAAAGAAACAAAAGTACCAAAAATTCTCAATGGAAACATGTGGGGTTTTTTAGGGGGTTGGGATCACTTAAACAAATAAAAGAAGAGTTACAAGGGAAAAAATATTATGACTCAAGAGAAGCAGACATACAAATGACAAAATAAAAAGAGTCACATACGGCCAACAAAAGAAATAATACTAAAAACTCCTCAGAAAATTATAAAATTGTTTTCCTAAAGAAGGAACTGATGGAGGAAATAAAATTATAAAAATATCAAAAGAAGAAGTTAAAAAAGAAGGAGGGGGGCAGCTGGGTGGCGCAGTGGATAGAGCACCGGCCCTGGAGTCAGGAGTACCTGAGCTCAAATCCGACCTCAGACACTTAACACTTACTAGCTGTGTGACCCTGGGCAAGTCACTTAACCCCAATTGCCTCACAAAAAAAAAAAAAAAAAAAAAAAAAAAAAGAAGGAGGAGGGGCAGCTAGGTGGCGCAGTGGATAGAGCACCAGCCCTAGATTCAGGAGGACCTGAGTTCAAATCCGACCTCAGACACTTGACACTTACTAGCTGTGTGACCCTGGGCAAATCACTTAACCCCAATTGCCTCACCCAAAAAAAAAAAAAAAAAAGAACCAGGAAACTCAGGCCAAGATGATGGATCAAATTCAAAAGGTTCATGGGAAAAATGGTCTGATAGTAAGGCAGGTCTTTCTGAGTTACCATTAATAAGACAAGGGAGAGAGAGGATCACAATGAACCCTTCTTTCACTCAAGGAGCACAGACTCCAGTGCCAGAAAGGACAATATGTTCTCCCTCAAGAAATGGAATGCAGTGACAATGTGGATCTCAGACATGGAATGTGAATATATGGTACCATCTGCCAGTTCCAGGTGATGCGGAGAGACCTGTCTCAGATGTCAAGCTAAAAACAAACAAGATCATGTTGTATTACAATGAGGATTTAATCCTACCTTTTGTAATTGTGCAAATACCTATGAGAGGAACAAAAGCATAGGCAAATGAAATTATGTTCATTATTTCTTACATCATAGTAATATTTCATTGCATTCATCTACCAAAATTTGTTTAAGCATTGCCCAATCATTGGATATCTATGAATGTAATAGAATTCTATTGTGCTGTAAGAAACAATGAGCAGGAGGAGTTCAGAGAAACCTGGGAGGACTTGCATGAACTGATGATGAATGAGATGGGCAGAACTAGAAGAACATTGTACACAGTATCATCAACATTATGTGATTCTTCTCAACAATACAACAGTACAAGAAAGTTCCAAAGGACTCTCCAAATCCAGAAAGAAAAAAAAGAACTGTAGAATATAGATGCTGATTGAACCATACTATTTCTTTTGGTTTGGGGGCTGTTGTTTTTCTTTTTTGAGGTTTTTCCTTTTTGCCCTGATTCTTCTCTTATAACATGACTAATGCAGAAATATGTTTAATGTTTTATATATATATAACCTATATCAGATTACCTGCTGTCTAGGGGAGGGGGGGAGGGAGAGGAGGGAGGAAGAAAAATTGGAAATTGGAAATCTTATAAAAACAAATGTTGAAAACTATCTCTACATGTAACTAGAAAATAATAAAATACTTTTATTCCAAAAAAATGATTCCTACTATCTTTTGTTTTTATAGCCTCTAAATTTGCCCCTCCATCTTTCTTCCTCTCACTCCCAGAGGTCCATGCCTTATAACAAAGAATTTTTAAGATAACATTTAGTGATATAAAAGAACATTTTAAAAGAAGAAAATCAGCAAAACCAATCAATACATTGAAAACAATCTGAGAATTTATGCAATACTTTACACCCAAGTATCCTCTCCTGCCCCCTGCAAAGCCGTGAAGCCATACTGATTCTCTGTAATTTAATGTTGATTCATTTTTTATTCTTTTGCAGTTGTTATTTCCATTTACATTGCTATAGTCATGGTGAATGTTGCTTCCTTGGCTTTGCTACTTTATTTGACATCAGTTCATATAAGCCTTTCAATTCTCTTATTCACCGTATTCATTGTTTCTTACAACAAAGTAATATTCCATTACATTCATTTACCACAATTTTTTAAGCCAATTAACAGATCTACTTTGCTACAAGAAAAAAAAAGTGCTGCTATAAATATGTTAGTGTATAAGGAGCCTTTCTTTTAATCAGAGACCTCTTTGTGGTATATGCCTAGCAATGGAGTTCTGGATCAAAAGATAAAGAAATTATAGTCACTTTATTTGCATAACTCCAAATTGCTTTTTGGGTACTGTTTGGTCTCCTTCCCTCTTATCCTAGATGCATTCATTTCATTTTGGCAAAAGCTTTTCAATTTCATGTAAACGAAGTTATCTATTTTACCATTTGTTATTGCCTTTCTCTCTTTTTGGTTAAGAATTTATCTTCTGCCAATACCTGTGAAAGGTATAAGATCTGCTTCTCTTCACATTTCTTATGGTATGATTTTTAATATTAAGTTCCTATATCCATTTTGAATTTGTTGAGGAAAACAGTGTAAGATACTGATCTAAGTTAATTTCTACCAAACTGCTTTTCATTTCTTCCAGCAGTTCTTAACAAACAGGGAGTTTTTCCTATGTAATTTATGTTTGGGGTTTATCACATTGTGGATTATTGACTTGCATTACTCATAATGTTCTTTGGTCTACTCAGTTCTATAGATACTTTTTTTCTATATTTTAATAAGTACCAAGATTGAAAAAGGAGTACAAGTATTGTCCCCTTATTCATTTCACTTACATGCGAAGTACATCATGTAAAATGCCAGGGAAAATATCAACAATATCAGATATGCACATGATAGCACTCCAATGACAGAAAGTGAAGAAAAATTAAGAAACCTCTTGATGAGGATGAAAGAGGGGAGTGTAAAAGCTGGCTTGAAGCTTAACATCCATCCAAAGAATCTCAGCAACTTGTCCTATCACTTCCTGGTAAATAGAAGGAGAAGAAATGGAAGCAGTGTCAAATTTTATATTCTTAGATTCAAAGATCACTGTCAATAGTAACTGCAGCCATGAAATTAAAAGGCACTTGCTCTTTGGAAGGAAAGTTATGGCAAATACAGACAGCATACTAAAAAGCAGAGACATCACCTTGCCAACAAAGTCTGAATATTCAAAGCCACAGTTTTTCTAGTACCAATGTATGGCTGCGAGGGCTGGACTTTAAGGAAACCTGAGCACCCCAGAATCAATGCTTTCAAATTGTGGTGCTGGAAAAGACTCTTGAGAGTTCTTTGGACAGCAAAGAGATCAAATCAGTCAATGATTAAATTAATTCAGGCTGTTCACTAGAGGATCAAATACTGAAGCTGAAGCTTAAATACTTTGGCCACATAATGAGAAGACAGGACTCATTGGAAAAGACCCTGATATTGGGAAAGACTGAAGGCAAAAGGAAAAGGAGATAGCAGAGGATAAGATGGCTAGATAGCATCATGGAAACAATGAACATGAACTTGGACAGACTTCAAGAAATAGTGCAGAATAGAAGGGCTTGGCATGCTTTGGTCCATGTAGTCATATAGAGTCAAACACAACTGAACAACAACAAAGTGCTTTTGATGATTGCCACTTCATACTATAATTTGAGGTCTAGAAGTGCTATATCCTTCCTTTGTTCCTAATCTTTGCATCATTTTCCTGGATATTTTAGATCTTTTGTTCCTTCAAATGATTTTTGTTATTTTGTTGAGTTTTGTAAAGTATCCATTTGATAGTTTGATAAGTATAGCATTAAAAGTGTAAATTAACTTGGGTAGCATTGTCATTTCATTATATTGGCACAGCCTAGCCATAAGCACTGAATATTCCTTCAGCTATTTAAATTGTTCTTTAATTCTTTAAGGAGCATTTTGTAATCTAATCTATAGAGGCAGTGAATGTGCTTTACTTTAAGCATAATTCCACATTGCCTTCCAGAATAGTTGGATCAGTTCACAACTCTACCAACAGTGGATTAGTGTCCCAGGTTTCCCACATCCCCTCCAACTGCCAACATTTTCCGTTTTTGTCATATTAGCTACTCTTAAAGGTGTGAGGTGATACCTCAGAGTTGTTTTAATTTGCATTTCTCTGATCAATAATGATTTAGAGCATTTTTTCATATGATTATAGATAGCTTTGATTTCCTTGTCTGAAAATTGTCTGTTCATATGCCTGGACCACTTCTCAATTGGGAAATGACTTGTATTCTTAGAAATTTTAAAAAGTTCTCTATATATTTGAGAAATGAGGTCGTTATCAGAAATACTTGTCAGGGCAGCTAGGTGGCACAGTGGATTGAGCACCAGCCCTGGAGTCAGGAGGACCTGAGTTCAAATCCGGCCTCAGACACTTAACACTTACTAGCTGTGTGACCCTAGGCAAGTCACTTAACCCCAATTGCCTCACAAAAAAAAAAAGAAAGAAAGAAAGAAAGAAAGAAAGAAAGAAAGAAAGAAAGAAATACTTGTTACAAAATTTTTCCCAGTTTTTTGCTTTGCTTACAATCTTGGTTACATTAGCTTGGTTTGTATAAAATCTGATTAATTTTATATAATCACAATTATTTATTTTACATTTTTAATGTTTTCTATATTTTCTTTGATTCTAAATTCTTCCCCTGTCCATAAATCTGACAAACTATTCCATGCTTTCTTTTTGGGAGTTGGGGGGGAGGGGCAATGAGGATTAAGTGACTTGCCCAGGGTCACACAGCTATTATGTGTCAAGTGTCTGAGGCCGGATTTGAACTCAGGTCCCCCTGAATCCAGGGCCGGTGCTTTATCCACTGTGCTACCTAGCTGCCCCTCCATGCTCTCTCTCTCTTTTTTTTTTTTAAGTTAAGCTTTTTATTTAATGTTTCAAAAAATATATTTAGTCAAACAGACCAAAGCCCATGTCATCATCAGACTCCTCGGACTCTTCTTTTTTTGCTTCCTCTTTCTTATTCTCCTCAGCTGGGGCAGCTGTGCTAGCAGGAGCAGCACCTCCAGCAGGGGCAGCACCACCAGCTGCTGGGGCAGGTCCACCAACTCCTACATTGCAGATGAGACTAGCAATGTTTACATTGTTCAGGGCCTTTGCAAATAATCCAGGCCAGAACGGTTCAACATTTACACCTGCTGCTTTAATGAGGGCATTAATTTTATCCTCCGTGACCGTAACCTCATCGTCGTGAAGGATGAGAGCAGAGTAGATGCAAGCGAGCTCGGAGACGGCCATTTCGGGAGATGGATGAGGAAACTTGTTTGTAGTGGTGCTAGCCGCCGGCTGAAGTGAGGGTTCACCCCAACGTGGCCTTAGCTTCCGAAGAAGAACCAAGCACCTTACAGACAACTGAAGAGAAAACCCCTCCAGGCTCTCTTAATTTGCTTATGGTATCATCCTTTACATGTAAATCATGAACATACTTTGACCTTATTTTGGTATATGGTGTGAGATGTTGGTCTATACTTAATTTCTGCCATACTGTTTTCCAGTTTCCAAGCAGTTTTTGTCAAATAATAAAATTTTATTCCAAAGCTTAGATGTTTGGGTTTATCATATACTAGATTACTATAGTAATTTACTGTAGCATAATTCATACCTATTCTATTCCACTGATCCACCACTATTTCTTAGCCGGTACCAGATTATTTTGATAATTTCCTCTTTCTAATACAGTTTGAAATCTGGTGCTGCTAGACCACCTTCTTCAGTATTTTTGGTATTTGAAATCTTAACAGAAGAAAGTGAGAGAACCTCTTAACAGAAGTGAACTTGAGTTCTTAGAGTACTATGACCTCAAAAGAATTAATATAACCTCAGAAGTATTACCACCTTGGTGTAACACAGAACCTTCACTAGCCATTTTGTATCTGTAGTAAGTGACACAAATTCAGGGAGCTGTGGAGCTGTGGAGCTGTGGAGCAGGCCACAGATCCCCAAGGGAGGATTGAGGGTAGAGGGTGGGGTAGGGCCAGGGAGAAACTCACCTGCAGTGGGGCCACTTGAAGTCCCTGGAATTTATATTTGGCACATTATTCTTGTTAATCAAGTACTAAGTTCAGTTGTTTAGAGAAGGGCTAAATTTTTTGTCAGTGTCACCTAAATTTAACTACCCTAAGTCAATGCCCCAGACTCCCAAACCTAGTTATATCCCTGGTAGAATGGAACATATGACTAGCAATGGAATATGTCTTATTAAGAGGAATAGACATGGCAAAAGGGGTGGCTAGAAGCACCATACATCTAAGGGATACATGCTTGATTAGAAATGCATGAACCTGAAGAGGAGATATGATGGAAAGTACTTGGACAGTGTTAAAGAAGAGAGGAACAGAATAAGATTATGGGAGTATAATAGGATTCTCATACTGAGAGCAATTCTGTGACTAGCTAACCAGCAAGGTTTACAAGTTCACCAATGGGGGCAGCTAGGTAGCACAGTGGATAGAGCACCGGCCCTGGAGTGAGGAGGACCTGAGTTCAAATCTGGCCTCAGACACTTAACACTTACTAGCTGTGTGACCCTGGGCAAGTCACTTAGCCTCAATTGCCTCACCAATTGCCTCACAAACCAAAAAAAAAGAAGTTCACCAATGACCTTGGATGGGTCCAAGTCCATAATGCCCCAAAGAAGAGAGTTCAGTAAGATGACCCCCCTCCCCAGAGGACTGCTGCTTCCCATAAAATAAACAGCATTTGCCATAAAAGAAGTTTTAACTTGTTAGGCAGAAGACTCTACAGGGACAAGATCCCCGAAGTAAGAGCCTAGAATAAAAAACAATATTCTGGGATCTAATCCAATCCTATATGTTAAATTACTCTCTAGAATGATAATGATGCAACCTCTTCCCAGGGGCAGCTGGGCAGTCAAGGAGTTTCACATTCAGAAGAGTAGCTCATCAAGTTGAAGGAGCCTGTGATTATTTAAGGGGTGTAGATATAGTGAAGTGTGTTTTGCTTGCTCCAAGTGCTGGGGACTTCCAGATGAATACGTTGGTTATTCTGTAGGAGGAGGGGGGAGAAAAAAAGAGTGGGGGCAGCCAGGTGGTGCACTGGATAAAGCACAGGCCCTGAATTCAGGAGGACCTGAGTTCAAACGCAGCTTCAGATACTTGACACTTAACTAGCAAGTCACTTAACCCTCATTGTCCCATAAAAGAAACAAAACAAACAAACCAACCAAAGGACTCAAGCTGACCAGTGTCTACCTATAGCAGGTGCTCAACCCATGTTTGTGGGTAGTGATGATGGTGGCCATTGCCTATCTTATGGCCCAGAGTCAAGGTAAGTGGATATTTTCTTTCTTAAGTCCATCTAGCTTCCCTGGAAAAACCACCTGAGGAAAAGCTGGGAAGGGTTGTCCATGTAAATAGGAAAAAACTCGGAGGTGGGGGTGGGGTGGGAGGAAGCTCAGGCTCTCAGAAGGTCATAGGATTAAAGGTGGAAGGGACTTTCAAGATCATTTACTCCAAGTCCCTCATTTCACACATGAGCCCATTAGAGAAAACTTTTAAACACTTGCAAAGTCATAAGGTTAGATTCTAGCAGAATGGGGCCTCCAGATCCTTCAATCCCATTGTCAATGAAGATAAAAAAATAAAGGGGGAATAAGGCCATGGAATTTCACTACTCAGTGATGACGTCTAAGAGAGATTTCAATAGAGGAGGGAAGCCAGATGTCAGGCTTCAAGGGACTGAGAACAGTAGATGAAAAGAAAAGAGGTATTTAGGCTCCCCTGGGTCTTCCTGCCTGCCCACCGATGCTCCACAAGCCTGAAATTTTTGTCCAGAGTTGTGCTGGAGCCAACCCTAACAACTTGTGACAGACAATTGTTCAATTTTCCAGGGGAGCATTTACACTTCTCAAATTTTGGCCACAAACCAGGGCTTGACTTATTGTTTTAGACTTAGGAAAGTGTTAGTAATGCAGGTAAAATTTTAAAATGAGGGTGCATAATATTTTTTTTTCCAGAGAGGCTGGTTGTAAAACATTTACCAGCACACCTCTGTATCTCTCTAAGCTTGGGCTTAGCAGGAGTGCACTAAAAAGCTCAGAAAATGAAGTCATTGCCATTAGCTGGTGACTGTAGGCTAACAACAATAATAACAGTAATAGTAATAATAACTGGCATATATATAGTACATCCATTATTTCATGTGAGCCCCTTGACACTCCTGCTTTTGTCCAAATGAAAGCATCTCCCTTTCCCCAGAAACAGGCACCTTGTCTCTCTTTAAATACAGGTCCTCAGCAACTGTCCAGAAAGAATACAGTCCCTGCCTGCAGCTAAGAATTCCATTAACCTACTGAGCTGGTTCTCTGTTATACACACTTTTGGATTATCTTTAGCTAGGGCATTGTTTCTGAAGTGGTCTCCTTTGTTCCTTTGAAAATTAGCACTCTTATGTAAACCCAGAAGGATAAACCTTGCTGACTGAAGGGACAGCTGCCCTCAAGAGTCGGAGTCATTTTAGCTACTTGGACCTCGTACCTGCTCTCTTACTTACTTTGCCCTGTCTTCTTAGCGCCTGTATTTTTCTATGAATTTGCCTGGACTCCAGATCACTTGCCTTGCTCCCTTCTCTGGTATCTGTATCTTCCTGGGTCTTGTCTTTCTTTTTCCATTCTGATCTATTGAAAACTCCAGCTTCCCTCTCTGATGCCAGCTTCCTCTAACTCCTGATCCTCATGAGATCCTTCAGAGTTTGCCTCCTTTTTCTAGTTTATATCTTCTTGTCTTCTCTTCTTGTTCCTGTTCCATTGTGGTGTCTGATCAAGGAAAGAGGAGGAATCAGGGAGCAAGAAAAAGATTTCATTTGCTAGAGAGGAGCAGGTCTACTCACCACTGCTAGTTATGTCCTTTGGGGTCAATTACATTTAATCCTTATTGCCTATCACAGTGCTTCATATAAAGACAACTTTCAAGTCCATCCCAAGTCTTCCCTCCTCCAGGTTAAATGACCTCAGTTGCTTCAACTGGTTCTTGCTTGTCATTCTCTCAGCTCCCCTCTCTACCCAACACCCTGCTGGGGATATATTCCAGTTTATCAATGTCCTTCCCAAAATGGGGCGTACAGACCTAAACACAGTCTCTAGCTGACCTGGAATAATAGGGGTAGCGCCTCCCTTGTGCTGGACACTTGGTTTCTATTAATGTGGACAAAAGGACGTTAATGTTTTTGCCCGCCACATCACAGAATGGCATCATGTTGGGCTTGCAAGCCCCTTAAACTCTATCATCTTTTTTCAAAAGAACTGTTATCAAGCCATACTATACTTTTCTCACCAAGTTTAGAATGTATCACTATTAAATTTCAAGACTGTTTTGGATCCCAGTTCTTTCATCCAATGTATTAATTATTACTACCAGCTTTGATAATACACAAGTTAGAGAATTTGCAGAACTTTCATCAAAGTCATCAATAAAAATCTTGAACAGAACAAAGACTTGGGATACATAATAAAAGACTTCCCTCCAGATTGATATCAATCTATTCATCATACTTCTTTGAAGTCAGTCAGTCAATGAGCTCTGAATGTCCCTAATCATACTGTGATCCAACCTGTATCTCCCATCTTAACTACAATGTGAGGCTTTCTTGCATGCCTTGCTGAAATCAGATATACCATGTCTATGGTTTTCTTTCGATGTTATATTATGATAGCCCTGACTAAAAAGGAAATATGGTTTGTAAATCATGACCTGATAATCTTGATGAACCCATTCTGATTCTTTCTAATGGTCCTTTATTTTTCAAGGGCTCATAAACCATCTTATTTTGTTTTTCAAGATATATACATATATGCATGTATATGTATATACACATATATTTTAAGACATAGATATATATACACAAAACTGTAATTTGAATAATGCACCTCCTTTTTAAAAATTAGATCAGCATTTATCTTTACATTTTTATTTATTATATTTATCTTTGTTGCATAATAAATATTTATAAAATGCATATTATATGTATACATATATTCCTATAGAACTTCTTTTTCCACAATTTATCAAAGATCATTAATTAACACTCATTAGTTATATCCATAAGCTTTTTTACCTCCCAGATATTAAGGGAACCAAGATGGTTGAAATGTGGGAGCATGAAGGCAGTAGTTACTTTCTTTAAGCCCTTATAAAAAGGCTAGCATCTTCTTGACTCTCAGGTTGTCAGAGAATTAGAATAAAAGGGAGATCCAGAACCTCTGTGCTAATGTTCCCAAACTGATTCTTATATTGTATTTGTAAAGATGGTTGTCTTGATGGGGATAAATCAAGAGAGTCAGTTAAAATAAACTCAATGTAGAGCAGTGTGACTCCAGGGGATTGATATATTGTCATATATTTCAATATATTCCCATATATTGTGTTTGTCCCTAATAAAGTCTATGCTCACAAGCTTTTTGAGGTCTTAAGCACTAAGAATACCAAAGAGCTAATCAATGAGGACTCAGCATCACAAGGTCAGCTTCTATAGTATGTAAGACACTATGCTTGGTCCATTTCTCCCCACGCAGTGGTCCTCTCTTTTTGTTTTCTCTTACTGTTGCCCCCTTAATAAGTCAATTCAATTCTACATTATTCTTTGCCATTGAATCCCTTCCTACTTCGTAATTACCACCCACACTTTGCCACAACAGCACCTTAGATTATCTTCTACCCTTCTATCTGCCTCATCTGGTCCTACTGAAGTGCTGGACAGAGCTGGAAGAAGTCAGCTGATTGGATCTATAAATCTATAACATCAACTGGTCCCTCACTGTAGCAAGACAATTTTTTCACTCTTCCTTAATTCATTCTTTTTTTAAATTAGTTTAATTTATTTTTTTGCTACATTTTAAGTTCCAAACTGTCCTTCCTTCCCTCGCTACCCCATACCAGAGAGAAGGTCATCATTTGACACAGATTTATAAATCCATGTAATACCATGCATACTTCTATTTATAAGTTTTTTCTCTGGAGGTGGATAGCATCTTTCTTCATAGGTGCTTTTTTTGAGTATTTGAGTATTATAACACTCAAAATAACTTTGTTGTTGACAATTATTCTTTGAAAAATGTTTTCATTATTTCATGCAAGTCTTTCTATATTTTTCTGAATCAACCAGCTCATCATTTGTTACAACACAGAAGTATTCCATCACAATCATATACCACAACTTGTTTAGCCGTTCCCCAATTGACAGGCATCCCCTCAATTTCCAGTTCTTTGCCACCATAAAGAAAGCTGCTATTAATATTTGAGAACATATAGGCTCTTTTCCTTTTTCCCTAATCACCTTGGGGAAAATCCCTAATAGTCAGATTACTGGGTCAACGCTCTTTGAGCATAATTCCAAATTGCTCTCCAAAATGGTTGGATCAGTTCACAGTTCTACCTACAGCATATTAGTGTTCCAATTTTTCTATACCCTCCAACATTTAACATATTCCCTTTCTATCATTTTAGTCTATCTGATAGGGATGAGATGATATCTCAAAGTTGTTTCAATTTGCATTTCTCTAATCAATAATGATTAGAGCACTTTTTCATATGACTATATATGGTTTTGATTTCTTCACCAAAAAACTCCCCGTTCATATACTTTGACCACTTATGAATTGGGAAATGATTCATATTCTTATAAATTTGGCAAAGTCCTCTATATATTTGACATATGAGACCTTTATCTGAGAAACTGTCTATAAAAACAAATTTTCCCAATTTTTTGTTTTCTTTCTCATCTTGGCTACATTGGATTTATTTGTATAAAACCTTTCTAGGGCAGCTAGGTGGTGCAGTGGATAGAGCACCGGCCCTGGAGTCAGGAGGACCTGAGTTCAAATCTGGCCTCAGACACTTAACACTTACTAGCTGTGTGACCCTGGGCAAGTCACTTAAGCCCAATTGCCTCACTAAAAAAATAAAAAATAAAACCTTTCTAATTTAATATAATCAACATTATCCATTTTATATCTAAAACAATACTATCTGTTGTTTATTTATAAATTTTTTCTCTCCACAAGTCAGATAGATAATGTGTTCCATCCTCTTCTAATTTTCTTATATCTCTCTATATATCTAGGTTATGTATCCTTTTTGACTTTATGTTGGTAAATGATGTAAGATATTGGTCTATACCCAATTTCTAACATGCTACTTTCCAGTTTTCCCAGCAATTTTTATCACAAAAGCTTAAATCTATACATTTGTCAAACATGAAATTAATATAATCATTTACTACTATGTATTATATGGCTACTCTGTTCCACTGATCCACTTTTTTATTTCTTAGCCAGTATCAGATAGTTTTGATAATTACTGCCATATAGTTTAAGATCTGGTACTGCTAAGCCTCTTTCCTTTACATTGTTTAACTTCCTTGGATATTCTTGACCTTTTGTTCTTCCAAATGAATAACTCCTAATAATTGCTTTTATTTCATCTTCATTAATGGTAAATTCACTCTTTTCATTTTTTATATGAGTGATTTGGTTTCTTCTCTCTTTTTAAAAATCATATTAACCAATGGTTTATCTATTTTATTCATTTTTTCATAAAACTAACTTTTAGTTTTATTCATTAATTCAAGGGGCTTTTTACATTCTATTTTATTCATCTCACCTTTAATTTTTAGGATTTCCAATTTGGTTTCTAATTGGGGAATTTTCATTTGTTCTTTTTCTAGTTCTTTTACAAATTGCATATCCAATTCATTGATCTTTTCTTTTTCTATTTTATTGATGCTTACATCAATAAAAGATATAAATTTTGCTCTGATTACTGCTTCTGCTTCATCCTCTAGGTTTTTGTATGTTATTTCATTATTATCATTTTAATAAAATTATGTATTGTTTCTATGACTTGTTCTTTAACCCACTCATTCTGTAAGATTAGAGTATTTATTCTCCAATTTATTTTTAATCAATGTTTCCACGGTCCCTTATTGAACATAATTTTATTGCACTATGATCTGAAAAAGATGCATTTAATATTTCTGCTTTTCTGCATTTAACCATAAAGTTTTTATACCCTAATATATGGTAATTTTTTGTAAAGGTACTACTGAGTAAGAGGTAGATTGTTTTCTATTCCTATTCAATTCTCTCCAAGTATCTATCATATTTAGCTTGTCTAACATTCCATTCATCTCCTTGATGTCTTTCTTCTTTATTTTTTGGTTAAATTGAACGAGTTCTGAGAGAGGAAGATTGAAGTTGCCTACTATTATAGTATTGCTATTCATTTCTACCTATAATTCATTTAGCTTTTTACTTTAAAATATGAATGCTATAGCATTTGGTAAATTTAGGTTTAGCATTGATATTACTTCATTATCAATAGTACCTTTAATCATGATGTATATTCACTGTTCATCTCTTTTAATTAAAACTATTTTAGCTTTAACTTTGTCTGAGATCATGATTGATACCCTTGTGTTTTTTTTTCACATTACCTGAAGCATAATAAATGCGACTCCAGCCCTTTATTTTTATTCTATGTGTATTTAAATTTATTTTAATATGTTTCAATGTTTCATTTTTAAATGTTTATTACAAACAATATATTGTCAGATTCTGATTTTTAATACATTCAGCTATCTGCTTCTGTTTTATAGGTGAGTTCATCCCATTCACATTCAAAGTTATAATTACTAGTTGTGCATTTCCCTCCATTCTATTTTTCCTTACTGCTTGTTCTTATCTTCCTCTCTTTTTACCTGATCCCTCCTCAAGTGTCTAATTTTCTTCCAACTACTGCCTCTCTACTCTGAACCTCTTCTGAAAAATCTATCCTTTAATTTCTTATTCTTTAATCTACCCACCCTTCTAAGAGTCCCTTCCTTGTATCTCCCTGTACCCTCTGATTTCTTGATCTGCACACCTTTCTATCTTCCTTATGCCATCTTTTGCCCTGCTATTTCTTTGTAAGTTAAGACTTTTATACCTTTCTAAATGTATATGTTATTCCCTCTTTAACCCAATTCTAATGAGAATAAGGTTCTAATACTACTACCCTTCACCCCCTCCTATCTCCTATAGGAGGTATCTGTAATAATTCTTCCATTCATGCCTCATTTGTATGAGATAATTGCTCCATTTTACCTATCTCTACCTAATTTTATTTTCAGGATCATTCCATCAAATTCAACTTAACACTAAGCCTTTTATCTATATATGTTCTTTCAAACTACCCAAGTAATGATAACATTCTTAAGAGTTACAGATAACATTTTCCCATATAGGAAGCAAACATTTCAACCTTATTAAATCCTTGATAATTCGACTTTAATGTTTACTTCTTATGTTTCTCCAGGATCTAGCAAACCAAATTTTCTATTCAGTTCTGGATTTTTTTTAATCACAAATGCTTGAAAGTCCTTTAGTCCATTTTTTGTAGTCAGGATTATACTCAAGTTATTCTTGGTTGCAAACCCAGCTTCTTTGCTCTTCAGAATACAATGTTCCATACCCTTCCATCTTTAAGTGTAGATGCTATTAAATCTTGTGTTATCCTGACTATAAGTGCAAAGTGATTTTTTTTTCCAGGTGCTTTTAGCATTTTCTTCTTGACCTGGGAGCTTCAAAACTTAGCTATGATGTTTCTGTCAGTTTTCATCTTGAGATCTCTTTCAGGGGATGATCAGGGGATTTTGAAATTTTCTATTTTACCCTCTTGGTCTAAAACTTCCTGGCAATTTTCCTTAATAACTTCTTGAAATATAGTGTCTAGACTGTTTTTATGATCATACCTTTTGGGTAGTCCAACAATTCTTATACTGCCTGTCCTCAATCAGTTCTCCAGATCAGTTTTTTGTTTTATTTTGTTTTGTTTGCAAATTAGGTGTTTCACATTCTCTTCTCTTTTTTTTTTCATTCTTTTTATTTTATTATTTATTGGTGTCTTAAGACATCATCAACTTTCTCTTGCCAAATTCTATTTTTTTTAAAGTTATTTTCTTCCATAAGTTTTTTTGATCCCTTTTTCACTTTGGTTGACTTTCTTTTCATAATTTTCTTGATTTTCTTGTATTATTCTTTTTTCCCTTATTTTTCCTCAGCCTTTCTTATTTTTTTTTTAGTGAGGCAATTGGGGTTAAGTGACTTGCCCAGGGTCACACAGCTAGTAAGTGTTAAGTGTCTAAGGCCGGATTTGAACTTAGGTACTCCTGACTCCAGGGCCAGTGCTCTATCCACTACACCACCTAGCTGCCCCCTTATTTAATTTTTAAATCCTTTTAAAAGCTCTTCTAGAAACTCTTTTTGAGCTTATGACCATTTTGCTTTCTTCTTTGAAGTAAAAGTAACTGTTTTAATTTTACTATCTTCTGACTTTGAACCCAGATGTTCTCCATCATTATAGTAGCTATCAATAACTGGGGTCTCTCTCTTTTGCTTACTTATTTTTTTAGTGGTTTATTTCTTGTCCATTAACTTCTTCTTAGAGTGAGGCTCTACTCCTGAGATGTGGGAATAATGTATCAGGTTTCAGAGTTTTTACTGTTGTTACCTGAGCTCTATCTGGGGTACTCAAGTACTCCTCTCTATTCCTGAGCTAAGACTAATTACAAAAACAGCTACTATAAATATCTTGTACATTTATAGTTCCTTTTCTTTTTGCCTTGATCTCTTTGGGGTATAGGCCTCCTAGTGCTATTACTGGGTCAAAGAGTATGCATAATTTAATGACTTTTGGATCACAGTTCCAAGTTGGAATAACTCTGGTTTTGCTTTGACAAACAAAAACTGAATGTGCCTTTGAGGGGTTTTAAATTAAGTCCTTGTTGTATTTACTTCAAATGTGTCCAAGTCAGGGAGTCCACTCTTAGAAGTAGAAATGGAGGAGTAACCAACCCCTGAGAGTGAATTGCTCTGGGAGATTAGAGGGAAACAAAAGGGACTTCCTCACCATCCACCATGATAAGGAAGTTAGTTGTAGGTTCAAGGGAAAGGGAGCCCTGGCAATCAAGAGTTGGACTATGGAGAGAAAAAATCCCAGCTATGCAACTTGAAGAGGTACCGCATGCAAGGTAGAAATGGACAAAGTCTATAAAGAGAGAAAAACACTGAGAGCAGTCAGTACGACAATTGTGAGTGCCTTAGCCACATATATTGCCTAGATGTGTACTTCCCTACCATGGTACTCTCGGATTCTATCTACTCTCCACATAAACACCATGTACATTGGGGAGGGGGGTGTAGGTAGCTACTGTTATTATTGTGCCATCTTAAAAAATACCTTTGCTAAAAATTAATTGTGTCTCTTGGCTGATTGTTGAAGAGAAGTACACTGTGGGGGCCTATAAGCTATATAGTCTTAGGAGTGCCAACCCACAGAGTTATCTTTACAGCCCCCAGCAGTAGCCACCTTCTGGAGAACAAACCCACAAATATGAGTGGAATTTGAAGTAGTCAAGAGAGGGTGCTATATAATGTTTAAATTCTTTTGTTTCTCTAAATTTGGGGGAATAAAAGTCCTTTATTAATATTGTTATTATATAGCATTCTTAAGATTATCATGCAATAATTAGTCCTCTAGGTCCATCCCTTGAATCAGCATTTCTGTAACTTTGACTCCAGTTACTCTACATTGCATGTGATTTTGTTTTCTACTGTGGTATCTTCTTTGTTATATCTATAGATTTTTTGAAGTGTTCTATTATAGTACCATGCCCCAACACTGAATTCAAATCATCCTACCTCCTCCACAATGCCAATGGTCCCTGACCATTCCAATATTGGCAATATTCTTCACTATTTCTCTGGTTCTTTTTAAAGATTTTTAATTCCAGATTCATTTCCTCCTGTGGTTTTTTACTTTCTATAAGATCTTTTAAAATATGTTCACATGATTTTCTTGGTTGGTTTCGCTAATTGTGTCATTTATCCATTTGAAGACACATCTGAAGAAGACATCTCTGAAGCTATCTTGCATTGTTACTTTTTTACATATGGTTTGCTTCTGATACTTTGGGGGATTTTTTCCTTTTTTTCAGTTGTGCCATCATAGTTCTTCATTATACTGAAGTTTTCTTCACTTTGCTCATTTTCTATTTTGACTTGTTTTATTTTGTAACCATATCTCTTCTTTATGTTGTTTCTATTTGATATTTTTCGGGAATAATGGGAGGAGGTTGCCTCCCTTAAATTTATTACTTGGTCATCTTTCCTAGAAAGTCATGTCCTCAATTTTTAAAAAAATTATTTCTGTATTTTATTTTGAGCATTGAATGTATATTTTCAAACTGAATGCTACTGACCACTGACATTTGTTAAAATCTAATATGTGCAAGATACCATGCAGGTACTGGGGTGATACAAAAATGAAAAATAGGAACAAGACATATTTCTTGTCCTCAAGATGATTGTGTTCTACTTGTACACATAAACAATATATGAACATAATTACATATAACACATGAAAAAATAACTATGACATAAGGTAGAATTCCCCAATGTTATAGCAAATCATGAGCAAAATACTATGGAAGAGGATGATAAGTGATATTTCCACTCCAAGGAATGCTTCATGGGGAAGGTGGCATCTACATGAATATGATTTGAACAAGCAGAGATAAGGAAGGGAAGGGTAGCAGTTCTAGGAGAATAGAAAAATGGGACCAACAGGACCAAGGCAAGAAAGAAATGTCAGGATGAGGAGCCATTTTTGAGGGAAATAAATTAATTTCTTTGTTTATTTTTTTTTTTTACTGGGCAGACCAGTACAGAGACCCCATTAAGAAAATTCCTCTACCAGTGCAAATTGCCACCCTCTTTGCACTCGAGAGTCAGTAGAAAAAGGATAGAATTCAGGACTCTGTTCATAGATGAGAGGGAGAATTGTAATAACAATAATATCATGGCCCAACATTGAATTAAAATCATTCCATTCCTGCCCATGCCAACCAACACTGTACTCTATTCATTTCCACTCCTCCAGTACACAGTCTTGATCACATGACTTAATGCTTAATTTCTGGTTTGTATTTTGTTGTTGTTGTTTGGTAACCTTTTCCTGTGTCCATCTTGTCTACTCACAAAGATTATGCTCACAAGTTAGCAAGGAGTATTTCTTCAAGGTGTTATGGTTTACTCTGTAGTGTGAGGCATAGTGTTGAACACCTACTAGTTGATCAATAAAGATTTTTTGGTTGGTTGGTTGATGTGCTTTTCTGTTTCCCAGGGAGGGATTTTTCTGAACAAATGATGCGAGATAATCAGACCACAGACACAGAATTCATTCTCCTACCATTTCCCAGCAGTCTCCACATCCAGTACATGCTAGGCTTCATTTTTCTGTTGATTTACCTCCTCACCTTGGCTGGGAACCTTTTGATAATGTCAGTCATCAAGATGGATTCTCACCTGCACACACCCATGTACTTCTTCCTGGTGAACTTATCCTTTTTTGATATCTTTTATTCCTCAGTCATGGCACCAAAGTTGGTTTACACACTTCTATCCAAGAAGAAAACCATCTCCTTAAGTGAGTGCCTGATACAGATTGGACTGATGTTTTTCATTGCTTCATCTGAATCCTTTATCCTCTCAGCCATGGCCTATGACCGCTACTCAGCCATCTGCAACCCTCTGATTTATGTGATGGTCATGAGCAAAAGATTCTGCATCTTTCTGGCCTGTGGGTCTTGTCTACTAGGAGTCATCAACTCCCTGCTCAACATCCTGCCTTTGTTAAGACTACATTTCTGTGGCCCCTACTTCATCCACCATTATAGCTGTGAGTTGCCTGAGCTCTTACCTCTCTCCTGCACTGACCTCTTCCTTAACAAGATGATCTTGTTCACTACTTTGGTCATCTTTGGCTTTGGCTGCTTCTTCCCCATCATGTTTTCTTATACCCGAATTATCTCTGCCATCCTGAAGATCAACTCAGCCTCAGGCAGGAGCAAAGCCTTCTCTACTTGCTCCTCCCATGTGATTGTAGTGACCTTGTTCTTCCTGACAGGTGTGGGCCGATACCTAAGTCCCGCTACGGGCTCCATCCTGGAGCAAGTCATCTCTTTGCAGTATAGCATTGTGACACCACTACTGAACCCCATCATCTATAGTCTGAAGAATGTGGAAGTCAAAACAGCCATAAAGAAAATGTGGGAAAAGAAGAGTATCCTCTCTGGCAGCTATTGATTAAGAAGTCCCTAAGCATTGGTGATTATGAGCAGAATCTGAGAAGTGATTTTCAGTACAGAGCCTATATAGGCTTTCTGACAGCCACAAAAATGGAATGGACCAAAGAGATCACAGTAATGATCACATAAACCACTGTACCCTTTTGCCTTGATTTATTCTTTCCAAAGCAATTTAACATTCCATTAGTTCATTTGGGCCTAACAATCCCTGTGAAGTAAGGACAGTATTAGTTTTATTTTATCCTCCTCATCATATTATTTTGGCCATTTTACCAATTTTGAAATGGAAGCATCAACAGATTAAGTGTCTTATGCCAATTCACACAGTTAGGGGGAAAGTTGGGACTACATCCCATATCTTTCTACTTTGAATCCAGTTTGCTTTTCACTATGCAAGGAAGATCAACATTCCTTGCTCCCTGAAATACTCAGGTGACCCTGATTTACATGAATTGTTCTTCCATTCTTTCAGTGAGCATTTTAATTTCTAGCCTGTATGTAAGGGACTGTTTGATTCTGTAAACCCATTCTTTCATACTTTATTTTGGTTTTTTTCTGTTTTCTAGTCACATTTCATTGGAAAAGTACAAACTTCATATTTCTTGGGGAACTTCCAGGAAGATTAATGAGAAAGATTACACAAGAAAGTCTAGCCTTTCAGTATAGGTATATGTGAAGGATCTGTAAGTCCATTGCTGTCAAGATTCCCTCCTCTACTCCCTCCCTGCCTGCCAACACCAGGGTGAATCTTAACAGATAAATGTGAATTACTCTTGCTAGCAAAAATGCTATTATTATTCCCCATTTCAGCTGTAGATACCAATAGACACCAGGCTCTATCCGTTTTCTACTGCGACTTTAGCAGGCCCAAAGCCCTTGTAAATTTCCTAAGGATTCTAAGGGCATACAAAGATATGAAACCACATTTCCAAATCTTGCCTACTTACAATTGTAAGTAAGGCCATTTCCTTCTCCAAAATTTATAAAACCCATCTAAAACTTAATAGATCAATTAGGGATGGGGAGGGGCCAAACTTATATAGAGATGGTCATTTGCCAACGGCACAAAAGGTAAGAGGCAAGATTTGAACCTAGGTCTTCCTAACAATAAGCCCCACACTCTATCCATTTGCCAAACTGACTCTACAAGTTCCTCAATATTACCCTCAAAAATGGTAAAGAAAAGACAGAGACTTGCCTAAGCTCTCCCAAATTCCCATCCAAACAACTTTAAATAATGCCTCAATATGAATTCTAAAGCAACACAAAAAGAGAGGCTGAAACAATATTCCAGCCCAAGACAACTTAGAAAGTTGGCAGAAAAGTTCTGTTGTACCAGGGTGAGAATGGACCACAGGACGCCCTCAGAAAAACCTGTAAAGATTTACATGAGGGGGAAGCTAGGTGATGCAGTGGATAAAGCACCCGCCTTGGATTCAGGAGGACCTGAGTACAAATCCGGCCTCAGACACTTGACATTTATTGGCTGTGTGACCCTGGGCAAGTCACTTAACACTCATTGCCCCACAAAACAAACAAAAAAACCAAAACAAACCAAAAAAAGATTTATATGAACTGATGCAAAGTGAAATGAGCAGAAACAGGAGAACATTGTTCACAGTAACATCAATATTGTATGATGAGCAACTGTGAATGATTTAGCTATTTTTAAGCACTTAAACAATATTTATTTAATATTTTATTGTTCCCCCATTACACACAAAAAAATTTTTAACATTCATTTTTTTAAATTTTGAGTTCCAGATTCTTTCCCTTCCTCCCTGATTTTTCATTGAGAAGACAAGCAATTTGATATAGATTATATACATGCAGTCATGTAAAACATATCTATATTAGTCAGATTGTGAAAGAAAACACAGTCAAAAAAAGAAAAAGAAAGCTTAGAAAAGTATGCTTCAATCTGTCTTCATACTCCATCAGTTCTTTCTCCGGAGGTGGATAGCATTTTTCATGATAAGTCCTTTGAAATTGCTAAGATCTTTGTATTTTTGAGAATAGCTAAGTCATTCACAATTAATCATTGTACATGTTGTTACCATATACAATGTTCTCCTGATTTTACTCATTTCATTTTGCATTAATTCATGTAAGCCTTTCCAGGTTTTTCTGAGAGCATCCTGCTCTTCATTTCTTATAGCATGATAGTATTCCATCATATATCACAACTTGTTCAGATATTCCCTGATTGATGGGCATCCCTTTAATTTCCAATTCTTAGCCACCATAAAAAGAGCTGCTATAAATATATATATATATATTTAGTGAGGCAATTGGGGTTAAGTGACTTGCCCAGGGTCACACAGCTAGTAAATGTCAAGTGTCTGAGGCCGGATTTGAACTCAGGTCCTCCTGACTCCAGGGCCGGTGCTCTAACCACTGCACCACCTAGCTGCCCCTGCTATAAATATTTTTGTTCACAGAGGTCCTTTTCCTTTTTGATTTTTATCTCTTTGGGATACAGACTTAGTAATGGTAGAGCTGAGTCAAAAGATATGCACATTTTTATAGCCCTTTGGGAGTATCCAATAGGTTGCTCTCAATTTATACAGCATTATGCATTGCATCTGCTGTCTGTACTCCTTTTTCTGTTGGCTCTCCTTATCCTCTACCCACAAATCTAGCAGGGATCATTACCAATTCAGCAAATTAAAAAATAGTTTATAAGGAAAAATTAGGACCACCTGCCTTAGAAGAAGCACTGGGGTCAATGTGATTTGAGTGTAAAACCTAGAATTAAGGTATTTTGGAACTTAGGGTTCTGGGAAGAGTAACTTTGATCATATGCCAAGAAAAGTGACCCAGGATACCCTAGGAAGGAGTCTACCATTTTAGGAAAGCATACAACCAAGATTTTACATCTTTATAATCTCCTTCCCAGCAGGAGTAACCTCTTTTTTGGTCATCTTTTAATCAATATATTCCAGGCACTGTGCTAAGCTTCAAGGGAGTCCATAGGACAAACCTGGAAATTCCCATAGTATATTCTCAATTTGACCAAGACTTGTTTTGTTTTGGGACAGTATTTGGAAGAGGGGGGAGCTATTTAGGACTAAGTCTCCATACTTGGCCCAGGCTGAAAGTGCAGGGCCTACTTGCCAACCCAATCTCACTCTCATGGACCAAGCCAGGAGATTTGAGCTCCTCAGTTTCTAAAGTAGATAATGTCCAAACTTGGTTCAACATTTTTTCTAGGCCATCTTGGGGGCCCCTGCTCCCAAGGGTTCACCATAGGGGAAAATCAATTTGCTTGAGTCCTATTACATCTTAGAACTTCCAAAGTCAAGTGACCTAAAACCATTAGTCAAACTCTCTTTGTGACAGGTAAAGAAATCCAAATGGACTTGTCTGGTCTGAGTGCCACTTTCTTGAAGCCTACAGACAGACAGCATATATTATGATATTATTATTATTTATCATTAATTATTTGGGGGGGGAATTATCTACCCTCTATTTGAACCATCAGCTAGTAACCTCATTACATTTTCATCGCTACATGCATGGAATTATTTTCCTAAAATCTTAAACCATCTAGAGGCTTTACAAACTATACTAGCTATACACAAGACGTGACCAGATTATCTTGAAGGCATCCCCCTAAATAGGAATTATTTTTTCAAAACTCTTGTATTGTCAGAATTTATATGTATCAAAAGCACAACTACTTAAAACTACCACAACCACCACCACCACCACCATCACCACTACCACTACTACTACTACTACTACTACTACTACTACTACTACTACTACTACCACTAGCATAACTATTTCTGAGTTCTTGAAGCAATAATGGCTTTTTGAATGAAGTTTATGCTTCCAATTTCTTCAAAATATTCATAACAAAATCACATTATTACTTCAAGAGATGCAGAAAAGTGCTACAAAAATGTTTACTAACTGATTGTCAAAGACATTAAAAGGCATAGGAGTAAATGAACCTTTCCTAAGGAAAATAGTTAATCTAGTATCTAAAAAGACAAATAAGCATTATCTGTAATGGAGGGAGAGGAGGTGGGAGCTTTTCTACAAGAACAAGAGGAAAGCAAAAATATCTACTATTGCCAGAAAAAACTAATTGAGAGTATGATAGGAAAAGAAATAACCAAATTATCACCTTTTGCTAATGATATGATGGTTTAGTTAGAGAGCTCTATCAATTAAAAATTCAATATTAGTAATTCGATAACTATATATATTTGTTACTTTTATTTATGTGGAAAGGGAGGAGTTATGGCAATTAAAAAGAGTGAAATGATAATGTTGGGGAAAAGGAGAAAAGAGGCTCAATTAAACTTTTTAAAAATACACAGAAGAGAACAGAAGGGAGTTCATAAGGGACACGGTCAAGTAGGGTAGTGTTGGCACAACATTAAATTTATTATATGCTTTAAAAAAGTAAATTGTACATAACAGAAATTCACAGTCCTCTTTTCTATTCTGTTCCTTTTTCCTCTTCTTTGTGTGTGGAAATGTTTGTGCTTGTCAATTTCATATTTAAAAAATAAAATTTTTAAATAGAATTGTTATTTTTGTCCTTCATTTTTGAAGAGGACCATGACATCAGGATGATGTCATGACTCGCACTGAATTGGATTTAAGTGAGGGAAGATTGTGCAAGGTCACCAACCTCACTCTGTCTTCCAGAGCCACTCTGGGTCCAGTGGCAAGATATATATCAGGATGACTGAACATGGCCCTGGATATTTAAGGCAATGGGGATTAAGTGACTTGCCCAGGATCACACAGCTAGTAAGTGTCTAAGATGAGATTTGAACTCAGATCCTCCTAACTTCAGGGCCAGTGCTCTATCCCACTGCACCACCTAGCTGCCCCAAAATAAAAAATTCATATTTAAAAGATGGGCATATCCCCCAAGGAGACCACTAAAATATTGATAGCAGTACTTTTTGTGGTAACAAAGACCTAGAAACACAATAGATGCCCATCATTTAGGGAACAGGTAAACTACAAAGAATTTAAAGAATGGGAAGATGTATATGAACTGATGCAGAGTGAAGCAGAATTGGGAAAACAATATTCACAATTACTACAACAATGTAGACAGGGAGGGAGGAAGAGGGAGAGCGAGAGGAAGGGAAGGGAGGAAATTTAGTGCTGTGTAATTATAAGTGGGGGACTAGAGATATGAAAAATTATGTACATTGTCATATATGGTTGATATGTTGGTTGGTATTACTGAACTTTTTTTCCCCTTTTTCTCTAAACTGTTCTTACAAATATCCAAAGAATGACTTACTGGGAAGTGAAACAGGGAAGGACATATTCAGAAATAAAGGTGATAGAAAAGATATATAGAAACAACACTCTAAAGAGATGGGCTTTTGCTTCAGAGGTCATCTGTGTTGTGCAGTGGATAGAGCACCAGTCTGGGCAGCTGCTTGCAGAATGGCTCCCATAGCAATAATGACATGTTTCTTGTCCATTATCAATTAAATTAATTTCATTTTGGAGGGGATGTTATTCAGTGCTCATGTCCTGTGCCTTCCAATAATTTTTTAAAGAAAGTACTCTTTATGCATAGGATAGGCATGAAACTTCAGTGTAGTTTACAGGTCTCTGATTCTTTATTCCTAGTTTCTATTTTCCAGTGTATTCTTTTCCAGCCTTTTCATCAGTAGAACTATAAAAAAGGCTCTTGGTAGGAGTGACAGTAACAAGGGCAGCTAGGTGATTCAGTGGATAAAGCACCGGCCTTGGATTCAGGAGGACCTGAGTTCAAATCTAACCTCCGACACTTGACACTTACTAGCTGTGAAACCTTGGGCAAGTCACTTAACCCTCATTGCCCTGCAAAAAAGCCACAAAAACCAACAAAAACAAAAACAAGGAGTGACAGTATCTTCTTTCAATAGTACAGTTATTACTAAATGGATACTTTTTTCAGCTTCTAATTTAAGGCTACTTTGTAAGTAAGAGTCAGAGTTTCTGAAGATTTAAGTCTAATCCTGACAGGCCGGGCAAGTCCAATTTACACATCCTCATTGGCGTGTTAAACCAAGGAGACAGCAGTGCCTTTAAGAATTTCCACTTTTAACTGGGAAAAGTGAGAAATAGAGAAGGGGACTTCTTCAAAGGCTGTTGACTCAGATGACTCATTTTCACAGGAACATCAAGCACTTTGACTAGAATATAGTAAATAATACAACCTGACAGATCTCAACCTAGAAGATTTTGTAAGTGAAGGATTCAGAAAATTGTCTGAAATGGTATCCATGAAATAGTCAAGATATTGAAAAGAGGATGAAGGATAACTTGGTTGGAAATGCCAATCAATGGCATTAAGAGCCTTAGAGGATAGAGGGCTATTAAGAAAGTCCTGGGACAGCTAGGTGGCACAGTGGATAGAGCACTGGCTCTGGATTCAGGAGGACCTGAGTTCAAATCCAGCCTCAGACACTTGAGACTTACTAGCTGTGTGACCCTGGGCAAGTCGCTTAACCTTCATTGCCCAGAAAAACAAAACAAAACAAAACAAAAAAGTCCTGAAAGCAGAGCAGCAAGATCCATTATCAATAGCATGCTTTCTTCCAGTTAATCTTCAAGAAACATAGATACCAGCTTGACCTAAAGGGAAAAGTGAAGCAAAAAGATAAAATGAAGTCATAAATCCTTATGCACTGAAGGGGTGGGGTTGAGAAGAGGTGACTTTAATTGACCAGACTGTGCACAAGGTGGAGTTCTGACATTTAGGTCGCTTAGGACACTCACTTTCTTCTATTAGGATCATTCATGTGGGTATTTTTGATCTTGCCATAATCTCTTCTTCCAAACCTTCCAAAAGACCTCTAGGGAAAGATGAAGCTATGCCTTCTCAAAGAACAGTATTTGGAACATGATAGTTCTACAAGAAAACATAATCTTTCTTCTTGTGTAGAAACTCTTCTTAAAATACTCAGGCCCACTACTAGGTCACAAATGAGAAATTTCTTGTCCAAGACAAGTTGTCAATAGCATGTTATCACTAATGGATACAAGTTTATGCTCCCAATGTCCTTGACACTCTCATGGTAACAAGAAACAAACAAACAAAAATGTTCCTCAATGGAATGACTTTTGACTAAAGTCCCAACCTCCCTCTTAGTTCTTTCTAAAATAATAGGCCTTTTTCACCATGAGAAATAAGGCACTGTCAAAGGCGTTTTTACTCAAATTTCTCATTTTTATTATAATTCACTTCTCAATTCGATTGCTGCATACTGGATCCTTCTTTGTTGGTATAAGCTTCTGCCACTAGTGTTTTGGGAGCTCCAATTATTGTTCCTTTATTTTTTATAACAGAAACACATTTATCCAATGTTAGACTGAGGTATGGAATTTTACTGCTCTGCTCATCACACCGTCCTCACCCACTGTCCAGTTTTCAATTTATGATGAAAACAATTTTAACTTACAGCTCACCTCACAATGCCTTGAGTTGTGATCTTAGACACACCACTACAGGATGCTGTATGATCTCAGAATGAGGTTGTTGAAATGTTATTCCCAATCTTTATGTATATTCTAGTATAGGCTACAGAACTCTCTGCCTTGTACATTAGCTTCTGGTAAATCTTGCAAATAACCTATACTAATTCTCAGTATGCCTTTGGCAGTGAGCATTATGGACCACTTTGGAGATTTCTTCATGGCAAGAATTGCATGTTAACGACGCTTTGCAGTCTTTCCTTAATGCTCTTCAACCTTTTGCTACTACTATTAGATAGGTTGCTTAGCAGAAACCCTCTGGGTTACTGCTAATACTGTCTTGACGGCTGCAAAGGTTCTTTCCCCAACTCAGGACACACCTTTGTTTGCTTCTCTTGTTAAGGGCCAGGCTCCTGTAGCAATTCTGTACCCTTTTTTTTTTTTTTGGTGAGGCAATTGGGGTTAAGTGACTTGCCCAGGGTCACACAGCTAGTAAGTATTAAGTGTCTGAGGTCGGTTTTGAACTCAGGTCCTCCTGACTCCAGGGCCAGTGCTCTATCCACTGCGCCACCTAGCTGCCCTCCTGTAGCAATTCTTAGGGATGTTGCTATTCTCCAAGAACAGGTCTGAGAAAGACACTTGGAAACTGGCACGGTGTCTTTTATACCTGGATCAACTGAGGTATCCACTTTCCAGAACAAATTGGAAGGTAAATCTGCAAGGCATTCAATTTTTCAATTCCCATACCTCCAAATCTGCAGGAGCAGAATGATAAAATTGAATTAGGTGTTTTCTCTCCATAACTCTCAGGGTGCATGAAGTCTTGCCAGCAGTCTCAACTAAAATCCCATTTTTCTAGAGGAAGTTATTTTCAACCTCTCTTAATTCTAGTGTCTTCCCACTCTTTTTTTTTTTTTTTAGTGAGGCAATTGGGGTTAAGTGACTTGCCCAGGGTCACACAGCTAGTAAGTGTTAAGTGTCTGAGGCCGGATTTGAATCAGGTCCTCCTGATTCCAGGACTGGTGCTCTATCCACTGCACCACCTAGCTGCCCCTTCCCACTCTTAATGTAGCTTGTTGTATTGCTATCTTCCCCATTAAATTGTGAGTTCCTTAAGGACAGAGATTGCCTTTTGTTTCTATTTGGTTCTATTCACATGCCCAGCATTTAGCCTCCCGTATAACAAGCACTTAATGTTTATTAACTATTATTGACTACTGACGAATGAACAGGTCCCACTATGTTCGATATCACTCCTGTCAAACATACTTTCTGACCTGAATGTGGTTGATGACATTGTTCTGAATATTAGAAGGAACCAATATGTGTCAAAGCTTTCCATACACAGGCCTTGCCCAAAGAATGAAAGGAATGAAAGGAATCTGGCCGTTCCATCCCACTCATCTAGAAAAGTAAATTCTCCACCTAACCTAGTTCCTGGAATGTTCAACTTTTGACCTTCCCTACCAGGATTAGCATGGACTGTGGATCACAAACTAATTAGGTATAAGAATGATTCCCATTACCTCAGGCGATCATATGTTCCCAGTGACTACAAGAACACATTCTTCCCATTAATTACATCAGTAGGCTTGATTTGAATATGTAAATGTGAAGCGTTCTCATGTCCCTCATCATTCCAAAATAGTATTCCAATGCTAGTTTGCTCATACTTGAATTTTTATGCTTTTGGAAAACACATAAGGGGGCAGCTAGGTGGCACAGTGAATAAAGCACCAACCCCGGATTCAGGAGGACCTGAGTTCAAATCTGGCCTCAGACACTTGACACTAGCTGTGTGACCCTGGGCAAGTCACTTAACCCCCATTGCCCCGCAAAAAAACCAAAACCAAACAAACAAAAAAAAAAAAAGAAAAGAAAAGAAAGAAAGAAAATGCATGAACTATAACTTGACTAAGGATACATGCAAATTTCTCTGAACAGAGACTTCACTGACTGGTATAATACAAACTCAAAACAGAAAATTGCCAGTGCCCTTTCTGATTTATGTAGACAGGCCATTGATCTTTCATATCATATTCAAAATGAGTTGATCCCACTGGGTCACAGTAACTATAATCATAGTATAACCCAGGAATTATTAAACAGGGGTCCACAGATTTTTTTTCTAAAAAAATACTTTGATAACTAAACTGCAACTAGTTTGCTTTATATTACTATGTATTTTATCTTATGCATTTAAAAATCGTTATTCTGAAAAGGGATCCATAGATTTCAGCAGATTGCAAATGGGGTCCATGACAAACAAAAAAAGATTAAGAACACCTGCTATAACCTGTTTTCAATCTGCTAATATCATTTGGATTTGGATTTTGAATTGTTCTCCAAATTCACCAGAAAACAAAGGTCTTTCTGACCCTTAAGGGTATCTAAATCTGCTACAAAATGATTGAGATCATGTTTGCTAAGGCATAAGACCCAGTTATGTGACACCCCCAGTGGACTATCACTGTACATTCACAATGAGAACAATCACAGAGGTAGGCCACTTCAATCCAGCACATGATGCTTCCAATATATGGATTTAGGGAGAAAGTAGTGGGGTAGGGACAGAAATAAAATATCAATGAAACATTTAAGAAAACCAGAACAGAAGGAAGTTCAGAAGGGGTCACAGAAAAGTAGGGAATCATTGGTACTACCATATTAAATTTAATTTACGTTAAAAAAATAAATAAAAATGCATGTAAAAAAAGATTCTTGGCCATAATCCCAGCACAACACAAAGACACAACCAATTTCCTAAACAAGCTCCAAGTCAAAATAGTGGCTATCAGGAAGAGAGTCTTTCAGAACTGGAAGGCACTAGACGTTATTCTAACTACTAATGGGGAGAAAAATCATTGTGCCTACTTCAGACTCCTGACAAACTTGAGTATCTTGTGTTTTGACAGAACAGATTAGAAATTAAATGACCAAACTCCATGAGAACAATTGATGCAATTTAGGATCTTAGTTTAGTTCTACTTTGTTTTTGTTTTGGAGGTGTTTTTTTGGTTGTTGTTTTTTGCGGGGCAATGAGGATTAAGTGACTTTGCCTAGGGTCACACAGCTTGTAAGTGTCAAGTGTCTGAGGCCGAATTTGAACTTAGGTCCTCCTGAATCCAGGGATGGTGCTTTATCCACTGCGCCACCTAGACGCCCCCTTAGTTCTACTTCGGGATCCCTTGATTCCACCTTCAAACACGGAGTCTTAATCATGATTATTGTACTTCCTGCGAAATATAATGTCTGCATGTTAATAATAATCTTATGATGCTGTTCAGATTATATTATATATCAAGTGTCAGTAGATTTTAGCCAGAGTAAATCATAGTATGCAGAATGATTTTTTTTAAGTACAAACTTAGTAAAAAAAAATTTTTAATGATGTATATTAGGTTTGAGGAAAGCTTGTATTAAGTAGGAGGAAATGTGGAAGGTATGGAACACACTTCAAATTTAGATGTGCCTTTAACAGGAGAGGGTAAATCTGCATTTTATTTGGAAAGTTGAAGTTAAAGGGCTGTTGATTAGAATTTGCAATCACTAAGGATTCACAAAGCGTTCTTGACACGGATGCTATATCCAATGCTGTAATATTAAAAAGGTTCCTTGAGTTTTTAATTAAACAGTCAATTAAAGGTTTATGCCAAACACTGATGTAAGAGCTGGGTATACTAAGAACAATAAAATAAGTTTCTCCCCTCAAGGAACTTACACGTAACCATGTAGACAACACATAAGTAAATAGATATATACAAGATAGATTTGAAGAGGATGACATTTGAAGAGAAAACACGAGCAGTTTGTAGAATGAAAACAGACCTGCAAAAGGTGGCATTTTAAATGCATCTTGAAGGAAGGCAGTTTCTAAGAGATGCAGATCAAGAGGGAGATGGCATTCCACACATGTGTAACAGCCAATGCAAAGTCACAGAAATAGGAAATGAACTGTAATTATGAGCAACAGCATGTATGGCTAGACTCCAGAGAACACAGAGGTGAGCAATGTTTAAGACTAGAGAGATAAGAAGGGACCAATTTGTGAAATGCTTTAAATGCCAAACAAGAAGAATTAATATTTGATCCTTGATAATGAAGAGGCATTGATGTTTGTGTCTTGGTCTTGTGAGAAAATAATAGGGTTCTGGGGGACCAAAAGGCCCCCCTATTCAAGAGAGCCTTGCCTGACCTCTTTTAAGGTCAGCCCAGAGTCAGTCAAGTTGGAGTTCAAACTCTGAATAGAAACAAGACATTAGAATCACACCTACCTAAAAATTTTGCCCTCAGAGGGTCTGTCTTTCACAGACCCTGAGCAGCAGGGCACTGCACATTTTGATATGAACCACCCTCAAGTCATGCCAATCAATGGACTAGAATGTTACTGGCCAATTAGCTTGGGTCAATGTGCAGTGACCTATCTCTACCTGAAAGAGGATAAAAACCCTTGGGGCAAGGGGGGGAGGGGTCACTCTTCTCTCCCCTGCTCTTCACACTACCCCTCTCCCCATCCTGGGAATTTTATGCTGGGCCTGGGATGCTAGAGAAGGCAGCCACACATTCCCCTCGCTCTCTCTATCCTAGATAATGTAGGGCTTCTGAACTTTTGGAGCCATTGTGCTCTCTCATTACTAACATTTAATATGCTTTAATAAATGTTTAATGCCCAAAGAGTGGTGCTACAGCCTCTAATTTATAAGTAACAATATATTAGAAACCTCAGCTAAGTTCCCTAAAACCTAGAATAGAGACAGGCCACCCTCATATATTTTCAAATGACATAGTCTGTAACATTCTACACACTGGTGTTTATTCAAAGAAATCCACTTCAATTAATCTTGAGAAATGTAAAAGAGCTTTTTGATCCCGTTTCTCAGTTTGGGTAACCTGAAAATTCTTCCTGAAGCTGCATGAAAATAGGGTGAAGTTCTGATGATTCAGAATATGACATAAAGCTATTTCTTCTCCCCTATCTCCACCTTTGCACTGAAAATACTTATCAAATTATATGTAATTTAACTTAGGAGTTTTAGTCTTTGTAGAATTCTTTACCTCCCCTCTTTTGCAAGATGATAGACAAGCTGTACTTATTTCCATGATCTTTTTGAAACCTTATCATGAGCACCACAATACTAAATGATCAAATATCCTAAGAAATATATCTGAACCAAGGACAAAACCAACTCGACTGATTCCTTCCTATTTAGGGGCAATTTCGATCTTTTGGAAAGTAAGAATGTATCAAAACTGATATAATTCACTCATCATCAGTTCATGCAAGTCCTTCCAGGTTTCTCTGAATTCCTCCTGCTCATTGTTTCTTACAGCACAATAGAATTCCATTACATTCATATACCACAACTTGTTCAGCCATTCCCCAGTTGACGGGCAACCCTTCAATTTCCAATTCCTTGCCACCACAAAAAGAGCAGCTATAAATATTTTTGTACATGTGGGTCCTTTTCCCTTTTTTATGATCTCTTTGGGAAAAAGACCCAAGAGTGGTATTGCTGAGTCAAAGGGTATGCACAGCTTTATAACTCTTTGGGCATAATTCCAAATTGCTCTCCAGAATGTTTGGATCAGTTCACAGCTCCACCAACAATGCATTAGTGTTCCAATTTTCCCATAGCTTCTCCTCCATTGATTATTTTCCTTTTTTGTCATTTTAGCCAATCTTATTGGTGTCAGGTGGTACCTTAGAGTTGTTTTAATTTGCATCTCTCTAATCAATAGTAATTTAGAACATTTTTTCATATGGGAATAGATAGCTTTGATTTCTTCATCAGAAAACTGCCTGTTCATATCCTTTGACCATTTCTCAATTGGGGAATGACTTGGACTCATATAAATTTGATTTAGTTCCCTATATATTTTAGAAATGATGCCTTTATCAGAAGTACTGGCCATAAAGATTGTTTCCCAGCTTTCTGTATGCCTTCTAATTTTGGATGTATTGCTTCTGTTTGTATAAAAACTTTTAAATTTAATCAAAGTCATCTATTTTGAATTTCATAATATTCTCTATCTCTTCTTTGGTCATAAACTGGTCTCCTTTCCAAAGATCTGAAAGGTAGACTATTCCTTGTTCTCCTAATTTACCTATGGTATCACCTCTTATGTCTAAATCATTTTTACCTTATTTTAGTATAAGGTGTCAAATGTTGGTCTATGCCTAATTTCTGCCATATTATCTTCCATTTTTCCCAGCAATTTTTGTCAAATACTGAATTCCTATCCCAGAAGCTGGGGTCTTTGGGTTTATCAAACACTGCATTACTAATGTCATTTGCTACTGTCTTCTGTGCCTAGACTATTCCATTGATCCTTCACTCTATTTCTTAGCCCGTACCAGATTGTTTTGATGACTGCTGCTTTATAGTAAAGCTCCAGATTTGGTACGGCTACCCCACTTTCCTGTGCATGAGCAGAACCAGAAGAACATTGTACACAGTATCATCAACATTGTGTGTTGATCTACTGTGATGGACTGGATTCTTCTCACCAATTCAATGGTACAGAAGAGTTCCAGGGGACTCATGATAGAAGAGGATCTCCAAATCCAGAAAAAAAAACAAAAACTGTGGAGTAGAGATGTTGATTGAACCATACTACTTCTTTTGCTTTTGGTGCTGTTGTTTTTTCTATTTTGAGGTTTTTCCTTACTGCTCTGATTCTTCTCTTATAACATGACTGATGCAGAAATGTTTAATGTTATTATGTGTGTGTGTGTGTATATATATATATGTATATATATGTATATGTGTATATATATGTGTGTGTATATATATATGTGTGTGTGTATGTATGTATGTGTATATATATATATATATATATATATATGTATATATAAATAAAACCTATGTCAGATTACCTGATGTCTGGGGGAGGGGGGAGGGAGGGGAGAGAGGGAGAAAAATCTGAAATTGGAAAGCTTGTATAAGCAAATGTTGAGAACTGTTTTTGCATGTAACTAGAAAAAAATAAAATACTTTTATCAGGGGGAAAAAAACCATAAAACTGATATAATTCAGTTCCAAGCTCATCTCTGCATAAATATATCACATTTAAAGTACCAACAGCTGTTTATAGATGGACTAAAAATTAATTTAGGAGATGTGCCCCTCCCCCTTTTCTATCTCAGCTACCACAGCTGCAGAATCAGAAGAGAACTCACACAAGATATTTTGCATTTTTCTGTTTCATGGGTTGCCAAGCGACCAGCCTACTAGTGATGAGCCTCTCCACTTAGCTGGGTCAATCTTTGGACAACTAGGCATTGCTGGGACTCTACTCCAAGCCATTTTCCAGCATGGTAGAATATGCCCGAAATTGAGCTCCACTGGAATAGCCTTACAGAACCCAGGGTCGGCCTAGCAGTAGGCATGGCTAGTAGTAGTGTACAGGTTATCATTTCTGCACATTGGGTAACTATATGTGTATGTAATTTTACATATATATATTTATATATGTGTGTATATTTAATTCCTGCTAAATGATACATGTTTATAAGCAAAGGGGGTTGCATATAATACTTAAGCTTTGTTAAATTCAGTCATTTAAGACATCTCAGTCCTATTTGTGATGTATTAGATTGAGAGCCCTCATCAGAACATTGTTACAAAGGAAAAATGCGACTTGCTATTTATGATCATTCGTTTCATAAGATGGTACCCAGGAACATATTGTGAAGAAAATCAGAAACTACTGGTAGATCAAGTAGTCAGCTCACAACTCCTTAGAGCAAACCCACAATAGCTACAAGGATCACTACCATGTGTCAGTATATCCTATAGCTATACTTAGCAACCCTGAAAAACAGTCAACAGGGAATGGGATGAGGTCACAGAGTTTCTTCTGGCAAATTAAAGATCCCACCCCCTCACCCCCTCAAAAAAAAGTTGTTGGGGCAGCTGGGTGGCACAGTGAATAGAGCACCGGCCCTGGAGTCAGGAGTACCTGAGTTCAAATCCAGCCTCAGACACTTAACACTTACTAGCTGCGTGACCCTGGGCAAGTCACTTAACCCCAATTGCCTCACTTAAAAAAAAAAAGTTGTTGAGTAAAGTATAAACATAAGTATCTTAACTTTTGCATACTTAATATACTGCAGGCTGTGATTTTAAGAAACTAGGGGATTACAGAAATGAGTGTAGGCTTTACAAGGGGGGCCCCTAGTGAAATCCCTCAGTATCATTTTAAATTATTCAAATTCCAGTTTTGATTGTATAAAGTGTTACTAGCACATGACATAATTTACATACTTTAAGGATATGGTGAATGAGGGAAGTCTTTTTAAAAGGGAGAAAGTAGCTAGGAAAGCTAGGTTCTTATTTTATTCCTAAAGAATTAACTTTTCTGAAAATTACAAAAATCTAAATTGGGAGGTACTCAATCCTAGAGGCCATAAAATCCTACCCATATCTGATCAAGCATCCCTTGTAAGTGGTCCAGTGAAAATACATTACCTTCCTTAAGGAATACATTATTACAATCGCTGTACATCCAACTTTTAAATCATTAGCAAGTTTTTCCTTATACCAACAACCCTTAATCTGTCTTTGTATACCTTGCACTAACTATTCCTAATTCTGCTCTCTGAAGCCAAACAGAACAAGCCTGGTCTTTCACATGATTGTCAAATGCATGAAGATAGCTATCATGCCCACCTTTATACCTCCTCTTCTCCAGACTATTATACATTTACATACCCCTTCTCAATTCTTATATAACTTAGTATCCAATCTTCTCTCCAAACTGGTCATTCTTTTCTAGAAATGCTGCCTCTTTTTACTAAAATATGGCAGCCAAAACCAAACATCCAAAGTGTCCAGAGGACAGGGCAGAGAAGAGCCTCTCTTCTGGACGCTGCCTCTCAATACAGCCTCAGATGGCTAACACTAGCTTCTTGGTTCCCATATTGAGCTTGAAGCCTGATCACCAAAATCACTAGGTCTTTTTTACGGAAACTACTTTCTCTTGAGAAGTAACCAAGGATTGTTCCTTAAGCACTCAGGTTACCTCTTATCTTTCACGAATCCTTCCTCTTCTTCCAGAGCCTATTCTTATTGAGAAGTTCCAAACTTTGAGACAGAAAGCAGAAGTATCAATGGGCAATGCAAAAGCCTAAGACGTAAAGTGTTTATGGTGAAACCCAAATGTGAAAGCTAATGATCCATCACCATTACCAGTGATAGTGGTGGGGATTTATGAGTGAACATTGGGCTACAATGAGCACACAGTGGGGAGATCTGGAGGATCAGGACTGACTGCTCTCCATGCAGTACTCTGGGAGCTCAATATGAGTTCCTTCACGATGGGTGCCTCAATTCACTCAAATTTAGGGTAAGGTGACCTTCTGACCTCTGCTATCAGCAGCCTTAAATTATATTCAAAAGACAGTCATCATCAACAATTGATTGCAGAGGTCTTTGCTCCAAATTTTCCAAAGAACAGATCATGTCAACATGACCAAATATTCCTCAATGAACTATTGCTGGCTAGAACTGTACTGAGAGATCATACTTGGTTGATCAAACTACATGGGATCCTTAAGTCATCTCCTGATCCAAAAATCAAATCACTTCTAACCACTTGGAACCTGCCCAATGGGTAAATGACCTGCCTCTAGATGACAAATTAGAATTATTGGGGCAGCTAGGTGGCGCTGGATAAAGCACCGGCCTTGGATTCAGGAGGAACTGAGTTCAAATCTGACCTCAGACACTTGGCACTTAGTAGCTGTGTGACCTTGAGCAAGTCACTTAACCCTCACTGCCCCACCAAAAAAAAAAAAAGAAATAAATTACCTAGTGTCCAAGAACAACACAGAGCATATCCAAATCAGGGCATTCTATCCACTCTTGGTTTTTACCTTTTGGCATTTGACCTCCAAGGTGAGGTATATTCTCAGAAACTGGAGAAATTGAAGAATTGAAGTCATTACCTCAGACTCAGCTGTGATACTTAACCCTATTAAGATTGAAGACACTTTAGTCACCTGATCAGAGATGCCTCTATCCCATTTGTCATCAAAAGATGGAGTTCCTACCAGCTCCTGACATAAGACTTGGTTGTCCGCACAAGCCTCAGGATTAGAGCTAACAACTCTAGACATAACTGGCAAAGCAATCCATGAACACTCACAACTCCCTTGACATTACTATCAGAAATTTTATCCCCAAGAGTAGAATAATGCACTTAGCCCTTTAGAAAATGGAAAACAGGGGCAGCTAGGTGGTGCAGTGGATAGAGCACTGGCCCTGGAGTCAGGAGTACCTGGGTTCAAATCCGGCCTCAGACACTTAACACTTACTAGCTGTGTGACCCTGGGCAAGTCACTTAACCCCAATTGCCTCACTAAAAAAAAAAAAAAAATGGAAAACAACCCTTACTATGGATATCATGGGGATCTACAAATAGGTATATTCAACAGATTTAAGAAGTTATCATGGGCATATAGCAAAATTCTCACACAATGTGGAAACAGAACATTGGGAAATTACCATGGATTTGTCCTTGATGCAGCCAAATGCAGAAAGGGTGAAAATACTCATTCAGCATTACCTTAAATCCAACACTTATCCAAATTTATATGGTGATCCTACTGAAAATGACCTCAAGGGACTATCTGCCTTAAAGGAGCTTGTGGCTCAACATCCTGCAGTTCTCTTTGACCTTCAATGTTATCATTTGGGAAGTCAGTTGCAGCAAGAAGCTATTACATTGAGGGCAGCTAGGTGGCACAGTGGATAAAGCACTGGCCCTAGAGTCAGGAGGACCTGAGTTCAAATACAGCCTCAGACACTTAACGCTTACTGACCCTGACCAAGTCACTTAACCTCAATTGCCTCACCAAAAAAATAAGCTATTACATCAGTAGGGCAGGTAAACAGACAAGTGCAATCAAACCTGCCAAATTTATGATTGGCACCAGAAGCCTCTAAATTGAGATTTTCAGAAAATAGTCATTGTAGGAAATTTTATAGTAGATGTTCTTTATATCCTGGACCAATTTTAAGTCTTTATTTGGATCCAGGATCCCCACTGCCCACAGTAACATTCTCGTACCATCCCCTAGAGAAAAAGAAGACAGGGAATATGTGCCATACCAATAAAGAGGACCCATTGTTTCTTCTTTTTTTTTTTAGTGAGGCAATTGGGGTTAAGTGACTTGCCCAGGGTCACACAGCTAGTAAGTGTTAAGTGTCTGAGGCCAGATTTGAATTCAGGTACTCCTGACTCCAGGGTCAGTGCTCTATCCACTGCGCCACCCAGCTTGCCCCCATTGTTTCTTCTAAAGACCTAAATGTCTGAGAAATAGATTAAAGTTTCTCTGTAACTGGTAAAATGTCTGTTGAGCCAGCAGGTCGAGACACGACATACCAGGTCAAATGTCAACCTCCATTAGCTCTAAAGCAACAATTGACCAATACTGAAAATCAAATGGTTTTCATGGAAAAGGGCATAGAATACCTGACCTATCTCTGCAATGTCTATAACAGCAGGGATTAGGATGAAAGCCCACAAATGCCGAATCAGAGTAAAGGACAAGATAAACCAAATTCTTTGAAAATAATCTAGGGAGCATTGTACATGTTACGCACAGAGGACCTTACTAGGTAGGATGTATTCTATAGTTTTCATATATATATATATATATATATATATATATATATATATATATATATGTACATATATATATATATATATAGTCTTGTCATGCCTTCCCAAACCAGTAAAATGTACCTTATGTTTATATTTATTTCATATTCTATTTGGCATCTTTTAGCCTGTTGAGATATTTTCAGATGCAGATGCCATCCATTTTAGACATCCTTCCAAATTTAGTCTCATATGATCATAGGAAATCATATATATATAACCACTGAATACATATCATCCAAGTCATTGCTAAAAATTGTTAAAATAGCATACTATCAGGGATAGATCTCTAGCACACACTACTAGAGAACTCTCTGAAAGGTGAAATCAAGTCCTTAATAACTAGCCTTTGGAATCTATCACATGATCCATTCTAAACCCACCTAATTGCTATCACCCAGGCACCTATCGCTTGGTAGCACTTAGGTTCCCTTACTGTATTACTGCACATATCTATGGAGCAATATGAGATGAAACATGATTTTAATTTTTTACAATGCTGGGAAAAAATCTCTTCTATCAAATTTTTTCTTTAAAATGAAATAATAAATTGAAAGCACTTTGCAAACCACAGAGCATCACGTAAATGTCAGCTATTATCTGGGACAAAGCTTCTTAAACTTTTTCCACCTGTGACCTTTTCACCTGAAATTTTTATGCAACCCCAGGTATCTATATAAAATATGTATATGTAACCTTTTACTGTTGCCAAATTTTTCACAACCCCCACATTGTTACACAATTCCATTTGGGGTTAAACTGTGGGGTTAAACCCACAGTTTGTGAAGCTCTGATCTGGGCCACATGCTTCACCTTTTCTATGAGCACAGCAGTATAGTTACCTGATAAACAAGGCAAGGGCAAAATACGGTTTGACATAGAGATGGTAGAAGGGAATTATTGACAGAAGCAATATCATTAACAAAGACTTCAGAGTAGGAAAAAATGTCAGGGAAATGGGAAGGTTAAGTAGATTTGCTTTCAGAATGTGGACTAATTGAGGATGTTTGAAATCCACGTTTAGAGTAAGATATGAAGGGGCAGCTAGATGGCGCAGTGGATAGAGCACCGGCCCTGGAGTCAGGAGTACCTGAGTTCAAATCCGGCCTCAGACACTTAACACTTACTAGCTGTGTGACCCTGGGCAAGTTACTTAACCCCAATTGCCTCACTAAAAAGAAAAAAAAAAGATATGAAGTGGTTATAGAAATGAATAGGAAGAGGTGAACCTAAAAGATTTAGGTCATAGAATCCAAAGGACCCTATGGGATCAAGAACTAAAAGGGGTTTTCAGAGATATAGTTCCAACTCATTTTATAGATGAAAAAACTGAGGCTTGAAAAAAGTGAACTAATTTGCTTGTCACTTAGCTAGTAAATAGCAGATCTAGGATTGATACCTTTTGGACTTTCTGACTTCAAAACGTGTGCTCAGACACCACATGATTGTAATGAAGTAACCCACAGACTAGATGGAAGACCTAAAAAATGATTCTATGGTTTTAGAGCTGTCGTCCAAAACTTAGATAACTTAAGTGTACAAACTGAACCCATGTAGGTAGAAAAAAGTTAGGAAAAGAGAATGAGAGCTAGAATCAGAATTGTCAGTTAGTAAACCTAACAGAATTACAAATATTATCGGATAATACTTTAGTATTTATGAAATGCTTTCACCACCAAAAGCCTATGAGAATGGAAGAACATTATCCTCATTAAATAGCTGTATAACCAGAAGCTCAGAAAAGTGATTTGCCTGTGATGACATAGCTTCAAACACAGATCTCCTGACTCCCAAACCCAACCTCTTTCCACATCACAGCTGCCTTAGGATAAGGATAATCAATAATTTCTGGGTACGTCACCAAAAAGGTCATGGAATCAACATTGAGGTTTGGCCATATTGTGAGTGGGTGGGGTGAAAACACCAGTACCGACAGACTGGGTGGGGGCACTGCACTTCAGCACAGTTCAGTGGAATAACTGGGATCAAAGTCAGATTTGTCAAGTCAACAAGTATTTATTAAACATTTACTATATGCCAAGCACTGTGCCTGATGACTTTGAAACAGCAAATGGATAGGAATTAAATGAAAAAAAAAAAAAAAAGATGAGAACAGTTCCTCCAGAAAGGAGTAAGGTGTAGATTTTGGAAAGAATGGTAGATCCAATGAGGATTTCAAGATTAGAAAGTGAGATAGGTTTAAAAATAGAAGATGCCAAAGGCAAAGTTATTTATGTTGGAAAGGAATATATTTCTCAGAAGATAAATGTCAACTCAAGAATTTCTGTGGGGCCACCCAGAGCATTTCATATGGACAGAAAAAATGACAGAGACAGAGGAGATTTAAGTGCCAAGGAAGTCTTAGCCTACTTAAAAAACTTAAAATTGAGGGAACGACTAAACTGTAAAAGGGGCTGGCTAGAAAAGAACTTTGAAGGCCTAAGAGGAGAACAAAAGTTTTAGACTACTTGGATTATGAACGTTGGTAGCAATAATCAGAAATGAGGTTAAAATAAATTCAGAATTAAATTCAAGGCTAGAATAGATTTATTTAGAAACTCCATAACTAATATCACTTATGCACTACATCTATTAGGGGAACGGGGGAGGGATCTCATTTACTCTGGAACTACATCTTTTCAATGTCTTTTTGCAAATGTCATTAATATCTGTGGGCTAAGACTTAGAATTAAGCAAGGAGGACCCCAGCAGGTAGACACCAGAAAGGGGGAAGAGAAAATGATGATGTTGTCTCTTTCCCTGGCACCATATGCTTTTTGCTTTGGTAACTTTTTCTAACACTGTGACATTCTCAATGGATCCCCCAAGCCAATGTCCCCATAGGCTTCACCCAACCCAAAGTAGTTTCAGTATTTTATTTACATGCAGACACATTTCATTTTCACTCACATTCTGTGTGTGTGTGTGTGTGTGTGTGTGTGTGTGTGTGTGTGTGTGTGTGTGTGTGTGTGTGAAAACAGGTTTAAAAGATGGCTATTTAGAGTTCTTCTCTGTAAAGTAAAAGATTCTCACAAAGGCCATATGCCAATACCCCTTTTTCCATCATAGAGGTGGCCCTTTAAAAGACAGAATTATTCAACAAAACCCACAACTCTCATTCCAAGTGATAAGACTGTTTTTCATTTTTGATACATTTTCTCTTTCCTTTTTTAGATCATGTGATAGAAATTCTGTACAGAAATTTTATATTTTATCTTACATAAGAGGTTGACCACTACAGAACTCTAGACAGGTTAGAAGCAGGAAGCTGGAAGGTTAAGAAGGGTTCAAGCCTGCAGACTGTCCACGCCTGAATTCCTTTTGGGGTAGAGGGAGTAGGACATGCCCAGTTTAGCACTTCCACTTTGGTGAAGGGTCAAGAGGAGCTGGGAGAATACAGGGTGTACTGGATAACCAGTTTCCAGATTCAGAAGTCATACTGGCTACCCAACTGGTTTCCTGGTCAAGGTTTTGGAATTCCATCATTAAGGTATTTTCTTCCCCTTGGACACAAACTCATTCACTGATCCCCAATAGGCAGCATTACATACATCTTGCTCAATTTAAAGATTAACTCACAGCTGAGACAGTTATTGCTCTATTCTCAGAACAATTTGGCTTTATGATTGACTATACAGCTTAGCTGCCCAGAAGGGAAAAAAAATAAGTCAGCCTGGATCCTCTCTTTTGATGAAGAACAGTCACATTTTTCTTAGGGAAATGAAGAATTCGACTTCTCCCAAAGTCAACTTGTTCTCAGTAGCGATTATCAGCTGATAGAAATATGTTCTGGCTTCCCATTGGTGGCAACCACTCCACTTCCAGGAAATGGTGCAGAAACTGTGGTTTCTTCAGGTTTTTGGGATCCCTGTGACCTGGGCACACCTACGGCAATCTGTACTTGGTTCTGTTAAAAGAAACAGACACCTTGGTTAAGAATTTAGTCCCTAAATGTGGTAGAGAACTGACTTACTGAAGCCAACGAATAACAAAATAGCAAAATATCCTGTGCCAATATTCTCAGAATATTTTACCCCACCCCCCACCCTCTGGTCCTCAAACCTCCGAACTACCATGCTGACCGTTTTCCTGTCATACCACCCTATATGGTACCTCTAGATCTAATCTCCAAAGATGATCTAGAGGAACTAAGTCACTGAACTTTGGAATTCCTACCATGGAACTATGTTATCCTAACTAACAAAAGCCCACAAACTATGCCCTACCAGTCCCATAACTTAGACCATGCTTCACCCTCAGCCACCTTACTGCCATGCCATCACACACATTCCTTCACTTCTTCCTTACTTTCTACCTTTCTTATTCTAGAAAGAGTAGTAATTAAATATTACCTTTACTTTTGGAAAGTTAATCAACTCAGTTGTCCCACTTGATAACCCCGTGCCTTCTCCACCCACTCTACCCCCCCTTAAACTGTCACTTCCCTATGTGTGTTGTTTCTATTTGCTTGTAAGTTCCTTGAAGGCGAGAGCTATCTTGCTTTATATTTGTATCCACAGCATTTAAAACAGGGCCTGGCATATAACAGGCATTTAATAAAGGTTTTTGCAATCCTTCCTTCTTTTTTTGCTTCACCATCGCACCATCAGACAAGAAGAGAACCCTGACTCATAAAACCCTTAGATTCTTTGAGAGTTCAGCTCAAATATTAGTTTCTATGTGAGCCTTCCTCTGATCCTCCCAGCTGTTAATGTGTTTCCCATCCAGAAGTTATCTTGTATCTATATATATTAACATTTTACATATGCATATATATGTACATGTTGTCTCCTTCGATAAGACTGTAAGCTCCTCGAGGAAGACTATTTAGTGTCTTTGTATCCCCAGGATTCAACACACTGCTGAATATATAGGAGGTAGGTACATCAAATGATGCAAAAATTTTGTTGTAATTTTATTTTAAAAAAAAATTTTCATCCTATCTACATTTTCTTTACCTTATATTTTTAAAAAGCACTATGTTGATTAATAGTTTGGTTCTTCAAGTTATTCTTAAATTCCAATACTTTTAATGTTTGTTTATTGATAACTAATTTTGTCAATGTCCTATGATAACAATTACAACACTCTGCAGTTTCTTCTAAAGTAACCCATTTTCCCTCTTCAAGTTCTAAAACAGGACTACCCTCCTCTAGACTCCTGTCTAAAAACAATGGCTTAAAAACTAGAAAAAGACCACATTACATACTACTGCTAATCTTCAATATCAGTGCCTGGAGCTTAATAAATGCTTACTGATTAATCAGTCTCTACTGGATCTTTCCTGTTGTTATCATTTTATTTCCATAAGAAGTAAATGTATTAGCAACGATAAGATTTATAAAGTTTCAAAGTTTAAGGCTGGCAAAACACTTTACATATAATCTCATTCAATCTTCATAGTGACCCTAGTAAGGTATGTGATATTATCAGCCCCATTTTACAGATGAGAAAACTGAGGCTAAGAGAGGTTAAGACTTGACCAGGGTCACACAGCTAATAAGACTTGGAGGCAGGATATAAGTTCAGGTCTTCCTGACTCCAACTCCAACATACTATACCATCTAGCTACCTGTCCTTAAAAAATAAAAGGTGGGAGGGCACCTAGGTGGTACAGTGGATAGAGCACCAGCCCTGGAGTCAGGAGTACCTGAGTTCAAATCTGGCCTCAGACACTTAACACTTACTAGCTGTGTGACCCTGGGCAAGTCACTTAACCCCAATTGCCTCACCAAAAAAAAAATAAATAAAAGGTGGGAAAACCCCAGGACCTTTTTCTAGATGACTAAAGAAAGGTTATCCAACTAGAGAAACACACACAAATTTAGGATTATAAAGTCTTTGAAAATATAATCATGATACAGAAGAATTTATATATGTATCTGAGATGAAGTACATTTAAATAAATGCCTTTTTGGCTGATTCAAAGAAAATAAATTCAAATAACATGCATACTCTGAGTATAGGAATTGTTTCATTTTTGTCTTTGAACTCCCAGTGTCTAGCACAATACTTGGTATGTCTTAGGAACTTAATAAAGGCTGTTGGACCAAATGACTGATTAGAAAGGCAAATACAATTTAATAAGGTAAAATTCATTTTAGGTAGCTTTGTACTCTACCTGTGATGATATTCCCACTCCCCAAGGTACAGGCTGGCCAGCAGAAAACCCCTTGCCTGGCTGTGTTACTGCATTTGGGACACCTAGCTAAGGGCGTTCTTCACTTGCCAGAATATCCACAGGAGCTTCTGCAATGTCTTTGATTGAATGATCCTCCAGAGTTAGTGAAGGGTCAAAGAGCAAGGGAGAAGGAGGGCACTGCATTCCATCACCCACTACATCCAAGTCCTAGGAGAAGGAGAAAAAAATACCATAGACAAGTCTATCAGTAAAATCAGGAGAACTGATTATCATCTAGAGGGGATATAATAACCTCATTTTAACCAACTACAGTCAACTCCCAATTACTGTTACTGACTTTATTTTTCAGTAAGAAATAGAATTTATTAAATATCTATCACCAGCTGACTCCACATTGATTCTTCTTCCCAACCTAGCAAAGATGGCAATCAACAATAAAATGACCAAAAAGCTAAAAGGAAGAAAAGCAGGAAATACTATAGATTAGATAATGGATTGCCTTTTCTAATTTATGGTGTTGTTCAAGTTAGATACATTTTACAAGTACTCAATTCAACAAACGTATTAAGTATTTCACAAGTCCTTGGTCCTAGGCAAGATTCACAGTTTATAGGTCTAATAATAATCCTTGTACACAGAGGACTTATAGTCTATTAGATTACACAAAAATTACACTACAAAGGAATGCCTAAGTGTACTGGAGAAAGAAAAATAAAGTGCAAAGTGAGATCAAGGTTATTACTGACTTTGGGTGAAAGGAGGAGGGAAGGAAAAGCTTCCTATAGGAAATGCCATATGAGTTTCTAAGGACAGAAAATCAGCCATACAGAACATACTAAGAAGAACATTACTGGCACAGAAAACAGCATCAGCAAAAGATGTGGAGATAGAGAGAAGGAATATGCAAATGGGGATGGTACAGAGGAAAGTACGGAATAAATATAGCAAGGTAAGGTAGGAAGGTTACAGAGGTATGACATGGTCACTCACAAGGAACAATGACCAAAGAAGATATCTAAGGAGGCATGAATAGAAGGTGAAAAGACAAGAGGCTATTGAAATAAGTCAAGGTAGATGAGTAATGAGGTCCTATATTGGTGTGGTGGCAACAGAAAGAAAAAGTCAAAATATAAGAACTAGGTAATTGATTAGCTATGTGAACAAGAATCAAAAGATTCTTAATTCAAAACTCAGGTTTTGAATGCAAGTGACTGGGTAGTGACATTAAGAAAAAAATTGGGAGTGAGAAGGAGGTTTAGGGGAAAATATGCAAAAAAAATTTTTTAATGGTTACACCAGATTGCCTTAATGATGGTAACAAAAGTAATAAGAAAATTAAAAATATTTTCACTACATGCCTGGTAGATGTCATTTTGCATAAGAATATAAGTTTGCTGAATTAAATCGAATAACTTTCCCTTGTCAAGCTAGGAATTAAGTCCCACATTTAATCTTGATCCAAACAACACTTTCCACAGATTGTTTCTTCCAAGTGAACTGGTCATTCCCCGAGATTTAGAATGACCAACAGACCATAAGGAGACATTCTTCTAGGCTCCTGTTTGAAACCAATAGTTACAACAAACCACTGGTCTTGATTCAGGGCCTGTCACAGGCATTGCAAAAGCTCAGATATTAAGAAGAGAAAATTTATTTACCACTCTTCTCTAAGAATTTCCATTCCGACACTAAAATTTTCCTCTTCATATGGTGAAAGCCAGAAAGAAATCAAGAGCTTTATGTCTTCATAATCAGTCTATATCCCTAGTCTCTCAAAGTGTAATGTTCTAGTTTTGTCATGAATTCTTACGCTCTATCTCTGGCAGCTTAATTGTGTCATTGTTGTTTTCTTTATTTTTAGTTTTTGGTCCTTGATTTTACATCACCTTTATTTCTTAATATATAACTCTGCTCGGGCAGCTAGGTGGCACAGTGGATAGAGCACCGGCCCTGGATTCAGGAGTACCTGAGTTCAAATCCGGCCTCGGACACTTAACACTTACTAGTTGTGTGACCCTGGGCAAGTCACTTAACCCCAATTGCCTCACTAAAACAAACAAACAAACAAAAATAAATGGAATATATAAATGCTCAAATACCCAGTGAGTCAATCCCTTGTAATGGGGGGGGGGGGGGGGGGGGGGCGCCGCCAGTTTAGCAAAACTAATCAATACATTAAGGTTGACATTATGGGGGCAGCTAGGTGGCGCAGTGTATAAAGCATCAGCCTTGGATTCAGGAGGACCCGAGTTCAAATCCGATCTCAGACACTTGACACTTACTAGCTGCGTGACCCTGGGAAAGTCACGTAACCCTCATTGCCGGGCCCCGCCCCCCAACACACACACACACACACACACACACACACACACACACACACACGAGAGTGACAGTATATGCAATGTTCTATACTGATAGTTATCCACCTAGGCAAAGAAGAAAGACGCATTTTCTAAATTTCTTGTCCCAGATGATTTAAAAAGAACCATCTTCTTTCAATCAATAATTCTTTTAGCTCACAAAAATCACTCTGCTAAAGATTTTTTTTTAAATGGATCAAAAGGACTCCTAGCATTTCAGCTAATGAACTATATAAAATAAAATATTGGCTTTATGATTCAGATGAACTTAGAGAAGTTTCCTCCTGCTTCTTTCCAGTGTGCCCAAGCATATCACTGAAAATAAGAACCAGAACAACTAGGAAGGCAAAGGCCAAAATGTACTGGTAAAAATGTAGTTGCCCAGTCTTACAAAATGTCAGTTTGCAAAATGCAAATCAAATGCAAACCATCACTTCTTAAACTGTAGGGCATGACTCTATATGGGACCAAATAACTGAATAAAGGGATAGCATAAATTCTGGTAACAGTAAAAGGTTACATATACCTATTTAAATACCTATAAACCCAGGGCACATAAAAATTTCTTGGATGAAAAGGAGTCATGAAGGGAAAAAGTTTAAAAAGTCCTGCTTTATACTAAAAAAGAAGAACAGAGAAAACAAACTCATTATGGTATCTTTTAACTACATACTATAAAGAGTAGCTAAGGGCAGCTAGGTGGCGCAGTGGATAGAGCACCAGTCCTGGAGTCAGGAGGACCCGAGTTCAAATCCAACCTCAGACACTTAACACTTACCCGCTGTATGACCCTGGGCAAGTCACTTAACCCCAATTGCCTCACCCAAAAAAAAAAAAAAAAAGAGTAGCCAATGTGTAAGAATGGCACACCCAAAAACCTAAAAAAGGAGGCAGCAATTAAGTCTAGAGCCTCAAATGCCTGTACACAAATTAAAAAAAAAAATAAAGAAAAGAAAGAAAAATGAGTAATTTTAAAACCAGTATTAGGGATAAGAGAAAAGGCCATATTTGATCTCACAGATAGCACTGAAACTTGGTAGAATGAGTTACACCATGACCAGAATACAGTTTTTGAAGTATAATGTCATTCAAAAGGAAAAGAACAAGTTAGGTGTGGGGCAGATACATGAGGAAATCATGGGGTGATGGTTTAGAAACATAGAGAATTTGAAGGAAAATCAATTAAGAAAGCAATAGAATTAGTGTCTTTAAAACATACTACTAATCAGGTATACTGAGAGACAGAAAACAAAAATGAAGCATTCAGGAAGCAGATCCCAAGTAAATCTTATTCTCACCAACAAGAAGAAACTAGTTACTGTGGTGGAAATGATGGTAGAAATGAACCTTGACTTACTGGGCAAGTACCTTAACCCTCACTGCCCCGCAAAAAAAAAAAAAAAAAAGAAAGAAAAGATAGAAAGAAAGAAAGAAAGGAAAAAGAAATGAACCTTGAGATGAATACTCTCCATTCTAGAATAGAGGAGAGGAAAACTGGGCACAGTCTAAAATGTATCCTATATTTTTAGACAACGTATCTCAAAAGGCTCATAAAGGAGAAGTAGGATCCCACAGACTAAAATTTTATAGGGGAAGTCAACCCAAGAGGAATCCCCAAAACTTAAATTTTTAAGACACAAAGAGAAACAATTCTGACGAGATAAAAAAAGAGAGTTGTCTAAAAAGACCTATGTGAAGAACAAGAACTTAGCAACTTAAGACTTTTTTAAAAAAACATTTGCAAAACATGGAAGGCAAGAAGAAGTAACATGGGTTGAATATTTTTTAAAATGGTACAGTTATGAAGGAATAGTTCCTAAAGGTCAGAATAAGATTAAGGTAGGTGAAAAAACACACAGAAAATATGTTTTTTAATCCATACTGGAGAAAAGATGTCTAGAAAACTGTGAAGGAGAGGTACAAAAAAAAAAAAAGAAAAGAAAAGGTACCACCGGATTCCAAAAGAGCAAATTGCCAATTTTTTTAAAAAGATAAAGAGAACAAAATCTGTGACTACAGGCCAGTGGCAAAATTCTACAACATATTATTAATGGGGTGCTTAGTGAACATTTTAAAAAGCAATGATTTTATAGACCCAGCATGGGGACTTTTCAAAAGTATGGATAGGAAAGAACAGAGATCACAAAACAATGAAAGAATGGATAAATCAAAAGCAATTACTAGGGAGACAAATACAAAAGGAAGACAGTCCCTGCCCTCAAGAAGCCCACATTCTGGAAGAGGAAAATAATGTATATAAGAAGGTGGAGTCCATAAAAAGGTATTTTGGTTTGGAAATAAAAGGGATAATTAGTGAATGGAGCCATAGGGCAGTCAAATGACATGTCCTTTTATAGAAAAAATGGTAGGATTGATATGATTACTGTTCCCAGAGCAAGAGGTGGAAAGGAGGGGAGGGAAATACTTTCTCATGCCAAGATGGCCAGCGTACAGACTGAATGGGATGTAAAGCAAGGTCTGGATCTGCACTGTAGAAGTGGCTTGATAGGCTAAACATAGCAGGCCATGTGCATTGGTTCTGGCTAACTCACCAATCAGAACAGCATGGCCCCAGGGCGGTGGTTCCAAAGCTGTGTGGATTAAGTCACCCAGGGCATGGTCTCAGGAGGTCCAGTGGTCCAGAGGGAGCAGCAGCAGGACAGATGGCAAGGAGATGGCCAGGGTGGACGGTCAGATGGGATGTGAAGCATGGTCTAGAGTCTGGGGCCACTAGATAATATGGGCCATGTACGTTGCCGTTGACTGACTCACCAATCAGGACAGCACTGCCCCAGGGCCGTGGTTCCAAAGATGAGTGGATTAAGTCACTAAAATAGATAATTTCAATTATACGAAATTAAAAGACTTTTGCAGGAACAAAGTGCAAGTATGATAAGAAAACAAACTGTTGTTTGAGGAAAAAAAAACCTTTGCATCAAATATCTCTGATAAGAGTTAGATATTCAAGATATATGTGGAATTTATACAAATATAATACCAAGATCCATTCTCCCATAGATATGAATTCAAAGGACATGAACAGTTCTTTTAAGAACTGCAAACTATTAACAACTATATGAAAGATTGTTCCAGATTACTAAACTCTGGTCCCCCACCCCACAAGAGGTCAAACACCTCTTTTCCTATGTACCATATACACCAAGATATTCATAGCAGCAGTTTTGTGCTTGCAAAAATAAATAAATGGATAGATAAATGGATGGATGGATAAATAAATAAATGAATGAATAAATAAATAAGTAGCCACAAATTAGGGAATTGTGGTATGTGAATGTAAATCTAAATTTATTTTGCCATGGGAAACAAATATAAAGAATTTAGAGAAGCATGAGGTTTGTATAAACTGATGAAGAGTGAAGTTTCTAAAAAAAACAGGAAAAATCACGTATGCAATGACAACAGTATAATGGAAAAGTCAAAAACAAAAAAACAAATACCAGCCCTAGAAAAGAAAATTCACTTCACTTCCTTTATTGCAGGATGGGAGACTACAGGTGTAGAATAGTGTATACTTTCAAACAAAGAAACTATTTGGTTGGTTTGCTGATTGTTTTTCTTGTTTAATCTTTGCTACAATGATGGCTCATGGGTAGGGGATGGATATATCTGGAAATAAAAGTGATGTCAAAAGAGAAGATTTCAATAAATATTAATGGGGGAAAGGCCCATCAATGGCTTTGCCAAGAACAGGGATCTGTATCTAACTTGGAATTTTTAACACTGACTACATAAAAAGGCATATATAGCATTCTTAAATTTTCAAATAATACTAAGATAGATAAGTAAAATATTAGGTGATACAATCAAGATTCAAATCATTCTTGAGAGGCTAGGCTACTGGGACAAATTTAGTAACACGAAACTAAGAGCAAAAATTGTAAAATCTTATTCTTAGGTTCAAGTCAACTTCACACATACTAGACAACGAAGGTACGGCTAAACAGTAGTTCATCTGAAAAAGATCTATGGGTTTTAATGAACTGTTACCAAACTGTGGTACAGAAGCCCAAAAAAATTAATGAGATTTTAGATTACACTGAATGACATAATGCAGTTCAGAATACCCTTTTTTTTTTTTTGAAAGAACACCAAATAAGTTTCAGAGAATCCAAAAGAAGGCAATCACAAAGGTGAAAGGCCTTTGAGATTAGGCCAGCTGAAGGTTAGCTTGATAAAGAGAAATGATGGGGAAACAAAGATAGTTGTCTCTAAACATTTAGACTTAGACTTGTTCTATTTAATTCCAATTAAGCAATCAACAAGAATTTATGTACTAGATGCTAGACTATGTGCTTGAGAAATAACTGAACAATAGCCAGAAATGAAATAGAAGAATAAAAATGAAATTTGTGGTAAACCTGATTTACAGTAATATCAAACCTAGAAAGCAATATGAGGAAGCAACTGTGTTTCCAATAGTAATTCTTAATCTGTATTTTAATCTGATCATTAAGAATAGGAAAATTTATACATGCTCATTCTGATTGTAAATATACAAAGTGTTCCAAAAGTCTCAGTGCAGTTTTAAAAGCTAGTAAAGCTTTAATTAATGACCAAGTTTGGGCCTAGATATATAAGAAGTGCTGGACTTTCTGGGTATACCCAACACTAGAGATAACTTCACACTTTTTTAATGTGCTAATTAGTTTTGCTGAACTGTTTTTTTCCTCTCTTTTATTCTTTAATAAAGGATGTCTCTCTGGGAGGGATATAGCAGAGGGCTAAATTACAAAAAATAGCTATAATAAAAATGTAATTTTTAAAACCAAGGAAAATAATTTTAGAAGGTAGAAATAAAGAATTGCACCTTCCATACCTCAAACTCAGGCTTACATTCTAAGTGTCATCCTTGACTCCTCACTCTTCTCATGGTCCAACATCCAAGCTGTTACCAAGTCCTGTCGATTTCACCTTTGCAACACTACTCTACAGCAGGCCCTCATCACTTCACTTGGGTCTATTCCAATAGGCTAATTGGTAGGCTGGCCTGCCTCAAATTGTTTCCCCACTTCAATCCTTCCTCCATTTAGCCACCAAAGAAATTTTCTTAAAGCATGACCATGCACTTCCCTATTTAATAAATTCCAGTGGCTCCCCATAGCTTCCAGGATCAAAGCCCTTCATAACCTCCCTAGCCTTTCTGGTCTTCTTATACCTTATTCTTCCTGTTATATATTCATTCCTACTGGCCTCTGCTGTTCCACAAACAAGACACTCCATTTTTCACCTCTGGGCATTTTCTCCAGCTGTCCCCCATGCCTGAAATGCTCTCCTTCCTCATTTTCTACAGAAAGCCTTTGTCAATCCCTCTTCAAGTGCCTTCCCCGCTTTTAATCACGTCCCACTTTGCCTCTATGTGGCATGTTTATACACATTTATTTGCTTATTGTCTCCCCCATTAGATTGTGAACTCCCGAAGGGTAGGGACTGTTCTTTTGCCTCTTTTTGTATGCCCAGAACTTAGCAAAGTTCCTAGCACACAGGAGACACTTAATAAATGTTTATTTGACTGATTTGATTATAATGCAGGAATCATCAAAACCACCTCTTATAGGTTTTAAGAAGTAGATCAATGGAACATACTAAAGAGAGAATCAGAAAATTCAATAAACCCAATGTCTGATAAACCTAAAATCATAAATTAATTAGGAAAAAATTCCCTATTTGATTAAGAATTTATGGGGAATGGGGCAGCTAGGTGGTGCAGTGGATAGAGCACTGGCCCTGGAAGTCAGGAGGGCCTGAGTTCAAATCCAGTCTCAGATACTTAACACTAGCTGTGTGACCCTAGGCAAGTCACTTAACCCCAACTGCCTCACCGAAAAACAAAAAACATTAAAAAAAAAAAAAAAAAAGAATTTATGGGGAATGAGAGCAGCTAGGTGGAGCAGTGGATAAAGCACTGGCCTTGGATTCAGGAGGACCTGAGTTCAAATTCAGCCTCAGACACTTGGCACTTACTAGCTGTGTGACCCTGCGAAAGTCAATTAACCCTCACTGCCCTGCAAAAAAATAAAAGAAAAAGGGAAAAAAGAATTTATGGGAAAACTGGAAAGCAGTTTGGAAGAAATTTGGCTTACACCAACCTCTTACAATATTCTACAAAGCTGGATATATGACCTTAATAAAAAAAACTATATACAAAAAATTTAAAGCAGATCATATGTCTTGCAGTTTCATTGCTATGGGAAGGAGATGCTTTCATAACCAAAGGACAGATAGACGGAATTACAAGATAAAAAATTTAAATAAGACAAATTTTTGATTACCTGAAATTGAAAAGCTCTTGTACAAACAAAACTAATTTATCTATGATAAGAAAAAAAGAAATCAAAAGATGGGAATATATCAACATTTTAGGGATTGTTGAAAGAAAGGTACACATGTATTTTTGTTAGAGTTCTGATTTAGTATAACCATTCAATACGGAATTATGCAACCTAAGTATTCTTTGACCCAGAGATTCCACAACCAGGCACATACACCAAGGAGTTCACTGATAAAGTCCTCATATACATCAAAATATTTGTAGCATCACTTTTTGTGGTAGCAAAAAACTGAAAACAATGTAAAATAAGTGTTGAAAAATTACAAGCACAAACACGGCCCCAAAGAAAAGAAGATATTCATCTCCCCAACTTCTCTGCTTTTTCTCTAAGCATTTTCACTGGATATCTATCATACCTGGAATGGTTCTCCCTTCTCACATCCTCCTGCTAGAACCCAACCTTCTATAGAAGTCTCTCCTAATTCTCCTTAATTCTAATGCTTTCTGTTTATGGTCTACAATTTATCCTGCATATAGCTTATTTCTGTATGCATCTGCCATTTAGAATGTGAGATCTTTGATAGGAGGAGCTGCTTTTGCCTTTTTATCCCCAGAACTTAGCACAGTGCCTGGCATATAATAGGACCTTAATAAATATTTAACTGAGGTCCACAGGTGTAGAACATTGCATATATTTTCAGATGTTTTCAATGTGATCAGTTTTGCTAATTGTTTTTTCATTTTTTTCCCCTGTAATGATTGGAAATCCATATGAGACTTGGACTATGGGAATTTATCATTTAAGACATTAATTGCCTTTATCCTGAGTTATCAGATGCAGGCCCTGGAGAGAATATACATGCAACAAAAGGAGAGTAGATAGTAGATAGTAGATAGATGAATGTAGGCCTTTCTCTCTCTCTTTACCGAATTCTTATTCTCCTTAATAAATGCTTAAAAGTCTAACTCTGGCTAAAGCTTATAATTTATTGGCGACCACTCATTAGATATTTTAGACAGTTTAGCTATAATTTTAGCCTTAACACCCCCTAAAAAATATTGTCATACGGGATAACTCTTTGGGATGGAGGAGGAAGGAGAAAATACAAGGAAATCTAGGTAATGCAAAAATATATCAATAAACTTTTTTTTTTTAAAATATAAGATAGAAAACCAGAAAAATTGCTGAATCCTATCCAAAAGGTGAGGGAACTCTCAATGGGATATGCAGAAAAGTAAGCATAGATTTAGGGGATATTTATTTCCTGGTAGATTAGTAAATTGTCATTATGGCTTACAAATCAATCTCCTTATCAAACTGGTTTATATGAATCATTTTTCAGAACCAAATAAAACCACTGAGGTCCCAAATATAAATTGCATGACCACATGCCAGAGCAAAATCTGGACCATCCTGAAACAAAAAGTAAAACTAAATGAACAGGGGCAGCAAGGTGGTGGTGCAGTGGATAGAGCACCGGCCCTGGATTCAGGAGGACAGAGTTCAAATCTGGTCTCAGACACTTGACACATACTAGCTGTATGACCCTGGGCAAGTCACTTAATTGTCATTGCCCAACAACAACAACAAAAAAACACACACACACACACACACACACACACACACACACAAACAAACGTAAATGAACAGTTAATTTCAGCATACATCATCATCCACTTAAGATTGCTGAAATGAAAGCCAGGAATAGAGTTAGATGGGGTTTAAGGAAGCTTCAGGAGTGCTTCGAAAGGTAATCATGTACTTTGGCAGAGACAAGCACATTCTCCAGGCTTCTATTTATCAAGCACTCCCAACCACCAGATACCCTCTACTGACCTACAAAAAAAATCCCCCACCTCATTCCCCACAACTACCAATATGTACAAAAGTCCTTTACCACAGGAAATAGCAAAAACCTATATTATAAATAAAATCCCTTTATTATTAACTTTTTAAAACTACATAACCAGGATATATAGAGGAAAATATGATTAGGGAAATGAATAAAACGTGATTTAGGCTGATCAACCTAGGACTAAATTTACTGAAGGACAGGAGATGGGTTAAGAAGTAAGCTAGTTAAAAGAGGAATACAGATCCTCAGACTCAATTATATACTAGGAAGATTGGCTTACTTGGACAGGTAATAATCTTAAAAGCAGCTGTAAATGGTAACAGCAAGAATGAGAGTCAGTTGGAAAATTCTATGAGCAAACATGGGTATCAAAGTTCATAACAAAGATATCACATGTCCAGAACCAGAGCTGTATAAAACTAACAATAAATTAAGATAAAGAACAAGCTGAAACTGAACTGTCATTTTAGTAAAAACAACTTCTAGATCTACACAATAGACCCCATTACTCGGAATGTATTGTGTATGCTGTCAAAAGTTGACCATTAAAAGAATTTATATAAAACATTTCGTAAGCCTTAAAATGCTATGTAGGGGGCAGCTAGGTGGCGCAATGGATAAAGCACCAGCCCGGGATTCAGGAGTTCCTGAGTTCAAATCCGGCCTCAGACACTTAACACTTACTAGCTGTGTGACCCTGGGCAAGTCACTTAACCCCCATTGCCCCACCAAAAAAAAAAAAATGCTATGTGAATTTAGCTACTATAATCTTTATTGTCATTATAAGCAAAATCTGTATTGGTAAAATTCCAGTGGCCCTTTCACCTTTCTACCTCCATTATTCTTTACATTAATCCTTTAAAATCATCCACTTGTTTCTCCAAACTCTTCAAAACTAAAAATGAGCTTCCTTCCTCACCCAAAAGGCATATAAACAATTAATTTTCTAAACGCTTCCAACAGTCAACTTACTCAGTTGCCTGAGTAGATTCCAGGTTACAATCATCATGTTATTAAAAAAAATTCTATAAAAAAATAGTCGGGGACAGCTAGGTGACACAGTAGATAAAGCACCAGACCAGGATTCAGGAGGACCTGAGTTCAAATCCGGCCTCAAACACTTGACACTTACTAGCTGTGTGCCCCTGGGCAAGTCACTTAACCTTCATTGCCGTGCCCCCCCTCCCAAATTGTCCAGATTCCTACTCTGAAAAGGCCTAATTTGGGGCAGCTAGGTGGCACAGTGGATAAAGTGCCAGCCTTGGATTCAGGAGGACTTGAGTTCAAATCTGACCTCAGACACCTGACATGTACTAGCTGAGTGACCCTGGGCAAGTAAGTCACTGAACGCTCATTGCCCTATGAAAAAACAAAAAAAGGCCTAATTTGGCTTAAACACAAGTGGAGAAAATGTTCACACAACCCAAAGCCCCCAAAGTTTCCCTTCATAAGGGAATAAGCCAGCCATGGAGATATGAATCCATATGCCTACACTTTGTAACCAATTTTTCTGATCACAAAAGATAGATTCTTCTCCACAATAACAAAGCTTTGTGGAGAAATGGCTAAAAAAAGCACATAGTTTCTCCAACTTACATCACTGAACTCCAGAGGTAAACTCTCTGTGGGCTGAAGTTCAGCAGCACTCAAATACATATCCATGGGAACAGCTTCCAGTTCATCTGGCACAGAGAGTATCTGCTCAGGCTTATACATCTGAGGTGGCAGCTGGAAATGGAGTGGGCAACAGGGATCCTCCGAGAGGCTAACAGGAACTGGTTTGTTGCAGGGTACCTCCTCAGAGCCCTGACACCACTTGAAGAGAACCTGATTGGTATCCTGACAGATATCTGTGAAGAAACAGCAAAGGGAGTAGAAAGTAGAAAGCAATGAATATTCAAAATAATGAAGTATATCCCTTAAAGAGTTTAAAGTTGTCCGGGCATAGGAAATGATAGAAATAGAAACAAAGAACAGCTACAGTTATATTTCATACAACTAATGAGAGGTGACTTTTTTTTTATTTATCTTTTTTGGGGGGGAGCAGAGCAATGAGGGTTAAGTGACTTTCCCGGGGTCACACAGCTAGTAAGTGTCAAGTGTCTGAGGCCGAATTTGAACTCAGGTCCTCCTGAATCCAGGGTGATGCTTTATCCACTGCACCACCTAACTGCCCCTGAGAAGTGACTTTCAAATTAATAAAATTATCCTAGAAATTGATTTTAAACTTGTCTTAGGATCTTATCGTCAAATGGGAATGATGTTTCTGCCCTTGGAGATACATGAATGATAATTTGGGTCATAAATTAATTGATAATGGACAAACAAAAACTAATCAATGCTCAATTTCAGAAAATAAAGTTTTGAGTAAAGAGAAATATTAATAATATTCCTAGAAACTCATTCTTATTTAAAGCATATATGCAATTTACTTCTAGGCATTATTGTAAGTGGAAACAATTCCAAAGGAATATTATTCCACATTAGCATTTCTCTCTCCAGGTTGAGTCAGAATGTAGAATGACAATGACAGCAATTCTAACTAAAATCACCATTTAATATATACAGTGCTTTTGTTAACAAGACTCTCCCACCAGCATGTGCTCCCCCACTAATCTCAAAAACTTTCATTTAAAATTTATCTAAAAACAAGCAGCCAAGAAGAAATGAATGGCAAGGAATAAAAGCAAATAATAATGTTGTTTTCAATATCTGTGGACAACATAAATTAGTCTTTCCTAGAATAAGAATGAATGGTGCAGGGGCAGCTAGATGGCACAGTGGATAGAGCACCGGCCCTGGAGTCAGGAGTACCTGAGTTCAAATCCGGCCTCAGACACTTAACACTTACTAGCTGTGTGACCCTAGGCAAGTCACTTAACCCCAATTGCCTCACTAAAAAAAAAAAAAAAAAAAAAAAAAAAAGAATGAATGGTGCCCAGGGTCATACCGCTACTCTTTGAAGCCAGATTTGAATTCAGATATTACTAACTCCAGGGCTGGTACTCTATCCACCATACCACCTATCGGCCCCAGAAGTCCTATAATATTTCAATAAAGTCCTGTTCCGTACTGCCCCCCCCCAATAGTATTATACTCAGTTTTGCTGGATAAGGTATTCTTGAATATCAGCCCACATACTTAGCCTTCTGGAAGACTATATTCCAAATTTTCCACTCCTTTATGATAGTGGCTACTAAGTCATATGTCACCCTATGACTCCTTGGTACCTGAATTCTTTCTGACTACTTAAAGTAGTTTTTCTTTGATGTAGAAACTCTCGATTTTGGCAATGATGTTCCTGGGAGTTTTTGTTTTGAAGTTTTTCCTCAGGAGGTGACCAGTTAATTCCTCCTATTTCCACTGTCCTCTAGTCCTAAAAGACCTGGGAATTTTTCTTTTAAGATTTTTTAAAATATTAATGTCTAGGCTATAGTTTCAGTCATGGTTTTTAGATAGCCCACTGATTCTTTTTTTTTTGGGGGGGGGGGACAATGAGGGTTAAGTGACTTGCCCAGGGTCACACAACTAGTGTCAAATGTCTGAGATCAGATTAGAACTCAGGTCCTCCTGAATACAAGGCCAGTGCTTTATCCACTGCGCCACCTAGCCCACTGATTCTTACGGTTTTTTTCCTTGATCTGTTTTCCAAGTCAGCTATTTTTCCTATACTTTACTTTTTTTCCCCCATTTTTTTTCAGTCTTTTAATTTTGTCTTAATATTCTTTGTTGTCTCATGAAGTCACTGGCTTCTATTTGGCCTGTTCTAACTTTCAGAGAGTTTGGTGCTTGGGCAAGGTTTTGTACCTCTTTTGCACACTATTAATTCTCATTCCAATTCTTTCTCCCATAGCTCTCATTTCTTTTCTAATTTTTTCCTCTAGGGCTCTCAAGTCACTGACTAAAAACATTTTTTAAAAATTCTTGCTTCACGTCTTCCAAAAATTCTAAATGAGTTTTTGCCTAAGCTATGGTTTTCTCTGAGGCATTGATTGTATTTTAAAGGTTTTCTCATCTGTGTTGTATCCTGGGTATCCCTTCCACCATAACAGCTTGTTATATAGATCTTGTTGCTGCTTTCCTGGAGTACTGTATTTTTCCAGGATCTCTGGGACAGGCTGGGGACTTACAAACTTTCAGTGATCTCAAGAGGTCCAAGGTATGATCAAGGGCCAAGTCTGATTACCCTCCTGGTCTGACCTAGATTTGGTTTTGAACAAGGAGAAGACTCGTGCTAGAGTCTGCCCCATGAGCGGGCTGAAAAGCTCTGTTGGTTCAAAGTAGCAGAACTGTAGGCTTCCCTATGGCCTGGGTTTCCTGCCTTGGTTAGTGCTCTACAAACTGGGCTAGATACTGGAAGTACTACCCTGCTTTTGCACCTGGGATCTGAGACACAACCACTGCTGCTACTGCTGCTGCTGGCTTCTGAACTTTCCTCCTTTCTTGATACACCACCCAGAGCCTCCCCTAAGTGGTTCGCAGGTCTCCTCAATTTGCCTTGGATCTGTATCCCAGGAGCAGTAGTGGGTGACAAAGCAGTAGTGGGTGCACCTATATCCATGGCAGTGCCTTGGTATGGGTCTAGGACCTCCTTTTGTGCTGATGTGTAGCCTATCCTTCAGCACGAGAATCCTCCATGTGCTTGGTTCAAGCTCCTGCCCCAAATCTGCCCCCCATATTTGCAGACCTGTCAAGTCTCCCTATACCAACCTGGGTAGGGCAAAGAACCCACTGTGACTTTTTCAAGATTCCTCCATTAGGATTCAGTCTTGTGCATTTTATAAATCTGTCTGGAGTTGTGGAGAAGAGCCCAGATGCACTGCATCCTTCTACACTAATACCTTGGTTCCTACTGTACCCTGCCTTCCTTCCCCCTCCCCACTCTCCCGAGATCCTGTTTAACAAAGAAATTATATAAGGTAAATGGACCCAATAATCAGAAAAGAGTAAATTACCAAAAGAAAACTAAAAGCCCTAGTCAGAAATAGTCAATCAAGTATCTATATCCTAAAAGACTGGAAAGGAACATACCCTATTTGGCTCCATATTATTTAGCATCTGATAGTGGAGGAAAGGAAACAAAAAGCAAAGTTCCACTTGGAAAGGTTTGACTACAAAGAATCACCTTGAGACCACCAAGGAGTCCCTTAACACATTCTATGAAGTGGCAGAGACAAAAAATAACTAAACTGTGCATACTCTAACTCAGCAATACCACTACTAGAACAGTAGTAGTTGTTGTAATTAGCATTTATATAGTCCTTAAAGATTTGTAAGGCATTTGACAAATAGCTCACTTGATCCTTACAACCTAGGTAGATGCTATCATTAACCCCATTTTACACAAGAGGAAACTGAGGCAGAAGGTTAAATGACTTGCCATGGGGTCACAACTATTAAGTGTCTGAGGCCATATTTGAACTTCCTGTTCCAGGATCCACTGACCTAGTTGGCAATAATACCCCTAAAGAGGGCAGCTAGGTGGCGCAGTGGATAGAGCACCGGCCCTGGAGTCAGGAGTACCTGAGTTCAAATCCGGCCTCAGACACTTAACACTTACTAGCTGTGTGACCCTGGGCAAGTCACTTAACCCCAATTGCCTCACTAAAAAAAAAAAATAATAATAATACCCCAAAGAGATTAAAGAGAGAAAAACAGGACCCATATGTTCAAAAATATTAACAGCAGTTCTTTTTGTAAAGGCAAAGAACTAGAAACTAAACAGATAGGGCGACTAGATAGCACAGTGGATAAAGCACCGGCCCTGGATTCAGGAGTACCTGAGTTCAAATCTGGCCTCAGACACTTGACACTTGCTAGCTGTGTGACCCTGGGCAAGTCACTTAACCCCCATTGCCCCGCAAAAAAAAAAAAAAAAAAAAAAAAAGAAAGAAACTAAAGAGATGCCCATCAACTGGGGAATAGTTGAACAAATTATGGTATATAAATGTAATATTATTATTATACCATAAGAAAGAATTCATCAGACGGTTTTAGAGAAACCTGCTAAGACATATAAAATGATACATTGTGAAGTGAGCAGAACCAGGAGAAAAATTTATATCACTATGCCATATGCAATGAGAAAACTTCAGAGAATCCCAAGTAGTATGAATTGATGCAAAGGGAAATGAATAGAACCAGAAGAAGAATATATAAGGACCAGGGCAGCTAGTTGGCGCAGTGGATAGAGCACCGGCCCTGGAGTCAGGAGTACCTGAGTTCAAATCTGGCCTCAGACACTTAACACTTACTAGCTGTGTGACCCTGGGCAAGTCACTTAACCCCAATTGCCTCACTTAAAAAAAGAATATATAAGGACCACAACATTTTAATAAAACCAACTTTCAAAGACTATAAAAACTCCCATCATCAATGCAGTGATTAACCATGTTTCAAAACCTAATCTGAAGCATGTTAATATCTCTCTGAGAGGCAATGGACTCAAGAGAGACGCACTTTTTTGGACACGACCTCTATGTGGATTTGTTTTTCCTGACTATTCATTATACAAGAGTTTGGTTTGTTTTTTCTTTTTTTGTTCCCTTTCCATTTGGAGATGGGCAAATGGGAGGGAGAGAGAAAACAAATGCTTGGTAATTTTTTTTTTTAAATCAAAATTAAAAGCTGTGTGATCCTGGGTAAGTCACTCAACCCCAACTGCCTCACCAAAAAATTAAATAAATAAAAATAAAGCCATTGAGAACAAATTAAATCAATTGCCTAGATTATGTGCTTTTATCTCACCTCAATAACTCACCTCAGTCAGAGGACTGAAGATAAGATAGCTAAGCTACAAAGGCTGTGTTAAAAATATAAGCTATAGCTTTAGACTTAGCAATTAGACTTGCAAGCATAGTACAAAGGATGGCATAATTAGTTTCCAGGGAATGTACTTAGTAAAACCAATTTCATTAACAATAAATGTCATAATCATGAAAAGTTTTCTTGTGAGGCACTAGAAAAAAACCATCACTACTACCTGTTATTTATTACAACATCCTGAAAATACCCACCCTTCACACCTCCCCTTGCTTTTGTATATCCAACTACTGAACAACTTTCAACTTCTTTTATTTTCAATCTAGCGCTCTACCCATCAGGTAAGGGAAAAGAAAAAAGTTAACTCATAAACAAAGACAGCCACCTATTTCTAGGGGATAAGAAGCACGTGGGTTAAAATTAAGTATAACTTCTTATCTGGGGGGGGGGGGCAATTGGGGTTAAGCGACTTGCCCAGGGTCACACAGCTAGTAAGTGTTAAGTGTCTGAGGCCGGATTTGAACTCAGGTCCTCCTGAGTTCAGCTGCCCCAGGTATAACTTCTTTTTAAGGACTATTGCAGCTAAAGAGTAGCAGAGTACTGATTACAGAAAGAAAATTACTAATTAAGCACTACATCCCATTTTGTTTTTTAAACAAATTTTGATAGCCTTTACCAAATAAGCAGTATCAAAATTTTCCACTCCCAAGTATTTCCATTTTTATTAAAATGGGGTACATTCTCAAAGAAAAAATTTTAAACTTAGGGAAGAATTTTGGGTGTAGAGTTAAAATAGAGGCACACTGGGTAATATACTTTCACTGGTCCGCTTTCCATATTCCTTTGGGAAGTGAAAGGTAAAACTCCAAAAGAAAAAAAAAAAACCACAATTTTTGGAGCAGGAAGTTCTCAATAAGATGAGTCTTACACACATAATAAGAAAAGAGTTCTCTCTCACTGCTGCCATAAAAACAAAATGGCTTCTGTAAGTTGGATATGCAGAAATTCAATGTCATCTGAGAGATTTTTATCCATCCACAATGATTTTATGCTGCAATTTATCCATTCGATATTATGTTCAGCATTCCATTAAAAAGGGAATACCTATTTTATCAATACATGGAACATTTCACTTCTAATAATTCAAGTGTTTCTTCCTAATGAACTGACCATTCTCTATAATGTTCTGAAATGGCCAGAAGACCGTAGGATGACATTTCTTTAGGCTCCTGTTTGAAACCAACGGTTCCAACAAACTGCTGGTCTTGATTCAGGGCCAATGGAAAACTGAAATCTTAGAAATAAGAAAACTGGTAACCACTAAAGCTCACTCCATCTGGCAAATCATAAGTTGAATAGATAAGGTGAAAACATACGATTCAGACAATGCCTGGTCATCGGGAGAGACTGGTTCGAACAACGAATATCGTCAACAAAAGCCAAACACCTCTGACTGGAACGAGTAGTGTGTGCCTGAAATGAAGAAAGAAATGGATCTTTCAAGAGAATAATGCAATGTCATAACAGTAAAATAAAATTACATAAAACTGATGTTGTAAGTTACAAACTAAATGAAATGTTTCTTCTCAGACACTTAAAAATTCTGAATATGGTTAAGAATTGTGTTTATTCTATTGATGCTCACTACTGGCAGAAATGCCTTCTTCTAAGGGAGAGAATGCAAGTTTTACCCCACAAACAAATCAGAAACTAAAAATATAGATTTGGGGACCTCTCTGGGAGGAAAGAGGCAGTGCTGAAGCCACGGGAATGAATGATATTGCCGAGGAGATAATGTAGACAGAGGGTCAATGATAACCTTTGGGAGAATACCCAAATTAAGGAGCCAGAGACAGATGACTGGAGAGAGAGAGAAATTGCCAAAGTCCAAAGTTGTTGCAATCTTCTATAGTTCTTAATCTACAATCTTTCCATGTCACCTTTAAAAATAGATTAAGATGGGGGCAGCTAGATGGCGCAGTGGATAGAGCACCGGTCCTGGAGTCAGGAGTACCTGGGTTCAAATCTGGCCTCAGACACTTAACACTTACTAGCTGTGTGACCCTGGGCAAGTCACTTAACCCCAATTGCCTCACTAAAAAAAAAAAAATTAGATTAAGATGTCTGGCCTTTCCCTGAAGTCCAACCATAAAATGTTAGAGCTGAAAAGGACCTTCAAAAAGAACTTGTCTAAATTCAGTTAAGATTAAGGAAACTTAGACCCAGACAAATTATGTGCCCAAGATCACACAAAATGCAACATATCCTTATACTAAACTACTATGGGATACTTTATGTGCTCAACCTCTTTCGTTCAGTATGTGTAACTTGAAGCTAATTTATACTATTAGATATCTGACTGGAGCCACAGAGGTACAGAATCTATATTGTTCTTACTGAAACATAGCATGCAATTAACATTAAACATAAATAAAACAAACCTAAATTTAAAATGCCCACCCCCCCTCCCAAAAAAAGGTTTCCAGTCCAATAGGCTTTCCACCTCATCATTTGTCCTTTAAATCAAATTTCAGCACCAAAGTTAAAATGTAATACTTTGAAGATTATCATCTCTCAAAACCAGAAAATGTTCCAAGTGGTATTTTCAAGCTATTTTCATTTATACTTTTTAATAACTCATCTTTTACAGCTGAAAAGGGCAAAATACTGGTTGTCAATTTCACCCAATTATTACTTTTACACATTTTCTTGGTTCTAAAACTGCAGGCAGAGTGACTAAAATTCATCCCCTAAATACATGAATCTAGGTAGCCAAAACAGGAAGCACATTTTTTACCACTCAAGCTGACATTAAGAGACTTAATTAATACCTGTGCTTCTCAAGCCAGTATCCTATCCTTACAGTTTCTTTCAAAAGACCAATGGGGAACACTAATGCATTGTTGCTGGAGCTGTGAACTGATCCAACCATTCTGGAGAGCAATTTAGAATTATGCCCAAAGAGTGATAAAGCTGTGCATACCCTTTGACCCAGCAATACCACTTTTGGGTCTTTTTCCCAAAGAGATCATGGAAAGGGGAGAGGGACCCACATGTACAAAAATATTTATAGCTGCTCTTTATGTGGTGGCAAGGAATTGGAAGTTGAGGGGATGCCCATCAATTGGGGAATGGCTGGACAAGTTGTGGTATATGAATACAATGGAATACTATTGTGCTGTAAGAAATGATGAGCAGGAGGAGTTCCGAGAAATCTGGAGGGTCTTCTGTGGGCTGATGATGAGTGAGATGAGCAGAACCAGAAGAACATTGTACACAGTATTATCAACATTGAGTGTTGATCTGCTGTGATGGACTATATTCTTCTCACCAATGCAATGGTACAGAAGAGTTCCAGGGAACTCATGATAGAAGAGGATCTCCAAATCCAAGAAAAAAAAAAAAAGAACTGTGGAGTATAGATGCTGAATGAACCATACTATTTCTTTTGTTTTGGTGCTGTTGTTTTTTCTATTTTGAGGTTTTTCATCATTGCTCTGATTTTTCTCTTATAATATGACTAATGCAGAATTAGGATTAATGTTATTATGTGTGTGTATGTATGTGTGTGTATATGTGTATATGTATATGTATATATATGTATATATATGTGTGTGTGTATATATATATATATATATATATATAAAAAACCTATATCAGATTACCTGCTGTCTAGGGGAGGGGGGAGGGAGGGAGAAAAATCTGAAATTGGAAAGCTTGTATAAACAAAAGTTGAGAACTATCTTTACATGTAACGGAAAAATTAATTTTTAAAAAAAAGACCTATGGGAAGCTTCAGTTGGTATACAAGCAGCATCTCAAACTCTACCCCAATTTCAAATGTAATTAAGGTGCTGCCTTTAAGCCTTAAAATGGTTTAAATACTACTTATCTTAGATCTGTGAAAAAGCTTCACATGCAAGTTTTTCAGATTTTAGTTTTTAGCTGCTGCCTATCAAACTCAACAAAAAACTGCCTCTCCTCACAAAACTCTGCTACTTCATCAGAAATCCAGGGTCAATAAAGGTACTCATTCAATAAACATTATGGGCATACTATGCCTAGAACACCAAGACAAATTTCATTTAAAAAGATAAGTTCCAACCTCATGGAATAAGACCAAAAAAATTAGGTAGCATTCAATTGTGAACAGTTGGGCAAAGGAGTCTAAGTAGATTTTTAAAAAAAATTTTTTTTTAAAAGGAGGCTGGGGGCAAGATAGGTGGCATAGTAGATAGATAGAGCACTGGCCCTGGAGTCAAAAGGACCTGAGTTTAAGTCCGGCCTCAGACACTTGATGTATGAGCAGGAATGACACAATTAGATGCATACATATAAAAAGATTATCTTGAGGGGCAGCTAGATGGCGCAGTGGTTAAAGCACCGGCCCTGGACTCAGGAGTACCCGAGTTCAAATCCGGTCTCAGACACTTGACACTTACTAGCTGTGTGACCCTGGGCAAGTCACTTAACCCCCACTGCCTGCAAAAAAAAAAAAAAAAAAGATTATCTTGAAGGGTTATGAAATCAGGAAAATCTTCCCCGTCATGAGACTATCAACTTGCAGGGACCTTTTGTTTTTTTGAAATCAATCAAGATGATTGATAGGTTTGTTTTCTTCCTCAAAAGTCTGGCCCGCTTCCTTAGAACAAAACAGAACTTTTGCAAAAGTTCCAGAAACAGATTAATGTGTTCCGGTCAAAGCAGGATGTTGTTCCTATCTCACAGGCTTGGCCAGTCCTTGAGGAAGGAAGTATAAACATCTTTGCTGGTGAAGCAAGCAATTGACAATGTACTTTGATTAAAACTGTATATAAGTCTTCGCTGGGAAAGTGGTCTTTGGAATCTCACCTGTGGAGAGGATGCTCTGCCCAGGACCTTTCCCAGTCAGGACTCTGAAAGCTGTGAACCGGGATTCCATAGCTAGAAATCCAGATATTGGTGCTTCCCTGATTTAGTGATGTATGTCTTTATTACTGTAGTTGTGACTGGAATTGTAATTGTGTCTTTGTTTCTCTATTTCTATGATCCTGAAACCTATTGTCCTTGTCTAACTTCCTATCCTATAATTAATAAAGTTCTTGTTAACTCTAGAAGAAGTGTATGTTTATTATACCTCACAACTCCCCAAACCTTTACAATACAGCACTCTAGGCAGAAATAAACAGAAAACAGAAATACAAATCCAGAGCTCTGAAAAAATGTCAGAATAGAAATATAAATTTGGGAATCACTTTGGGAACAAAGAGGAAGTAGTTAAAGACATAGAAATGAATGAGCCTGCCAAAGAAATAATGAAGACAGAGGACTAACAACAGAATCTTAGAAAATACTTATATTAAGGAAACAACGACGACAAAGAAGTGATCAGAGGGGTAAAAGGAGAAACAGAACAGTGCGGTAATACTAAGTACCATTAGTTTGGTGATCATGTGATCACAGGTCACACAGAATAAGAGGCTATCTAATCATTTTACAGATGAGGAAACTAATTCCCAGAGAAGAAAACTGACTTACTTAACATAAGCTGCAGAGCTAGAACTCAAACTCACATCTAATAATCCCAAATGCAGAGCTCTTTTGACTGAACCATACTTTGTCCTTAATGACCTTTGAAGTGGTAGTTTCAACAGAGTGGTAGAAGCAGAAGTTAGACTTCAAGGAATTAACAAGACAGTGAGGAGGTTTTAAAAAAAATTTATGTGAAAAGATCCAACCATTCTAGAGAGCAATTTGGAACTACACCCAAAGAACTATAAAACTGTGCATGCCCTTTGATTCAGTAATGACACAACTAGGTTTATATCAAATAGACATGCCGAAAAAGAGAAAAAAGACCTATTTGTACAAAAATATTTATAGCAGCTCTTTTTGTAGTGGTTAAGAACTGGAAATCAAAAGAATGCCCATCAACTGCGGAATGCCTAAACAAGTTGTGGTAAATGATGGTGATGGAATATTATTGTACCATAAGAAATGACAAGCAGGATGATTTTAGAAAGGCCTGGAAAGATGTATATGAACTTATTTATAGTGAAGTGAGAACCACGCAGACCCAAGAGAACATTGTGTACAGAGACTACAATAGTTTGATGAACTGTGAATGACTTAACAGTAGTCAATACAATGATCCAAGATCCACCTCCAAAGAAAGAACTGATATTGAACAGACTGAAGCACTCTTTTTATTATTTTTGTTCAAGTTTTCTTATACAAAATGACTAATAGGGTAATGTTTTACATAACTGCACATGTATAATCCACATCTGATTGCTTATGGATGGAAGGGAAGAAGGGAAGGAGGGATAAAATTTGAAACTCAAAACTATAAATAAAAATGTTTATTATATAAAAAAAGAAAACTATTACCAAAACAACCACCTCACATTTATATAGTTCTTTAACTTTACAAAGTGTTTTCATTTCAACAATCCTGTGAAGCAGACATTTTAAAGTATTATCTCCATTTTACAAATAAGAAACCTAAGGTTGTAAGGGTTGTTATTTACCCACAGTCATACAACTAGTAAGCATCTGAAGAAGATTTCAAATTTAGCTCAACTTCATATCTACTCTATCCACTGGTACATGTTGCTTCTTTTCCCAAGAAGTTTAGCAGGAGAGAAAGAAAAGAAACAGCTGGAGTAAGAAGGCCAAGGCAATTTTTTTAGGACTACGTATATTTGTCTGTATGTAGAGCAACAGGAAAGATTCACAAGAAAGAAAAACTACAGGTACATGAGAGTGAGAAAATGAATGCTATTAAAACAAGGTCCTTTGGGAGTAGCTAGGTGGCGCAGTGGATAGAGCACTGGCCCTGGAGTCAGGAGGACCTGAGTTCAAATCAGGCCTCAGCCACTTAACACTTACTAGCTGTGTGACCCTGGGGAAGTCACTTAACCCCAACTGCCTCACCAAAAAAAAAAAAGTTTATGATACTGATTCAACCAATTCTGTAATGTTACCTTGTCATTTTCCTTTAATACATTTCTGTAATTATAAAATAGAAATTCAGTATCTATACCACATCTCTAAAGCCAAAACACACTACAGCTACAAGCTCCTCATAATTTAAACAAGGCAAGGAAGTGCAGAGACTCAACTCAAACCACTCATTCCAGAAGGCTGAAGGCTACTAAAAATACCCTAATATTCCAAGATTGAAACAGAGCTATATCAGATTGCTTGCTGTCATGGGGAGGGAGAAAAATTTGTCACTCAAAACCTTACAAAAATGAATGTTGAAAATACTTTTACATGTAATTGGGGGAAAAAATAAAATGCTATTGGGGGGAAAAAGGAAACCAAGAGTTTATCTGTCTTACTACACCACTTCTCAGCCCATAGTGACCTGGATGGAAAGAATCCACATTTAAAGAGGAAATATATGTAGAAAAGCCCTATCTCCAGAGTAGGGAATAACCTTTAAAAGATGGGGCACACACACACAAAAAAAAGATGGGGGCACAAATGAAAAAGTTCAGTGATAGGAGTTTGGTATCCTACTGCTAGGTGGCGCAGTGGATAAAACACAGGTCCTGGATTCAGAAGAACCTGAGTTCAAAGCAGCGCAGTAGTCTCCACCTATTTGAATGTGAACTCCTTGAGAACAAACAGGGACTGTCTCAGTTTTCTATTTGCTTAGTAAGCACTTAATGCTTTCCCATTCATTCATTTACAAGAAAAAAAGAGTGGGTGATAATGCTACTAATTGATGTCCAGTTAAAATAGACTTTTTGGGGCAGCTAGGTGGTGCAGTGGATAGAGCACCGGCCCTGGAGTCAGGAGTACCTGAGTTCAAATCTGGCCTCAGACACTTAACACTTACTAGCTGTGTGACCCTGGGCAAGTCACTTAACCCCAATTGCCTCACTAAAAAAAAAAAAAAAGAAAGAAAGAAAAAAAAATAGACTTTTTCCACATCTTCCTGTCATAGCCTGACAGAGCTCACCAAGTATTATATCACAATCAAGTTCCAAAACAATTTACTTTTATGCAGTTTAGTTAGAATTCTCATATTTGGAAACAAAGACATCATGGTGCAACAGATTCTATTTTACCAAAAATATCGCAAGGATATAATAAAAGTATTAGTAAATATGATATTCAAAATTAACAAGGCAATAAAGTCTGACCAATGGTAACCATATGTAAATTTAACTCCAAGCAATCAATAAATACCTGTTGGGCAGCCCCATCTGTGGCCAGCATTCTGCGCTCTTTTAACTGTCGATGTAGCAGGGCCTCCACACCATAACGTTGGCGGTAGCGCCGAAGGCATTTCAGCTGCTTTAAGCTTTCTCGCTCTTTCGCTAAAAGTCCCTCTGGACCTGTCAAAAGGCTACTACCTGGAAAGACAACAGTCAAAAGACATCCCCCTTGACAATGCCACCCTAATATACCTTTGAAGACATACATGACCCTAAACTAGCAGGAGTAAACAGAGAAACCTCTCTGGCAAAGAGGAACTAGATTATTTAAACAAAGTTATTCTCCCTGCCATATATATCCCAAAGAGAAATGACACTGATCATGATTACTTTATGTTTCAGAAAAAGAGGGTCAATTTGTAGGGGGCTGGCATCACTACTTACCTAAAGCTTCATGTTCTGCCTTGCGATTATGTAAATAATGGCGTTTCTTCTCTTTCAAAAGATGCTGAAGTCGTTTGAATTGGTCAATGTATAAAGACTGTAAACGAATCAGCTTCTCACGCATGATCAGAGCTACCTCTTCAGCCGTGTAGACACCAGCATGTCTGGAACAAAATAGTCACCAAGCATAAAATGAGTGGAATGGCAAAGCAGCAAGACCCAATCATCTTTCTGAGGTGGGGAGAGGGCAAGACTAGAAGAATCTTATATCTCTATATTTGAAATATGTCATTTTAATCAATCAGCCAGCCAGCCAGCAAGCATTTTTTAAATACAGAGTAAGCTATTGATTGGCCAGGCACTGTGCCAAGCACTGGGAACACAAATATAAGCAAAAAGTCCCTGCCCTAAAAGGGAGAGCAGGGAGCAAAGTGGAGAAATCCAGTGAAAAATAAAGAGAGCTGGTCAGGGTCAGCTCTGAGAAGAGCTATCCAATCAGGAGGGGCCCACAGGGGTAGGGAAGTATTTCCAAGGTGTGAATTCCAGGGCTAAAGAGGTTCTGGGATAAAGAGTATTCTAGAGCATGGTAGCAAAGTCTTGATTGTTCAAGACAAACTCAGACATCTTTATAAGGTAACCTTCTCTAATTTAAAAAAAAAAAGAGGCAGCCAAAGAGAAGCCAGGTAGAAAGGAGTGGGAACAGGAGCTCTACGCCACTACCTGCCCAAAGTTTGGAGGTGGCCTCAGTTAGAATATAAGCAAAACATCCCAAGACTCTTTCCCATCACCACAGTTAGGCCACCATGTCTGAAGCAACGGAGGACAGTTAACAGCCACTACTGAGAATGACTGTGAAACTACCCTTAATAAGGAGCCAAGAACCAAAAAAGTTTCAGGGCTCAAGCCCCAGAGAGGAGCCAGAGACGCAAAGAAGATCAGATCAATATCATTAAGAATGAGGATGATGGGGGGCAACTAGGTGGCGCAATAGATAAAGCACCGTCCCTGGATTCAGGAGGACCTGAATTCAAATCCAGCCTCAGACACTTGGCAGTAGCTGTGTAACCATGGACAAGTCACTTAACCCTCATTGCCTCACCAAAAAAAAAGAATGAGGAGGATGCAGGAAAAATATAAGTGGCCTCAGTTGAGAAACAAGCAAAAAGGACTTGAAAAACTATTTCACCAAGTATGACGAAGTGTTTCCACAATAAAGATGGACTTGTAACATAAGAACATCTAGAGATTTGGAGTCTATTCTCTTTAAAGAGCTTGCTAGGGGGCAGCTAGTTGGCACAGTGGACAAAGCACCAGCCCTGGATTCAGGAGGACCTGAGTTCAAATTCAGCCTCACTTACCACTTACTAGCTATGTGACCCTAGGCAAGTCACTTAACCCTCATCGCCCCAATCAATCAATAAAAAGAAAAACAGATAAATAAATAAATGGATAAATAGATAAATGAATGAATAAATAAATAAATAAATGAATGAATGAATGAAATGGTCTGCTAATGGTAAGTGTTTTGGATCAGAATGAACACAACTTAGATAGACAGGTAACTGAACCCAAAGATCTTTGTTGGAAGACTTAATCCAGAAGTATCACAGAGATTTTGGAGATACTGAATCCATCAAACTTATAATCGATCCAAAGACAGTTTGTAGTCATCACTTTTTTTTTTGGTTGAGGCAATTGGGGTTAAGTGACTTGCCCTGGGTCACACAGCTAGTAAGTTCAAGTGTCTGAGGCCGGATTTGAACTCAGGTCCTCCTGAATCTAGGGCTGGTGCTCTATCCACTGCACCCACCTAGTTGCCCCTGTATTCATCACTTTTAAAGATCCTGTTAAGAAGATTTTAGAAAGGAAACTCCATAATATTGGTGAAAGTAAATGTAAGGTAGCCCAATTAAAATAAATATACAGCTTTGGGGGGTGGTCAAGGAGGCTGAAGCAGAGGGAATTGAGAAGATAAAGGAAGCAGCAGTAGTGATAATAAGCAGAGGCAGTAGGGAGAGAGCTCAAAGTCAGAACTGGAAGCATAATTATAACTATTTCAATCAAGGATATGTTAACTAGGGATATCACCAGGGCAAAGGGTTATAGCTAATTCAAATTCTCCTCTGATGGTTTTATGGCTAGGTACTGACCAGGGAACAACCACAATCAGAGCAGTACAGATTATGGGAAGATTTCAACATATGATCTTGAAGCTGTGGTCATCACAATAATAAACCACACTGAGACAGTTCTGTGGTATTCAGCAGCAGACTCAGTATACCGAGGGAATACAAACACTATAGGGAAATGCTCTAGGTGGTTATTAAAATTAATTCTGCAAACTTTATAAGATTTCCTCAAAGTGCATATTATTTAAAATTTCCCCTTGAAAAATGTCTTTCATGTTGAATATCTGCCTTAGAGTTTAGAAAACTGTCACTAACTACAAAAAACACTCAAAAACTATGGAGTTGCAACTTACTTTAAGGGGTCTTCTTGATCACTGTCTATGCTATCAGCTTCACTGTCAGGATCACCTCTCCATGTCTGATCCACAGTAATGGGCTCCTGATCCCCATCACTCCAGCTATCTTCATCTAAGACAAAAAAGGGAATGCAGTCATTAAAACGTCCCTCCCTCTGTAATTCCATTACAACAATAATACCAAAAGGCCTAAATGACTTAAACAACCCAAACTTCACAAAATATAAAGATCTTATTTAGATACTGTAGGTAACTGTATGTAGGTATTAGTATTTTGATACTGTAGGCATTTTGGAACTGAGTGAATGAAGCCACCAAAAATACATCTGGTTTAAAGTTGGGGGAAGATCAAATCATATAAATAATTCTGAGATCACTCTGAAAAAGAGAAGAAAGCCAGCTTCCTAATTAATGCTATCTCCTGAACTGACCAACTTTTTTTTAAACAAAACTCGTAAAGCATTAAAAGGTTGCTCCTTTATTAGTTCAGTAAAATAAAAATGAAAGAAAACCAAATTAATCACATTCAGTGATACCTCTTCAAATGCAAATAAGTTGATACTAATAAGTCAACCTTTGGATTCTTACCAAATATTTGCTGTGTACAAGGCACTAAACCAGTAGTATGAGCTCTATTTTTTCCCACTCTTAACCCACCCCACTCCCACTGTGCTTTGACTGTAGAAGGAAACTCTTACCCAGGATTCGGCTGGCTTCACTGCGGCTACTCTCTGGGGTCTGGGAACCCAGTTCTGTCTTAGCATATGAACTCAGTTGGCACAAAAGTGTTTCACCCATGGGTCCAGCGTTGTTTTTCTTCATCTGAGCATGAAGTGCCAGGGCATTTCTACGGGCATGTTCTGCACAGAAGGACACACTAGAGATAAAACAAAGAGGAAAAGTTATCTTTGTAACTTCCAAAACTTCTAGAAAATTATTTCCTTCAAGAACTCACTATCTGACAAAAACTTTTGGGAAAACTAGGAAACAATATGGCAGAAACTAGGTAAAGGCCAACATCTTATAACATATACCAAGAGGAAGTCAAAATAGATACATGATTTAAACATAAAAGGTAATAAGGAGAGCAAAGAATAGTTTGTCAGATCTATGAAGAAAGGAAGAATTTACAAGCAAATAGGAGACAGAGCATTATGATGAGATATAAAATAGATTTTTGAATATGTTAAATTAAAGGGTTTTGCACAAACAAAACCAATGCAACTAAGATTAGAAAGAAAGCAGAAAATCTGGGAAATAATTTTTAGAGTATCCCATTTCTCAAATATATAAAGAACTGAGTCAAATTTGTAATACAAGTCATTCCCCAATCAATAAAGATACGAACAGGCAGTTTGGGGATGAAGAATACAAAGCTCTCTATAGCCCAATGAAAAAATACGGGGGCAGCTAGGTGACAGTGGATAAATCACCAGCCCCGGATTCAAGAGGACCTGAGTTCAAATCTGACCTCAGACACTTGTCACTTACCAGCTGTGTAACCCTGGGCAACTCACTTAATCCTCACTGTCCCTCAAAAAAAAAAAGAAAGAAAAAATGCTCTAAATCACTACTGACTACAAAGATGCAAATTAAAATCCTGAGGTACCACCTCACAGCTATCAGATTGGCTAATAGGATAGAAAAGGAAAATGATAAATGTCAGAGGGGATGTGGAAAAATTCAAACACTAATACACTGCTGGTAAAGTTGTAAAGTGACCTGTAAAGAGGCTAAAATTAGCTTCAAGGGCCCCAAACGGGTCCCTCTGCTCCCTGGACCAACAAGCCTCGTGCGCCATGCCCAGCGGGGAGATATGCACGGTTTCTGAAGCTCCACACCCCAGCCAGCCTAGGGCACGGCATGGGGGAGCCAGTGAATTCGCTTGGGGGGTATGGGCCAATCAGCTTGAGTTTCATGTGAGAGAGAAGGGTTTATTATTCAGAAGCACAGACGCGGCAGGGGGCAGCTGACCTTGAGGGGGAATGGTAGACAAGAGGAGAGCAATGGAGAGGGAGACGAGAGAAAGCGCAAGCAGCAGTAGTGAGAAGGGGACATACAGAGGAGCTAGAGTGGGAAGGGGGGGGTAGACGAGAGAGGGAGATAGGAGTGAACGCATGGTAGGGGCAGCAGCAGCCAGACACACCCACAGAGAAGGAGCGCCTGAGAGTTCATGGCGAGATGTGCAGGGGAATAGGAAGCAGTTGAGTTCAATGTATCAAGTTCACAGGTTGTATTTCTTGCTTTTCTATGTTTATTTCTAAGTTTGCTCCATATTTGTTATTAAATTGAAAGGAGACTTTTTAATCTTGTTTCTTGTTGTAAAGAATTAGTTGTTAGAGGTTTTCATGACTCCATCTTTTGGCTAGAATTTTTTTAAAAAAACCTCAGCGCCTGCACTGGTCTGGGGCTCCACAAACCACATGGTACTCCACCCACTGGTTGTAGCCATCTCCATGGTACTGGCAACTCACCACTTGCCAACGCCTACGTGGGCCTGGCAAAATTATAATGATTGGAAGCCTAGTGAGGGCAGTCATGTGACTGTCAGAGTGGCCAGCCAATTGGCAGGGGGGGGGGGGCCTGTGTGGGGTCAGTCTGGGGTCTGCTGGGAAGAAGGGAGGTTTTTCACCATTCTAGCTTGAAGCTGGAAGGCAATAGAACGCTGATATGTGTTCTCAGCTGAATCCTGGGTGGTGGTGGTGTTCAGGTTGTATAATTTCCCTTTCCCCATTTTATTTCCTTTCCCTTAATCCTACTGATCCTGTTTGTGTTTTTTGAAGTTCCTTCTTGTTAAATAAATCCTGCTCTGTTTTGAAGGAGGCTATCTGTCTCCTTCCTTGCACCCAATATTGTGGCAAGCCTCCTAGCTAACACTCCCCAAATAAAAATTGGTCCCTACATTGTCTAGGAGAAGGAGTTGGGGAGGGGGCAGGCCCTCACAGATTGGCCCACACGGTGCTTGACTAACCTGGGGAATCTTTAAAAACCCCCTTACAGAGGCAACTAGGTGGCGCAGTGGATAGAGCACCAGCCCTGGAGTCAGGAGGACCTGAGTTCAAATCCAACCTCAGACACTTAACACTTACTAGCTGTGTGACCCTGGGCAAGTCACTTAACCCCAATTGCCTCACTTTAAAAAAAAAAACCCTTACAGATTGGCTAGGCAGATAAAAGCCTATAGACTGGCTTAGGCAGCTAATAGCCTACAGATAGGCAGACAGCTAGCAGCTTTCAGATGCAGAGCCAGCTAATTACAGCTATAGAAATTTTTCAGATGGTGACCAGGAAAGGACTCACAAGCCAGCTATAGAAAGTTATAAAGTTACAGAATAGAAAGCCAGTTAATTTTTCAGATCCAACTTCTGTAGAGCAATTAAAACTGTCCATACCCTTTGATCCAGCAATACCATCACTAAGTCTGTAACCCAAAGAGATTTTTTTAAAGTGGGGCGCGGGGGGGGGGGGGGGGGGGGGGGGGGGGGGGGAATGGACCTATTTGTACAAAAATTTTTAGAGCAGCTTTTTCTGGTGGCAAAAAATTAGAAATTATGGGGATATCCATCAACTGGGAAATGGGTGAACAAGTTGTGGTATGCTATTTGTAGGCGGCTAAAATTAACCTTGGCACCCTGAAAGGGCTCAGGGTTTTTCTCTGTATGAGTCGAGCTGGTGCCCCTCCCCCTCCGCTTCAGCTGCCAAGCTAAGAAGCCCTGTGGGCCTTGGAGCCTTGGGGGGCGGCCAGCAGGGTTAGACAGCTGTGGAAAGCCCCAGTTCCCTCCACCCTGAGGGGATAGACCCCAGAGATCCTAGGACATGCAGCAGGGGGCCAGGGCTCCCTAGAGCCCTGGGCGTGGTACGCATGGCTCCCTCAAGCCCCCCAGCCACAGCCCTAGGGCTGCCAACCAATTAGCTTGGTACATGTGGGGGCTTAACCCCGGGATCCCAATGAGAGAGGTGTTTTATATACCAGGGAAGTTAGGCAATTGGTAGGAGACACTACAGACACCAGACAGACAGATAGAGAGAGATGAATGAAAGGGAGCAGGAGTGAAGGAGCTAGAGAGAGGATTGAGAAAGAGGACTAAAGAGATGCTAAGAGGTTGGTCAGTAGTGAAGGTAGTCAGAAGAGTGAAAGGGGATGCTACAGAAAAAGCAGAGGGGTGGCTGACAGTGAAAGGGAGCTACTGGAGGAGGGAGGTGTGGCTGCAGTGGCGGCAGCTTATCACAGGCAAGAGACAAGGAAGGAAAAATTCTGTCCAGGGAGAAAGTTAAAATGCAGTCAGGTCATATATTTCTTTTCTTTGTATTTAACTAAGTTTATTCTCATAAATAAACCCTGTGCTTTAAGGAAAAAAAAAAAAAGCTTTTGCTTATTAGTCTGAGGCAGTGGGGGAAGGGGCAGGCCCTTACAGGTTGGGTCCCCGTACCCCCAGGCAGATAGGTAGCAAATAGCTTACAGACTGCCTTCGACAGCTAAAGCAGTCAGATAGCCAGCCAGCCAGGAGTTCACAGATTAGGGTCCAGTTAATATAATTTTTACAGATTATAATGGAATACTATTGTGCTATAAGAAATGACGAGCAGGATTATTACAGAAAGACTTACACTTATGCAAAGTGAAGTGAGCAGAGCCAGGAGAACATTGCATAAAATAATAGCAATGTTGTACAAAGATCAACTGTGAATGACTTAGCTATTCTCAGCCAATACAGTGATCCAAGGCATTTAAAAGGATTCATGATGAAAAATGCTATCCACATCCAGAAAAAGAACTGAAGGAGTTTGAATGCAAATTGAAGCATACTTTTCAACTTTATTTTTTAATAGTTTTTTTCTTCTTTTACAACATGATTAATATGGAAATATGTTTTGCATGATTGCACATATATAACCTATATTAAATTGCTTACCTTCTCTGGGTTGGGAGAAAACAAGAAAAGGAGAGAATGTAGAACATTTTTTTTAAATGTTTAAAATTGTATTTATATGTAAATGAAAAAAATAAAGTAAAAAATATATGGTCCTTAAAAAAACAACACACTAGACCAAACTACTTACCATTTTAACATTCTGATTAATATTATAAATGGCCCTCTCTGCATATTATATACACTTTAGCCAAGAAAATTTGCCAAAACACTAAGATGCTCACCAATTTTTCCCTTACCAATGTCTAACTATTCCTGGCTTTTTCCAGAACAATTTTTTTTTTAAATGCTTCCATCTGCATTCAGACTCAACCAGTTCTTTCCCTGAAGATTGATAGTATTTTTCAATATAAACCATTCAGAAGTGTCTTGGGGGCAGCTAGGTGGCGCAGTGGATAAAGCACCAGCCCTGGATTCAGGAGGACCTGTGTTTAAATCCGGCCTCAGACACTTGACACTTACTAGCTGTGTGACCTTGGGCAAGTCACTTAGCCCTCACTGCCCAACCAAAAAAAAATTTTTTTAATAAAATTGTACTGCTGAAAATATGTCAGGGCAGCTAGATGGTGCAGTGGATAAAGCACTGGCCCTGGTTTCAGGAGGACCTGAGTTCAAATCCGGCTTCAGACACTTAACATTTACTAGCTGTGTGACCCTGGGCAAGTCACTTAACCCCAATTGCCTCACCAAAAAAAAAAAAAACAAACAAACAAAAAAAGAAAATATGTCATTCACAGTTGATCAACACATGATATTGCTATTACCATATATAATGTCCTCCTGTTTCTGCTCATTTCACTTTGCATCAGCTCATGCAAGTCCAGGTTTTTCTGAGAGCATAATGATCCTTATTTCTTTTTTTTTTTAAAGTAATAAACAGTTTTATTTATAGTTTTGGGTTCCAATTTTTATCCCTCCTTCCAGAGAGGCAAACAATCAGATATGGGTCATACATGTTCGATCATGTAAAACATTACCATATTAGTCATTTTATAGAAGAAAACTTGAACAAAAGAAAAAAATGAAAGAAAGTGAAAAACAGCATGCTTCAGTCTGTGTTCCATCAATTTGGAAGTGGCTAGTATATTTCATCACTAGTCCTTTGGGATTGTCTTGAATCATTGTATTGTTGAGAACAGTTAAGTCATTCATAGTTCATCAAACAATATTGCTGTCTTTGTGCACAATGTTCTCTTGGTTCTACTGACTTCACTATATATCAATTCATACAAGTCTTTCCAGGACTTTCTGAAGTCATCCTGCTTGTCACTTCTTATAGCACAATAATATTCCATCATCATCATCCACCACAGCTTGTTTAGTCATTCCCCAGTTGATGGGCATTTCTTTGCAGAACTCTTATTACAAAACTACTAAAGGTATGCATGAATGCATGCACATATACATACACAAAATAGGGGATCACATGAACACACATACACACACAGCTAGCCTTTTTATCAGCAACTCATGAAAGTCCTCTATTAAATGTTCTATTTTTTCCCCTATAGGATTATATTCAATTTTACAGTTATTCTTGGTTATAAGTCTGTTTCTTTTGTCTTTTGGAATATAGAATTCCAAGATGTTTTGTTTATGGCAGACACTGCCAAGTGCTGAGTGGTCTTGACTATGGTTCCTTGTTATCACAACTACCACTTTCTATTTTACAATATATTTTCTTTAAAAGGGAAGCTCTCTGGATTTGGGCTATAACATTCCTGGAACTTTTATTTTGGGGGCTTCTTTCAGGAGGTGATCATTGTTTTATTTCTATTTTCACTTTGCCCTCTAGTTTTATTAGATCTGGATGGTTTTCATTCATCTCTTGAAAATATATCTAAAATCCTTTGTTGGTTTTTAGGAGTCCAATGATTCTTTCCTTAGCCTGTTTTTCAGGTTAGTTGTTTCTGATAGAAAATGGTTGTTTTTTCCCCCCTAATCTTCTGATTTTATTCTAATATCTTGTTTACTCATAACAGTCATCGATTTCTATTTATTCTGATTTTCAGAAAGTTCATTACTTGGGTAAGGTTTAGCACTTTCTAATTTAAGCTACTTATTTCCCCTTCCAATTCTGTCCTTCAGAGGTTTTATTTCAGGTATTTTCCCCCCTCTTTTGCTTCTTTTCTTCTTTATGTGGATCTCTAGATGTTATAATTTTCATACTGGTGTATACATATTATGTAATATATATTTTTATTATTATATATTACATAGTATAATATAATTTCCATACTGCCTTCTTTGGTTTACTCAGCTCTCTAGCTTTAGTTCCTAAACTGGGGCTTCATGCTTGCCAAAGTGCTAAGCACACATCTAACTATGTCACTCCAATAGTAAATAAACTCCACTGGTTCCCTATAGCCGCCTAGAATAAAAACCAAACTTGTCAGTTTAGTTTCTAAAGCCTTTCAAGATCTAGCCACTTTTTCCAGACTCTGTATCTTACTCCAACTCATTTACTCTCCAATTTGGTCAAACTAGTTCTTTCTCTGTTGCCCACACTAGCATCTCTCCAATGTTTATGCCTCTGCACTGACCTCCTTTCCTGGAATGCACTCCCCCCTCCCCCCAACTCCTTCAAGACACAGCTACAGCATTATCTTCTTTTTTTTTTTTAATTAAAAAAGTATTTTATTATTTTCCAGTTACATGTAGAGATATTTTTCAACATTTGTTTTTATAAGATTTCAAGTTTCAAATTTTTTTCCCTCCCATCAAGACAGCAAGTAATCTGATATAGGTTATATATGTACAATAACATTAAACATAATTACACATTAGTCATGTTATAAGAGAATCAGAGCAAAAGGAAAAACCTCCAAAAGAAAAAATAACAGCACCAAAAACAAATGAAGTAGTATGGTCCAATCTGCATCCATGTTTCCCAGTTTTGTTTTGTTTTCTGGATTTGGAGAGAGCGTTTTCCATCATGAGTCCTTTGTAACTATCTTGTACTGCTGAGAAGATACAGCATTACCTTCTACAAGAAGCCTTATCTGAACCCCACTCCAACTGCTATAATGCCCTCTACAAATAGCTGGTGTTTATTTGTATTATATTTCTTTATATTTATTTGTATATACTTAAATGGAAGCACAGTTAAGGTCCCTCCTATTTCTTCTTTAAGCTACTATTTTACAAAATAAGGAGGCAGCTAGGTAGCTCAGTGGATAGAGCACTGAGTCTGGAACAGTATTTTTCAGCTGATTAATCACAATCTTAATGTAATCACCATAGGCTAAGAAAAATAATTATAGTGTTTTCTATTATCACCAAATGACACAATTAAGCCTTGATGAAAAGACAAAAAGACAAGACAAAATAGTTTTTTAAAAAGCATATAACTGAAAGAACATTACTGATTAACAAAGAGAGCAAATGAGGGTAAAGAACATAGAGCAAAGCTGATTGTGTGGCTTAGCAGAAACAAGTTTTAGAAATGAAGAATAATAGTAGTCTTTCTTGTTTTTAAATGTAGCCTAACCAGTTGGTCATTGAAACCCTGCCCTCATTTCTACACGTGGGGTTTTTCAGTCATGTCCAACTCTTAGGTTTTCTTGGCAAAGATAATGGAGTGATTTGCCATTTCTTTCTCTAACTCATTTTATAGATAAGCATACTAAGGCAAACAATTGCCTGAAGTCATATAGCAAACATCTGACTCTAGGCTAGGCACTCCCTACCTAGCCTAAACTAGGGTAGTAGCCACCTAAGTGGAAAAGGGAAGAGATGCAAGAAATGTTATTTTGGTAGAATCAACAAGATTTGGTAACTGAATGGATTTGGGGAATGTTGAGGGTGAGTAGAGTTTAGAGTCAATTAATCAACAGAATTTAATAAGGACCTGATAATGTGACAGGCATGGCAATGAGAGGAAAGAGATGACAAACCTGGGTGAAGAGAAGAATAGTAGTGACCTTGACAGAAATAGGAAGAGAGGGGGCAGCTAGGTGGCGCAGTGGATAGAGCACCAGCCCTGGAGTCAGGGGGACCTGAGTCCAAATCCAGCCTCAGACACATAACACTTACTAGCTGTGTGACCCTGGGCAAGTCACTTAACCCCAATTGCCTCACACACCAAAAAAAGCAAAAACAAAAAGAACAGCAAGGAACTAATGAGATCATTTTAAGTATATAGAATTGGGGGCAGCTAGGTGTCGCAGTGAATAGAGCACCAGCCCTGGAGTCAGGAGAACCTGAGTTCAAATCCAGCCTCAGACACTAAATGCTTACTAGCTGTGTGACCCTGGGCAAGTCACTTAACCCCAACTGCCTCACCCTGCCCCCCCAAAAAGGAAAGAAAGTATACAGAATTGGGGGCAGCTAGGTGGCTCAGTAGATAAAGCACTGGCCCTGGACCGAGGAAGACCTGAGTTCAAATCCAGCCTCAGACACCTTCATTGCCCCACCAAAAAAAAAAAAAGTATGAATGAAAAAAGAATGAAGAATTGAGGATCCAGGACAGAGCTTTAGGGCACCCTCACAGTATAGAGGTATGGCAGAGATACCAGCTAGATAGACAGGAGGAAATCAGAGAAGGCATTGCTAATGGAAACCCAGAAAGTAGAGTCAGTGCTATAAAGAGGTGAAGAATGAGGACTGAGAAAAGACCCCAAGATTTGGGGCCCCAACATGTGCATGCATGTGTGAATTTGCACTAATTTGCACTATTTTCTGAACTAAATTGTGAGCTCTCTGGGGGAAGGAACTATTTGATTCATCTTTGCATCCCCCACAGCAGGTAGTACAATGGCTTATACCCACTAAATGAATAAGAAAAGTTCCCTCAAAAGATAATATTATAAGAAACCTTCTTAGACTGTGTCTACACCACTTCTATTTCTGCATTTTTGTTGTCATTCTGTACTTGCTGACATGTTACTTGGTGACTGCTCTCAAATTATGTATATTTTATTTGCCACATCTTCACTCAACACACACTCAAATTCTAATTAAATGTTACTTAATTATAGGGGGAAATTTGATTTTACTAAAAAGTTGAAAGGAAATGATCTGAAATTATACTAAGAAAGAAATGAGCTAAGAATGGGGGGGGCGCTGTGCGTCAAGGAAGCTAAGTGGCACATGGGGCAGCTAGGTGGCACAGTGGACAGAGCACAAGCCCTGGATTCAGGAGGACCTGAGTTCAAATGCAGCCTCAGACACTTGACACTTACTAGCTGTGTGACCCTGGGCAAGTCACTTAACCCCAACTGCCTCACCAAAAGAAAAAAAAATATCAAGAACAGATATTATAACAATAACTCCTAATGCCAATATTTCATTGTGGTATAGAAGTGCTTCTGATTTCATAGGCCTATATGCACTTCAAGTTGGGAAAGCTTTGAGTGCACATCCAACCGACCAGGTCTGTTGATCACACCAGTGATCCGTGAAATAAGACAAAAATACCATAAAGGGCCTCAGTCCTGCAGGATTCCGTTACACTTCCTATCCAATCAGACAAACATGACCCCATCACCTTTTGTCTGAACTATTGCAATTGTCTGTCATTCATTCTTGAAGAGGACAGTGACATCTGGGTGATGTCATGACTTTCACTGGATGGAATTTAAATATGGCAGGGCTGTGGAAGGTCAACAACCTCAGTCTCTCCTCCAGAGCCATCTAGGTACAGTGGCAAGACATGTATTAGGACAACTGGAGATGGCAACTGGGGTTAAGCAACTTGCTCAAGGTCACACAGCTAGTAAGTACCTGAGATGAGATTTGAACTCAGGTCCTCCCAACTTTATGACCAGTGTTCTATCCACTGCACTACCTAGCTGACCCACCCTTGAGTATGCAATAGCTTCCTATTGCAATCTCCCTGCCTCAAGTCTCCTCCCATTCCAACCCATCCTCCATTAAGCTGCCCAGGTAACTTTTTTTTTAAAGCAACAGTCTGGTCTAATCTAATTGCCCCACAACGTTGTTTCATCTAACTTGGTATTTACACAGAACATTAGATTAGTGCATGCTTGTAATTTTTGTGCCGTGAATACTTTTCCACCCCCCTTTCCCTATTCCTTGATTAAAAAAAAACCTTAATGATATTGATTCTTACCCTTATCAATTACAACTTCAGACAACAGAGGGCAGCTAGGGGGCACAGTGGATAAAGCACCAGCCCTGGATTCACGAGTATCTGAGTTCAAATCCAGCTTCAGACACTTGACACTTACTAGCTGTGTGACCCCTGGGCAAGTCACTTAACTCTCATTTTCCCCGCAAAAATAAATAAAGACTTCAGACAACACCCTATCACCTATGCTAAGCAGAGAATAAAAACAACAACTCTGAGAGAGGGTGGACTTGCAATTAGAAAAATACTAATCTCAACAGAATTATGCTATGGGCAAGAGATGGCTGGTAAAGTAACTTTCAAGGACTGATATAACTGCAAGTCTCTGAACAATTAAAAAATATGGTAATGGGGGCAGCTGGATGGCACAGTGGATAAAGCACAGGTCCTGAATGCAGGAGGACCCAAGTTCAAATCCGGCCTCAGAGCCTTGACACTTTCTAGCTGTGTGAGCCTGGGCAAGTCACTTAACCCTCATTGCCCCACCAAAACATTAAAAAATAAAAAAAATTTTTTAAATGGCAATAGGGGCAGCTAGGTGGGGCAGTGGATAGAGCACTAGCCCTGGAGTCAGGAGGACCTGAGGTCAAATCCAACCTCAGACACTTAACACTTACTAGCTGTGTGACCCTGGGCAAGTCACTTAACCCCAAATGCCTCACCCCCCCCAAAAAAAAGACATACTGTCCTACTGTCCCAATACCAACCTAAGGATTGATTAATTCTAAAGACAAATACCTGAAATTGTCTCAAGAATATGGCATTGAGTCTTTTAACCAGCTGACCACCCCTATATGCTACTTCCTAGTATGATGGACACCAAGTAAAAATGTAACAAGTGGACTACAAAGCCAGGACAGAAAAATAAGGTAAATTTTACAAACTACACTAAATACAAATTCCTTACCATAAGGTATTACTGGCTTAAAAATATATTTACATAACAGCTTTCTGGGAAAAAGAGTTCAAAGCACTCCCTAACATCAGTTTTTATGAGGCTAAAAGTGAAGGTCACATTAGTGTTAAGTCATGCACAAAAACGAATGTTTGTCCTATCCCTTAGTTATTAACGGTGCTAAAGTTTGAGATACAGCAAACAGTCCATTCTGCCTTTACAAAATATTCTGCATTACCTAATAAAATATTCAACAGCTCCCCCGTCACTTTTAGAAAGTGACAAATTCACTGTAGTCAATAATAGCCAGCATGCACTACTTTTAGCTCCCGGTCTCTACACCCCAATGCACCATAATGAAAAACCACCACACCCCTCCCTCGTCAAAGCACCATCCTATCCCAAAATAAAACCCAATTAAAAAAAGAAAAACTCCACATACCCGTCTTTCTTCTCAGGCTTAGGAGCAGCGTTAGGACACCTTTTTCCATTCTTGGTGGATATGTAGCTACATTGCTTAAAAGGCGCATTCCTGTCTTCAAGGATATGCTTAATGCAAAACTCTTGGCCTTCGAGACGGGGCTGGGAGCATGGACGGTGTGTGAAGGAACAAGACAGGGGCTCCTGAGACCTGGGCACTGGGTTTACGCGCCCCCGATTCGATGGCAGGACGTGGATCCGAATTCTGTTCATACCAACACCTGCGGGCAGGGGGAGAGAGATGGGGGGGGGGCCGCAAGGGGGAAGGGTGGGAGAGAGACACTACACATTGAGAGGTCGGGGTGCCCAAGGATCCTCCATAGCCCTTCCCCCACTCGCCGCCAAACCTAGCCAAGCCCCCACATTCAGGTCCCCAAAACCGTTTCTCTTTAAAGAGAGAAAAAAAAAAAAAAGGACAAAGATTAGTCTCACCTATCCTGAATCGGACTACTAAGAGCCCTAAGGATGGCTCTACCTTCTGCCCCCGGAGTCTGGCACGAACTACCCCAGAGCTCGGCCTCTCCCGCGGCTTCCCTTTCTCTAGGGGCCTCCGGGGCCACGCATGCGCCTCGGCTCTGCTCCCCTACCCTCACTCTCCCCCGGCCCTTTCATAGGAAAAAGCCTAGGAAGCTCACGAGGATCTTCTCCCACCCCCCGCCCCACTTCCCTCTCTCCCAGCCTCGCGAGGCCTACTTCAGCACCGCGCCCTCGGGCTTTGTCCCGCCCCCGCTGCCGATCCCGACCTTCACCCCACCCCGAGCCCAGCCGTCCCACTGAGTCTCCAGCGAGCGCCATTTTGACCCGGGGCTCGGGGTGTCCAGAGAATCCTTTTCAAGGGGCTAGGGGGCAGTTAGGGGAGCGAAATTTTTTAAAAACCCCATCAAAGACCTCCGCCACTTGAGGTAAAGCTCCTGACCCTCGACGGAGCAGGAGGGGAAAGACAAAGGCGCCGCCCAGCCACCAGAAGAGCAAACGGGACACCGCCGCCATCTTACCTCAACGGCCTTGCAGCTAGTTCTCAAGCAGTTCCCGACCTACCTCTAGGTCTGCTCACCCCGCCCCCTAGCCACCGATTGGATCCCAGCTGGAGAATGCGGCCGAACCATTGGTAGAATGCTCACGTCCATCAGACCTAGGAGGATGTGGCGCTGGGAGGAAATGGGGAGGGGGTGGAGTGGATCCTCTCTCAGCAATTAGTGCCAATGGGCGGTGAGAGGGACAGAGAAGATCAAAGGTGCGCGGGCTCTTAATGGTCCCGGGGAGGCCGCGCCGGGTATTAACTAAGTTCCGGGCTGCTGCAACGACTTCCGTTTGGATTTTCCCAAAAGGGAAACGGTAGATGGTAACTTCCCCTTGGCGCCACATGAGCTTTAATAAAAAGGTTGGCTGAATGGTGTTGGATAGACAGGATAGACACCCTGCTGTAGTGGAGAGGGGGCTGGCCTTGAAACCCGGAAGAACGGAGCGCGAGGCCCACTCCGGACATGTTTGCGTGTGAGCCAGAGCAAGTCGCCTAAACTGTCAGCCCTCGGCAGCTGAGACAGTGTAAGTCGCGGGAAAGAAGGCTTACACACAACCGAGTGGACCCTTTCCATTCTGATCCTCAGTTTGGCGGGGGAGGGGTGTGTTTTAGGTTGGGGGTTTTTATTGTTGGGTGGTGTGGGGTTTTTTTAGTGGATTCTACTCTTCTGCTCTGTAGGTCCCAGAACAAACGCTCCAGGTCCTCGGTAAGATCCATGGGCGATCAAAAAGATAAGCTGAGCAAACTACACAGGAAAAAAACAACACACACACGCAAAAAATGCAAACCATTTGGTTCTCACAATAACCCTGTGCGAGGAGGCGCGGGTATTAGCTTCTTGTTATAGATATCAGTGAAAGAAGCTGCTGTGTCCTGATGACAAGACCCTGGCCACCCTTTCCAGAAGAATTGGAATATTCATTCCCCTTTGCCACTTCCAGGCTCTCCTCCTTACCACTGCCACTCAGTAACCTCTCGATTGAGGTTCATTCAATCTGTGTCCCCCAATCAAGATTCTTCTGACCTCTTATTTTCAGGCTTTCCTTCCTCAGGGGGCAGGAACTTCAAACACAACTGATAGTCCCTTGAACACCTCTCAGTTCCTCAATTTGAGGAATCGTCCCACCTCACCTACACACAGAGAGGTCATACTCTCATACTCAATAATTGATCTTGCTATCAAGTGTTCAGTTTGTGTTCATAAACCCTGAAATTCGTTCATCTGATCACAGTCTGTCATTCTAACTTCCCTCTGCTGTCAATCCATAATCCGGTTCTTCATCCTCACTTTGACCACCATCCCCTCAGTTCTTTCCGAAGCCATCACCTCTAAACTTGGTTACACTCCTGCACTGGCTGTTTGTTAAGATCAAACAGAGGAGCAGCTAGGTGGCACACTGGATAGAACACTGGCCCTGGAGTCAGGAGTACCTGAGTTCAAATCTGGCCTCAGACACTTAACACTTATTAGCTGTGTGACCCTGGGCAAGTCACTTAACCCCAATTGCCTCACTAAAAAAAAAAAAAAGATCAAACAGAAATGTAATTAAAGCATATTTTCCCCAAAACCTTTAAGTGTTCTATCAATTCAGCTAAAAATCATGAAACATTACAACCTCTGAAAAATAAAAGTTGTGGGTCATGCAAAGGGCAACGATAAAGACATATGATGGGAAAAAGACACCAAGAAAATGTACGGACAAGGAGGTGGGCTAGAGATACAACAGTTGGACAATCTGAAGATACCCCATAGCATGTTAAAAAAGGCCAAGAGGAAGGCACATTAGATCCCTATGAAAGATTTATGAGAGGGAGCAGCTAAGTGGGCAGTGGATAAAGCACCAACCCAGGATTCAGGAGGACCTGAGTTCAAATGCGGCCTCAGACACTTGATACTTAATAACTGTGTGACCCCGAGCAAGTTACTTAACCCCCGTTGCCACCCCAAAAAAAAAAAAAAAGATTTATGGGAAAATATGGACAATATCTGCACAAGATGACAGAACATGGAAAGGCTGCAATCTGCATGATAGAGGGAGTGCCCACATTGATAAAATGGAGCCACAGATTAGGCTTCTCCATTTGCCATGTATAGAGCCTTTCATAAACTGGCCCCTATATACCTTTCCAGCCTTATTATACATTGCTCCCCTTCATGCACACCATAAGCAAGCCAAATTGTCCTTCTCACTGTTCCTTACTGGTCTGTAGTACTCCATCTCCATGGAGCTGTCCCCCATGCTGGGAATGAATTCCTTCCTCACCTCCAGATCTCAGAATCCCTAGTTTCCTTCAAGGTTCAGCTCAAGCTCCACCTTTTAACATTGTAAGGGTAAATTTGAAATTATCTCACCCCATTTTAACTCTGATGCCCTAACTAAGTGAGAATACATCTCAATCAAATCACTTCAACTAAATATGAAAAATCATTGAAAGCCATTGGATGGTGTATAATAATGCCAAAAAGGAAGTCTGTCGAAATGGGCTGGAGAAATGTTCTTAGGGATGGTCTATAAATGATCCAGTGAGTTGAGAACAGAGAGGAATTCCAGAAACTGGAGCATGTGAGTTTTCTAGCACAACTCTGATGAGCAAAGGTAGTAGGAGAGCAGAATTTTCAGGTTGAGGGAAGTCACCAGAAAAAGTCTGCTCTTTCCACAATATCCCTCCCCAGTCCTTTTCTATCCCTGTAACACAATCTCCAGTTTCATTACCCTAAAGGTTCCAATATGTGGCATTTTGCCTCAAACACAAAGAGGTTAGGAGTTTACTAGAGATAGCTATAAATAAAACAGGCGGAACTCTGCCTGAATGTTGGGAATTTTCCTAACTTGGGCCTCAGAAGGATAATTACTGAATTCATAAATTTTCCTCTAAAGATGTGGACCTGAGGGGCCATTATATTGGTCCTGGGCTTTAAATGAAGTTATGATTATAATAGTATATTCAGTTTCCCTCCCAACCAACCCAATTATCTAGTATCTAATTTGTATATACCTATACGTGTAGGGGAGCATTGGATATCAGTGATGGTGGTGGAGATGAAGTCCCCAGTACTTATCTGTATGAACTCTGGGAGCCATGGGACTGTGATAATAACTGAAAAGACAGTCTTTTCCCTCTATCCATCCTAGAGAGAATGAGGAGCCAGAATCCCTGGAAAGAATTTTGTCAGAGGTTAGCCAGTGATCCCAGGGCATACTGCAAAAAAGCAAGAGAACCTTCAGCTATGACAGTGAGTAAAGACAAGGAGGCTGCCACTGCACCCCACTCTCCTGACTCCACTGGGCAACCCAAGGCTATAGTGGTTAGTTTTATTTTGTTCTGTTTTTTCACAAATTGAGCAGGAGAAATGGGAGCTGCTCCTAGGGCTAAGGATGACAACTGATGTTGCTGCTGCTGCTGCTACTGTCATAAGCAGGGGTGAAATATGAAATTACCCAGAACCATTGCAGAAAATATTTAAATTGTCCTCATTTGAAAGGAATTGCAAATAGTGGGATATTCCTCTCCCTTCTACCTCCTTGGCAGGTAGAGTATATATTAATCCCCAAACTCATCTGTCTTCTTTAAGTTTGTATTTTGAATTTCTGTTCACCTGGTCTCTAAAGCCTGACAATAATATAAAACCAGAGTTAATCCAACACATTAATGGTCTGAATGAATTTCATTTGTTCAGGGCAGTTAAGAGTGAAGTTATGATCAGCTAACTAAACAGAATGAGCAAAGAAAATTCTAAATTGCTAGAGGTTCATTTGATGAGGTCTTGGAATAAAACCAAAGAGATTTTTTAAATAACACTATTTTTTTTTTTTTTGCAGGGCAATGAGGGTTAAATGACTTGCCCAGGGTCACAGAGCTAGTAAGTATCAAGCATCTGAGGCTGGATTTGAACTCAGGTCCTCCTGAATCCAGGGCTAATGCTCTATCTACTGCACCACCTAGCTGACCCCAAAAATAACATTATTTTAACTCCCCAAAGCAGGGGAAAAGATTAAGCTCCAAGACAAACAATGAGGGTTAAGTGATTTGCTCAGGGTCACACAGCTAGTAAGTGTCAAGTTTCTGAGGTCAAATTTGAACTCAGTTCCTCCTGAATCCAAGGCCAGTGCTTTATCCACTCCGTCACCTAGCTGCGGGCCCCTTCCACCCCCTCCCTTGACTCTTTTTTTTTTTTTTAGTGAGGCAATTGGGGTTAAGTGACTTGCTCAGGGTCACACAGCTAGTAAGTGTTAAGTGTCTGAGACTGGATTTGAACTCAGGTACTCCTGACTCCAGGGCTGGTGCTCTATCCACTGAGCCACCTAGCTGCCCCTCCTTGACTCTTTATAGACTGTCATGAATTCCACTGGAGAACAAATGAGTTAACAGAATTAAAGGAGAAGTGCCTTGGTAAACTGAAGCTTTTTCCTCAGAAGTTTGGGAGAGCCTTGGGCAATTTTCTTTTCCTATTGGTTTCCATTCACTCAGCAGCTTCAAGAAATACTTCCCAGCCTAGCCTCACCTCAGTAGAAGGTGGGTTAGAATCAAGGCTGAAGGGAGAAGTTGGGTTGTAGGTTGGGGGAGCAGAGTCAGGGAAGGCCAGATAGAGGGAGAAACTAGTTCTCTTCATCCTTTTTTTTTTTTTTGGAGGGGCAGTTGGGGTTAAGTGACTTGCCCAGGGTCACAGAGCTAGTAAGTGTTAAGTGTGAGGCCGGATTTGAACCCGGGTACTCCTGACTCCAAGGCTCTATCCACCGCGCCACCTAACTGCCCAGTTCTCTTCATCCTTACAGCTCCCAGTATCTCCCCACTTTAACCCCCACATCCACAAGTGGTGACTTGTCTTGGGATCTTTTTTCTATTTTTAACTTTTAATTTTTTCCTTTGTTTGGGGTGTTTAAATATTTTATTAATTCTGTCCACTTGCTTCTTTCAAGCAGAATTCTCTGGCATTATAGACACATTGAAAATAACCTGTACTATGAAGATTTTATTTTTGATAATTTTTATTGTTCATTTTCATGCTCATTTCTTTTTTTTTTGATGCTTTGAAATAGAGTTGAATTCATGTACAAAAATATTTATAGCTGCTCTTTTTGTGGTGGCAAGGAATTGGAAATTGAGGGGATGCCCATCAATTGGGGAATGGCTGAACAAGTTGTGGTATATGAATGTAATAGAATACTATTGTGCTGTAAGAAACAATGAGCAGAGAAACCTGGAAGGACTTAAATGAACTGATGCTGAGTGAGATGAGCAGAATCAGGAGAACATTGTACACAGTATCAACAACATTGTGTGTTGATCAACTGTGATAGACTTGACTCTTCTCAGCAATACAATGGTCCAAGATAGTTCCAAAGGACTCATGATGGAAAATGCTCTCCAAATCCAGAAAAAAACAAAAACAAAAAAATATGGAATCTAGATGTAGATTGAACCATACTATTTCTATTGTTTTTATTGTTGTTGTTGTTGTTTTGAGGTTTTTCCTATTTGCTCTGATTCTTCTTTCACAGCATGACTAATGCAGAAATATGTTTAATGTGATTATACATATATAACTAATATCAGATTGCTTCCTGTCTTGGGAAGGGGAAAATGGAGGGGAGGGAGGGAGAAAAATTTGAAATTAGAAATCTTATAAAAACAAATGTTGCAAACTATATCTACATGTAACTGGAAAATAATAATATACTTTTATGAAAAAAAAAAGAAATAGAGTTGAATTTAGCTCACTGTTTTGGCTGTTATTGGGGAAAGTTGTGACAAGCAATTCTGTTATTTATTGTGATATTTTATTTTCTGTCTTGATGAAGTTTTTAGTTTGATTGAGACAACCACACCGGTGTCCAAGTGGGTGCAGACAAAAACCCAAAAAGTGTTTCTCAAGTCATAGTGTCTCTGACCTTGGAGAAATGAAAATCCGATCATAGCCTGGCTAATTCGACCTCAGACTATAGGGTTCTACCTGACCAGACTGAGGTTCCTGACAGAGGAGAAAGCACAGTGCATATCCCATCTTGGGAATCCAAGAGCCAAATGAGCAGCCTACCTTTACCTGTCAGACGTCTTCTCCCTGGCTTCAGCACCATTGTGTTGTTGTGGCTGGAGCTTGAGGGGAAGGGGCCAAGTCACCCAAAGAATTGGCAGGCTCACAGCAAATCTTGTAAAATAAAGAGGTTTATTAGGAGAGAGGAATACATGGCCAGGAGATAGTCATGGTGGACGCTCTCTCACTGAATAGATGAGTTCAGCTTTTATACAGTTTCAGACAAAGAAGGCTACATTCCAAGAGTAATGGGACTGCAAAAACTACCAAGGAGAGGGCTTTAGGAAGGGGCATTCAGGGGTCAAGTGATGAGCTATCAGTCACACATCCATAAAAGGAATCCATATCAATGACATGGAATTCACATATTGTCTTTGCAGACCTTGATATGCTTATCGGTGTTTACATCATAGATAGAACTCTAAATATCCCAGGGTCTGCATGACTACTGGTCTGTGTCCTGGCAACATCACATTCCTGAGATGGGTAACAGGGATTGTTTTTCATTTCTGGAATCTTTGGTTTCAGTGTCTAAAGTCTAAGGATTCCTTAGGGGTTAGGGTCTTTGGGTTTCTTAGGGTCTCACATCCCACTACATTTTTAGTTTTTTATTCTCTTTGTATCCTTTCTGCTATTTTTCTATATGTTGTATATACAATGTAAATCGTCTTTTTAATGGCCCTAACTGCAACATTTAGTGTTATTATGTAGTTGCATGTCAATTTGCAAGTGGAACACTATTAATGTCATTCCTATGAATTTTCGTATTTGTTCTTTTGTTATTTGCTACATCTCAATTGAGATGCAACATGGTATAGTAGATAGCTTGTTGATGCCGCCTCAGACATTTACTAGCAGTATGAGCACAGGCACTTACCTTAAGAGCCTCATCTATAAAATGAGTGAGCTGGACTAGATGGTTTTCAGGGTCTCTTTCAGCTATAAATCTATGCTCCTAAGAATTCCACAGAGCACTGCTTTGTAGTATCACTTGAGGTAGAAGACCTCAGCATAGTTAGAAGAAGGTATGGCCAGTTCAATTTCATATTGTCAAATATCGTCACCATAGAGCAATATTTTAAAAATATGAGTATCACATGTGAAGTGTGCTGCTTTTAACCCTATATAATTTCTTTTAATCCCCAATCAGCCTGATGACCTTCTTTGAGAAGACCATAGAAGTACTTGAGGAGAGACTGATGAAAGTGCTAGATAAGTTATGTGGTTCCAGACAAACCTTTTGTCCTGTGCGTGGACAGCTTGGAAGAAGTCCTGTACCGATAGACTGATCCAGTCACCAGAAACCAGGGACACTTGTCAACACATCTTGTTATCTCATACATAAGCTTGATTGGAAATAAACTGTCACTGAGAAGTTTGAAGACAAGGTGTATAGAGGAAAGTCGCAAATGTGGACTGAAAACATTCCACTAACATATGCTAACCGATGCCAAACTAGATGCTGCTTACCAGAGCCACCTTTTACCAGCCAGGGAAGACTAATGGCTATAGATCCCTGTCCTGAAGACCGCAATAGCACTAAAGCTATTGGTGACCTAAAGAAGGAATGAAGTCTATATGTAACACCGGGGGGCCTCTACCTCAGCAGTCTATTAATGACTGCTGTCAGGAACAGATGGATGAGGATATATTGATTTGCTCTCTCTTAGTTTTGTAGCTGCATTAGTCTGTCAACTAGGCATAGTTTTATTTTTTTGTATATGCATTGTCATTTGTTATTCTGTAGGCCTACTGATATTGTTTCTTTACTTTTGCTCTGCTGTTTTGCATATTTGTGTTCTTTGGATATACATGTACTGCTATGACATATGAATGTAATATATTCTACAGCTAATTTAGGTGCATAGTCACAGAAGTAGCCATTCAAGGGATGCTTTGCACCATATTATGTCTATTGCTTGTGTTATTTATGTCCATTTGTGTGAATGACACTCAGATCAAAAGCAAAAGTCACCAAGGGCTTCTGGGCTCTCTGACCCCAAACCTGCCAAACTCAAAGACCTCAAATTTGCCAGCTCTACCAGTCCTAAAGAATCCAAATGTAAAGCTTCAGTGCAAAGGCCCTTACTGCTAGTCCCAAACCTTTAAAATAGATGTTTTAAGATAGAAGGACTCGGAGCAGCTAGGTGACGCAGTGGGTAGAGCACTGGCCCTGGAGTCAGGAGTACCTGAGTTCAAATCCAGCCTTAAACACTTGACACTAGCTGTTTGACCCTGGACAAGTCACTTAACCCCAATTGCCTCACTATAAAAAAGGACTCGTTTAAACATTAAACAATAGTTTTAATGCAGAAATATGTTTAATGTTATTATGTGTGTGTGTATATATATATATAACCTACATCAGATTACCTGCTGTCTAGGGGAGGGGGGAGGGAGGGGAGGGAGGGAGGGAGAAAAATCTGAAATTGTAAAACTTGTATAAACAAGTTGAGAACTATCTTTACATGTAACGGAAAAAAAATAAAATACTTTATTAATTAAAAAAAACAAACAATAGTTTTTCTTAGCTAGGGAGATATCATTCTCTATTTTGTACAAATAAAGGAGATGATGAGTCACAAGAAAAAAAGAAAGAATAAAAAGGTAGGATGGGACCAGGTTATGAAGAGCTTTAACTACCATATTTAATAGTGGCAGTAATAGGGAGCCATTTATTGGTAGAAAGCATACCTAATGGGGGCAGCTAGGTAGCACAGTGGATAAAGCACGGGCCCTAGATTCAGGAGGACCTGAGTTCAAATCCAGCCTCAGACACTTGACACTTAACTAGCTGTGTGACCCAGGGCAAGTCATTTAACTCCCATTGCCCTGCAAAAAGAAAGAAAGAAAGAAATCATACCTAAGCTTTTGAAAAATACCTTCAGCAACTAAGTAGAGGATGGAATGGAGTAGGTAAAGACTTTGGGTGGGGAGACCAATTAGAAGACTGTTAGTCCATGTGAGAGGTAATGATAACCTGTACTAGCCAGGGTAGTAATTGTATTAGTGAAGAGAAGGCAACATATGCAAGAGACATTGTGAAAGTAGAAATGACAAGATTTGACAACAAATTAAATATATAGCATGAGTGTGAGGAGTCACGGATGATACTGAGGGTTTGGGCTTGGGTCTTTAGGAAGATTATGGTTCATGCAACAATAGAAAAGTTTGGAAGAAGAGAAGTTTCTTGGGGAAACAATGAGCTCTGTTTTAGACACGTTCAGCTTGACATGCCCATAAGATATTAATTTGAGATGTCCAAAAGAAGAGATTCAGTGTGATATTGATGTGGGCAGAAATTTGGGGTCAAATTGATTGTGAGTTGTCTCAAAAGAATTATAAGACTCAGTAACTCAGTTTACCAAGTTTTATTGCAATGCTGTGAGTGATCACAGGGAGAGAACCAGAAAAGTGGAAAGGTATCTCTCAAATAGTGAAAGAAAAGACAGTTATATTTATAGTATAGATTAATTGATTTATCGGTCTCATTATAATAATCTCCACCTTGGGGAGGTACAAGGGAAGGCCTGTCTTACTCATTATAATATTCTCTACCTTGGGGTGTTACAGGGGAGGGCTTATCCTAATTTGGAGTTCCTAGGGTCCTAAGCCAACCCCCAGGTGGGTACCTTTTTCAGTGGAGGTGTGTTTTGGGGGTTTACAAGTCATAAGGTAAATCTGGGGACAAATTTGACCTTTTCTGCGCATGTCTCTTTTTGGTTCCCATGGCTAGTTTCAAAACATAATCATTTTCCTTTTATTTCTGGTCTGGATTTCTATAGGCTCTCAATTCCTTTATAGTTGTAGTCAGGTCTCCTTGGCCTAGCTCCCTCTGTTCCCGTTATGGGTACTGATTTATGTGGGTACAAAAACCCAGCATCCTGACTTATAAGTTATCTATTTTTTTGTTGTTTGTTTGTTTTTGTTTTTGTTGGCAATGGGAGTTAAGTGACTTGCCCAGGGTCACACAGCTAGTAAGTGTCAAGTGTCTGAGGCCGGATTTGAACTCAGGTACTCCTGAATTCAGGGCCGGTGCTTTAACCACTGCGCCATCTAGCTGCCCCTTAAGTTATCTATTAACTGGGGTCTGACTCCCTTTTAGAGCTAATATCTGAGTTAAAGCTTGGGTCTTAGGTTTTTCTGTTAACTCTTTTTTCACCTCCTACATCAATATGGTAGATAGGGCCCTGGACCTAAGGTCAGGCTTCTAATCCCACCTTAGACACTTAATAGTTTTGAAATCTTGCGTGACTCAACCTCTCTACACCTCAGTTTCTTTACCTGTAAAATGAGGGAATTACACTTGATAATTTCTATTTTTTTGATCTCTAAATGTATAATTCTATGCATTTTGCTGCTGTGATGCATAATTCCAGATGTCAAGTATACTATAGGTGATTTTGTAAGGGACTAAAAAATTTGACCCTAGGGAGGAATCTAATTGGGCCTTAGGGATCACTATCACAAAAACCGGTGGATTGTAAGTCTTCTAAAAGGGCCACTCTCTCCATCTTTTTTATTCTTCCATATTAGAGTGGCTGGGGGAAGATGAAAGGTGGGGGAGCTGAAATCTCTTGAAAGACAAGAAGTGTTTTATGGATGCTAAGGGGGTAATCACAGTCCTGAAAACAAATTCTACTGCCACAAGGTAAAGAAATTATTTAGAAGAATTATTATTTAGAAATTATTATTATTTATTATTTAGAAATTATTTAGTAGAATATTGTATGACAGTCCAGCAGCTGCCACCCCCCCCTCCCCACCAACAGCACTACCACTATTTAATGTGTCTCAAGAGGCTTAGTATCTGAATCTTTTCATAATCTGACCCCTTCCTACTTTTTTAATTTTTTTTATACTTTACTCCTTTCCATGTATTCTAAATCTAGCAACACTGCTCTACAGAACACTCCATCTCCCATCTATGTGCCTTTGCCTGGAATCCTTCCCCCCCCCCCCACTCCCCCCACAAATGCCTCTGACATTTAGTTTCCCTAGCATCCTTCAAGACTCAGCTGGAAGCCTTCCTTCTTCCTGAGTCTTTTAGTGTCCCCTCCATCTACTGTTGCATTCATAATAATTACTATAGACACTAGTTTGGGGTAAGCATATATTAATTTATCAATAGTAAACCTGTGAAGGATTGACCCTGTATCTCCATAATTTATCATGGTCCCAGGCCATGTGATAGAAAAGACAGGGAGAGCTTCAGCATGCCAGTTAACTCTAGTAGGAGAAAAGCCTCACAAAATCCATGTGGTCTCCCAGAACTAGTATGTGTTCTCAAAGAGACCAGAGAAAGAATGAAAGACAGAGACCATGTGGTCGAAGAGATCCAAGATGCCCCCCTGTGGCATCTTCCTCTTTTGATAGAGGCAAGTCATTATACATTGATCAAAGCTAATTAGGTCATTATACAGCAAACAAATCTAATTAGTTAGCATTATTCAAATCTATTGGTTGACACACTTAAAGGTGGTCTGTCTATATTATAATCAACTCTAGAGATGACATCAGAGAAAGATGCAAAAAAAAAAAACAACCCACTCAAATTGTTCAGGGCAAAGTCCATTATCTAGGTGTGGTTTAAACCCATCAATCCTGTAATCTAGACAAAAGAATCTGTCTCCATTCCTTTTGTTCCCTTGGGTTTGTCCCAGATGAGATTTCTTTTTCTTTTTCTTTTTCTTTTTTTTTTAGTGAGGCAATTGGGGTTAAATGACTTGCCCAGGGTCACACAGCTAGTAAGTGTTAAGTGTCTGAGGCCGGATTTGAACTCAGGTCCTCCTGACTCCAGCGCCGGTGCTCCATCCACTTCGCCATCTAGCTGCCCCCCAGATGAGATTTGATGAAGTTTCAAGGAGAACTTGGGGGGTGGGGGGAAAGAAAGGACTGATCCCTGGGTCCCCCAAGAAATAAATTATTAATCATTATTTTCCCATACTACCAATGCCTTTACCTCTCAGATTATCTTCTATCCACTCTGTATATATCTTGTATATACCTAGTTATTTACATGTTGTCTCTGTGGTTAGGATGCAAACCTCTTGAAGGTAAGATTTGTTTTTGCCTTTCTCGTTATCTCCAATGCTTAGTATAGTATAGCTGTGGTGCTAGTGCTAGAGCACTTGGTTCAGTAACTAGGACTGATTAATTATGGGAGCAACCCAAGACTAAGTGGTCATCAACTTCTCTGAATTGGGACCTAGAAAGATATGGAAACAGCTTTGTTATTATTATTGCTGCTGCTGCCATTACCACAACCAGGGTTGAGATAGGACATCACCTGGAACTACCATAGAAAAAGCTTTAATTGTCTTCATCTGCCTGGAACTTCAAATGTTGAAACTTTTTTCTCCCTTCTCTGTGTATCCATTCCAAAGTTTTTCTCTGTTTTTTAAAAGTTTATATTTACTGTTGTTACTCTAGTAGCTGATATTAAGATAAAATTGAAGGGGGGCAGCTAGATGGCGCAGTGGATGGAGCACCGGCCCTGGAGTCAGGAGGACCTGAGTTCAAATCCGGCCTCAGACACTTAACACTTAACTAGCTGTGTGACCCTGGGCAAGTCACTTAGCTCCAATTGCCTCACTAAAAAAAAAAAAAAGATAAAATTGAAGGCCCAGCTAATATAATAAGAATGACATTTCTACCTAAATTAACTTATTCAGTGTCATACCAATCAAACTGAATTATTTTATAGAGTCAGGAAATTATTTATAGAGCCAAAAAAAATAAAAACAAAATTCACCTGGAAAAACAAAAAGTCAAGGATATCAAGGAAATAAATGAAAAAACTGTGAAAGAAGGTGATGGAGGAGGTAAAGAAAGGGTTAACAGACAAACCTAAGACCAGAGCTCTAATTTAGATCTGAGCTCCAAGAAGAGCTATAACTTACAGACCCAGTTCTGAAAGGGATTAATGGATAACTTAAGACTTGGACCGTCATCAATCCTAGGTTCTTATTAATTGTTACCTGTAGGTCTGAGGGCTCCTATTAATTACCCCCATTAATCACTACCCACAATAAAAACATAAAGAGACAGGACACAGCGACCCTAACTGATAAATGTTAATACCCAGAAATGAGGCCTAAAAAAGAAAGATCAAAAACACAAAGACACTCTGACCTAGGCAAGTTGAGGTATGTTTTTATGAACATGTGCAGAAAAGGCCAAATTTGTTCCCAGATTCACTTTATGATATGTAAACCCCCAAAACACACCTCCACAGAGAAAAGTACCCACCTCGGGGGTTGGCTTACGACCCCAGGAAGTCCAAATTAGGATATGAACCCCCATACACCTCCCTAAAGTGGAGATTATTATAATGAAACTGATAATCAATTTATCCATGCCATAAATATAACTGTCTTCTCTTTCCCTATTTGAGACACCTCCTTTGGGTGCTCTCCCTGTGGTCAACAGTCTTTCAATAAAACTTGGGAAACTGAGTCCTGTAATTCTTTAGGGATGATTCACGATCAATCTGATCACCTTATCTCCATCCCACATCAAAGGTGGCCTAGCAGTATTTATAACTATACAGTATTTCAAATTATATTACAAAATGGTAATCATCAAAACAATCTAGTATGGCTAAAAAATAGAGTGGTAGTTCAGAGAAATAAGTTAGATACACAATATATAGTAGTAAATGACCATAGTAATCTGGTGTATGATAAACCCAAAGATCCAAATTTTGGGGAAAAAACTCACTATTTAACAAAAACTGCTAGGAAAACTGGAAAGCAGTTTCACAAACTAGGCATAGACCAACACGCCACACTGTATACCAAGATACAGTCAAAATAGGAAAATGATTTAGACATAAAGGGTGATATAAGCAAATTAGGGAAGTATGAAAAAATTTACCTGTCAGATCTATGGATAAGAGTTTATGAGTAAACAAGAGACAGGATCATGAGAAGTAAAAGGAATAATTTTGATTTTATATATATATATATATATATATATATATACACATACATACATAAAGGCTATACACAAATTATGTTATATATATTATATACAGATTTCATTATGTTAAATTCAAAAGGTTTTGCCTTATTTGGAACCATGTCCAAAAGGCTATAAAACTGTATACCCATTCACTGACTGGCAATATTGACTTAGGTCTATATCCCAAAAAGATCATAAAAAAGGGAAAAGGACCCACATGTTCAAAAATATTTATAGCTGCTCTTTTTGTGGTTGCAATGAATTAGAAATTGAGGGGATACCTCTCAACTGGGGAATGGCTAAACAAGTTGTATCATGTGAATGTAATGGAATACTATTGTGCTGTAAGAAATGATAAGTGGGGATGCTGGGTGGCACAGTAGATAAAGCACCAGCCCTGGATTCAGGAGGACTGAGTTTAAATGTGACCTCAGACACGACACTCACTAGCTGTGTGACCCTGGGCAAGTCACTTAACCCTCATTGCCCCACACCCCCCCCCCCAAAAATTGATAAGCAGATGGATTTCAGACTTGACATGAACTGATGCTGAGTGAAATAAGCAGAACCAAGAGAACATTGTACACAGTATCAACAACATTGTGTGATGATCAAGTGTGATAGACTTAACTCTTAACAGCAACACAATAATCCAAGACAGTGCCCAAGACTCATGGTGGAAAATACTCTCCACATTCAGAAAAAGAACTATGGAACCTGAATGCAGATTGAAGCATGCTATTTTCACTTTTGTTGTTGCTTTTTTTGTTATTGTTGTTTATTCTTTCTTGTGTTTTTCCCCTTTTTTCTGATTCTTCTTTTACAACATGATTAAGGTGGAAATATGTTTAACATGATTGTAATGTATAACCTATATCAGATTACTTGCTGTTTTGGGGAGGGGAAAGGGAAGGAAGGGTGGGAGAAAAATTTGGAACTCAAAAAAAAATCTTTATATGTAATTGGAAAAACAATTTTTTTTAAAGAAAAAAATTTGCAAAGTCATGCAGCCAAAATTAGAAAGAAAGTAGGAAACTGGGGGTAAAATTTGACAGCAAGTTTTTCTGATAAAGGCATCATTTCTCAAAGATATAGGGAACTGAGCCAAATTTATAAAAATAAAAACCATTATCCACTTGATAAATGGTCAAAGTAGAAGAAATCAAAGCCATTAATAGTCATATTTTTAAATGTTCTAAATCACTATTGATTAGAGAAATTAAAATTAAAACTCTGAGGTACCGCCTCACACCTATTGACTAACCTCACATCAGATTTACTAACATGACAGAAAGGGAAAATGACAAATGCTGAAGGAGATATCGAAAAATTGGGACACTAATGCACTTTTGGTGGAGTTATGAACTGGTCCAACTCTTTGACCCAGAAGTACTGCTACTAGGTCTGTATCCCAAAGAGATCAAAGACAAAGGAAAAGGACCTATTTGTACAAAAATATTTATATCAGCTCTTTTTGTGGTGGCCAAGAATTAGAAATTGAGGGGATGCTCATCAAGTGGGAAATGGCTAAGCAAGTTGTAGTATGTGATTATGATGGAATACTACTGGGCTATAAGAAATGACTAGGAGGATGGGTTCAGAAAAGCCTGGGAAGACTTATATGAACTGATACAGAGTGAAATGAGCAAAACCAGAAGAACATTGTACATAGTAAGAGCAATATTATGAAAGACTTAGCTACTTTAATCAATATAATGATCCAAGACAATTCCAAAGAACTCATGATGAAAAATGCTATCTACCTCCACAGGGAGAACTGGTAAACTCAGTGCAGACTGAAGCATGCTTTTTTCACTATCTCTATTTTTCTTGCTTTTCTTTTTTGCAACATGGCTAATATGAAAACATGTTTTCCATGACTTCACACTGTGTTTCTTGAGGAAACAAAGTGGGGAGCGGGGTGGGAGAATGTGCTAAAATAATGGGATTTAGCAGATACTAAAAGGCCCACCTGGAGATTAATCTAAACTGATTGAATTAAGTGAGCGTGATTGACTGCTGATTAGCCTACTTCAAATTAACTAGATTGTAAGCACACCTGGCTAGCTAGCCCTTAAGAAGGTATTGTTCTATGGAAACACATGTTAACATTTTTTTTTTCATTTCCTCTTTGACAATTCCTTAATCTGAAGTTCTGGGTTTTTTGACTGTTTTCTCTCACAACTAGCTAATATGGGAATGTTTCCATGACTACTCATGTATAACTTATTTTGAATTGATTGAGTTCTTGTGGGTAGGGGATGGAAATGGAGGGGGGAAGAGAAGTCGGAACACAAAGTTTTTAAAAAATTGATGTTAAAATTTTGTTTTTATGTATATTTTGGAAAATAAAATTCTATTCAGATTTTTAAAAAATAAATGCTATTATTTTTGTCTACAAAAAAAAAAAAGAAGGTATTGTTCTTGGGGCAGCTAGGTAGCGCAGTGGATAGAGCACTGGCCAGAGCACTGGCCCTGAATTCAGGAGGACCTGAGTTTAAATGTGGCCTCAGACACTTGACACTTACTAGCTGTGTGACCCTGGGCAAGTCACTTAACCCCAATTGCCTCACCAAAAACAAAACCAAACCAAAAAAAAAAAAAGAAGGTATTGTTCTCAGAAGCTGAGGACTTTGTTTGTTTGTTTGTTTGTTTTTTTAGTGAGGCAATGGGGGTTAAGTGACTTGCCCAGGGTCACACAGCTAAGTAAGTGTTAAGTGTCTGAGGCCGGATTTGAACTCAGGTACTCCTGACTCCAAGGCCAGTGCTCTATCCACTTCGCCATCTAGCTGCCCCCGAAGCTAAGGACTTTGAACTTAACTCAAGACCACCTTCAAGTCCAGTGAACCAATGGATTTGGATGACGCCTACCAATCAGCTTGAAACAGTGTGTAAGGACCCCCTCTGCTCCAGACCTATCAAAAGCTTCCACACTCAGTTTGAGAGAGATCATGATTGAAGCAGGCTTGTGGCTGAGGACTTGAGGAAGAACCAGACTAGGTTGGAACTCTAGGCTAGATAGCCCTTTTCTTAACTCCACATGTTCTTTTTTTTTTTTCTATTACCTGGTATGCTTTAATAAATGCTTAATGCCCAAAGACTGGTGCTAAAGCTTCTAATTTAAGGCTACCACACATTTAGATTTTTCTTTTCTTTTCTTTTTCTTTTTTTTTTTTTTAGTGAGGCAATTGGGGTTAAATGACTTGCCCAGGGTCACATAGCTAGTAAGTGTTAGTCTATCCACTGTGCCACCTAGCTGCCCCCACACATTTAGATTTTAAACCACACAATTTGATATCATATTGTTTGCTTTCTTGTTAGGTAGGGGAGGGGTTGGAGAGATAGAATTTAAACTCAAAATTTTTAAAACTGAATGTTAAAATAAATACAATTTTTTGAAAAGATAGAATTGCAGTTAGCCCAGTACATTATTGATTGGTATGGATTTCATTGGCTAAAGAGCAGTTAGGAGGAGGGATATGTTTGGTTATATAAAGAGAAAGAAGAAAATTCTCTTTCCAAATTACTTGGGAGTACCCTGCTGGGGCTCTAGATGAACCAAAGAGACTTAATTGATAAATATTATTTTAACTTCCAAAGCAGGGAAAAAATAAAGCCATATGCATCTAGTTTGTCATAGATTCCTCTGGGCACAAATAAGTTAGTAGTATTAGGAAGGAAAAAGCTTGTACAGATAAATTTTCATCCAAAGATCCTCTGAGGAAGTAGACTTGGGTAACTTTCTTTTCCAATTATTATTCCATTCACACAGCAGGCTCAGAAAAATTCCTTCTAGCTCTTTGCCTGACCACTCCACACCACCTCATCCCCAAGCTGAGGCAGGTGACTGGAACAAAGGTTGGATAAGACCAGCTCCATCCACAAAGGGGTCAAGCCATATCTGTTCATCATTTTACTTATACAGTACTGCTTATAGTTAAGTTGTATTTTTATTGATAGTGTTATTTTTAAAAATTGGGGGGGGGGGCAGGGCAATAAGGGTTAAGTGACTTGCCCAGTGTCACACAGTTCTGAAGCTGGATTTGAACTCAGGGCCTCCTGAATCCAGGGCCAGTGCTTTATCCACTGCCCCAGAGCGTCTTTACTTTTAAAGATTCAGGCAGTCAGTCAAAGGAGACCACCCTTACCCACATGGTAGGATGCAGTGGGTTCTACATCAGGCTAACTGAGCATGCTCAAAAAGCTCCTTTCAGGATTGTTCCCACATTAACACTGGGCATGCCTAGAGAAGCCCAGGTTGCACTACAAAGATTTAAACCATCATGGGCTCTTTCATTTTGTTTTTTCCAAATCTCAAAACTTCCCTTTCTTTGCACCTTCTCTTTTGCTTTAATTATCAGAAGACTTTATACTCCTTCTTATCAAGGTTAACCCTTCTATTTATATCCTTAATATATCATCACCTCTTATCTCTGGGAACTTGCTCCTTTTCCCTCTCCTTAATAATTTCTTATCTTCTGCCTCATTCCCAACTGCTCACAAACATGGTCAGTTCCCACCACCACCACCACCACTACCACAGGAGAAGTTAGGTGGTATAGTGGATAAAGTACTAGGGCCTGTAGTCAGTAACTTCTTTTTGAGTCATTTTCAGTGATGTCCAACACTTAATGATCCTATTTGGGATTTTCTTGGCAAAGATACTGGAGTGGTTTGCCATTTCCTTCTCCAGGTCATTTTACAAATGAGAAAACCAAGGCAAACAGAGTTGGGTGACTTGCCCAAAGTCACAAAGCAAGTAAATATCTGAGACCAGATTTGAACTCAGGAAGATGAATCTTCCTGACTTCAGGCCCACCATTCTATACTCTGTGCCACCAAGTAAGGAACACCTGAGTTCAAATCTGGGCTCAGACACTTATTAGCTGTATGACTCTGGGCATATCACTCAAACTCAGTTTCCTCCAACTGCAAAATGGGGATAACAATAATACCTAGCTTATTGGGAGGATTAAATGAGATAATATTTATAAAAGTGTTTAGCACAGTGTTTGACACTATATAAATATTTATACACTTCCCCTTCCCTGTATCATTAAAATCCTTTCTAGGGGACAGCTATGGTATAGTAGAGGGCTCCTTAGAGCCAGAAAAACCTGGCTTTGGGTACTTGCTTTGATATAAACTGGCATTGTTCTCTGATGGTGTGGCACTGAGAGACATAAACAGCTAAAATGGGCAGCTAGGTGGCACAGTGACTAGAGTACTGGGTCTGGAGTCAAGAAGACTCAACTTCCTGAATTCAAATCTGGCCTCAGACACCTACTAGCTGTGTAACCCTGAGCAAGTCACTTAACCCTGTCTGCCTCAGTTTCATTAACTGTTAAATGAGCAGAAGAAGGAAATGACAAATCACTCCAGTAACTTTGCCAAGAAAACTCCAAATGGCGTCACAAAGAGTCTGACAAGGCTGAAAACGACAGCTAACACTTACATAGTTCTTTAAAACCTAAAATGCTATAGGTTTGCAAAAGTATCAGATATAGATAGATATATAAAATCTCATTTACAAGAACCCATCTCCATTTAACTGAGTTGGAGTTAGTTGGAAAGAGGTTAAGTGATTTGCCCAGGGTCACAGAACTATTAAGTATCTTAAGGGCACTTTGGGGTTTTTTTGTTTGCTTTGTTTTGTTTTTCAACAATTTGTTGTTGTTTTAATTTTTTTTTATTCATAGTCGGTTGATGAAGTAGGACCTGAATTCATCTTGAAGACAGGGCCTGTTCCAACGACCTTTTCATTTAGGAGGCTAGTATCAGAAGAGTCAGATTGATTTTCAACATTTGTTTTTATAAGATTTCTAGTTTCAATTTTTTCTCCCTCCCTCCCCTCTCCCCAAGACAGCAAGTAATCTGATATAGGTTATATATGTACAATCACATTCAACATATTTATACATTAGTCATGTTATGAGAAAAGAATCAGAGCAAAAAAGGGAAAACCTCAAAAAAGAAAACAACAAAAAGCAATAGAAATAGTATGGTTTGATCTGCATCTAGATTCCACAGTTCTTTTTCTTTTCTTTTCTGGATTTGGAGAGCATTTTCCATCATGAGTCCTTTGGAACTATCTTGGACTTTGTATCGCTCAGAAGAATCAATTCTATCACAGTTGAGAAACATGAATGTTGATACTGTTTACAATGTTCTCCTGTTCTGCTCATCTCACTGATCGTCAGTTCATGCAAGTCCTTCCAAGTTTTTCTGAAATCCACCTGCTCATCATTTCGTTTTGTTTGTTTGTTTGTTTGTTTAATTTTTGCAGGGCAATGAGGGTTAAGTGACTTGCCCAGGGTCACACAGCTAGTTAAGTGTCAAGTGTCTGAGGCTGGATTTGAACTCAGGTCCTCCTGAATCCAAGGCCAGTGCTTTATCCACTATGCCATCTAGCTGCCCCTTTTTATGATATTCTTAAAGCACAGATCTGACAATGTCACATCCCTGTTCTAGAATCAAATACAAACTATTGTTTGGTATTTAAAGCTTTTATAACCTAATTCCAGCCCACCCCTCTGGAATTATTACATGTTATTCCTTTTCCATCGCCTCTTTCTACACCTTTGCACAGGCAACAAGTTCCCTACACCTAGAACACATTCTCTCCTTACTTTCACCCCTAATAATCACTTGAAGTCATTTTTCATATACAAGAGTTGATCAAAAGGGTAAGAAAAAGGTGTTTTGGTGTAAAGGAAGAGACATATATTTATTTTTATTTTTTGTGAGGCATTTGGGGTTAAGTGACTTGCCCAGGGTCACACAGCTAGTAAGTTGTCAAGTGTCTGAGGTTAGATTTGAACTCAGGTCCTCCTGAATCCAAGGCCAGTACTTTATCCACTGCACCACCTAGCTGCCCTCTACATCATTTCTCTTTTATGATGTTTTTTTTTTTTTTAAGTGAGGCAGTTGGGGTTAAGTGACTTGCCCAGGGTCACACAGCTAGTATGTGTTAAGTGTCTAAGGCCGGATCTGAACTCAGGTACTCCTGACTCCAGGGCCAGTGCTCTATCCACTGCGCCACCTAGCTGCCCCTCTTTTATGATGTTTTAAGGTTTTTTGTTTTGCTTTGTTTTGTTTTTTGGGTGAGGCAATTGGGGTTAAGAGACTTGCCCAGGGTCACACAGCTAGTAAGTGTCAAGTGTCTGAGGTAGGATTTGAACTCAGATCCTCCTGACTCCAGGGCCAGTGCTCTATCTACTGCGCCACCTAGCTGCCCCTGCTCATCATTTCTTACAGCACAATAGTATTCCATTACATTCATTTACCACAACTTGTTCAGCCATTCCCCAATTAATAAGCAACCTCTCAATTTCCAATTCCTTGCCACCACAAAAGAGCAGCTATAAATATTTTTGGACATGTGGGCCCTTTTCCCTTTTTTATTATCTATTTGGGAAAAAGACCTAATAGTGGTATTGCTGAGTTGAAGGGTATGCACAGCTTTATAACCCTTTGGGCATAGTTGCATACTGCTCTCCAGAATGGTTGGATAAGTTCACAGCTCCACCAACAATACAATAGTGTTCCAATTTTTCCACAACTTCTCCAAGATTTATTATTTTCTGTTTTTGTCATATTAGCCAATATTGTCATGTTGTTTTAGTCAAATTAGCCAATGAGGTGTCAGGTAGTACCTCAGAGTTGTTTTAATTTGCATTTCTCTAACCAATAGTGATTTAGAGCATTTTTTCATATGGCAATAGATAGCTTTGATTTCTTCATCAGAAAACTGCCTGCTCATATCCTTTGATCATTTCTCAATTGGGGAATGACTTGGATTCTTATAAATTTGATTTACTTCCTGATATATTTTAGAAATGAGGCCTTTATCAGAAGTACTGGCTATAAAAATTGTTTTCCAGCTTTCTGTCTACCTTCTAATTTTGGATGTATTGCTTCTGTTTGTACAAAACCTTTTTAATTTAATCAAAATCATCCATTTTGCATTTCACAATATTCTCTATCTCTTGTTTAGTCATAAACTGTTCTCCTTTCCAAAGATCTGAATGGTAAACTATTCTTCCTTCCTCCTTCTCCTAATTTACCTATGTTCCGTCAAGGAAACAATTTGTTTCTTGAGGAACAACAGGGGGGACTGTAACGATTGGAATGACGCCACCTGCTGGATACTTACTGTAGCAGAGTTCTGCCCATGAAGCGAAGGTCTTTGAGGGCAAGACCAGGAGTCTTTTCTTTGGCGGGGAGGAAGTGACGCAGACTAGTGGGAAGAGGAAGGAAGAGACTGGCGCTCGGTCTGGCTCTCTTTCCTTTGGACTCTGGTGGAGAGCGGAGCTAGAAATGTGCTCTCCCTTTAATAGATAGGAATCTAGGCCTTTCTCTCTCTCTTTACCAAATTCTTCTTTTCCTTAATAAATGCTTAAAAGTCTAACTCTTGCTAAAGCTTATAATTTATTGGCGACCACTCATTAGATATTTTAGACAGACTAGCTAGAATTTTAACCCTTAACACCTATGGTATCACCTCTTATGTCTAAATCATGTACCCATTTTGACCTTATTTTAGTATAAGGTGTAGGATGTTGGTCTATGCCTAGTTTCTGCCATACTATCTTCCAGTTTTCCCAGCAGTTTTTGTCAAATACTGAGTTCCTATCCCAGAAGCTGGAGTCTTTGGGTTTATCAAACAGTAGATTACTATATAATCATTTACTACTGTGTCTCCTGTGCCTAACCTATTCCATTGATCCTCCACTCTTTCTTAGCCAGTACCAAATTATTTTGATGACTGCTGCTTTATAGTAAAGCTTCAGATTTGGTACAGCTAGCCCACCTTCCTATGCATTTTTTTTTTCATTAGTTCCCTAGATATTTGAGGGGCACTTTGAACTCTACTCTATCCTCTAGCAGGCTCATTATGAGCAACCAGTTGTATCCCTGTGCATGTTAACCTTAATATGCTGAACACCTTAGTTTTCCATAATTTTTTTTTTTTTTTGGTGGGGCAATGAGGGTTAAGTGACTTGTCCAGGGTCACACAGCTAGTCAGTGTCAAGTGTCTGAAGCCAAATTTGAACTCAGGTCCTCCTGAATCCAGGGCCAGTGCTTTATCCACTGTGCCACCTAGCTGCCCCTCTATAATTCTTTTTTTTGGTGAGGCAATTAGGGTTAAGTGACTTGACCAGGGTCACACAGCTAGTACGTGTCAAGTGTCTGAGGTCAAATTTGAACTCAGGTCCTCCTGAATCCAGGGCCGGTGCTCTATCCACTGAGCCACCTAGCTGCCCCCCCATCATAATTCTGTATGATTCTTATTCATGAATTTACCTGAATCCATTTCAGACCCCATTTAATAAGAGGTAGCCTTAAAGTTAGAAGACATAGGAGTTAAGTCTTGCCTTTGACACAAAACAGCTACGTGGTCCTTAACAAGTTACTTTCCCCTCTCAGCCCTCTAGGTAACTCAAAGACTATAAGTTATTTTGCTTTGAATGGCATACGTTTTTTCTGTTTAGGGAGGTGTTAGCAAGCTAGAATGCTATGGAAGAAGAATGGTCAGGACATCAGGATAATGAAGACAACTCAAAATAATGTCAAAGGAAGAACATCTGTAAGGATTTTTTTTGTTGTTTGTTTCTAGAGAGCAGAACTAGAACCAAGTGAGTGAAAGTTGTAGAGGCAACTCAAGGTAAAGAAGTACTTCCTATCTATTAGACCTCTCTAAAAGTGGAACAGCCTGATTGAGGAAATAGTCCCCTATGACCTCAGGTCTTCAAAGGAAGTTCTGTGAGTGACCTTGTAGAATAAATTTCTCCTTGGTTATCTAGTTTGGACTACATCAAGGGTTCTTAATCTGAGGTCTATGAACTTGCTCTTTTAATATTTTGATAACTATTTCAATAAAATTGCCTTCCTTTATAATTATGTATTTTATTTTATATATTGAAAAACATCATTCGGAAAAGAAGTCCAGAGGCTTCTCCAGACTGCCAAAGGGGTCCATGACACCAAAATGGTTAAGAACCTTTTGGATCCCTCCCAAATACACGAGTCAGTGATTCTGAAGTGTGAACTAAAGGGAGAGGAGTTAAATCCATTATTATTTGTAACTCTTATTATCAACTTATTCCTGAAAGCAAGGGTCTGAGTAACCAAAAAGTCTTGCTACCTTTATCAATGAACTTTGAGAAGGTTGTTTATAATAGGTACCTCCACTTCCCTTCCTCTCACTCTCAACACTTTACAGTCTGACTTCCAACCTCAACTTTCAACAAAAACTGCTCTTTTCAAAGTTACCAAAGATTTCTTAATTGCCAAATCCAATGGCCTTTACTCAATCCTCATCCTTCTTGACTTCTCTGAAGCCTTTGATTCTATTCTTCTTTGATACTCTTTTCTCTTGGATATTGGGACACTTGTCTCCTGGTTGTCTTCCTGCCTAACTGCTCCTTTTCCTTTCCTAGACCCCCATCCATATCTAATGCTCTAACCATAGGTGTCCTATGTGGTTCTATCCTAGTCTTCTTCTTCCTCTATTCTGCCTCACTTGGCAATCTCATCTGCTCCCATAGATTTAATTACTATCTCTATGCTGATGATTCTCAAATCTACATGTTTCAAATTCTCTGACCTCCATCTCAAATCACCTCTCACCACCTAGATCCAATCTATTGCTAAGGCCTATCAATTTTACCTTTGCAATCTCTTGAATACATTCACTTTTTTTATACATTTACTTCTTTTCTCTGATACTGTCACCACTGAAGCCCTACCTCCTCTCACCTGGACTATCATAATAGGCTGCTGGCCGGTTTGTCTGCCACAAATCTCTCCTTGTTCTAGTCTATATTCCACCCAGTCACCAAAGTGATTTTCTTTTTGTTTTATTTTCTAGTGAGGCAATTGGGGTTAAGTGACTTGCCCAGGGTCACATTTGAACTCAGGTACTTCTGACTCCGGGGCCCGTGCTCTATCCACTGCACCATCTAGCTGCCCCTCAAAGTGATTTTCTTAAAGCACAGGTCAGACCATGTCACCTCCCATCCCCATTCAATAAGCTCTCTATCACTTCCAAGATTCAAATATAAAATCCTAATTGGTGTTGAAAGTTCCTTCATAGCCTACCCCCCCTCCCCCCTTCCAGTCTTCTTATACCTTACACCAACCAATGGAGCAATGTACATTGGTCTCCTTGCTATTCCTCAGGCAAAGCACTACACCTCTCAGTCTGAGCATTTCCCCTGGCTGTCCCCCATGCTTGGAATGATCGCCTGCCTTATCTGGACGTCCTGGCTTCCCTGACTTTTTTCAAGTTCCAGTTAAAATCATACCTTCTTCAGCACTGATTTTTCAGTTCTTCTTAATTTTAGTTCCTTCCCTCGGTTGATTTCCTATTTATCTTTTATATAGCTTATTTGTACACAGTTGTTTGCAAGTTGTCTTTTGTGAGCTCCTTAAGAACAGGGACTGTCTTTTGCCTTTATATCCCCCGTGTTTAATATAGTCTAGCACATAGTAGGGACTTAAATGCTTAACTGACATTCATTGAATGCTTATTATGTGCCAGTCACTCTATTTGGTTCCAGGGAGAGACAAAAATGAAGCAAATTTTGCCCTTAAGAAGCAAACAATACAATCAGAAGAGATATGGACATATATATGTAGGCACATTATAGACACAATATATGCAGAAATATAGATTCGGAGGGGAAGGCCTAACAGAGGCAATCATGTAGAAGGTGGTGTTTCAGCTAAGCCTTGAAGGAAACTAGGGATTCTAAGAAGCAGAGGTAAGGAAGGAGTGAGTGCATTCCAGGAATAGGGCACAGCCAATGCAAACATATGGAGATGGGAGATAAGAGTATTGGGTGAGAAGTAGTAAGGCCAGTTTGGCTGGGTCATAGCATGCATGAAGAGAAATAACTTGGAATAGGGCTGGATATGTTGGTTAGGGCTAAGCTATGAAAAATGTTAAACATCAGTTAATATTTGATTCTAGAGGTAACAAGAAGCCACTGGTTGAGTGGGTCAGCACTTCACTTTAAAGAAAATCACTTTGATGGCTGGGTGGAGGATGGATACTATTGCAAGACAAGGAGGTAACAAAGGCCTGAACTAGGGTTGTGGTTACTGGAGGAGACAGTTGTGTTAGATGCTGTGGAGGTAGAAATGAAGGGGATTTAGCGACTGCTTGGATATGTGGGGTGTGAGGGAGAAAGAGGATTCAAGGAGGACAGAAGTTATAAAACTGGAAAGATGGTGGCACCCTCAAAAAGAATAAGGGAAGTTTAGAACAGGAATGGGTTTGGGGAAAAAGTTGTTTTTGGATATGCTGAATTTGAGATGCCTATGAGTTACCTAGTTTTAAATATCCAATAGGCAACTGGTGATGGGAAACTGAACCTCAGGAGAGACTAATCCTTAATATATAGATATGGGAATCATCAGTATGGAGGATAATTAAACCCACAGGAGCCAATGAGATTACCAAGAGAGTAAAGGCCCCAGGAAAGAATCTTGTGGGACACCCATTGTAGAAGGAATATGATGAACTGGCAGAAGTATCTGAAGAGTGGTCAGATAAGTAAAAGAACAAGAGAAAGCAGCTGCCAAAACTCAGGAGAATGTGGTTAATAGTATCAAATACCGAAGAGAATCAGGAATGAGAAGGATTGAGAAAAGGCTGATTCAGCAATTTAAAAAATCATTAGTACCTTTAGAGTGAGTAATATTAGGTGATCAGGTCCAAAACCAGATTGGAAAGGATTGAAGAGTGAGCCAGAGAAATGGAAACAACCATTGCAAATAACTTTTTCTAGGTGTTTGTGTGGCTGAGAAAGGGAGGAGAGAGAAAGGATAGATTAAGGGAATAGGGAGGCTTATTATTATTTTCTTAAAAAAAGGATTGGAGATGAGCTTGTTTGTAGGCAGCAGAGAAGCCAGCATCAGTAGAAAAGGAAAGATTGAAGAATGAATGGAATATATGAAAGGGTAATTTACTGGAGATTGAAGATGGGATAAAGGACACGTGTAATAAGGGCTGACCTTGGTGAAAAGGGCCGGATCATCAGAGACTGGAATAAAGGAGAATGGGAGATTATGTCAAGGGATTTTGAGATACAGGGAAGCAAAGAAGGATTTCATGATTAACAATAACTGTTTTCTTTAAGTGTAAGATATGGTTCTCAGCTGTGTGGTTTGAAGGGCGGATGATGTAGGAATTTTGCCAAGAGGCATGGGAACCACCACTGTGGGGAGTGAATCTATTAGGGAGGAGTAAAATTATTTTCTTGCTTATAAGGAGGGCCATGTTGAGGTAACAAATTTGAGACAGTTTGGCCTAACATCTTTCTTTAGTTTCATTCATCAATATGAGAGGTTTTCGGTTTAGTATGGCATGAATTACAATACAATAAAGGAGCAAGGGATTAGAGTATAGTAGAATACTAGAAGTTTGAAAAGTCAAATTATAGTTCACTGCTTTGATGCCAGATATACAAAAGAGGACATCGTTATTTTTATGCTTTCAAATTTATCTGGCATATTATCAGGAATGTTTTCTTTAAATCTATTTTTAATTTTTGTTTTGTTTTTTTTGAAGGCAATCAGGGTTACACAGCTAGTGTCTGAGGTCACATTTGAATTCTAGGGCTGATTATCCACTGTGCCCCCTAGCTACTCCTAAATGTATTAAGTCACAATTTAAGTTAGGTTGTGAATTAGGAGCACCCTTCTGAACCAGGAAGACCTGGATTTAAGTCCTATCCCTGACCAGTTCAAGGTGACCATGGGTTAAGTCACTTAATGTTTCAGTCAACTCTTTTAAGATTGCAGAGAAGGATAGAGCACTGACTGGCCTTGGATTCAGGAGGACCTGAGTTCAAATTCGGCCCCAGACACTTGACACTTACTAGCTGCATGACCCTGGGCAAGTCACTTAACCCTCATTGCCCTGCAAAAAAAAAAAAAGACATTACTTCCCACTACAGCAACAATTCACAATGGCAAATTTTTCTACTCACCCTTCCCCCTTCACAGGTTACCACTGATCCATCAGGGCCAAGGACTCCTGACCTTTCTACTCTTATAGATTATCCAGTATAGAAGTTTAAATTCTCCTTGATTAATGATAATAGATTATAACCTCCTTGAAGGGCTTACCATTTCTTTTATCTGTTATAACCCATAGAGCCTATAAATAAATCTGTTGCAATGGAATTTGGATATTTAATGCTTTGGATTTTCAAAAGGAATTTACCCAAATACTCAGTCTGTTTCTCACACCATTCAAAGATAAATGGCAATGCAGTGTAAGTTTATACAGATCATCAGTACTAGCTACAAAATCCCAGGTATGCTCTGTAATGCACATTCCTGTAGGATATTACATACTTCAAGGATCTATATCACTTCATCAGTGTGTATATGCCTTCACCCACCTCTTAGCATCTGACTTCACTAATTGTCATGGACAAAAAAATTAATAACCTAATGACCAACTTTCTTATAAACTTACTTTGCCCCGTCTGTACTCTAAGCCATTCCACTTTGGTTGGGAAGACCTAACAGCTTTGTACTCCCTTGGCAGTCTTCAAGAATCCAAAGTCATATCACACCATGATAAAGTATAAGAGTAGGATTTACTGGAGAATGTTACACAATAATAGACAGCATATAAAAATACTGTAAAGTTAGGTGGCGCAGTGGATAGAGTGCTGGGGCTGGCTAAAGTCAAGAAGACACATCTTCCTTAGTTCAAATATGGTCTCAGATACTTAGTAGATGTGTGACCCTGGGCAAGTCACTTAACCCTGTCTGCCTCAGTTTCCTCAGCTGTAAAATGAACTAAAGAAGTTAATGACACTCCAAAGAACTCAGTAAGTGTTGAACACAACTGAACAAGAATATAAAAATACAGAAACTGAAAAAAAAGGGGAAGTCATGTCAAGATTGTGATTATTTACTGGGGCAGCTAGGTGGCACAGTGGATAAAGCACCGGCCTTGGATTCAGGAGGACCCGAGTTCAAATCCAGCCTCAGACACTTGACACTAGCTGTGTGACCCTGGGCCAGTCATTTAACCCTCATTGCCCCGTCCTCCCCCCAAAAAAGATTGTGATATTTATCAATAATTAGACACACACATAAACAGCACAATCCGATTATTCCTTTACCTTTAGCATTTATTGATGTGGTGGGTAAAATACAAATAGAGAAACATACTTGACAGCAAGTTATCAAACAACTGATAGCCAGACTATAAAATGCATACAATTAAAAAAAATTTTTTTTTGTACAAAGAGCCCTTACTGTAATGGTCATTCTTGTCATATACCAGCAGAAGAGATACAAGGGATAACATCCCAAGTGATGTACCTCTTGATAGGCAGATGCAGTAGAGTATGCATATGATGCAGAAAGGGCTCTTGGGAACTATATAAAGAAAACACATTAAAAATCTTACCACAAAGTAGTACCTGAGTGATAAAGTTCAGTAAAGTGTTGGGGGAGTGGGGTGGAGGGTACTATTTTTGTTTTTTGGTGTTCTTTGGTCTGATATGGGGGTATTTAGTCAGGACGAATCTGGGAAGGAAGTTTCAAATCCAGAAACTTAGTGTTAGGCTGTTGATGTCTTTAGTCTGGAACATGAAACAAACTATCACTTCTCCCCCAACAATTCCATTACACTCCAATCACTAACCAGTCAGTTCTGTAGTTTTCCACCAAAAAGTACCCAAATATCTCAAGAAGCACGCATTTGCTCTGGCATCAATTAATCCTTATAGCTTTCACATGCTGTCAAGCATCCCTCTCCATGCTCAACATGGCAATATAAAACCTGAGTCAGTCTTTTCTGACATTTCAGTCAACTATGGTTAACTCACTCACATAGGGAAAGGAAATGGACACTGGGTGTTTTTTTAGTAAACATTATTCTCTTATTCCTTCCCTCTTTTCCCTACCCTCCCCAATTCCAAGTTTATATTAAATAGTTAAGAAACATTAAAATGGAGGGACTCACTCTTTCACTTAAAAACTACCCCAACTCTCACCCCAAGCCTCTCTATACATTATGGAGAATTACAGTACAAAGCTTGTTTGAAATTCAGATCCATAGAGGGGCACAAGGACAAAATAAAAATCAATGGTGTGGTGCAACATATTTTCTTAACATCAGGACGAAACATTTGAAAACTTGGTGTTAAAAGCAATTGCATGAGATTTCAAGAGGTATCAAAGTCACTGACAGCCCAGTGGAACCATTGCGGGTGTCTTTCTCACCACTGATGGATTGCATAGACCATAAATTTCCCCCATGCCCTGAAGAACATGTGTCCCACCCTAAGAGTCTCCCTTTCCTACCATAAATATTAAAAGTGCCAGCAAAAATAAAGATGAATCAGTTTCTGAGAGATAAAACATTGTTTCATTTAAATCTAACTATACGGTGATAAGGACGCCCCCTCCCCCAATTCCATGTCCTGAAGTAAGGGTTGTTAAAGGGGTCAAGAATTTGTAATCTAAGCTAGTTAAAAAGCTTAGACACCATAAGAGATGTTACCATGATTTTTATCTTAATCTACAGTCTTCAATAGAAGACTAATTATTAAGCTTCTGCCCTTTTCATTACTGATCAGATTTCAGCACTGGATAACCAGGAATACGAAATCAAAAAGATGTAAACTAAAATTCAGAAGCCATAAAAACAATGCCAGCTCACCTGACAGAAAAACAGTTTTATGTAATTGACATTGGCAGGAGTTCTCAAAAGAAAACATATGGATATGCCTAAGTGGGAAGAGTAAAATAAATCTCCAAAGTGTCTTCTATACCCAAAGACCATAAAAAGCTTTCCCCTGGGATGTTAGTTCACAAAGTAGCTTTAAGCTGAGTATTTCCTTGTAGCTGCTATTATAGCAGTACTGAGATCTGGTGGGAGAATTTCTTCTGTCAAGACGGAGTAAATTGAATCACTTTGAGAGTCAGAAGATTTAGTGTACCCATGCTTCAAATCTCACTCACTTATAATCTTTAAAAAGCTTGGGTAAATAAAATGTCAAACATCCCAGTAATTTTGGATCTAACAACAATGCCTTGGTCCATACTCTGTGGGTTAAGAGACAGAGGAGGAGTTAAGGCAACGAATGCAGGGGATGTGGTGTGGTTCACATGAGATGAACTTGGACTATTGCATAGATTTGCAAATCAAGTGCTGTAGGCAGCTCTCACTGAAGTCAGGATCCAGCAGGCACTAATACTTATAAAACCAGAGACAGCTCTAGATTGGCCTGTATGAGCAGTGAGCTAATTAGTACACAGCCAAGATAATACAATTTAAGGCAGAAAGAAGGATATGTCTACGGCCTTACCTAGATGCTGTCCCAGTTTAGTCCTTATCAAAGAAGTCACAATACTATTACCATGGTGTAGTGCTACCAGGCTGGTGTGAATAGGTACCTCTAATGTGGCATTGAGCATGGAAGTCTGGTGAAAAACAAGAAAAGGACCTAGCACAAACACTGACTTGCAAAATTAATTCAGTGATCAACACCACTTACCAAAGCTGCAGATGCTGACTAGATGGGCATAAAATACTTTTGGGAAGGTTAAGAAGGAGAGCATTCTCTCCAAGTTCCTACACCCTCCCCAAACCCTCAAAAACAAATCTCAAATAAACTTTAAACAAATAATGGGCAAAATCCCTCATAAACAACACAATCCGAATTCCCAGAGATGGTGTACAGTTGTGTATCTGTATGTAATCATTGAATTGTTGGTTTACCAACAGCTTAGCACCACACAGAAAACACAACAAAATCAAAAAGCCACCAAGTGCCATTCAAGTTGAGAAGCATTACCAGTTACGGTCCTCAGAGTTCCTTATTTTACACAACACAGAGCAAGCAAAATTTAGTAAAGAAACAGCCCAAGAAATCCGAATTGCATATAAATTTCTTCAGTCTAATTCTTTCAGTTAGGAAATTTCACCTACTGGGTCAACATTTCTCCCTCCATATTTTTTAATCATTATCACATCAAGCTTTCACAAATGACTCCAAATTTGGACCATGCAAATGATTTCCAACAGGACTCCTTTGATCTGTAAGCCTCTCCAGTAGGGTTATACATGTAATTCCAATCTCCCTTGCCTGCTTCAATTAAAACAAACAAAAAATCACTTCTTCCTTAAGAATATTGGTGGAAAGGATGCTACATTTAAAAATCCAAGACTATTTCTCAAGATACAATGAAAATCTACATTGCACCTTTAGTCAGCCAGCTCTCCAGCAAGGCATGAAAATTTTATGTGACTAAGCACTGCAAAAATTTTGAGGTTAGAAAGATACTTGCCAGAATTGGCTTTAGGTTAACAGCTACTTGTAAATGGTAAGATTTTCCTCTTCACCAAATATGTTCACTTTTGAAGCATAGAATTTAAGGGTCAGTAGGAAATGTTTTTTTTAACCACCTTTTAATTTTTTTTAACTCTCCTGACAAGTTCCCACCAAAGTTCCTGGAACCAGAGACCCTGAGCAAGACCCATATCGATGGATAGGCTAAGTATGACTATGTCCATGGCACATACTGGTTTAACCAAGTAACCACACCCAAATGGCATTCAACATACATTCTGGGAAGAAACTGTTTCCTTTCAACAATCTCACATTCATAATACAATTTAAAATATAAATTTTCTAAATTCCAAATCACAATTCCATTTTTTAAAATATCCTCCAGTGTTTTCTCTGACAGTACCCAGATCAATATATATGTACTGGATTTTGCTACACAGAACATGGTACTGATATATTCCAGCTCCCACAGGAAACTATAAAAATGTTCATATATGGGAGCTTTTCTGCACAAAAGACCAGCTTGTTCCATCCATCCCCCCCCTCCCCACGCAACTTTTATTCTTTATTTCACAAGGACTTAAAATTGGGGTGGGGGGAAATAAAAATAAGTTTTTAAATAGAACCGGGCAAGTTAGGACAATGAAAGAACTGCTGAGAAGGCTTTGACTGGAATTTAGAGAGCTGCTGCCACATCTAACAGTTTACATTCCACCACCAATTACATCATATACAAAGGGGAAAATACTCAACAAAACCCACATACAGTCTCTTTCCTTCCTGTTAAAAAGCTGAGACACGCTATACTCCCTATAGTAAAAACTGCATGAGAAAAAGGAAGGCTAAGGTGAGGTGAAACATGATTTTAAAAAATATACAAATAAAAGAAAAAAATGAACACATACACACACAAAAACCAAAAGGTCTCAACACTTCAAACTGTCCATGGCCTCCAGGCCTAGGCCAATAGCCTTCTCCCTGCTCCCCCACCCCCCAACTTCTCTCCCTCAAGTCAATGCTGTTTTAAATCAATCCAGCAAGACTCACAACCCTTCCCCAATTATATATATGTATATATAAAAAACTTAACATAACTTATTTTTAAATTACTTTTTAAAAGATTTTATGACGTTTAAATACTTCCTCTTTTTTGATATATTAAAAACCCAATATTTCCACAAGTTTTGCTTTTTGTTTGAAAGAAGTTACGTTTTAGTCCTGACAGGAAAATATGGGGGCTGGGTAGGGGAAAATAACCACCAACACCAACCACCCAGCTAGGAGACACAGGAGCAAAAAACAGAGGAAGTGTTTTCAATCCTTCACAGCTTTAAGGAATTCTCACTTCTCTAATACCAGTAAAAACTATAATAAAATAGTTATTTCTGAGGCAGTGGATATAACAACATCCTACCTTCTACACCCTCCCTTCCCTGGCCCAAGGAGGGTGACAAAAATTTCATATATGGAAAGTAATTTTCTTAGTCCAGACTCAGTAGTAAAAAAAAAAGGGCTTCTCTTTTCTTCTTTACTTAGGAAGGGGTGGGAGTGGTGGAGGAGGTTCTGATGGTAAAGGAGGTGGTCGGGGTTTGTCTAAATTGCTTGCTCTGGAAGGGACCCCACTAGGTCTTGGATTCAGGTATTCGCCATAAGAGTGAACAAATTCATATGCAGAGGGCTGCGTAGGCTGCATGCCCTGGGCACTAAGCAGCGAGTGGAGCATGTTAACAGTGTCCTGATAGTCTATTGTCTGGGTTGCATTGTGTCCATTTGCTCCAGTGGAGCCTTTGTCCGATTTCACATGAGGGGCTCGGGAGAAGGGGAGGCTGCTTGTGTCTGAGCTATGCCCAGGCAACTGTGTCATTGCAGGGAGAGAGGGGAAGGAGAAAGTCATAGAGGATGATTTAGAGGTCTTGCCAATTTTGGCAGGGTGCTCATACATTCCTGCAGACTCCTCAGGAAGGGGCCTTTTACGGGCTGAACTAGAGGAGGAAGAGGAGCCAGACAAGTTGTAGGCTTTGTGGGCCAGCATGCTTGACTGGCTGCTATGTTTTGAGTCACCCAGTCGCTTGTTCCCAGCACCAACTGGAAGCTGGGAGTGGGAGTGTTTGTGTGAGTGGTGATTGTGGTGGTGGTGGTGGTGATTAGCTGTGTGGACCTTGTGCTTCTCCTTGTGTTCCCGGGCCTTTGCCCCAAACTCATCCACAGAGCTGTGTTTATCAGCTGCTGTGTGAACTTTAATACGCATTTTTATCTCCTCTGATTTTGCAGAAAGGGTTTTATCTCCTCCCCCTACCATGGGGATTCTCATTTTGAGGGCTGCTTTGTCTGCCTTTTCCAGACTAAGGCGGTCTGGGTTTTCAGAACTTTCCATAGGAATTTTCAGAATGCCAGAGGAGGAGTGGCTCTCTTGCTGAGCCAAGAGATTCTGGGCAGCATATGCATACTGTGACTTCACATTGGCCTCCATGTTCTCTAGCTGTCGCTTCTGAGCAGCCAATTCCTCAGCATGCTTAGCTCGGTATTCCTTCAGAGACACCTTTGCGGCCGGTGCACTTTTGCTACTCTGCTTCTGAGAAACAAATGTGGCTGGGTCCTGTTGCAAAGAATGGTCAGCTCCCATAAGTGCCAGATGTTCATTATTCCGATGACCCTGAGTAGATTCCAGCTTGAGGGAGTGCTGTGAAGGCAGCCAGTGGTCAGCCTGTAACATCTCCATGCTGCTTAAATCACTGGGGGACTTCTCCTTGGCTGGGAGAGAAGGCACGGTGCTTGTTGTGTTCGAAGTTGACATGCTCATTAAGCCTGCAATATTCATATCTGAAGAGCTCCTGGAGATCATGCTGAGGATTGCCTGCTCTGAAAGGGAGTCATCTTCTCCTGGTTCACCTGATTTCGATTTCCTGGCAGCCTGGCAAGCCTGAAATTAAGCAGATAACAGTTAAATATTCATTCCAAACAAGTCCATCATATAAGAATAAGGCAATTATGTGATTTGGATTTAAGTCCTTGGTTCCAAGTCTGACACAGGTTGTATGACCCTAGGCAAAGGCACTTGATTCCTAGATCTTAGAAAAGACTAATTTTTAAAGATGAAATTGCTAGAGCCCTTCCATTTTTAACTACTTTGTATTTGTTTTGTATGTACTTACCCATGTATGTTAACTTCCTCAGTACAATGCAAGCCCCCTGGGTGTAAAAGGATTGTTTCATTTTCTAAGTTTGTATCTTTAGCAGGCAGGACAGTTCCTGGCACATCAAAGGCATGTCTCAAAGCTGACAAATCTGCATTGGTAGAGGGAATTTCTCACTAGGAGCTTCCTCCCCATTGAAGAAATCTGATGTCTGATGGACTTAGTGTCCTTAGTGTCGGAGATCTAAGGACTCTGCTGCATACTTGGAAGATGTAACAAGGAAGTATACAAAGGACTCCAATGAGTAAATCCACTCCCTATGCTATTATCACTAATAGGGGATTAAAAAAAGAAAAGAAAAAGCACTAGAAGAGAAACCAGGGATTTGAATTCTAAATGCCTGTGTCTCTACATAAGTCACTTAACCTAAGCCTGTTTTCTCATTGGAAAATGGGAATGATATTTATGCTACCTACCTCCTGATCAAATGTAATTTGTGAAAGTACTTTTGAAAACAATACAATACTAGGTGACTTTAAGATTTCAGCACTTAGAGTGATTTGTACAAAGCAGCTCAATAAATACTTGTTGAATAACAAAATTAAGGTTTTAAAGTCAGAAGTCAAACCACATAAACTTGCCAGTGATCAAGGCAACCAAGAAATGAATTTACTTTTGCCTAAACAAAAAGCACTCAAATGAAAGACTGCTCCCCAAAATGTTGTAATAAGAGAAATGCAAAGCAAAACAACTCTGAATTCACCTCACAGCAAACTGGTAGGATGACAAAAGGTGACAAAATAGGCACACTAACACACTGTTGAAGATATGAATTTGTCCAGCCATCCTGGGAAATTTGGAATTGAACTGACAAAATGACTAAAATATGCATACCCTCTAACCCAGAGATCCCACCTTCTAGGAATCAATGATAAAAGAAACTAAAATCTGAAGTCAAATTTTCTACTTGACAAGGAATTAAACAAGTAAACATCTTTCTATTCAAATATAAGGTTCTGAAAAACCTTTCTACTAAAGTTGGAATCCACAAACAAGAAGATCAATAATAAAAAGGGCTTAATACACACCAAACTATCTATAGAGAGCAACTTTTGTAGCAGCAAAGAATTGGAAAAGTAGATGCTCAGCTATTGGAAAGAGTAATGGATGGGACAGCTAGGTGGCGCAGTGGATAGAGCACCAGCCCTGAATTCAGGAGGACCTGAGTTCCAATCCAGCCTCAGACACATAACACTTACTAGCTGTGTGACCCTGGGCAAGTCACTTAACCCTCATTGCCCCGCCCCCCCCAATTGCTACAGAAGTATGGGAAGGCTTATCAATTGATTAAAATTATATAAGTATCATGAGGAAAAATAATATACACGGTGATTTCAACATAAAGAACAAAAACAACAAAACTAACAGATGGTGGAGAGAAGCCAGGAAGTTGCCTGAGCTCTCCCTCATTTCCCTCAAAAAACATTAAATCAGGGCAGCTAGGTGGCACAGTGGACAGAGTACCAGCCCTGGAGTCAGAAGTACCTGAGTTCAAATGTGGCCTCAGACACTTGACATTTACTAGCTGTGTGACCCTGGGCAAGTCACTCCAATTGCCTCACTTAAAAAAAACCCCAAAAAACAAAAAACATTAAATCAAGTTTCTAAACAGATTCTGAAACTACAGAACCTACAAAAAGACAGTGAGAGACAATCTTCCAACTTGATATAATTGAGAAGACTTCAGGAAAGGTCAGTTTCACTTGGGCAAAAGGGGAGCCCAATGTAGCTCAGTGCAGGACAATGTAGCACAGAGGGGGTCTGGGCAAGTCACCAGAAGGCTCTTGGCCACAGCAGAGCAACCGAAGCCCCTTGAGCCAGGTTCAGCAAGCTGGTGGCTGCAGCAGGCCAGTTGTGAGATCTGCCAGCACCAGATGAGAGGGCAGGCTGCCAGCTGGAGGGCCACCTATGGGACAGGCACAACGGGACCAGGCCATCCCAGCGCTGGGAGCAAGTGCAGAGAGCAAGCAGGGAGGAATCCACAAGCCACAGAGGCCTCAGAGTAGAAAGCCAGTGACCCGGCCCCTATCCCCCAGCACAAGAAGCTTGAAACAGTGGCCCTTGTGCCCCAGGAGTAGACCTCAACTTAAAAATAGTCACAATATGAGTAAGAAACAGAAAAGGGCTCTTACCATCAAGAGCTTCTGTATCGACAAGGAAGAGCAAAACAAACTCAGATGAGGACAATACTTTCAAATTGCCTACATGCTTCAAGAAGGAAGATGAATTGGTTTCAAAACCAAAAAGCCTTTTTGGAAGAGCTCAAAAAAGATTTTAAAAATCAACTGAAAGAGGTAGAAGAAAAAATGGGGAGAGAAATGAAAGCAACACAAGAAAATTATGAAAAAAAAAAATCAACAGCTTAGAAAAGGAAGCACAACAAATCAACAGCTTGAAAAAGGAAACAAAGACTGACTGAAGAAAACAATGCCTTAAAAAATTCAATTGGGACAGATGGAAGTTAATAACTCCATGATGTACCAGGAATCAAACAGAATGAAAAAAATGTAAAATACCTCATTGGAAAGACAACTGATCTGGAAAATAGATCCAGGAGAGAATTTGAGAATTATTGGACTACCTGAAAGCCACGATTAGAAAAAGACACTAGACATCATATTCCAGAAATTTATCAAGAAGATCTGCCCTGATATTGTAGAATCAATCAGAGTATAAAATCATCATTTAAAGAATCCACTGATCACCTTCTGAAAGAGACCCCAAAAGGAAAACTCCAAGGAATTATTGTAGCCAAATTCCAGAATTATCAGGCGAAGAAAATACTGCAAGCAGCAAGAAAGGAAACCATTTAAATATCATGGAGCCACAGTCAGGATTGCACAGGACCTGGCAGCTTCAACATTAAACGACTGCAGGGCTTGGAATATGATATTCAGGAAGGCAAAGGAGCTTGGATTGCAACCAAGAATCAACCACCCAGCAAAACTGAATATTCTCTTTCAGGGGAAAAGATGGACATTCAATGAAACAGGGACTTTCAAGGTTTCCTGATGAAAAGACCAGAACTGAATAGAAAATTTGATTTTAACATACAAGATGAAGGATTCTGATTTTTAGTCCACTCTGCTATAAAAAGGTAAACAGGGAAAAAGTTATTCAATAAGGTTAAACTGTTTACATCCCTACACGAGATAATACTTATAACTCTTGAGAACTGTATCTCTATTTGGGCAGACAGGAGGAGTATACATACAGGTATAAATATAAATTGTCTTTGATGTGATGATATAAAGAAAATTAAGGGGCAGCTAGGTAGCACAGTGCATAGAGCACCGGCCCTGGATTCAGGAGGACCTGAGTTCAAATCCGGCCTCAAACACTTAACACTTACTAGCTGTGTGACTCTGGGCAAGTCACTTAACCCCAGCTGACTCACCCCCCCCCCAAAATAATAATAATAAAGAAAATTAAGGGGTGAAAAAAGATAGTGTATGGGGAGAAGAGGAAAGGGGAGGTGGAATGGGGTTAATGACACATCATATGAAGAGGTACAAAAAACCTATTACAATAGAGGGAAAGAAGGGAGAGGGTAAGCATTGTTTCAACCTTACTCTCATCAGATTTGGTTCAAAGAGGGAATAACATATATGCTCATTTGGATAAAGAAATTTAACTTATACTTTAAGGGAAAGGGGAAAAAGGGGTGGCACTGATAGAAAGGAGGGCAGAAGAAGGGGAGAAAAAGGGAGAAGGGCTGATTGGGGGAGGCAGGGGTCAGAAGCAAAATGCTGGTGAGAATAGGGTGAAAATAGGAAAAAAAGGGAAATAGGATGGAGGGAAATGGTAATAATAACTGAATGTGAATGGGATGAACTCTCATAAAATGGAAGCAAATAGCAGAGTGGATCAAAAATCAGAATCCTTCAATATGTTGTTTACAAGAAACACATCTGAAGCAGAGAGATCACAGAGTAAAGGCAAAAGGTTGGAGCAGAATATATTATGCTTCAGTTGAAGTAAAAAAAGCAGGGGTAGCAATCCTTAGCTCAGACAAAGAAAAAGCAAAAATAGATCTAATTAAAAGAGATAAGGAAGGAAACTACACCTTGCTAAAAGAAAATGAAGTAATATCAATACTAAACATATGCACTGAGTGGTATAGCATCCAAATTCTTAGTGAAGTTAAATGAGTTACAAAAGGAAATATATAGCAAAACTGTAATAGTGGGGGATCTTAACCATACCTTTCAGAACTAGATATATCTAACCACAAAATAAATAAGAAAAGTTAGATATGATAGACATCTGGAGAAAACTGAATGGGGGTAGAAAGAAATATACCTTTTTCTCAGTTGTACATGGAAAATACACAAAAATTGACCATGTATTAAGGTGCAACAACCTCAGAATCAAATGTAGAAAGGCAGAAATAGTAAATGCATCCTTCTCAGATCACTATGCAATAAAAATTGAACGAGTGGGTCAAACAAAAACAAATGAAAGTGAACAACAGGGACATTGTAACGACCAAGTCCACCTCAAAGAGGACATAGGAGAATGCACTACCATTTGTGGTGTGTGGATGATGGGAAGAATTTTGCATATAATGTCAACTTGGATGATACAAAATCAGGTTTTTCTTTCTTTTTTAATTCTGTCAAAAGGAATGACTCCATGAGAGAGAGGGAGATGAAAATATACTGGGAAATGGAATCTTTGTAATAACATAAAAAATATTAACTTAAATTTCAATGAAAATCAAAAAACATCAACAAATTCAACTCAATTGAATATAAACAGCTGTCTGTAGAAAGGGCACCTGTGAGGTCTGAATAGGTAGGAGGGGGGAGATTTAATAAGTGTAGACAATAGATAAAGCCTAGTAAGTAAATAGTTGTCCTATTATGCCTGATACACTTCCTCCCTCAAATTTTTGGGTTGACCTGGCTATGAAACTGTTTAAGACAGAGGAATCAATGAGGTGACTTCTAAATATAGACCTCTGAAAGGCAAGCTGATTTCAAAAATAATGAACTCACATGTCAAGTTTGTGAGAAATAAGGAAATATGAAGTCAAACTTTCTGCTCGAATAATAAAATTCTTCCTTTTACACACAATCAAAGTTAAATTGGAATCTACAAACTGAACCTTGGTAACATCCATTTTCAAAAGTGTTTCTAACAGAAAATAATCTTCAGTAAAATAATCTTCAGTGACTGATAGCAGTTTCTTTTCATCATGGCACCTAATACAGGACTCTGCACGGAATGAACATTCAAATCAATGTTTACTGAATGACTGTCCCATAATAGTTCAGTTACACAATCCCTAAGAACTCCTATCACTGCCCACTGTCCCTGGTTTCTGAGCCAAGGCACAACTAATTGCATAACTATAAAAAGGGAAATTCCAAGCTTAGTATCCCATTCAATTTCTGTGACCTAATCCAGTCAAGAAAAAATAAATGGCTTTGGTCCATCGGGCTCATAATAACACTTACCCTCCAATTCCTAATGCGCTTGAGCCTGTTAGGGGTTTTCTCAAGGATCTGTAGGAATTCATGAGTCAGTTCTGCAAATTCAAAAGAGAACACTTGAAAAACTCATAAAGAAGATAACTGAAGCAAAATGATTTCAATTTTTTGGCTAGCTTCCTCTGTGTACAAGTAATGGTTAAGTGTAAAAGAACAATAAATTTGTGCTAAGATCTGTGTTAGAATCTTAGGTCTACCACTACGACCTTGTGAAAGGTAACCAACTTCTCCTAGCCTTAGTTTCCTAATTTATATATGTATGTATTAGAAGGGTTGGGGAAGCGGTGGGGTGGGTGGGTGGGGGGTGGAGAAGGTTGGAGGACAGAAAGGGCCACAGCTCAGATTTGTAATTTCATCTGGGACAAAAACTCCATCAATGGGAGAAAATCAATTCAAATGCAACTTAAGAGTCTAGAAAGTTGCCTAAAACACTAAGCAGCTAAGGAATTTGGCCAAGGTCACCTAGATGGTTTGTGTCAGTCTCCCTGTCCTCAAAGCAAGAACCCTATCCACTGTGTATCATAAAAAAACCCATCCACTGTGTACCATAGGCTTTGTAAAACACCCATTTCTATTTATATTATAGGACTTTTGAAATGATCAAATAAAAATTTATATAAGCCATAAAAGGTCACTATAAATGTAAATGTCAGCTACAACCAACTTCATTAACATCATCATTACCATCAACAGCAAGAAGAAAGGAACCTAGAGTAAAATTTGTGGCCACTGAGCCTCAAATGTTGATAAGGACTAGAAACACTACAGTATAGGAAACCACAGGTAAAAGCAATTTTTTGGATGAGTCTCAGTAACAGAATCAAGTGAAAATTATTTTTAGGGGTCCTTCTCTAAAACTCACCATCAAGAAGCTCCAGGGTTACTGTGACATCCACATACTCCCACCAGTGTTTCCCATCACTGGAGACTGGGATCTCCCAGTTGGACCACTTACAGGCCAGGTGAATGCAGACACAAGCCACCACAGGAGGTGTATACTGCAGGCTAAATGTGGTCAAGTGCAGGCTGATACCAATCGGAGGGAGAGAAACAGAAAGCCATGAGCTCTCAAGCCTGAACCCAAAATTTTCTGCTAAATAAACATTGGGAAAGAAAAACAGGTAAAAATGCTCAGATTCAATAATCATAATGGTCTTGCCACCAATTCACCTACATGCAAGATTTGAAGATTCCCCCTTTTTTGCTTAAACCACTTCAAGTCTGTCTTTCTGAGAATGTGTCTACTGATTGACAATGCTAACATGAATAAAATAATCCCTTTCTATTGTTTTAGAGCAAGCCTAAACTATAATCTAGTAAAGAGCATTTGGCTGGATTCCTTGGAAGCATCCAGTTGTCAAAATGAGCTTTACTTAAGCTGAAAACAAGTTTAGACCTTTGGGAAAGTAAATAAGACACTCCTTTTGGCTGACCTGAGCTTGCCCTGTATATAATAAAATAATCAAATAAAGCAGTGAGGAAAACATTTGTCAGCAAATTATCACAGGGAACCAATAAAAATGTAATAATTCACTCTGCTTAAATTAACACAGTGTCCTTAAATTCTCATGTTCTGTGGCCTATTTCAAAATTATGAAACCTTCCATGCCAGGGCATGTGAATGGTAAATGGGAGGCGGTCTTTTTGCCTTTGTCAGCCAATGGATTAGAGGAAAAAGCAGATAAGTGACATAATCTATGAAAGTCCTGATAACTCTGTACAAACAGGAATGCAAGCTGTTTAGAGAAATGGTTCTCAGTGAATCTAGAATTCACAAAGAACTGCTACTGGTTTTTTTAAAGCCTTTATCAAAGAGGTAGGGCAGCTGAGTAGGCTACACAGTAGTATTGTTTTGTAAAGTATAAATCACCAGGGAAATGCATGGCACTCCATGGGAAAGGGGTCAGAAAATACAAATTAGTAAGCATATCATACATTTTTTGACAAGTTATTTCTATGCTAAGATAAACATTCTTGGATCCAGGCTTCCCAAGCCTCAGAAACTGAACTTTTGATCCATTTCTGTCCCTAGAATGCTGCTATCTCCAGCTCAAAAAACCCCATCCCACAACATAGGCAAACAAATGAAAATAAAAACCTGTTAGTTGCCATGAAGTAAGAAGTTTGTGCCAAGTCCTTGCTTGCTGGAAAAAAAAAAAAAGAAAGAAATTGGTAAAAGAGCATGTTAGTTGAAAATGTGATCCTATTTAGGTTCTCCTGAGAACAACTTATAGGAGGAGAGTCACTAACAAATTTTCACTATTAGCCCATTTTATATATTCTTCATGAAAGAGATCATAACCATATAGAAATGTGGGCTTTTTAAAACACAGAGGAAACATTATTAATGATGTGGAAAAAATTAAAACCAAAAAGAAATATGAAAAAGGGCACTGAGATGTCCTACAAAACTTTTACAAAAGGCAGATACGGCAACTGTTTGAGAGGGGAGGGTGATGATTCAGAAAAATCGATGGCTCTATGAGAGAAACCAATCCCTAAAATATGCAATCACATTAACAGACATTTAAAATAAAAACCCTACAATTTATCTGTAATTTCACCAACTAAAAACCTCAATTCTTCCTAAAGGAAAAAACTTATGTTGGATGATTCCTAGTAATTTGGCTTTTTCAACAATAGTAACATTTAATAACACTAAAATTTAATTAATTTTTTTTTCTTAAAAATACAATTAAAGAGTAACATTGCAAACTTCAAAGACCACTAGTGATCTGCAATTAAACTAAATTAATCCTGGAAGAAAAAGAAAGAATATTTAGAAATTATCTACCAGACTATTGTGTTCTCATATGGAGGATGGTAGTGACCAGAAAGATTAAGCAGAGAACAAATAAGCTTAACCAGGATAGAATAGGGTATAATGAAAGAAATTTTCTAGGTACAAAGGGTTGTTGGACATCATAAATACGCAAAAAGCTGGGAAGGTTTCCAACAGATAAGAGGCCAGTTTTCAAAAGAAATGAAAATAAGAACCATGAGAAAAATGCTCCAAATAACTAAAGAAAAATTAAACTAAAACAACTATGAGGTTTCACACCTCACAACCATCAAGTTGGTAAAGATTAACAAAAGACAGAAAAGTCAATGCTAGGAGGGAGATAAATGAATGTATTGTTGATAGAGCTCTGAATTGGTCCAACTGTTTTGGAAAGCAATTTCAAATAAGTTGATCTCATTAAGGTTCACAGAGGTTACTGAAAGAACCAACATTTTCATACAGCACTGAAAAAAGTTGCCTATCAAAACTGGAGAAATATAAGAAAATATGGTGGCATATGAATGTAACGAATGGAATTACAGTAATAAAGAACACACAAACAATTTAGGGAAAGATGGGAAGACATATGAATTGATACAGAATGAGGAAAGTAGAATCAAAAGATTATACAAAATGACTACAGTACTTAAAATATATTATTGCAATGGATAATCTTGATTCTAGAGAAAATGAATTTTTCCTATTGGCAGAAAGGTAGTAGACTATAAATCTTTATAGTGCCTGGCATATAGTAATGCCTCAAAGCTTGCTGACAGATAAGGAATGGTGCCTATGTTTTGGTTGCTTTGTTAGTCAGGTTTTCCCTGTTATAAGAGAAGATTCATTTTGGGGATGAGAGTGGGAAGGTACTTAGAGGTAAAAGATTAGTATAAAAAAGGCATCATTTCAATTTTTAAAAAGTTGGTGGGGAAGGGGCAGCTAGGTGGCACTGTGGATAAAACACCAGCCCTGGATTCAGGAGGACCTGAGTTCAAATCCAGCCTCAGACATTTGACACTAGCTATGTGACCCTGGGCAAGTCACTTAACCCTCACTGCCCCACTTTTTAAAAAGGAGGGTGGGGTTTAGGAAGAACTTTTTAAAAATAGTTTTCTCATCTATCTAGGAATGACTGAGTATGGCCTCACTAATGACAGAATAAGACTGCTTCCAGTATTATGACTTTTTGTTTTTGTTTTTTTTTTTTTGCAGGGCAATGGGGGTTAAGTGACTTGCCCAGGGTCACACAGCTAGTAAGTGTTAAGTGTCTGAGGTCGGATTTGAACTCAGGTCCTCTTGAATCCAGGGCCAGTGCTTTATCGACTGTACCACCTAGCTGCCCCCACTATTATGACTATTAAAACAATTACATTAAAAGGAAAGTTAAGCCAGGACTTCTATTTTAATTCCTGACAAATGAATGCTTTTGTAATGTGTGTACAAATGCCATGCAGAAGTACTATGCTTTACTGCAACATGAATCAAGTTAGATTCCTCAGTCTTGGATTTCTTACCTCGAACAAGTTGTGTGCACTTTACCACATGGGTGTGTGGGTGGTCAATTGTTATTTCAAAGCCTGAAAAAAAAATGCAGAAATAAGATTGGTTAACAAGCTAGATACTCAATATATTTTGCACCCCTTGCATCTGAGCAAGTAAAATGCCTCCTTCCCCTCCCCAAAATAATTGGTATGGGGAACAAGAGGTCCGCAGATAAGACAAATTCTCTATGTTGAATTATCTCCAGGGTTGATTTAATCTCTAGTTATAAAATTGAAAGGCCATTGCTATCTCTAGTTCTCCAAGTAATTAAGAACTTCTTCACTGTTGAAACACCACTGAAAACAAAATAATTTTTAGTCACAAACATAAGAACCTAGTGTAAAGGCCTGGGCAGCAGATGGGAGGGGGGGGGAAGGGGCAAATCCCTGGTACATTCTTTCTCAGGGAAATAAATAACATCAAAGATATTCCCCTTTCATTTCTCCATTCAAAATTTAAAATAAGGCATAACTATCTTCTGAAGTTAAACTTTAATCCAAAGAATTATTGTTTTTCTGTATTATTTTATCCTTCTTTCATTTACTATAAATGGTATCATACACTCAATACAGAATTTAGTGGAAAAACAGTGTTTTAAAATTGTTTTTTAAACATAATTTGCAAGTTTTGGAATGCATATTTCCTTGATTCAGGTGCATCCCCAATAAGGAAAAAGTTACATCATGGAAGCTCTTCTTTGTAAAATAAGACCATGGGCACAGATAATAGAACTATTGGTTATATGTTGGTCTTTACATCAATGTTACACATACAAAATAAATAGCTTTGTATCAGCTAAAATCTCACTCTTAAAAGGGAGTATTTAGATTTAAAACTAGATTGAACCTTAAAAGGCCCAAGAGTCCAACCCTCTTATTTTACAGATGAGGAAACTGAGGCTGCTAAAAGGTTCTGACTTGTACAGTCATGAAAAGCTATTAAGTACCTGAGATAGGATTTGTACTTAAGTATTCCTAATTCCTAGCCCAGAACTCCAGCCACTGTGCCACTTGGCTCATTATTTACCTTTGACAGAGCTAACTACTCAAACAATGAAAAAACCACACTATTTCAATAAAAAATGTTTTCCTTTGATATCCCCTGTATTTTATTTTATGCATTTTAAAACATTCTGAGAAGGGGTGGATAGGTTTTCAGCAGACTGCCAAAGGGGATCATGAAGCAAAGGTTAAGAACCCCCGATCTAGTCCTGTGGGAACAATTTCTGATTAAGATACTTTTAAATTTCAATTCAATATGCCTTGTAACATTATTTTATTAGAAATATAATCTCTTTAAATATAATTTTAATTATTTTAAGGTAAAACTTTAATACAACTCCCATTTTATAACAGCAATGACTGAAAAAAGTATTAGATTCATAGAAAAACAACTCCACGACCAACTTTTCAACAACACATCTTCACATGGTAAGGTATACCACATAGTAAATTTGCCTCCTGAGACAGGACCAGAAAGAAATCTTGGTTATTTAAAAAAAAAAAAAGAAAGAAGGAAAATTTCAGGTTCAAAGGCCTAGTGAAATGTTAAATTATCTTTTAAAGATGGTAGCGTGTTAAGAGATCTTAGTGCTATTCCAAATGCAACACCTATAGGGGAGTCCCTTTGCCTCCCATTCTGCTGTCCAGGCTGGTCAGAAGACCCAGTAGAAGGGTTTGTTACAATTTAAAGACGAACATCAATATCCAGAGCCCAATGGCCAAACAGAACACAAAACCTATGGGGAAAAAGCAGACAGGTTTTGTAGACCTGGATTCGTTTTTATGCTGCCATTTATCAAAAAACTAAAAATGCATATTAAACCTGAAAATCACATTAAATGTAAATATGAACCACAAAGCCTGTAAGGAATCCGTTGTTTGAGGTCTTGCTTTTTCAGGGGCCAGGTGTATATTATCCTTCATCTGTGGAGCAGGACATAGGTTAGCTTAGGCCCTCAGCTCTGCAAACTCTTCACAGTCTGGGTGAAGCCCACAGGTGGCAGCCCGTCCGCTTTTAAAACTTACCCAGGGTCTGCAGTATTATGCTCTCTAGAATGACCAGGTCTTGGACTTGTTGCAGGTAAGCCTGGGGTTGAGAGGACAGGCAGGTTACTCACGAGGAGGCACTCTATAAAGCCTGAAGAATTATAACAATCTCTCTTGGGATGACCAGGAAAAACAGGAAGTAGAATCTTATCCCATACATAACACTAGAGGGAATTATCAAAGATTCCCCTAAAAAATGAAAGGGCCGAATGCTAAAAAAAAAAAGTATTTTGTTAAAAGATGACTTAGTACAAAAGCCTCATGGATTCAATTCATTTCCCAGGGTGGAGTGTAATATTATTTTGGCTTATAAGATGTTACCAAAAGTGAATAAATTTGCCTCAAATACTTTGCTGTTAGATAAAGTTTTCCCTTTTAGAGAGGGTAAGGAAAAGTGTTGTGAGGAATGAGTAATATGTTATTTAATCCTCCTCAGAAGACCGCCTGGATGGCAAATGGTGTGGTCTAGGAGAAAGCACACCAGATTTGAGAGCCAAAAGAGCTGGATTATAGACTCAATTTTGCAACTGATTATATAATCTTGGGCAAATTTTTTTCTATACCATTTTCCCTTTCAATAAAAAAAATTGCCCTTTTCCCCCCTTCCCTTTGTGAGATTCAAATAAGATGAGATATGAAAATATTTTGGGGGAAAAAGGGTTTTTCTCCTGCTTGCTTACTGGGCAAATGGTAATCCAGAAGTCTTAGAAGAATATAGCATACTCATGACTTCTAACTATAACTATTCTCATGTAGAATTTTAAAGGGAGAGGGCTAAGGAAGACAAGACAGTCCATGACTCGAAAAAAAAATACACTTTTGACTTGAAAAAAAAAATACACTTTCGGGAGATGAAGCAAAAACCTACCTTTCTCCACATGGTAAAGAAGAAAACCCTCATTTCAGAACCTATGTTAGTATCTTTACCCCACACCTGCCACCCTGACCACTAAAGCCAGTACAGATGTGCTCTGCTTGAGGAAACCCATTTCAAGAAATTCTAAATGTTTAAAGATTCAGCCATTCCTTTAATAGTCAGTGCCCACTGTACCCTTGAGATAACTCAATTTATACATAAACTGTTAGAAACATAAAGCAAGTCACAACTCAAAAACAATCCCTTACCTCACTTCTAGTGTCAGGAAGTGCATCCAGAGGGTGGAGGCAAGCATGCACTACCTTGATTACATGTTCTAGTTTTCGTGGTTGTTCCTCTACTTTAGCTGCCAGAAAAAGGGCTGCTGGAGCAACACTCTTAAAGAGGGGGAAAAAGGAAGAGATTTGTTATTTATTTCTAAGACTAAGTCTACACACACAAAAAAAACCCCAGATGTTTTGTGCTTTAATTTCCTGTCTCTTTTAAAACTGTTCCTACTGACCACATGAGAAGCTTTTAGTTAAGTACTTAAGGGTAATAACCTTTAGAGAAGAACTTTAGTATTTTCTGTTAAAGCTGTCCTCTTAAAGTTTTCAAATCCTAACCAAAGTAGCCTACTCACTATTGACCAGTCATTAACTTAAAACTCAAGGCCAAATACAAAATGCCCAGGTAAAACAGAAAACAAAACAAAATAAAACAAAAGCCTATGAACAGCCCATGAAAATCCACGCCAAGGAAGGTTGAGGCCAAAGTAACACCGCCAATTAAACTATTTATTAAAGACAATGTTGTCTAAGGTTTTCTCTGTATATGTATACATACATAGAGAGCGCTTTTCCATATATGTGGAAACATGAAAAATAAATTAGACCTTTAAATATAAAAAGGATGCTTTTTTCACCTGAAGAGTAATTTTACCCATATGAATAATCAATACCAATAGTCGGGGTTTATATTTGTGTATTTGTAATTCTTCTGGATTTTTATTGATTCTATAGCACTGCATGAGAAAATTGTACAGCCACTGGTGACAGCGCTCTTATTTCCATTTTTAGAAGTTGGCAATTACTTTAGTAGTTTGTCTTTTAAAGCATACTTTTATATACTTCTAACAGGCTGAAAAATCACATGTGGCCTAGCTTAATTGAAACAAGCAGCAATCTTAAAAGTTTTTGGTTTGTGCCACTAACATTCTCCTTGTTCAACCCCAAATATATGTGGCTTTGCCTGTTGGATTAATGTCATCCCAAACATGAGCAGCATGAAGACCTTGAGCTGATGAAAAAAAATGGGGGGAAGCCCTTTAAAAAACAAAAACATTTATGACTCACACTGCATAAATGAACAGTCCTTTACCATCAATTTTCTATCATCCATGCTAATAAAAATATCATTGAACTAAAATTAAAACTACATACTGATTACATATGACTTTACCACATGCTCCTATATAAAGCTACCTATTGTTTTTACTCTTGATTTACATGATAAAATAGGATCAGGACAAACCATATGAATTAAATATTAAATTTACTAAGAAGTTCACTATTAAAAGATATTCAAAAGATTTCTTTAAAATTAAAATCCACTCATTACTTTATCCATTTCATAAATATGGAATTTGACATATTAGGTTTGTTTAAAGCAAGGTACTGTAAGAAAATAATGGGTTTTGGAAGGCCCAGAGGCCCCCCTTGAGATTATATTAAGATTGATTAGATTTACTTTGCTGATTGACTCACTAGGAGTTAACTTGATTGGAACCACACCTATCTGAAGGCCTGGCCCTTAGGGGGTGTTCTCTGAACCTGGCACATTCTGCTCATGGACCACCCTCAAGTCCAGTAAACCAATAGACTTGAAGGATGCTAGCCAATTAGTTTTGAGCAGTATGGTGGAGGACAGGTCTGAACTCCAGGCTTGATAGGCCTTTTCTTAAATTTCTTACCCCGGGGTTCTTTTTACTATAATAATGGTTAATGTCCAAAACTGGTGCTAAAGCTTCTAATTTATAAGTAGCAAGTGTATTAGAAACCCCAGCTAATTTTCCCTAAAGGTGGGACAGAAATAAGGTGACCACACATTTAATTTTACATATCACAGTAAAGAGATGAGGGGTTTTGGGGGGCACCTAATTCTAATTATGACTTATTTTGGCTTATATTTATTAGTACATACTGAGAGATGGCAAGGGATGAATCAGCTGTATTATGAGAGAATAATTTAATAATCCATTTCTTGGGGGACCCAGAGATCACTTTCTCAATCTTTTCTCCCCCACCTCCACAAAGTCCAGTTCTCCTAGAGAAACTTCACCAAATCTAATCAAGGACAAACACAAGGAAAGAAAAGGAATGGAGATTCTCTAGAGTTCATTTTAATGTAGACCACCTTCAAATCATGTCAAACAATGGAACTGAATGATGCTAACCAATTACTTTGATCAATGTATAAATATCAAAAGAAAATTAAAAAGCCCTTGGAAGACAACATGGGAGGTCTTCTGGGGCTTCTAGGGCATCTTCTGAATTTCTCTTGGTTCTATGAGACCACATGCTCTCTCTCTCTCTCTCTCTGGGAGTTAGCATGGGTCTTTTGCGGCTTTTCTCCTGCTTGAGCTAACCATCATGCTAAGGTTCTCTCCCTGCTTTCTCTATCAGGTGGCCTGAGACCATGAGAAGTTAAGGAGACGTGATCAATCCGTTACTGGCATAATATTGATAAATTAATATAATAGCAATGGGGACAGCTAGGTGGAGCAATGGATAGAGCACCGGCCCTGGAGTCAGGAGTACTGCCTCACTATATATATAAAAAAGCAATGAATTTTTTTCAAAACACAAAACCATGCCCAAAAGGCTATAAAACTGGGCATAGCCATTCACTGACCCAGCAGTAGGAAGACTAGGTCTATATCCTAAAGAGATCATAAAAAAAGGGGAAAATACCCAATGTACAAAAAACATTAGAAATTGAAGGGATACCCATCAATTGGGGATTGGCTAAACAAGTTGTGGTATATGAATGTAATGGAATACTATTGTGCTGTGAGATAAGTAGATGGATTTAAAAAAAACCTGGAAAGACACGAACTGATGAGTGAAATGAGCAGAACCAAGAACACTGTACACAGTATCAACAACACTGTGTAAGGATCAACTGTGAAAGACTCAATTCTTCTCAGCAATACAATAATCCAAGACATTGCCAAAGACTCATGGTGGAAAATACTCTCCATTCAGAAAAATAACTAGGACATCTAAATGCAAATTGAACCATACTATCTTCACTCTGGGTGTTGCTTTTTTGTTTATTCTTTCTTGTGCTTTTTTCCCTTTTGTTCTGATTCTTCTCTTACAACATGACTAATGGGGAAATGTTTAATATGATTGTAATGTATAACCTATATCAAATTGCTTGCTGTTCTCAGGAGGAGGGAAGGGAGGGTGGGAGAAAAATTTGGAACTCAAAAATATCTTTACATGTAAGCGGAAAAGAATTTAAATAAATAAAAAACTCCTACTTCTTTCTGGCAACTTTCCTTCATTAAACTCCCTCGTGCCTACATTTGCAAAAATTCAATTAAACTGTTTCAGTGGTTCAATTCCATTATACCAAGACATTGTGCTAAGTAAGCCTTACAAATACAAAGATTAAAACAAAAACAGTCCCATCCTTCATGGAGCATTTAAACACACATTAAGTAAATAAATGGCAATCTGAAGAGGGACAGAGAGGAAAGGAAGCTCCAAGAGGAAATGAAATCCAGGCATGGGACATTTGAGAGGCAGGACATGGAATGTGTGGTACAAGGATACAGCTAACAGGTTAGTTTGGGTGGGATGTATAAAAGGGAGTAATATGAAACAATATGAAAGTCAGATTAAAAACTAATTGTGAGGGGCGGCTAGGTGGCGCAGTGGATAAAGAACCGGCCTTGGATTCAGGAGTACCTGAGTTCAAATCCGGCCTCAGACACTTGACTTACTAGCTGTGTGACTCTGGGCAAGTCACTTAACCCCCATTGCCCAGCAAAAAAAAATAAATAAATAAATAAAATAAAAATAAAAACTAATTGTGAAGGCCTACCAAACTGAAATGTTTATATTTTATCCTAGGCACAAATAAGGAGCCACTTGATTTTTTGAAAAGCAGAACAATGACATGGTTGCATATCTGGGTGAATGAAGGTGAAGGAGAGTGAAGTTATCCTGTAAGGAGATACATCTGAATATGTTGAATGAGTTGTTCATGGGACTTTCAGATGAAAGCAAAGGAGATTATGGGGCAGTCAAGGGGAGAACCAGAAGAAAGCACTGTCACAGAAACCAAGGAAGACTTTAACAGTGTCAAAAGATGATTTCCCTATCAAATAGGATAAGAACAACAAAAAAGGCCAATAGAAGATAGCAGTTAAGAGATTTTGGGGGGGCTAGTAAAGACAATAGTTTCAATCAAATGGTGGGGTTGGAAGGCAGATTAAGAGATTACAAAGAGGGGCAGCTAGGTGGCACAGTGGATAGAGCACCAGCCCTGGAGTCAGGAATACCTAAATTCAAATCTGGCTTCAGACACCCAACGCTTACTAGCTGTGTGACCCTGGGCAAGTCACTTAACCCCAACTGCCTCACTGAAAAAAAAAAAAAAGATTACAAAGAAAGAGAAGGGTGAGCAAGTAGTAAGAAACTATTCCAAACCTACTTTCCACCCAAGTGCTCCACACTACCACCTCTTCCCCTCACTTCAGCTGACAACTTTGTCTTTTACTTTACTGAGGGGAGGGGGAGAAATGTAGACCATTTAATGTGAGCCTCTCTTTTCACCTCAAAACCTCTTGAGATCATCCACTACTCCTTTCTTCAGCCTCTGACAAAAAGGTGGCCCTTAGTTTACTCCTCTACATGACCCTATCCCCTCCCATCTTCTATTGCAGTCAATTCTACTCTCTTCTTCTCCCAATCAATTGGTCCCTTTCTAATGCCTTCAAACATTCTGACGTCTCTATAAAAACAAAAAAACCTTCACTAGACCCTATAAAACTCTCAAGCTATCATCCTCTATTTCTCTTTCTTTCCTCAAATTCCTTGCAAATGTGTCTACACTCACCGATTCCACTTCCTCTCCTGTCGATCACTCCTAAACCTTTTATAATCCAGTCTAAAATGAAAAGAAATTTGTTAATGATGGAAAGAGGATTCCAGGAGGCACAATGGAAGAAGAAAACAAAAAGAAAGCTAAAGATAGCTTGTTTCAAGAGATGTACATAAAGCATAGAGAAAAGAAATGGGGGGGAGGGGCAGCTACGTGGTTCAGTGGATAAAGCACCAGCCCTGGATTCAGGAGGACCTGACTTCAAATCCTGCCTCAGACACTTGACACTTACTAGCTGTGTGACCCTGGGCAAGTTACTTAACCCTCACTGCCTCAAAAAAAGAGATAAAGGAGTGGGGAGGGACACAGCAAAGTGAAAAGACCAACCTAGCTGAAAAAAAAGGTTTGTGTCTAGACTTTTGCCACATAAACAGGAAGAAGCCATTGAGGCATTAGGGCAGAAAAATTACTTGATAAAATTTTATAATGATCCAGAATTTTAGAAAAATTAAGGCTCAATCTAATAGGTGATATTATACAAGATGAACAGAGAAGGGAAAGCTAGAAAGGATAAGAAAATTCTACCTCCCTCCCCACCCCACACTACACTAAAGAAGGCCACCATGACATGTTTATGACCTTATTATAAAACAGATAGGTTTATACGTTTAAAACTATACTATACATGATTCTATTTATCAGTTCTTCCTCAAGAGACAGATACCATCTTCTTTCACAGGTCCTTTGTAGTTGATTTGAATATTTATAATACTCAAAATAAGTTATTCACAGTTCTTCAAATAATATCACTGTTACTATATAGAACATTCTCTGGGTTCTGCTCATTTCACTCATTTCATAGAAGTATTTTCATCTTTTTCTGAAAACATCCTGTTCACTTCTTATAGCACAATAGTATTCCATCACAACCATACACCCACATTTCTGTCTATTTCTGGTTCTATGCCACCAAAAAAAAGCTTCTACAAATATTTTAGAACATATAGGCTCTTTTCCTTTATCATCTTGGAAAACAACTCATAGTGGTATTAGTGGGTAAAAGTGTATGCAAGTTTTTTGGGGTTTTTTTTTTGTTTGTTTTGGTGGGGCCAATTAGGGTTAAGTGACTTGCCCAGGGTCACGCAGCTAGTAAGTGTTAAGTGTCTGAGACCGGATTTGAACTCTGGTACTCCTGAATCCAGGGCTGGTGCTTTATCCACTGCGCCATCTAGCTGCCCCATGCAAGTTTTTTTAACTTTTGGGGCATAATTCCAGATTACTCTCCAAAATAGTTGGGTTATTTTACATTAATTTACATTTCTACTAACAGTGTATTAGTGTCCTAACTTTTCCATATCCCTTGCATTTCTCTAATCAACAATGATTAAGAGTATTTTTTCATATGACTATATATAGCTTTTATTTCTTCACTGAAAAACTGCCTGTTTCCTATCCTCTGACCATTTATCAATCTGAGACAAGACTAAGAAACTGTCTATAAATCTGTTTGCTTTCCTTCAAGCTTGACTCCATTGGACTTAGTTCTATAAAACCTTTTTAACGATATAATCAAAATTAGCTATTTTGTTTCTCATACTGCTATCTCTTATACATAAATTCGATCCATAAGTCAGATAGCTAATATGTTCCATGTTGTTCTCATTTTCTAACATGTCCCTTTATATCTAGCTCATGTATCCATTTTGTCCTTATTTTGGTAATTGGTGTAAGATAATAATCTATACCCAGTTTCTACCAGACTGCTTTCCAGTTTTCCCAACAAATTTTTACCAAAAAGCGAATTATTCCCAAAGCTTAAATCTTTACATTTGTCAAAAAACAAGGTTACTACAATCATTTATTACTATGTATTATATAATGTGCCATTCCACAGATCCACCTTTATATTTTTTTTTGGTGAGGCAATTGGGGTTAAGTGACTTGCCCAGGGTCACACAGCTGGTAAGTGTTAAGTGTCTGAGGTCAGACCTAAACTCAGGTCCTCCTGAATTCAGGGCCAGTGCTCTCTCCACTGTGCCACCTAGCTGCCCCCACCTTTATATTTCTTAGCCAGTACCAGAGAGTTTTGATGAATTTTCTTCTATTTCCTAGCTCAATAAAATATTTTTTTGATAACTTAATTGGAATAGCATTGAATAAGCTGACTGGGTAGAACTATTGTTTTTATTATATTGGTTCTGCCCACCCACTAACAATAGTTCTACAATTATTTAAATCTGACACAAAAAAGTATTTTATGATTATCTTCATGTAGTTCCTGGGTTTCTCTTGACAGGTATACCCCCCAGGTATTTCATACTGTCTACAGTTATGCTGATGATTTATGTTGCGGGGGTGGGTGTTCTATTCTGTTACCTTGATAAAATTATTTGCTGTTTCAACTAATTTTTAGTTGAATCTCTAGGATTTTCCAAGTATATCATCATATTATCTATAAAGAGATAGTTTTATCACCTCATTGCTTGTTCTGATTCCTTCAATTTCTTTTCCTTTTATTACTATTGCTGGCATTTCTAAGACAATACTGAATATTACTCAAGATGCGTATCCTTTTTTCACTCCTGGTCTTATTGGTGTAATGATTGCAATGATACCACCTGCTGGAGACTTACTGTAGAAAAGCTCCGCCATGAGAAGGCCTCTGAGGGCAAGCCATGCAGTCAAGGTCCTTGGCATCAGGACCTTGCTCGTGGGTATTGTACTGTCTATCAAGGCTACCAGCCAATCAACTTGAGGAGCCTCCCATTTCTGGGAGGAGGACACGAAGTAGGAAGCTGGCGGAGGGCTTCTTTCTTTTTTGGTTCCTGACCATGGTGGGTCGGGTGATGGGGTCTCTTAGAAATAGTTAGATTTTTACCTTTACAATTCCTTCTTCGTGTCCTGACACCAACGCCCTCGACCGCATGGCTTGCCCTCAGAAGCCTTCTCCTCATGATGGAGCTTTTCTACAGTAAGTCTCCAGCAGGTGGCATCATTCCAATCCTTACATTGGTATGGCTTCTAGCTTATCCCCATTATAAATAATGGATTTAGTTATATGCTTCTTATCATTTTTAGGAAAACTCCATTTGTATCTATGCTTTCAAGTGTTTTTAATAGGAATGAGTGTTGTATTTTGTCAAAAACTTTTTTTGAATCTATAATCATGATTTTTATTACTTTGTTATTGAAATAATCAACTACATTAATAGTTTCTTATGTTAAACCATCCCTAAATTCCTGGTATAAATCCCACTTGGTCACCACAGATAATCTTTGTGATATATTGTTGTAGTCTCCTAGTTAGTATTTTATTTAGGATTTTTGCATCCATATTCATTAATCAAACTGGTCTACAATTTTCTTTTTTTGCTCTTCCTGGTTTGAGTATCAGCACCATATCTGTTTCCTAAAGGAGTTTGGTAGAACTCTTTGTCTATTATTTCAAAGAATTTATTTTTGATCTTTCGATGTCTAGTATGATTCACTTGTAAATCCATCTGGTACTAAAGCGTTTTTTCTTAGGAAGCTCATTTATAGCATGTTTGATTTCTTTTTTCTAAAATAGGTTTATATATGCACTATTTCTTCTTCTGTAAATATAAGTAGTTTATATTTTTCTAAATATTCTTCCATTTCACAAATTGTTAAATTTGTTGGCATATAGTTAGGCAAAATAACTCCTCTTAATTGCTTTGATTTCATCTTCAATAGTGGCAATTTTTGATATTAGTAATTTGGTTTCTCTTTTTAAAAACCCTATTGGGGGGGAGGGGGCGGGAGAGAGAAAAGCTAGGTGGTGCAGTGGATAAAGCACCAGTCCTGGATTCAGGAGGACCTGAGTTCAAATCCGGCCTTAGATACTTGACACTTACTAGCTGTGTGACCCTGGGCAAGTCATTTAACCCTCACTGCCCCGCAAACAAAACAAAACAAAATTAAACAATGGTTTATCTACTTTATTTTTTAAAAAATAAACTTAATTTTTAGGATGTCCAATTTGGTGTCTAATTGGGGATTTAAAATTTGTTATCTTTTTCGTCTGTCGTTTATTTTTATTTTGCTGATATGGGTAATGTGAGTTATAAATTTTCCTTTGCTTACTGCTTTTGCTACATTTCATAGGTTTTGGTATATTGTCTCAGTCATTTTCTTTAATAAAATTATTTATTGCTTCTATGAATTGTTCTTTAATTTATTCATTCTTTAAGTTGTTTCATTTCTAATTTTAAATGTTTCCATGGTCACTTAAAACAATTTTTATTGCATTGTGATATAAAAAGAATGCATTTAACCTTTCTGCTTTTTTGAATTTATAAGGTTTTTAATGCCCTTTTTGGGGGGGGGGGCAGGGCAATAAGGGTTAAGTGACTTGCCCAGGGTCACACAGCTAGCAAGTGTCAAGTGTCTGAGGCCAGATTTGAACTCAGGTCCTCCTGACTCCAGGGCCAGAGCTCTATCCACTGTGCCACCTAGCTGCCCCTAACTTTCTATTCATCTCCTGGACTTCCTATTCATCTCTTTTAATTAAGTATACCCTAGCTTTAATTCTGAGATCACAATTGCTACCCCACTTTTTTTGTATTATATATCGATTAAAGCTAATTGGCTAGCAGCATTCAACTCCATTGGTTGCCATGATTTAAGGGTGGTCCAAATTAAAATGAGCTCACAATGACATCATGATGTAATGACCTAATGGGAGGGACCCCTTGGCAAAGGGCTGGAATTTAAGTGGGGTTTAATCTTATCAGTCTTCTTAGCTAAACAAACAAAAAAATCTCCATAGCTATTGTACCCTTGGGGTGGTCCCAAACCAGCTAAAGTTCCTCAAAAACTGGGCTGAGGGAGGGTGAGGGGGATGAGAAGAGAAAGGTCTAAAACTGGGTCCCCCCACATGAAACTCAATTTTAATAATTATTTTCTCACACTAAAAGCACTAAGAAATTCTAGTCCTTTATTTTTTACTCTTGTGTATCTCATTTTTAAACGTTTCCTGTAAACAACATTGGATTCTGGCTTTTAATTCGTTTTGCTATCCACTTCCATTTTATGGGTGACTCCATCCATCCCATTCACATTCAAAGTTATAACTGCTAGTTATGTATTCCCCTTATTTTCTTATTATCTTATTTTCCCTCAGTTTATCCTTGTCTCCCTCTTTTTTACCCTACCCCTCCTCAAATATCTAATTTACTTAGAACCACCCTAAGAACCCCACCCTTATCCTGTCTTCATCTGCACCTTTCTGAGTCCCTCCCTTATTCTATTCCCTTCTCTATTTCTTTTTTTTTTTTGGTGAGGCAATTGGGGTTAAGTGACTTGCCCAGGGTCACACAGCTAAATTAGTGTCAAGGGTCTAAGGTGGGATTTGAACTCAATTTCCTCCTGAATCCAGGGCCAGTGCTCTATCCACTGTTCCACCTAGCTTTCTTTATAAGAAAACCTTTATACCTTCTAGATGTATATTATTTTCATTTTAAGCCAGTTCTGAAGAGTAAGTTTTGGCACCACCAACCCCTCTATCCCCTCCTGCCTCCATTCTAACAATTCTTCCATTCATGCCTTATTTGCATGAGATAATTACTCCATTTTACCTCTTCCTACCCAATTTTATTTTTTAGGATCATCCCATCATACTCAACTCAACCTCAAGCTTTCGATGTATATATGTTCTTTTAAACTACCCAAGTAATGGTAACAATTAGAATTACAGGTAACATTTTCCCATATACGATGTAAACATTTTGATGTTATTAAATACTTTATAATTAGTCTTTAATGTTTACCTTCTTATGTTTCTCCTGATTCTTATTGGTCAAATTTTTTGTTCAGTTCTGGTCTGTCACAAACACCTAAAAATCCTTTAATTCATTAAATATTCATTTTTTTCCCCCCATGCAGGATTACACTCAGCTTTGCTGGGTAAATTATTCTTGGTTGCAAACCCAGCTCCTTTTATTCTTCAGAATAAAGACCCCAAGGGTCTACTAAATCTAGCTTTGTCCTGACTATAGCTCCAAAGTATTTAAATTTTTTTCCTATTTGCTTGTAAGCATTTTCTCCTTTGACCTGAGAGCTTCAAAACTTGTGGTGATCAATGGATTTTTACAATTTTATTTTATCCTCTCATTCTAAAACTCCAGGACAATTTTACTTAATTACTTAATTTCTTGAAATATATAAGGTCTAGACTTTTTCTGATCATAGCTTTCAAGTAGCCCAACAATTCTCGTATTGTGTCTCCTTGATCTGTTCCTCCACATCAACTGGTTTTGTAATGAGATGTTTCACATTCTATTTTTCATTCTTTTGATTTTGTTTTACTATTTTAGTGTTTTACAATATTATTAACTTTCCCAATTCTAATTCTTAAGGAGTTATTTCCTTTGAGTTTTTGGATCTTTTTCCAATTGGCTGACTTTTCATACTTTTCTTGATTTCCTTGCATTACTTATATTTTTTCCCCTAATTTTTCCTCAACCTCTCTGATTTTAATATCCTTTAAGCTCTTCCAATAATTCTTTTCAGGCTTATGACCATTTGATATTTTTCTTTGAAGTAGAAGTAGAGCCATTTTAACTTGACTATCTAAGTTTAAATCCAGAGTCTCTCCATCACCATAGTAGCTCTCTATGGTTGGGTTCTTTCTTTTGCTTACTAATGGGGGGGGGGGGGGAGAGGCAACTGGGGTTAAGTGACTTGCCCAGGGTCACACAGCTAAGCTAGTAAGTGTTAAGTGTCTGAGGCCGGATTTGAACTCAGGTCATCCTGAATCCAGGGCCGGTGCTCTATCCACTGTGCCACCTAGCTTCCCCCTGCTTACTCATTTTTAAAAACAGGCTTATAATTCTGGGCTGTTAACTTTGGGTTAGAGTCAGGCTCTAGTCCCAAGGTGTCAGGGATAATCTCAGGCTTCAGGGTTTTTTTGTGCTATTTTCTGTGTTCCATCTATAAAGTACCCCTCTAGCCTTTGTAAAACCATACTTACATTTCGATGGAATTGTGTAAAAGACTGGACCATGTAGAATCGGTGCATGTACACAATGGCAGTGTTGATGGTCAGTTGGGAGCTAAGAGATTTAAGTTAAGTCAAAACACAGATAGGCATAGACCAAAGTTCTTACAAACATACAACAATCTTCTGCCTTTCTCAAAGACCATAAAGTATAAAAATAATTCCTTCATAAAATATAATCTATCAATCCAATCCCAGGTCCTGGGTACATATGAAAGATTAACAAAGAAAAATTGCTCCAAAGACCAAGAAATGCATAGCATCAAATGCTATGATATATTTACAGAATGCTGGGATATTAAAGTACTCTTGACTCTTCTTGTACCATCTTGAGTCACCTCTCTTTTCTAAAATGATGGGGGGCTAAACTAAGTTGCTAAGGTTCCTCTAAACTGTAAAACTATGACCCTACGACTTTCCTATGTCTATTGGAAAACTAAACATAGTAGTTCTTTTAATTTTCCATTCTAGTTACTTGTAGTTATATTACATTTCAAACTTGAGGTCATAAAGACCTTACATTTTTCCCTATCATTCAAAAATCCCAGCATAAGTCTGTCAGCACTCAAAAATCTGTTCAATAAATATGTAAAGTAGCAGACAAGGTTTTATATTCTTCGAAAAGACCATATTTGCTAGGAGCTATCCATAGCACACCATCCCCAATAAGACCCTCTTAAATTAAGCAGAACAGTGTTTTTCAAAATGTGATCAACAGATAATTTCTAAGACTCATTATAACATCAATATTTGTAATACAAAAATCTGGTTTATACCTGGGTAATGTACTCCTATGATGGTTTTCAAATATAATATACTTATGAGGGGTTTTTTTTAATAGTACAAGCAGAGTGAATAGAGAATAGGCCTCCCAGTCAGTCTTGATTCTATAATAACAGGTAAACCACTTAGTCTCTCAGTGCCCCCAGGAATTCTAAGACATATAAGTTATAACTCTAAATTACAGAAGAGTTGTTGATCTATATTGGTAGAGACAGATTTCTTATTAGGAGTTCCATGGAATTAAAATTCTGTGAACCTCTGATATATGAAAAAACTCCTTAGGGGAGATCTCCTACACCATCAGAACTAAATCCATCTTTGCTACCTGGCAACAATTTCAACCTAGTTTCTACATGCTGAACCTTTCCAGACATTCAATTATCCATTTCAATGAGTATGGTACTTCTCTAGAACAAAGCTTCTTAAACTGTAGGTATTGACCCCATATGTGGTCATGTAACTGAATGTGGGGTCATTAAAAATTTGGAAATGAAAAGGTTATGTATACCTGTCTTATATACCTATACACCGCCTATACACCGGGGGACATGTAAAAATTAGGCAAAAAGGGGTCTCAAGAGGAAAAGTTTAAGCCCTGCTATAAAAAGATATCTAGAAGTGGTCAGGTCAGGCAGCAAAGAAAAAATGCCTCAGAAGAACAGAATCTGAGAATTAAAGTTTAGAACAGAATCACTTTCAAGTGAAACGTGTAATTAACCCATCAACAGGGTGTGGATTTGGTGACCAGTGTAAGTTTTTCTCAATTCTGAATAAAGGTATGCACTTGAAAGACTCACCTAGATTAGGGATACAGTAAGTACATAGCCTTGAAGTAGCTAGGCGGCAGTGAATAGTGTTGGACTAAGGAAGCACTGAGTTCCTATCCAAACTCAGATACTTAGCAGCTGAACCAAGGCTGTGACCCTAGGGAAGTAACTTCTGTGCATTTCATCCTCCGTAAAATGAGCACCTATCTCCAGGGGTTGTGCTGATGATAAAATGAGGTATTTGTATTGCAAATCTTAAAGTGATATATATATAAATGGCATCAATGATGGTGGTGGTGGTAGAATTCAACACCAAAAAAAACTGCCCTAAGAATGAACAAAAAGGACAACTTCAGGTGTAGAATATCTATAGACTGCTAGGATGCCAAAGCATTTGAGCAAAAAAGGCAAACATGAGGACAGGTCTTCCAGACAACTGTAAGTCTATGAGAGAATCACATTCAGAATATTTCTAGAATTGTAGACTCTAGCCAAATATCCAAGAACCTCATATGTACAATACAGAAAACTGTTGAAACTTTGTTGATTTTCTCACAAATACACAGATACTAATTACTACAAGCAACTTCGCTGTTGAATATGAATATATATCACCACCACGCTTTAAACAACTTAGAATCCAGTCTTTTATATGTTCTAATATATATAGTACTACCAGACTCACATCTTTCCCTCTCTACTTTTCTATAGACTTTGTGTCCTCCATTCATTTGATCATTATGATATACTACCCTGCATTAGGAGAAATTTTTCATACTGAAATGTCTAATATCCTAAACAGTAAAAATTTTAGGAGCTTATACCTGTACCTTTTCTTTCATCTAATAACGGTTATCTTGATTCAAAACAAAGGAATGTCCCCCCAAAGATCATCAATTGTTAATCTAGATACTAAAAGGTTTAAGTTAGTGACATTTATTTTATCTTTCCCACTAAAATTACATCGTAGAACAAAGACCTTATCCCTATGTAGTTAAACCTTATAATAGAAGCACAAAATACTCCTAGATGGCAAACTCCTTGAGAGCCACTCTTTGTTCTTTGTCTCCCTGCTGTGTTTCTGAAGTATTTGTCACAATGCGTCGTAGGCAATATACCTAACCTGCTCAATGGGAATTGAAAAACCATTTTATTGAATGAATGCTACATATACCATTTCACACCATTACTACTTGTTTCTATCAAAAGAGTTAGCAGATTCAGTCATCAAAATAGTTGGGACTGCCAAATTTCTAGACCAGATGTTCTGAACTGTTTGTGTTGGACCCTTTAGCAAAGTCAATGGACACTTTCTTCAGAATGCTTTTAAAAAATTGAAAGAAATGTCAAATTTCGGTTAATAATAAACAGCTATCATTCATATAGTGCTTTAAGATTTGCAAAGTAATTTACATTAAATAAATATCTCATTTTTTCAGCACAACAGCCCTGGGAAGTAGGTGCTAATCTCATTTTACAGATGAGGAAACTGAGTTTAAGTGACTTGCCTAACTAGTGTCAGAGGCAGAATTTTAAATCAGGTCTTGTTGACTCCAGGATCAAGTTCTTTATCCTCTGTTAAGATTTATTTTTCCTCCATCCAGACCTCCAGAAATCTATCCCAGGTTGATTCCCTACCCTAGACCATCCAGTCCAAATCTGACTATGTTCTAGTAGACTTAAAAGCATTTAGCATAGGTAACATTGTTTTTTATGCACACTCAGGGTCCTTGTAAACTTAACCAAGCTACAACACTAATAAAGGAACAAATCAAAAAATTTAAAACCAACAAACATTTTCTAAAATGTTAAATCTAGAACTGGCCTGAGCTCAAATAAGAATCATCAACTCGGTTTACAAGAGTTTTGATCATTTTCACTGGCGGAAGGAGGAGGCACAATGACAAAATTAGATAAGATTAATTCACACCATCTCAGTGTTTTTGCTAAAGCATTTGAGGCATAAATTCCAGTCAATCACTGTAAGCAATTCCAGTTTAACAATTCTACTTCACAACCCATCTGTGTCCGATTCTCCCTGCCTCACCCTTCGACATGTCTTCAACAAAAGGTAATAGAAGGCAGTTGAGGGGCTTTGGAAACCCCTTTCTCCCAGCCCCCTTCAGGTAGAAGCAGGCCAATTCTCCAAGGCCGAGTATGGGAAGGCCGCACAAGTTTAAAAACAAAACAAAACACAAACTGTCAGGAAAAGGGTAACAGACGGGGCCGGAAAGAGACACTGAGTCTGGGGAACTGCACACACTGCGCTAAGAAAGAGTAGACGGCTGGTGGCCATGGAGCGGGAAATGACTCCGCTTCACCTCCCCCACGGAAACAGTGTCCTAATCCTCCCCATGCTGGCACCCGGAGTCTACTCAGCGGTCCCTGAACCCCGAAAATTAAGAGCCAGTAGGCCCCGCTCCCAGTCTCCATGTTCCTCTGTCCCTGACCGAACCCAGAACCCGAGGCCCAGCGGACCGATCCCGAGGCCTAGGCCGCGATGCGACGGAAAGGATACACGTTGAGACGCTGCCCCATTTCCTGAAGCAGATTGGCTGCTTGCTGCCGGCAATAGAGTTCTTTGTCCGGGTCGATGCCGGCGCGACGTGACGGGCTCTTCTCCAGCTGTTCCCGGGTGAAGTACCAGCGCTTGGCCGAAGCTCCCTCCATAGTGCTTCACCCAGGCGGTGGCGGCGGCAGCAGCGGCAAGCACGTCCCGGCGTCAACTGCGCAACGACGTACATCCGCCGCGAGACGTCGGAGCGCGCAGTGACGCACATCCGATCCCGTGGCTTGACGAGCCCTGCAAGGAGGCAGGGGCGGAGCGAGAGGCGGGTACTTCCGCAGAGCGCCTCACCTTGACCTCTTACCAGGGTGGCAACCTCACGTGGATTGGCTGGCTCTAGGGCGCAGGTCCGAGGGAGGTGCTGCGTTTAGTGGTCAGGAGGTAGAAGATCCCGCTCCAAGTCCCGATCTCTGCGCGAGAATGGTTTCGGGGAGGAGCGACAGTTGTGGCGCGCTCGCGACTTGTCTGGGCGGGGCGGCAGGGGGGAAGGGTCGTGGAGAAGGGTGGAGTTTTTCCTTGCTGGGAATGGGGATGTGGGGAGGGAGGGAGCGATCGAGTGAGCTAGCATCATCATTGGCTTGGTGATTGTTAGTTATTTTAGTGGTTTTCCACTACAAGTTAATTTCGAGGCTGTGGGACCGCGGATTTGGGAGGATGACACGTTGCGCGCCCCGCCCTTCCCCCCCCCCCTGGTGTTTTTGCACGAAGGTGCATAAAGGGACCTTGGAGCCACGTCCGTTTGAAGAGGGCAGCCGGTCCAGTACTGAGACGGCCCAAGGTCATCACTTCCTGGATTGTAGGATTGAGACCTAGAAAGGGACTTTAGGAGTCATATGGGCCAACTCTTCTCCGTGAATTGTGACCTGCCTGTGGTCACTCGAGTCATCCACAAAGTGGAGCAATTCGAACCCAGTGTTTAGGACTCCAGGTCTTGGGCTCGTTTCACCCGCGCGGCCTACGCATTTATATGACAGAGGAGGAAAGTGACAGGGTTAGTAGGGTCATGTTTTAAAATGTGATTTTTAGTAATGACAGTACAAATCCTGAGAGGGTGATGCTGGGTTTAGGGGTAAGACCTTCCTAACGCAACTGGAGCAGTGAGTAAGGAGATGTGCAGTAGGGAACAGTGTTGAATACTGCTTTTTATTAGTGCAGATTTATAATGAGAAAATGCATTCTCCTGACCTGGAGGTATTTATTTTCTGCCAAGTTCAATGTGTCACTATGCTTTTTTTTGGGGGGGGGGCGGTTTCAGTTCACAAGCCTGACCCAAGGTCTCCAAATGCCTTGTTGCAACCTGTCAACTGTTTGAGAAAAAATCTAGTAGGGACTTTAATTATCATCTTTAGCCTTAGCCACAGGCGTAGGTGAGCAAAATGATTTGATTGGGAAGGAAAAAAATCAGGTGGGGTGTGCTGGAGCCAACCAGAACCAAAGATGATTGTCGAATTTTCAGTGTGGGCATTTAAACCTCAAGAAATCTGCAGAACTATAAATGGGGCCTGATTTATTGTATTGTGTGTATGTACATATTCTCTCCTGAACTAAACTGTGAACTAGTTGAGAACATCCCCCCATAGGAGCTAATACAATAGCTTATCTACAAAAAGTTTGTTGAATGAGAAACTTCTGGGACTGAATAGTAATAATAATAAAAGTAGCTTTTTCTTTATCATTTTTATAATTCTTACATAGTACTTTCCTCACAGCCTGTTTGGGTAGATAGTGAAAGTATCATTACTGCCATTTTACTGATGATGAAAACTGAGGTTCAGGGAAATTGAGTCTAACTATCTTCATGATTATTGAGTCCAATTCTCTTAGCTGAGAATACCTGAATTTTCAGGTGCTCTGAGTTTTTATGTGTAAAAGTGTCCAAAAGTAACACAATAGGGATCTGCCTATATTGACAAAACCTTTGCCCTAAGCCTTTGCACAGAGCTGACCTTACATATCTGTTGGGTTTCTCTATTTTCCATCCTAGCCAAGTCAATCTCTTGCTTGCTAATTCCTCTTTGTCTTTGCACATTACTACTCTATTCTTCCTCTTGTGGAATACCTGCCAGGTCTCCTTTACCACTTTCTTTAAAAATCCAATTCTAAACATTTGATAAGAAGCTTTCCTAGGTTGACTATACTCCACTTGCATTTATTCTCCACTTTTGTCATTCTGTACTTGCTGACATAGTAATTGATAATTGCTCTGTAATTATGCATGTATATTTGCCACATTAGAATCATACACTCCCAGCAGACAGAAAATAGAGCTTGGGGGGGGGGGGCAACTAGGTGGTGTAGTGGATAAAGCGTTGGCCTTGGAGTCAGGAGTACCTGAGTTCAAGTCCAGCCTCAGACACTTTACACTTACTGGCTATGTGACCCTGGGCAAGTCACTTAACCCCAATTGCCTTACCAAAAAAAAAAAAAAAGAAAATAGAGCTTCTGTTTTTCTCAAAGTGTCAGTGTAAAGTTCTTCACTCAATGGATACTCAGATGATTCTTCTCTTATTTAACTAATTATAGAGGAAGACCTGAATTTACTAAAGTTCTTGAGAGGAAATTATTTTAAATTAAACTAAGAAGGAATGAGATGAGAATTAAGGATAAAAAGCTGTTACTAATAATAACACCTAATAACAATGCTTCATTGGTGGTGTAGAAGTGATTCCACACATTGTGGTATGGAAATTTTTCAAAGAGTATGCTTTTCAAGTTGGAAAGGCTTCACACTCAACAGACCATATCTAACCAGTCAGTGACCCATGAAACAGATAAAAATACAAAAATACTAAAAAGGCCCTCAGTCCTTTTGACTTCCCTACACTTCCTGTACATTCATACAACCACACCGCAGTTCAGGTCCTCCATCATCTTTTGTCTAGACTATTTCTTTTCTTTTTCTTTTTTTTTTTTTGTTGGTGAGGCAATTGGGGTTAAGTGACTTGGCCAGGGTCACGCAGCTAGTAAGTGTCAAGTGTCTGAGGCTAGATTTGAACTCAGGTCCTCCTGATTCCAGGGCCAGTGCTCTATCCACTGTGCCTTCTAGCCTCCCACTTAGTCTCCCTGCCTCAAGTCTCTTCCCATTCCAGTCCATTCTCCATTCAGCTGCCAAGGTGATATTTTTAATTTGTTCTGATCATGTCACCTCCTCCTCCCACTTAACCCTCTCCCTCCCCCTCATTGCTCAGTGAATGCCATTGGTTCCCTGTTTACTTCCAGGATCAAATATTAACTTCACTAAATCAAAGCTATCTACTGCCATATGAAAAAATGCTCTAAATCACTATTGATTAGAGCGATGCAAATTAAAACAACTCTGAGGTACCACTTCACATCTATCAGATTGGCTAATATGACAAAAAAGGAAAATAATAAATGTTGGAGAAGCTGTGGAAAAATTGGAACACTAATGTATTGTTGGTGGAGCTGTGAACTGATCCAACCATTCTGGAGAGCAATTTGGAACTATGCCCACAGAGCTATGAGACTGTTCATACCTTTTGACCCAGTGGTACCACTACTAGGTCTGTATCCCAAAGAGATCATAGAGGAGGGAAAAGGAACCTCATGTACAAAAATATTTATAGCAGCTCTCTTTGTGGTGGCAAAGAACTGGAAATTGAGGGAATGCCCATCAATTGGGGAATGGCTAAACAAGTTGTGGTATATGAATGTAATGGAATACTATTGTGCTGTAAGAAATGATGAGCCTGAGGAATTCAGAGAAACCTGGAAGTACTTACATGAACTGATGTTGAAAAGAAATGTGTTTTACATTATTGTACATGTATAATGTATATCTGATTGCTTATCCCCTCAGGCCGGAGGAGGGGAGAGAGAGGAGGGATAAAATTTGGAACTCCAAACTTTAAATAAAAATGTTTATTATTTTAAAAAAAGAATGGGGGCAGCTAGGTGGCGCAATGGAAAAGGCACCGGCCCTGGATTCAGGAGGACCTGAGTTCAAATGCGGCCTCAGACACTTGACACTTACTAGCTGTGTGACCCTGGGCAAGTCACTTAACCCCCATTGCCCTGTAAAAAAAAAATGTATAAAGGTTGAGGAGGAAGGGTCAGTGAATTGGTCAGTTACCTTATCCCCACTTAAAGTAATAAGAGCTACTCTTTTTTTTTTCTTTCTTTCTTTTTTTTTCAGTGAGGCAATTGGGGTTAAGTGACTTGCCCAGGGTCACACAGCTAGTAAGTGTTAAGTGTCTGAGACCGGAGTTGAACTCAGGTACTCCTGACTCCAGGGCCAGTGCTCTATCCACTGCACCATCTAGCTGCCCCAAGAGCTACTCTTTGATACTTTGACCAGGTGAAAACAGAGCTGAATAATTTTTTTTAACTAAAGAAATAGTTTTTTAAAAATATTAAAATGTATGTTGAAAATTATCTTTACATGTAATTGGGAAAAATTCTATTAAAAGAAAAAACTAAAACAAAAAAAAAAGACTCAGTTTAAGTCCTACCTTTTTTTAGGAATTCTTTCCCAGTCCCCCCAGCTACTAGTGCTTTTTCCTTTGAGATTACCTTCAATTCATTCTATGTACCTATACACATGTTCTATGTACCTAGTTATTTAAATGATGACCCTCCCATTAGAATGTATATTTCTGGAAGGAAGAGACTGCCAGTGCTTAGTACAGTACCTGGTTAATAAAGTTTACTGACTGACTTCCTCAGTGATGACATTGTAATTGCAAAATAGAGGGCAAAAGATTCTAAGAATCAGAGTTCTGAAACTGTACCAATAGCAACTTTACTTTTGCTACTGTAAATGTGGGATCTTTTTATAAGCATTTATTTGACCACGGAAACAGTGTTGTAATCATTTATCTACTGTTTGACTGCAACTTCTTTTCTCTTTCCTCAACAATATTGAAACAAATTGCCCTTTCCTCTGAACAGAGTAATCCAAGACTTGTTAGTTATGTCAATAACAAAAAATGTTTGAAAGCCTGCTGGCAAAGCTATTTCCATTAGTATCCTTGACAAAAAACCACATTGAAGTAGAGTGACTCCCCCTGTTGGTGTTCATACCAAGAGTTAATCCAAGTTAGTTTCACAGTCATACACAGGTTACTTAGTATTGAACTTGATAAAACTTGCTAGTCTGCAAGTTCGATTAAATCATGTCACTCACCTTGATGTGAGAATCTGAAGATAGGGTGGTATGGATGGACATCATGAGTCATCAGATGGGGGATGCCTTTTGTACCTTCAAGGGACTTTCTTACTTTGTACCTCAGCTGTGATGTGATAAATAGCATAGTGATTTCTCATGATATACACCAGTCATAAACATTTGCCCATCTTTGCAATGCAGGTGACATTCTTAAAGCTAGCAGGGAAGGTCTAGTCCTTTTGGACTTCGACTTCAGTCTTGAAATGCTGCATACATATCTTAATCTCTCTTATCAAGGCATACTTGAGTCAGTTTTAGAGGATGATGATGATTCACTAGGTTTTGGCAGTTTGTAGATGGTTTAGGAGCAGACATTCCTGTTAACACACCCAGAATTCCAGTGCTAGGGGTCAGCTATTAATTTAGGTACTTCTTGGAAACAGGAGCCATAGAGCCACAGGGAAACTCTGTTAAATAATCAACTGGCAGATATACAACTGAAGGCATCTGTCCTGACATATTCAGGAGACTTTAGCTAACTGGAAAGAGAGCTAAGTTTTTCTTCAAAGGCATAAAAAAGAAATAAACAAAAATTGGGTTTCATTGCACATCCAAAAGCAACAAAATAACTCACATTTATAACTCACCTTTGATATTTATAAAGCCCCATAACAACCTTCTTAGGTAGTAAAAGTATTACTAACTCCTTTTTATAGGTGAGGAAACTGAGGTTCAGAGAGGTTGTTAGATCACTTGTCCTAAGTCACTAGGCTAGAGTCAAAGCCAAGACTCTAATTCAGGTCTTCTGCCTTGAAGTCCTGAGCAGTTGCCCTTATATTAGCTTAATTGAAAGGTATCAGATTCCTGAAGATGGAATCAGTCTAGTCCTTCTAAAAGATACACTCTTAGTCCTTCAAGAGAGAGATGATAATGCCTAAAGGCTAGGGCATTATTTGTGGTAACCTCTTGAAAAAAAGTTTTTCTTGAAAAGGGACAGGAAAGAGTAAAAAAAAAAAAAGTACAGTTGCTGGGGTATTCCTGAATCAAAAGTATGAAGTCAACATGTGCCTTTTAATGCAATCAGCTGCCTCTGTGGCAAGGACCCAAGGTTGAGCTTGAGAGAAGGGAGTATCTTGCTTACTGTAATTTGTATCCCTAGTACTTAGCACTCTGTTTAGCACCTAGTAAGTGCCTAGTAAAGGCTTCTTCTGTTTAGCCACCCTTCCCTCCTCCTTAATGCCTTCAGGTATTCTATCCCTTTCCCTCTAGTAAATCCTGCTATTAGCTGTTAACTAATTCACAGAGGTTGAATTCTTTTGCTTTCATAGCAGTTTGAAAAAAGATTGTTCTGAATTCAAATCCAGCCTCAGACTCTTGAGACTTACTAGCTGTGTGACCCTGGGCAAGTCACTTAACCCCTATTGCCTCACCCCCGCCCCCAAAAAAAAGATTGTTTCACCTTCTGTTACCTCCATCAGAGTCAACTTTCACATCTAGATGGTTCGCAAGTTCAGACTCAACTCAAATGTCACTTCCTCCCTGATGCCTTTTCTCATCACATTAGTGGTGAATAATTTATAGCTTTACTAACTTCTTAACAGTAACTCTCCTGTGGCACTTGTGCACATTGATGATGGCTAATTGGTAGTGGATATTAATGGTTCTACCTGTCCCAAGGGTATTTACTTTTTAATGAGGAAGCATCCTTAAACCAATCAGATTCGGGTTAGGGCACTATGCTAGGTACTATGCTAAGCAGTATGATAAGTGATATGGGATGGAATTAGGGTCAGATTGATTTTTTTTTTTTGCAGGCAATGGGGGTTAGGTGACTTGCCCAGGGTCACACAGCTAGTAAGTGTCAAGTGTCTGAGGCCGGATTTGAACTCAGGTACTCCTGAATCCAGGGCCAGTGTTTTAACCACTGTGCCATCTAGCTGCCCCTCCAGATTGATTTTGAGTCCTCCCAAAAGAATTACAAGACTCAGTGACTTAGTTTCCCAAGTTTTGTTGCAATACTGTGAGTGACCACAGGGGAAACCAGAAAAGTGGAAAGGTACTCATTCATTCCCTCCAAAAAAACCTATGGAGTAGAAACTAGCAATGAGGAAATGGAGGCTTAGAGAGATTAAGTGATTTGTCCATGGTCACACAGCTAGTAAATACCAGGTGCAAGATCTGAACCTCAGGTTTTCCTGACCCTAGGTTTAAAACTAATTACCATGTCAAGTTACCTTTCAAGATCTTGTCTCTATGATCACTTTTGAGTTCCCTTTCACCTGTAAATTGAATTAACCTATAATATCCTCTTTGTATTCTCTGAACTAATTTAATAAATTAAAGGAGGGGGAAAGGGCCCTGATATAAATAGCAAATTGTTATTCTGAGCCCCAGATGATACGGAATGGAATTTGGGGTCAAATTGATCATGAGTTGTCCCAAAAGAATTACAAGACTTAGCGACTCAGTTTCCCAAGTTTTATTGCAATACTGTGAGTGACCACAGGAAGAGAACCAGAATAGTGGAAAGGTATCTCTCAAATAAGGAAAGAAAAGACAGTTACATTTATAGTATGGATAAATTGATTATCAGTCTCATTATAATAATCTCCACCTTAGGGAGGTACAGGGGAGGGCCTATCTTTCTCATTATAATATTCTCCACCTTGGAGAGGTACAGGGGAGGGTTTATCCTAATTGGGAGTTCCTGGGGTCTTAAGCCAACCTGTGGAGGTGTGTTTTGTGGGTTTACAAGTCATAAGGTGAATCTGGGGACAAATTTGGCCTTTTCTGCCGCATGTCTCTTTCTGATTCTCATGGCTAGTTTCAAAACACCTTCATTTTTCATTTATTTCTAGTCTAAGTTTCTATAGTCTGTCAATTCCTTTATTGTTATAGTCTTAGGCCTTCCCGGCCTAGCTCCCTCTGTTCCATTATGGACACTGATTTCTGTGGGTAAGAGAACTTAGTACCCTGATTTGTAAGTTATCCATTAACTGGGGTCTGAGTCCCTCTTAGAGTTCATATCTGAATTAGAGCTTGGACCTTAGGTTTTTCTGTTAACCCCTTTTTTGCCTCCTACATCACCAGTATGAATAAAACTAGTTAAGGAGAAGGAGAAAAGGTATAGAAATTTAATTCCTCTCTTCTCCAGGCCTGTTTACTAAGCTCTGTCTTCAGTGACCTTCAAATCCTGTCCTCCTTGGTCAGGATTGGTCATCACCCAGGCTATCACCATAGTAACCAAAAACAGAACCCCAGAGCTTCAAACTTGCTATTCCACATCTAGTCAGGGAAGAGTTGGGATGGCATTCTTTGGCATAACCCTGTTGGGCTATCAGGATCCCTTTCTGAGCAAAAAGAAAGTCTGGGTGAAGGAAGGAGAAGAGACAGGTAAGAGGAAGGCAGGCAGGGAAAGGAAGAAACAAGGGAGGGTCAAAAAGGAACCAATGGACCAGCAAAGAATGTCAGGCCTAATGGTCACCAGATAGTTTTCCTAGACAGTGGAAAAAGAATTGTCTACCAGTACTTATGCCTACAGCAGGTTATTTGAGCTATATCAGAAGATGCCTGACATCACTTGGATATGATCTTTCCTCACCAAGCTAAAAACATGGCAACTGGTGTGGGAAAATGACAAAACACTGGTCTTAAAACTAGTTCAGGTAATGATTTTAACACTTGATAACTGCCCCCTGAATTTTCTGAGTCTCAGTTTCTTCAACAGCAAAATGGAAATATACTTGTATTGATTACCTCACAGGGTTGTGGTGATAGAAGTTTTTAGAAATATGAGCTATTAATAGTATATTAATCTCATTTGTAACTCCTATCTCTTAATGGGATAAGCAGATAAGATCCCTTGATTAACTCCCAGGGGACAATAACATTTGAGAGTTGAAGCTACCCTGAGGCTCCTAGTCTGGAAAGTTGCTGGATCTGAGGATCCAACTACAACCAGATCCCTGGATTATGTCCAAAGAAACAGGAAAAGGAGAGGACTAAATTAACTGCACCCTAGAAGTACTCAGCATTTGTATTACTCTAGCTGGCCTGATCCTCAGGTTACTTCCCAAACCGTCTCACCCACTCCACCATGAACCTCTTGCCCCAATCCAAAACTTGCAAGTGAGATTTACAGGTTAGGACCAAGGTATGACTCCTGTTGCTGTTGGCCCAGAGTAGAGAGAAAATAGAAGAAAGCCGTTTAAGGAGCGTATCTCCATCTTCTTGTTGTTCCTCCTTTGTTCTCAAAAAGGACATCTGGAAGTTGATGTCTTGACTTGCACATGAATTGGATATGAGTGGTGCAGAACTGCACAAAGTTATCAGCCTCACTCTCTCCTCCAGAATCATCAAAGTTCAGTGGCAAGATAAAGGTCATGATTGATGTAGGAGGTAAAAAAAGGGTTAACCCTAAAAACCTAAGACCCAAGCTATAATTCAGATATTAGCTCTAAAAGGGAGTCAGGAGGGCAGCTAGGTGGCACAGTGGAAAAAGCACCAGCCCTGGATTCAGGAGGACCTCAGTTTAAATCTGGCCTCAGACACTTAATACTTACTAGCTGTGTGACTCTGGGCAAGTCACTTAACCCCAATTGTCTCACCAAAAAAAAAGGGGGGGGGGGCGGCTAGGTGTCGCAGTGGATAAAGCACCAGCCTTGGATTCAGGAGTACCTGAGTTCAAATCTGACCTCAGACACTTGACTTACTAGCTGTATGACCCTGGGCAAGGCACTTAACCCCCATTGCCCAGCAAAAAAAAAAAAAAAAGGGGGGGAGTCAGACCCCAGTTAATGGATAACTTACAAGTCAGGATACTAGGTTCTCTTACCCACAGAAATCAGTGCCCATAACAGGAACATAAAAGGGGCAAGTCATATAACAATGATAAATTGACAGCCTATAGAAACCCAGACTAGGAATAAATGATAAATGAAGATGTTTTGAAACTAAGCATGGGAACCAGAAAGAGACATGCGCAGAAAAGGCCAAATTTTTCCCCAGATTCACCTTATGACCTGTAAACCCCCAAAACAGACCTCCATGTAAAAAGGTACCCGACTTGGGGGTTGGCTTAGGACCCCAGGAACTCCAAATTAGGATAAGCCCTCCCCTGTACCTCCCAAAGGTGGAGATTATTATAATGAGACTGATAATCAATTTATCCATACTAGAAATATAACTGTCTTTTCTTTCAATATTTGAGAGATACCTTTCCACTTTTCTGGTTCTCTCCCTGTGATCACTCACAGTATTGCAATAAAACTTGGGAAACTGAGTCTTTGAGTCTTGTAATTCTTCTGGGATGACTCACAATTAATTTGACACTTAATCTCAGCCCACATCAATGATGACTGGTGATAGCAGGATGCAGTGGGCAACCTTGACCTCTCTAAATTTAAGGTCTTTCCCAGGTCTGTTTGTCTAAGGCCAGGCCCTCAATGACTAAGGCCTGGATAAGAGTTGAGACAAAAGATGGCTCAATTTACCAAAATAAAGATATCAGTCTGGGAGGAAAAGACCTGAGGGTTTCTGAGGGATCACTAGTCTCTGGCCAGAACAGAAAACAATTGCTATTTATAGTCATTCTAAACCATCAAAACCTAAACAATGAGCCAGAGAAGCTTGGGCTGAGCCTATTTTTGGCCATTCAACAAAGCCAGAGTGATTTGGGTTTTAAGGTGGAGTCAAGTAGCTCCATTTAAACCACAACTGGCATGCCTACCCTCCTCTAAGTGGTTAGGTTCCCCATTGGTGTTTCCAGGTCGCAGCTGCAGCACATTTAGGTTTTCCAAGATGTTTGGTGGGTATGAGACCATAGAAGCTTATGAAGATGACCTTTACTCATCTAGTGAATTGAGTATTGACAGTGAAGTGGAATTTCAACTCTATAGCCAAGTACATTATGCACATGATGTTGATGATGTCACTAGGAAGGAAGACAATGAAGAGCTCTGAAGATCCTGAATCATTGGATATTAAAAAGACAAATCAGAAGAGCTTAATTGTTCTTTCAGATACTGATGGCATCCAGATATCAGATAGTTCAGAGGTCACCTCGTTGTCTGATGAAGATAGTCTCTCCAGATGTAAAAGAAAGAACAGAGGAAACCAGGTACTGGAAAGGCAGTGTGAAACCTCTACTGGTGAAGACAAAAGTGATGTAAACTGGTTCATCAGTGATAAAGATCTAGAGGCTCAAATAAGTAATAACAGATCATCTGGTAAACAAACCAACAAATACTATTCAGCTGACAAAAATGTCACCTGGAGAAATTGTAAAAAACGTGGTCATTTGTCAAAAAACTGTCCTGTTCCACAAAAAATAAGTGTGTGTTTCCTGTGTGCTGAGAGAGGACATCTACAGTATGATTGCCTGCCCGGTTTTGTTTAGATTGTTCTTTGCCTGCAAATTACTCTCACAAAAGCCTTGAAAGACCTTCATGGAAAAAAACATTGTGAGAGGGCAGCTAGGTGGCACAGTGGATAAAGCACTGGCCCTGGATTCAGGAGGACCTGAGTTCAAAGCTGGCCTCAGACACTTGACACTTACTAGCTGTGTGACCCTGGGCAAGTCACTTAACCCTCATTGTCCTGCAAAAAAGGAAGAAATGAAAAGTTCCTATCTAGCTATACTGTCTAAAATATCTAATGAGTGGTTGCCAATAAATCAGAAGCTTTAGCAAGAGTTTTAGACTTTTAAGCATTTATTAAGGAGCATAAGAATTTGGTGAATAGAAAGAAAGAGGCCTAAATGCCTACATCTATCTATCTCAGGCAGCCAGCATTTTTGCTCCACTCTCCAGGAGAGTCCTGACGAAAGAGCATTAGGATCTAATGATCAGAGAGAAAGGTAGAAATCTAACTATTTCTAAGAGACCCCATCATCCGACCGGCCATGGTGAGGTCAGGAACAAAAAGGACCCAACGCTTCCTTCTTCTGCCCAGAAGCCCATCTCAACCCCCCTCCCCCCTACACACACACACACACACACACACACACACACACACACACACACACACACACACACACCTCCAAGCTAATTGGCTGGTAGCTTTGATCGACAGCACCCACGAACAAATGTCACTTCCTGACTCCAAGGAACTGACCTTCCAAGCCACATGGCTTGCCCTCAGATTCCTTCTCCTCATGGCGGAGCTTTCCTATAGTAACTCTCCTGCAGGTGGCATCACTTCAATTGTCACAGTAAGAAAGAAAAAACATTGTGAATGGTGCAATATGAAAGGTCACTATGCTGTTAGTTGCCTAGAAATATGGCGGCAGTATCACCTAACGACCAAACCCGGACCACCCAAGAGGCCAAAAACCTATTTGGGACAACTACCCTTAGTATACTGCTACAACTGCTCTCAGAAATGCCATTATGGATATGAGTGCACAGAAAGATGGATGTTAAATGGGACATTTCCAACAGTATCATTCATCTACTACTACTATAAGGAGCATGATATCTGGGATCAAGAACAAAGAATTCAGTGGAAAGTAGAACTTCAAAAAAATGGAGATTTTCCAAAACCAGTCAAGAGACCCTGAATGGAACTAGCAAACAGGAGTCTCTACTAAAGAGACATACCATACAGGAAGACTACAAATGATATCAAGAAAAGAAATATCTCAGAACAACAAAAATGAGCAATTGGAACAGTAAAAGCCAAGAAAAAAAAACAAAAAACCAGGAGGAATGTCCAAAGATGATATGATGCAGGATGAAGACTTTATCAGAGGACTCAGAAATTATCCTTTGTAAAAAACATGACAGTCTGGCTTTGAAAATGAATGAGGTATCCTAAGTACAGTATGATTATGAAATTATTGAAGCATTAAGGAGATAGGGCACCTGAACTACAAGAAAACAGAAGAAATCATACTGGTATAATTAGCAAAAGGAACAAAAGTTCTGGCAAATATATGAAAAGGAGAATAAATCAAGGTCTCAATGTAATCACTAAAGAATGTTTTTCTTCAGTGTGAAAATCACCTTAAAGAAGTCAATCACCCAAATGTGTAAAAAATGTTTTAAAAACAAAAATCACAACATTTATTACAGTTGAAATTTAAATTACCTAGCTTTTTAAGAAGCTGTGACATATATTTTTTTGCTTTGATAAGTTATACTCAGAATAAATTAACTAGACACTGAGACAAATTTTTTAAAAAGCACAATGGATTTTTTAAAAAACCTGTCTTTGGGGGTGGCTAGGTGGCACAGTGGATAAAGCACCAGCCCTGGATTCAGGAGTACCTGAGTTCAAATCTGGCCTCAGACACTTGACACTTACTAGCTGTGTGACCCTGGGCAAGTCACTTAACCCCCATTGCCCCCCCCCCAAAAAAAAACAACCTGTCTTTTCAGAGCTACATTTCAAGAAATCAAAACCGAAAACCATGCAGGACAAAATAAATTGTCCTAGGGGCAGCTAGGTGGCACAGTGGATAAAGCACCGGCCAGGGATTCAGGAGTACCTGAGTTCAAATCTGACCTCAGACACTTGACACTTACTAGCTGTGTGACCCTGGGTAAGTCACTTAACCCCCATTGCCCTGCAAAGAAAAAAAATAAAATAAAAATAAATTGTCCTAGCTTCGTGAAAAAAAAATGGAGGAGAAAGAGAAGGCCAAGGAGGGAAGAGGAGAAATAGCAGCAGTCCCAAACTTCTGTTCTGATTGTCAAGCTGGGTCCCCAAAGGGCAGTGACTACTAGTCTCAGTTAACATGGTAAAAATAGTTAATACAAAATGTTCTCCTAAGAACCTAGTTCACTCCTCACAAATACAGCTTCCCTGGGAGGAGTAAGCTTAAATTTAGACCACGATAATTGTTGTGAGAGACAGATTTAAGAAATATGTGTGTGAGGAGGCAGCTAGGTGGCGCACTGGATAGAGCACTGGCCCTGGAGTCAAGAGTACCTGAGTTCAACTCCAGCCTCAGACACTTAACACTTACTAGCTGTGTGACCCTGGGCAAGTCACTTAACCCCAATTGCCTCACTAAAAAAAAAAAAAGAAAGAAATATGTGTAACAAGGTTTAACTTACAACACCTACTCTGAAAGTCCTCTCTTTGTAAGAGACTCTATGCAGAATCATTGTCGTTGTTCGTTCTTTATTCTTAAAACAAGACCAAAGACATCAATGGATGATATCCCTCTACACACACACACACACACACACACACACACAAATACCATCTGTCCCCTTGCTGATTGGGGGTCATGAAGCTAGTAGAAGTCTACACTTGTTCAAGCTATTTAAAATGTGTTTACTTTATACTACCCAAAGTCCTAGAAAAGGAGTCTTAGATTCACCCATTCAACAGTGTTCTTAGAGAGGAACAATTCTATTTTTTTGTGTGTGAGGCAGTTGGGGTTAAGTGACTTGCCCAGGGTCACACAACTAGTGGTAAGTGTCTAAGTCTGGATTTGAACTCAGGTCCTCCTGACTCCAGGGCCAGTGCTCTATCCACTGTGCCACCTGGCTTCCCCAGGGGCAATTCTGTTTTAGGTGTTTTACCCCTACCTACCACCACATATATTCCCCAAGGACCAGATGCTTACTTTTCCATTTGAGAGGATCAGTAGGACACATTTGTATTTGGCAGTGAACCTTTGACCAAAAACAACTTGAGTCCTGGTAAAGGTAAAAATGGGTTAAGAATGATTGAAAATAGGAGCAGCTAGGTAGTGCAGTGGATAAAGCACCGGCCCTGGATTCAGGAGGACCTGAGTTCAAATATGGCCTCAGACACTTGATACTAGCTGTGTGACTTTGGGCAAGTCACTTAACCCTCATTGCCCTGCCCCCACCCCCCAAAAAAAAACAAAGGGGGAGGAAGAATGATTGAAAATATTTGTCTTCTATGTGGAATAAGATTACACTTTCTAGGTATTTCCAAAGGTCAGAACGAGGACCAAAGGGTCCTAAAGATGAAGGAATCAAAGATGATGGGTAGAAGTTTCAGAGAGAGAGATTTCAATAAAATTGCCCCCAAATAGAGCAAGCTATCTCATGAGCTAATGAATTTCCCTATCCTGGAAATTCAAACAAAGGCTGGGTAACCACTTGCTGGAGATGTAGAGAAGATTCATGCACTTAGAAGGGTATTGGAATGTCTGTGTCATTTTTCTTCCCTTTTTAGAAAACAGAATTGAATCAAAAGTCTTAGACCTAGGTTCTATTCCTGGCTCTGCCACTAATTAGTCAAATAACCTTGGGAAAGTCCAGTAATTTCTCTGTGCCTTAGTTTTCTCATCTCAACATGATGAAATTAGGGAATACCATAGAATTAAACTTTTTAAAGGTCTCTTCTGGGTCAGATATTCAATGAGTCACTCAGCAGGGAGCCACTGAATGTCTTTCATCAGTAGGGTGAAGTGATTAGATGTGGATTAGGAATATTATTTGGGGACAGCTAGGTGGCACAGTAGATAAAGCACTGGCCCTGGATTCAAGAGGATCTGAGTTCAAAACTGGCCTCAGACACTTTACACTTACCAGCTGTGTGACCCTGGGCAAGTCACTTAACCCTCATTGCCCTGCCAAAAAAAAAAAAAGTAATATTATTTTAGTAGTCATCCTTATGGTATGAAGGCTAGATTGGAAGAAAGCAACCAATTAGAATTCTACTGTCAAAAATCCAGGTAGTTGTTAATAGCAGTAGATAAGGTAGGAAGGGATCAAATTACAGCTATTTCAGATGTAGAATGGCAGCCTTGTCAACTGACTGAAATTGGAGAATAAAGATGAAGGAATCGAAGATGATAGTAAACTTTTGAACCTGAGTGACAGAGTATGGAACAGTTATTAACAGAAAAGAGAGGTCAGAAAGTGGAAGCAGATTTGAGGGCAAAGGTTTGGACCTACTAAGTTTAAGGGCCTGGGGGACTCTGAATACCCTTTCTGCCCATTTCCCTATGATACCCACTCCGAACCTAAGTGAACATTGGACAATCTAAATCACAGTTGTACAAAAATCAAGTTGAAGTCAAGAAGTTTGATTGGAATGGAAAAATGTCTACTAATCTTGAGAGGATAAAAATAATCAGATTATTTACAGCTACCCTGGCCAAAAATTTTTTTAAGTATTATTTTCCAGTTATATATTGGGATAGTTTTCTTTCTTTTCTTTTTAGTGAGGCAATTGGGGTTAAGTGACTTGCCCAGGGTCACACAGCTAGTAAGTGTTAAGTGTCTGAGGCCAGATTTGAATTCAGGTACTCCTGACTCTAGGGCCGGTGCTCTATCCACTGTGCCATCTAGCTGCCCTAGGATAGTTTTCAATATTTGTTTTCACAGGATTTTTAGTTCCAAATTTTTTTCTCCCACCCTACTTTCCCTCCCTCCTCCCCAAGATGGAAAGCAGTCTGATATAGTTTGTATATGTACAATCACATTAAAAACATTTCTGAGGGGCAGCTAGGTGGCACAGTGGCTAAAGCACCAGCCCTGGAGTCAGGAGTACCTGAGTTCAAATCCAGCCTCAGACACTTAACACTTAACTAGCTGTGTGACCCTGGGCAAGTCACTTAACCCCAACTGTCTCACTAAAAAAAAAAACAACAAAAAAACCCCACCAAAAACATATCTGCATTAGTCATCTTGTGAAAGAAGAATCAGAGCACAAAGGGAAAACCTCAAAAAAGAAGGAAAAAAAACCAGTCCAAAAGTAGAAACAGTATGGTTCAATCTGCATTCATAATTCACAGTTCTTTTTTCTAGATGTTGAGGACATGAGTTTTTTTGAAACTGTTTTGGATCATTGCACTGCTGAGAAGAGCCAAGTCTATCCCCATTGTTCATTACACAATGTTGCTATTACTGTATACAGTGTTCTCCTGGTTCTGCTCCTCTCAGACAGCATCAGTTCATGTAAGTCCTTCCAGTTTTCTCTGAACTCCTCCTGCTCATCGTTTCTTACAGCACAATAGTATTCCATAACATTCATATACCACAACTTGTTTAGCAATTCCCCTATTGATGGGCATTCCCTAAATTTCCAATTCTTTGCCATCACAGAGAGCTTCTATAAATATTTTTGTATATGTGGGTCCTTTTCCCTTAATGCTGGCTGTAAAAATTGTTTCCCAGTTTTCTGCCTCCTTTCTGATTTTGGCTGCATTGCTTCTGTTTGTACAAAAGTTTTAATTTAATATAATCAAAGTCTTCCATCTTGCATTTCATAATATTCTATATCTCTTATTTGGACATAAATTGTTTTCCTCTCCTCTGAGAGGTCAACTATTCTTTCCTCTCCTAATTTATCTATGGTATCACCCTTTATGTCTAAATCTTGAACCCATTTTGACCTTATTTTTGTATAAGGTGTAGGATGTGGGTCTATGCCTAGTTTATGCAATATTATCTTCCAGTTTTCCCAGCAGTTTTTTCAAATACTGAGTTCCTATCCCAGAAGCTGGAGTCTTTGGGTTTATCAAACAGTAGATTACTATTATAATCATTTACTACTGTGTCTCCTGTGCCTAACCTATTCCATTGATCCACCACTCTTATTTCTTAGGTAGTACCAAATAGTTCTGATGACTGCCAATTTATAGTATAGCTTCAAATTTGGTACAGCTAAGCCACCTTCCTGTGCATATTTTCATTAGTTCCCTTGATATTCTTGATTTTTTTTTCAGATGAATTTTGTTATTATTTTTCTAACTCTATAAAATAATTTTTAGGTAGTCTGATTGGTATGGCACTGAATAGGTAAATTAATTTAGGTAGAATTGTCATTTTTATTATATTAGCTCGGCCTATCCATGAGCAATTGATATTTTTCCAGTTACATAGATCTGATTTTATTTGTGTGAAAAGTGTTTTGTAATTGTGTTCATAGAGTTCCTGGGTTTGTCTTTGCAAGTAGACTCCCAAGTATTGTCTACCATGACTTTAAATGGAATTTCTCTTTCTATCTCTTGCTACGGAGCTTTGTTGGTCATGTATAGAAATGCAGATGAGTTATGTGGGTATATTTTATATCCTCCAACTTTGTTAAAGTCATTAATTGTTTCAAGCAGTTTTTTAGTTGATTCTTTAGGATTCTCTAAGTATACTATCATATCATCTACAAAGAGTGAAAGTTTTGTTTCCTCCTTGCCTATTCTAATTCCTTTAACTCCTTTTTCTTCTTATTGCTATAGCTAAAATTTCTAGTACAATATTAAATAGAGGTGACAATGGACATCCCTGTTTCACCCCTGATTTTATTGGGAATTTCTCTAACTTATCCCTGTTACATATAATGTTTGCTGATGGTTTTAGGTAGATACTGCTTATTATTTTAAGGTAAGCTCCATCTATTCCTATGTTCTCTAGTGTTTTTGATAGGAATGAGTATTGTATTTTGTCAAACGCTTTCTCTGAATCTATTGAGATAATCATATGATTTTGGTTAGTTTTGTTATTGATGTGGTTGATTATATTAATAGTTTTTCTAATGTTGAATCAGCCTTGCATTACTGGTATAAATCCCATCTGGTCATAGTGTATTATCCTGTTTGTTGATCACTTGCTGTAATCTCCTTGTTAATATTTTATTTAAGATTTTTGCATCGATATTCATTAGGGAAATTGGTCTGTAATTTTCTTTCTCTGTTTTGACTCTGCCTGGTTTAGGTATCAATACCATATTTGTGTCATAAAAGGAATTTGGTAGAATTCCTTCTTCACCTATTTTTCCAAATAGTTTGTATAGCACTGGAATTAATTGTTCTTTAAATGTTTGGTAGAATTCACTTAAAGAATTCCAGGGCCATCTAGTCCTGGAGATTTTTTCTTAGGGAGTTCATTGATGACTTGCTCAATTTCTTTTTCTAAAATGGGCCTATTTAAGGATTTTATTTCCTCTTTAGTTAAACTGGGCAATTTGTATTTTTGTAAATATTCATCCATTTTATTTATATTGTCAAATTTATTGGCAAACAGTTGGGCAAAATAGCTCCTAATTATTGCTTTAATTTCCACTTCATTAGTGGTGAAATCACCTGTTTCATTTTTGATACTGGTAATTTGGTTTTCTTTTTTTTTTTATCAAATTAACCAAAGGCTTATCTATTTTATTGGTTTTTTCGTAAAACCAGCTCTTAGTTTTATTGATTAATTCTATAGTTTTCTTGCTTTCAATTTTATTAATTTCTCCTTTGATTTTCAGGATTTCTACTTTAGTACTTAGTTGGGGATTTTTAATTTGTTCTTTTTCTAGCTTTTTTAGTTGCATGCCCAATTCATTGATCTCCTCTTTTTCTTTTTTATTCATATAAGCATTTAGAGATATAAAATTTCCCCTAAGCACTGCTTTGACTGTATCCCATAGGTTTTGGTACATTGTCTCACTATTGTCATTCTCTTGGATAAAGTTATTGATTGTTTCTATGATATGTTATTTGACCCACTCATTCTTTAGGATCTAATTAATTTTTGGTCTAGCTTTCCATGGCTCTTTATTACATGTAATTTTTATTGCATCATGATCTGAGAAGGATGCATTTACTATTTCTGCCTTTCTACATTTGACTATGAGGTTTCTGTGCCCTAATACATGGTCAATTTTTGAGTATGTGCCATGTATCACTGAGAAAAATTCCTTTCCGTCTCCATTCAGTTTTCTCCAGCTATCTATCTTATCTAACTTTTCTAATATTCTATTAAACTCTTTAACTTCATATTTTTTTTGTGGTTAGATTTTTTTTAATTCTGAGAGGGGAATGTTCGGATCCCCCACGAGTATAGTTTTGCTGTCTATTTCCTCTTGTAACTCATTTAACTTCTCCCCTAAGAATTTGAATGCTATACCACTTGGTGCATACATGTTTAGTATTGATATTACTTCATTATCTATCATACCTTTTAGCAAGATGTAATTTCCTTCCTTATCTCTTTTAATTAGATCTATTTTTGCTTTTGCTTTGTCTGAGATAAGAATTACTACCCCTGCTTTTTTGCTTTTTTTTTTTTTGCAGGGCAATGAGGGTTAAGTGACTTGCCAAGGGTCACAAACTAGTGTCAAGTGTATGAGGTCAGATTTGAACTCAGGTCCTCCTGATTCCAGGGTCAGTACTTTATCCACTGTGCCACCTAGCTGCTTTTTTGATGTCAGCTGAAGCATAATATATTTTGCTCCAACCTTTTACCTTTACTCTGTGTGTATCTCTCTGCTTCAAATGTGTTTCTTGTAAACAACATATTGTAGGATTCTGATTTTTAATCCACTCTGCTATTCGCTTCTGTTTTTTTTACAATAGGTATAAATTATATATATATTAATCATTTTAAATACCACTCTTGTATAAATCTTTCATATATTCAGATCATACACGTTTTTAGAAATTTATTTTGAAGCTAGTACAGTAAACATGTGAGACATCTATGTAAATCTGCATTAGGATTTTAGTGAGATAAAGAGAAATTCATTTGTTGCTTCAGAGACACATATCACAATAAGTGACTGGATGACTAGCAGAGTTCTTGCACATTTAAATCAAATTTAGCTTTAAATCATTTAGTTTGACTTGGGCTTGGGACCTTGCTTCATGTCTTTTAGTTGCTATAAGATATTTAGTATGTGTAGATATTTAGTATGGAATAAGGATGATACAATGACAACTCACGTCTGTTTTATGGGAGAGTTCATCCTATTCACATTCACAGTTAAGATTATTAACTGTTAATTTTCCTCCATCCTCTTTTCCCCTGTGTTTGTACTTTTTCCCTTCTTTCACCCTATTCCTCTTGACCAGTGTTTTGCTTCTGACCACTGCCTCCCTCAATCTGCCCTCAGTTTTTTCAGCTGCCTTTCTTTTTCTTGCCCCTTTTTCCCCCCACTTCTGCCCTCCCTTCTATCAATACTGTGAGGGAAAAATCCATCCTCTTCTCAATAATTCTCAGGAACTCAGCAGCGAAGTGACAAAAGCTCTTTTATTTCCTTCTCTCGAAGAGGCACCCTCGTGTGCAGCTAAATGGGTGCAAAGAAAAGGGGCTCGCAGGCCCTGTTTTATACCCTAGACCCTAGCGCAAATGGGCCCTCCCCTTTTTCATCATTAGTCCAATTACTCAAGGGTTACAATCTACATGCAAAAACTAGCTAATCGGAACGCAGTATTCCCATCCCTCTTATTTTCCTTATATGGATACAATTCAGGAGGACCTTGTTGAGAACAGGGCTCTTTGAACCATGTGACTTTAGCCTGAGGGGGAGGAGGAGGGGATCTGAGACCTTTGTCCTTCAAGCAAATCGGAATGCAGTATTCCCATCCCTCTTCTTTATATAGGCATGACTTGGGAATGGACCTTATTTTCCTTATATGGATACAGCTCAGGAGGACCTTGTTGAGAACAGGGCTCTTTGAACCATGTGACTTTAGCCTGAGGGGGAGGAGGAAGGGATCTGAGATCTTTGTCCTTCTAGCAGGTTAGGAGGGGTATGATTGACTGTTGTATCCACATTGAGAGGAGGCAACTACCTATTTCCTCACAAATACCACCCTTTCCCCCTTCTTCTTTTGTTTTCTTAAAGAGTAATATAAGTTCCTTTATACAAAGGGAGTATATTTTATTCCCTCCCTGAACCAAATCTGATGAGAGTAAGGTTGAAACAATGCTCACCACTCCCTTCTGTCCCTCTATGGTAATGGGTTCTTTTTGTGCCTCTTCATATGATATAATTAACCCCATTCCACCTCCCCTTTCCTCTCTTCCCTATAGTCTTCTTTTATTCTGTCCCTTAACTTTCTTTATATCATCACATCAAAGTAAATTTAATAACAATACCTTAGCAGAGACACAGATCCCAAGAGTTAACAGTATTATCCTCCCTCATGGGGATGCAAGCAGTTTAACATCATTGAACAACCTTTCCCCACTGCCACCCCTACCCGTTTACCTCTTTATATTTCTCTAGAGTCTTGTATTTGGAGATCAGATTTTCTGTTCAGTTCTGATCTTTTTCTCAGGAAGCCTTGGAAGTCCCCTATTTCATTTGTAAGGTGCTAAAATTCTAGCTATACTTTTTTTTTTGCAGGGCAATAAGGGTTAAGTGACTTGCCCAGGGTCACACAGCTAGTTAAGTGTCACATGTCTGAGGCTGGATTTGAACTCAGGTCCTCCTGAATCCAAGGCCAGTGCTTTATCCACTGTGCGACCTAGCTGCCCCCTATACTTTCTAAAATATCTAATGAGTGGTTGCCAATAAATTAGAAGCTTTAGCAAGAGTATTTAAGTATTTATTAAAGAGCATTAGGATCTAATGATCAGAGAGAAAGGTAAAAATCTAACTGTTTCTAAGAGACCCCATCATCCGACCTGCCATGGCGAGAACAGGAACCAAAAGGACCAATGCTTCCTCCTGTGGAACCAGGAACATCCTGTCTCCCCCCCTTGCCCCTCCCCCCCCCCACAGCTCCAAGCTAATTGGCTGATAGTTTTGATAGACAGTACCCACAAGCAAATGTCACTTCCTGATGCCAAGGAACTGACCACATGGCTTGCCCTCAGATGCTGTCTCCTCATGGCAGAGCTTTCCTACAGTAATTCTCCAGCAGGTGGCGTCACTCCAATCGTTACACATTGAATGTCCATCTTTTCCTCTGAAAGAGAATGCTCAGTTTTGCTGGGTAGTTGATTATGGGTTGTAATCCAAGCTCCTTTACCTTCCTGAATATCATATTCCAAGCCCTGCGATCCTTTAATGTTGAAGCTGCCAGGTGCTGTGCAATCCTGACTGACTCCATGATATTTAAATGGTTTCTTTCTGGCTGCTTGGAATATTTCCTCCTTCACCTGATAATTCTGGAGTTTTGGGCAAACTTTTATACATACATATATGTGTGTATATGTAAATGTGTATATATATTCATAGGCAAAAGCTGGTTAAAATGAGTATCAAAGGCAACCTTGAAAGGAGAAATAAATGATAAAATACCTAAGGAGAAGTATTTAAGGGGACACTGGCCAGCCCCACCTATTTGTTTAAGTATGTGTAGGTGTGGAGCATTTTATTAGTTAATTGTATCTATATGACTCAGAAGCCCAGTAGCAACAGGGATGGATCCAACTCAAAAAGTTGGAGGGTGAGGTAGGGAAAAAATGCAGATTGATGGCTAGGAGCTCTCCACAAAATGGATACCCTCCCTCATTAACATAAATATATTGTTAGCTCAGCCTCTGTTCATGGAACCTAGATGAGGGATGAGATGTCCCATAGCTGGATTCACATGGGCCATGAAGCCTAATCTAAGCAAAAAATAATCTCCAGATTGAAAAGAACAAACATGGATAATAGAGGCTGAGGTTCTCAGAGGCTGTGGACTGTGTCATCAACAGAGAACCAGTCTCAGCCACAACTACTTGAAGGACCTCCCCTTTGGGGGAGGAGAAAAGGTAGAAAAGCAGACCCCAACAGGAAGTAAGAGAGTCTCACAGCTTCGGAGCTGACTAGAGACTGGCTGCTGACTCCCATGGAAACTATGGACCCCTGGTGAAGATGGGGGGGAAAGGCGGTGAGCTCCCGAACTCATGACATGGTCGGTCCAAAACACATCCACATAACGCCATAGGACAATGCCCGGAGCAGCAAAACCCACAGAAGAATGTGCTGAAATCATCTTCTAACCAGGAACGGCTTGGAAGGTCAGAAGGAGGGAGCTGCTGTGTTGATACAGGAGTCAGGCCCAACCCCACAGCCACCCTGACACAGATCCAGTCCCAGGAAGGCCTCACCAGAGAAGCAGACCCTCCCCCCCCCCAGAGCCTCTGAATCAGCTGAAGCACCTGTGTCATCTGGAACTAAGCTCACAGTCTAGTGAGAGGGCTGAGCCCTGGGCAGGGGGGAGACTTCAGGGGTCTATGCTGGTGCTGAGGCAGAACTTGGGTTTTTCACCCTTGCTGGGAACCAGGAGGCAGGCTTGAGCAGCAGTGGCCCAGGTCGGGGAGGGCAGGCTTGTTGGAGCTAACAACCACAACACACAAAGCTGGTTGATTAGCAAGTTGGTCTGGGGTCATCTAGGACCAGGGAACAGGCCAGGTGAGTGAAGAACCTGATTCTTCTTAAATCATACCACCTGGGACCTTCTGAAGCTTGGGATACTGCAGCCTGGAAACAGTGCCTCACTTTGAGGAAGTAAAAGTCAAGTAAAAGAAAGGCAAGATGAGCAGAGAAAGGTGAGGACCATCGAAAGTTTCTTCAGTAACAAGGAAGACCGAGGTGCACCCTCAGAGGAAGATGTCAACATCAGGGCCCCTATATCTAAAGCTTCCAAGATAATAGAGGCTGAAACTTAAAATAAATGAAGAGAGGGCAAGAGAAATATTTTGTTTCTATCAATGAATTCAAGTCACCCAGCCTGGATGAACAACATACAGGATGCTAAAAGAACACATAGATGTGACTAATGAACCTTGTCCATGAGTTTTTAGGTTTAGTGGATAGTTAAAATTATAGGTCAGTGACCATAGCCTAGAATGGATGGCTGCAAATCAGCATGAGCTTAAGAAGTGTTTTGCCAAATCTTGGTTTTGACAGGGCTACTAAACAAGGAGTTGGAGGAATGCTGTCGGTAGAGTGTTTGGATTTCAGCCAGTCATTTGACAGAGTCTCTCATGATGTCCTTGTAAACAAGATGAGGAGATGTGAACTATGTCAAAGCTTCTCAAACTGTGGGTTGCAACCCTATATAAGTTCACTTAACTAAATGTGGGGGACACAATGTTTGATTCGTATACCTGTTTTATATATTTATGTGCCCAGGGTTGCGTAAAAATTTTTGGGCAACAAGGGGTCATGAGTAAGAAAAATTTAAGAAGCCCTGGACTATGTGATAATGCAGGAAAGTAGTTTGGAACAAATTGAAGAACATCACCAGTGGAGTCCCACAGGGTTCTGATCCTGGCTCTGTTCTGTTCAATGGTCTTTTTATTAGTGATCTGTATTCAAGCATGGATGGCATAGCTTATCCAATTTACCATGAGGCTGGGGTATGTAGCTGATACACTAGATGACAGAGTCAGAATAAAAAAAAGTTCAATGGACAGAATGGTAGACTGAAGTCATTTGAGATAAAATGTAATAGAGCTAAGCATAAAGTTCTGAAGTTGAGTTCAAAAGTTCAACTATACAAGTTCAAGATCCTAATGGGTAAGTGGAACATGTCTGGAAAGCAATTCATGTGTGATCCAAGATAATTCTGAAGGACTTATGATGAAAAATCCAATGTATCTCCAGAAAAAACAGATAAAGTCTGAATGTAAATCAAAGCATACCTTTAAATTTTAATTTATTTTTCATGCTTGTTTTTTTGGTCTGTGTTTTCTTTTACAACATGACTAATATGGAAATATGTTTTGCATGACCGAGTATGTATAACATATAAAATTGCTTGCCTTCTCAATAAGAGGGAATGGGAAGGGGGCAGCTAGGTGGCACAGTAGATAAAACACCAGCCCTGGAGTCAGGAGGACCTGAGTTCAAATCCGGCTTCAGACACTTAACACTTACTAGCTGTGTGACCTTGGGCAAGTCACTTAACCCCAACTGCCTCACCCAAAAAAAAAGAGGGAATGGGAGGGAGGGAGAGAATTTATAGCTCAACATTTTTTTTTAAAAGAATGTTAAAAATTATTTTCACGGGGGCAGCTAGGTGGCGCAGTGGATAGAGCACTGGCCCTGGATTCAGGAGGACCTGAGTTCAAATCCGGCCTCAGACACTTAACACTTACTAGCTATGTGGCCCTCGGCAAGTCACTTAACCCCAATTGCCTCACAAAAAAAACAAACAAGCAAAAAAATTATTTTCACAAGTAATTGGAGAAAAAAGAAAATACAAAAAGAAAAAGGAATTCTTATGAAGACCTAGTGGTTTTTAGTGGACTTACAACCTCAATATGAGTCAGTAATATGATATTGCTTCCCCAAAAACTAACACATTGATAGAAACTATAATATACAGAACACAAGGTAATTTTCCTATCTCTGGCCTGATCAAACTACATCTAAAACATTATTTTAAAAGAGACATTGTAAGGGGATGCCCATCAACTGGGGAATGGCTGAACAAGTTGTGGTATATGAAATATAATGGAATACTATGGTGCTGTAAGAAACAATGAGCAGGCAGATTTCAGAGAAACCTGGAAGGACTTAAATGAACTGATGCTGAGTGAGATGAGCAGAATCAGGAGAACATTGTACACAGCATCAACAACATTGTGTGTTGATCAACTGTGATAGACTTGACTCTTCTCAGCAATACCGTGGTCCAAGATAGTTCCAAAGGACTCATGATGGAAATGCTCTTCAATTCTAGAAAAAAAAGAATTGTAAAATCTAGATGTAGATTGAACCATACTATTTCTACTTTTTTTGTTTTTCTTTTTTGAGGTTTTCCCCTTTTGCTCTGATTCTTCTTTCACAGCATGACTAATGCAGAAATATGTTAAATGTGATTGTATATATATAACATATTAGATTGCTTGCTGTCTTGGGGAGGGGTGAGGGAGGGGAGAGAGGAAGAAAAATTTGAAATTAGAAATCTTATAAAAACAAATGTTGCAAACTATCTTAACTGGAAAATAATAAAATATTTTTATGGAAAAAAAGAGACATTGGCAGTCTGGAATACATTCAGAAAATGATCATCAGAACAATAAGGGTACTCAAAATCACACATGAACATGAGTATAAGCTAAGAAACTTAATGTTTAATCAGGAAAAGAGAAAACTAAGGTGGAGATGTCTTCACACATCTGAAGAGCTTTGGAAAAGGGATTAGCATAATGGAGATTCCCAGTTTCATACTTGGTCAATTTTCTGTTTTTCTTTGTATGTTAACATGTTGGTCACGTTCACTAAAATAAAAAGGGACGTTAAAAATTATTTTTATTCATTCATTTATTTAGCAGATCTAGTCTGTTAAGAGTTGTTCTACTAGACCCCAGAGAGCAGAACTAGCTCAGGAAGGCAGATTTCAGTTCAATATAATAAAAACTTTCTAACCACTAGAGCTGTTAAAAAAAAATAGAATATGGGGCAGCTGGGTGGCGCAGTGGATGGAGCACCGGCCGTGGAGTCAGGAGTACCTGAGTTCAAGTCCGGCCTCGGACACTTAACACTTACTAGCTGTGTGACCCTGGGCAAGTCACTTAACCCCAATTGCCTCACTAAAAAAAAAAAAAATAGAATAGTCTGCCTTGAGGGTAGAGTTCCTCGTCACTAGAAGAATTCTTTTTTTTTTTTTCACTAGAAGTATTCTAAAAGAGACTGGTTGATTATGTGTTGAGTATGTTTTAGATGGAATTCATAATTTAGGTAGAGGTTGGAGCAGATGAGGTCTCATAACTCATAAGTCTGCAATTCTACGATGTAGAAAGCCTTCTGCTGTCATTACAGAGGAAAGGTATCTAAAGGAGTCAGTTTCTACCAAGCTGCCCCCCATCATCCCAGACGGAAATTACTGTGTGCACCAGAACAGCAATGAAAAGTACCACAAAGCCATCCGGAGGGTACAATTAAAGACATGTGAGTCCTACTGATCGGGTATTCTAGTGGTAAATGGGATTTGCCTGAGAAGAAATCAAGGCAAAAGAAAAAGAGTAGGTTGGGGTTGGTGGGGATTTTTGAAGAGGGACCACAAATAAGAAAAAAAAGTTAGTCTGTAGAAACTAGTGGAGTGACGGATAGGCTTCCAGGCTTGTAGTCAGGAAGACCTGTTTGAATGGTGCTTCAAATGCTTACTAGCCATGTGTGTGTGTGTACATACACCTATACACAAATGTTTATTGTACTTTGCAAACTTTTGAAGTACTATGTAAATGTTTGCTATTAATATTATTCTATCAAAGTCCACCAAAGAGTAGGTTTAACCTGCAGGAAAAAATGAGTTTAATTCATCTGCCAAGTATCAGATAATATAATCAGAGAGTGGAACATTTACCCCTGCTTTCTCTCAAGCCTGGGAAGAAGCCCTAGTCAGCCTAGGCTACAGTGAAGTGGTGGTTGGGATGATTCCTGATATTTCTTCTAGCTTCTTTCTCCATACCTCCACATCTAGTCCACAATCAGCTCTTTGAAGCACCTCTGACAGATGCCCAGAATTTCAGTTTCTGGATGCCACATGAACGTGGGGTGCGCCCACAAGACATTGCTCCATGGATGAAGACTCCCCGACACTGCATTATCAAAAGCCCCATAACCAGGTTTGGATGGAAGGGATTAGCCTAAAGGGACAAACCAGGAAGTAGAAGTCCCCCTGCCCCTATCTGAAGTTCTAAAGATAAGACTGAGCAGTTTTAGTTCTGGCTAAGAGCCCCTAGTAGGGTATGGCAACCAAGGGAGTGAAGGAGGGAAATGGAGGGAAGGACAGTAGAGAGGGGGTGTGTGTGCTGGGGAGGGTGATTTGGTCAGCAGAGAATAGCTCTAGCCATCAGTTTTGCCAGCTAACCTAAAAAGATGGAGTGGGGATGGGAAGAGGAGAAAATGAGCTGAAGGGTTGGGAATAGAAGATGCAGGAGCTCTACTTGTTACCAAGAGCCATCAGAAAAGACTCACTCTGAAAGACAAAACACCTTAATCTAAATCCATCTGTGAATCTGCAGTCCAGTCTGTGCATGTCTGCAGCATGTGTGTGCATGTTCCCTTGTTTTCCTGCTTGGCCTGAGTGACAGGAAGTCATACACACACTACTGCTGCTCTGGGGACACAGCAGAACACAGTGGGGAGGGACCCTCACACCTCCCTTTTTCCTCACTCCCAACTCAACCAGGCTAAAGTGAATGAACTTTTCCCTGCTCTAGGTTTGTGGATCACCTGATACTCAATGACCGCCTCTTCAGTTTATATTGAGCTGGGGCAGCAGAAGGCAGGCCTGGGGCATATATACCAAGGACTGGTACTCCAGAATGGATAGCTGGTGGGATGCAAATAGTTGGGGGGTATTTTGTGGGGGAGAAATTGCTGGGGGGGAAGGGGGAGTGGGGAGGCCCAGAGAATTACTCGAAAAGCACAAAATAAAACATGTTGGAATATAGTGTATATTTATGCTAGTGTGTGTTGGGGTTTTAGAGGGGGGAAAAACCCTAAGGCCAAGACTCCTCCAGACAGTGGTTATGAGACATGTAAGAATCAAGAGCCTAGACCCAGGGAATAACAAATGCTGAAGGCATGAAAGAACACGTATTTATGATGGGCAGAGCAGAGAAGGATAACAACATATCTGTGAGCATACACTTTCCTACTTGGTGCTGAGGCATCTCGAGGTGCCTAGAACTGCTTCTTGGCAATGAGAAAGTAGGAGAAACTTCTCCAGATTTCTTCTAGGGTCAGACTAATCCCAGCCCTTACCCAACCAAGTGCTCCCCTTCCAACTCCAGTGCCCAGAACAGCTACAGAATCAGGAGTTTTACAAAGTTTAATTTTATTGATATTTAAATATATTAAATATTTCATTGAAATACATGTTATATTATCCTCCCCACCCCTGCTCCCCACAGTGGTTAAATTACCAAACCAAACCCCAAGGTCCCCTACCTTCCCTCTCAAACCCCCTTTTGAAATAGAAGGCAGGGAGGAGATGGCACGAAGGGAAAAGGGGACCACTGGCACGAGGGGTATAAGGAGCAAATACGCCCCTTCAATTCCTGGGCAATAAGTTGGGACAGCTGGGTGTGCTCTGGGCTCGCCTACTCTGTCCAGACTTCCAGGTAGGGAGCACCTGACCATACACACTCTCTTGTCCCACTCAGCCCTACATGTTTTCTGATTTTAGGAACCCCTTTCTGTCATTTTTTTTGTACTGCATCCATGATTTCATAGATAACTGAGGGAACTCCCTCTCCCAATGTAGTCAGCACCTGCTCTGCAGCTTAAGACCATAGAGTTGCCTGGAAGTACTGAGAGGTGGTGAAGTCACCTGCCCAGGTTCATATAGGAACTGAATTCCAGCCTTCCTGACTCATAGGCCAATCCTCTTTCTACTATGCCGCACTTCCTCTCTTCTCAGTGGAGAGGTGCTATTTCCTATTTGGGCCTGCCAAGTAGGCAACATCTGGGGGGGGGGGGGAGTACCTGGTGCCCAAGCTTAGATACAGACACCTGAATCTGCCCACAGTAGGTAGCAGAGAAGGCAGGAGCACTAAAATGGGCCCAAGGATAAAATAGCCTGGGGGAGAGATTAGGTATATTTGCTTGCTCCCCTATCACCCTTTACTCTGCAGCTACCATGCAAAGTGATCTCTAAGAGTAACTCAAGTTGGTATATCTGGACTGAAGGTTCAGATAGAGAAACCAAGGCATCAGCTAGCTCAGGCCAGAGGCAGAAAGATTGGAAGAGAAGGGAGGCAGGAGGAAAAACATGATTCATGGCTTCTAATCTACTCTTCCTCCAGCAGTCCTTTTAGTCCCTTGTGGCAGGGAAGGGAGGGGACCAGGCAAACCTGGGACCCAGAGTCCAAAAGGTGGGAAAAGGCAGAGTTTAGGGTTACCCTCAAGGCCCCTAGTACTAGTGTTTGGGTCTCTATTCCTCCCTACTCTTGAAGGCATAAGGTTCCCAAGGACCAAAGTAGGGGCACCCCTAATATTCCTGAGCCATGGCCCATCATACCCCAAAGTCAGATTCAATGGGAAAAGGAACTTACAGAGACAGTCCCTTTTCACCAAGGCAGGGAGACAGTGATGGGGCACATGTAGCCTCCAAACAAATGGCACTTAGGGATTTGGCACAAAGTACAGGGCCCTGGCCCACAGCTTTCCCCTTCTACCAGGACTGAGTTCACTGCTGCCGCCTGACTGCTTCTCCCCACACCGAGGATGGGAGAACTGCTCTGCTACTAAAAAACCATATACTCACTTGGAGAAAGAACCTAAAGTAGACTGCTGAAGACCAGGGAACCCCCTACACATACACACACACTCACACTCACACATACACACTCTCTCTAGCCCTAGCAATGTGCTCACTCGGGGTTGGGGGCAGGAGCCAATGCCCACTGCCATACCCTAAGCCTTTTAAATTTGTCCCTATCTTTATTACCTATTAGGCTAAAAACTTATGGAGGTGGAGAAGCTCTGTGCCTCCACTTGGGTACTCAGCTAGGAAGAACTGTGCAAGAGGGAATTAGATACCCTGATACCCCCTTTCCCCACCACTGAGGCTCTACATGCGCAGAGAAGGCACAGGTAAAAACCTGTCCCCTGAACCACTCTCTTTGGCACTTAGGGATGACTTACAGAGTCACTCACCTCTGTGACGTCATCTGTCCCTTCAAAATCCAGCTTGGGCCCATTTCATACCATATCCAAACCTACCACCACTCCCCCAAAGAGGGAGAGGGAATATGGCTGAATTGGGGCAGTAGGAATAAGAGGTCACTTTAGCTCCTTATAGGAGCAGTCTAGAAGGGGAGAGAAAAATCAACTCTCTCCGGAAAGATGGAAAAAGCAGGGATTTCAGTGAGAGCTTTCCCTTTTCTCCTCTCTTCTTTTCCCCTCCCACCACCTGATAAGTGCCCAAAGAGGAGAAGCTGGTTCAATCAGCATGGGACCTCATGGGAATAGGCGTGCATTTAGCCTGAAGAGGGCAGGCAGAGAATGTACACTCCTTGTATCTATCTTAGTCTTTGAACAAGATACTCTCAGGACAAGGAGAAAATAGAAGAGCAGGATGCCCAACCCTGAGCTCATTATCCCAACCATTCATGACACATTATTTAAAGCAACGGTTTTTGAGCACTTAGGAAGGGAAGCTGTAGTCCCTATAAGACAACAGAGGTTAATCAACAAATCATGCCAGATTAACCATTTTTCATTTTCTGACAGGGTTACCAGCCCTGTCAAAGTAATGCTATAAACTCAATATGGCTGGAATTCAGCAAGGCGTCTCATGTGACATTGGGATATTATGGAGAGATGCAGGCTAGATGATAGTACAGTTGGATGTATTTGGAGCTAGTTGGATAAAAGACTCCCCCAAAAATGATAATTAACAGATCAGTGTCAACTTGGCAGCTGGAAGTCTTTATCTTTGGTCCTGTCTTGTTTAACATTTTTACCAAAAGCCTTGGGTGAAAGTATAGACAGAACATTTATCAAAGCTGTAGATGACACAGTGTTTGGAGGGATACCTAACTTGCTGGATAACAAAGCCAGGATCCAAAAAGATCTCAATAGGCTTGGGCAAATAACAATGTCCTGAAAATAGTAGGAGGAAATTTAATACAGATAAATGTAAAGACTTAAACTTAGTTTTTAAAAAAAAGGTCAAGTACTAGCTGGGGGAGGTGGGGCTAAACAATAGCTTATGTGAAAAAGGTCTCAGAGTTTTAACGGACTGCAAAGTCAACATGTCAACATTCAATCTTAAGACTGCAATAATACCAGAATAGGGTCCAGCTCAAGGGAGGTTCTACTTGGCCGCACTCTACTCTGATCAGACCAAACCTAGAAGACAGTGTTTGGTTCTGGGCAGCCCAATTAAGAAAGGACATCGACAAACTGAAGCACATCCAGAGCAAGGTTACCAGGAGAGGCCAGGAAACCTTGCCGTAGGAGGTTCACTTAAAGTCATTAGGGATGTTTAGCATGGAAAAGAGCAGGCTTCAAAGGAACACAATTATCATCAAATATTTGAAAGGTTGTCAAGGGGAAAGGGATTCCACTTCACTTGCTCGTCTCCACAGGGCAGAACTACAAGCAAATTCTGGAAACAAGCAAATTGTGGAGCAAATTCTGGCTCTAAGGAAAAAAACTTCCTAACAATTTGAGCTATCCAAAAGGGGAATGGGCAGTTCTTGGGAGGTAGTGAGTTTCCCATTACTTAAAGACTTCCTACAAAGGAAGAATGACGACGACTCAGTGTTTTTAGAGGGGAATCTTTTTTTAGGCATGGATTGGATTCGATGACCTGTGAGGTCCCTTCCAATTCTGAGTCCTATAACCAGGAGAGACAGGAGGGTGCAGGGATGGTTTAATAGCCATCCCAACTCTAAAGAGGTGGGGAAGGCTCTTCCTTTCTGTGACCTTGTTCTCCTCCTCCTCCCCCTGCCCCTCAAGGCTGTAGAAGAAGGGAAAAGGGAGCAAGCAGTTCTAGTCACAGATATGAAAATAAAGTCACTTGCAAAATTCTCTTTTTTGCTCCCTCATTCACCAGTTCAAGGGCGGAACAGGCACAATCCAGGCACAGCCTGAGCACCAACATGCTGGCTTTTTCCCTTTCGTGGTTTGTGAGTCTGGAGCCCTAGGGCATCTGTTCCGTGGCTCCACCCAGTGAGAGCAGAGCCCACGTAATAATGCCCAGCTTCATCCTTTCAGCGGATACCTCTGCTGGGTCCTGCTAACTGCTGGGGCCACCATTGAGGAAGTAGGTGGTCATCTCTCCCTTACCCTTCACCTTGACCACCCCTCGACACTCCAGCTGGTAGCCTTTGGCAGCTAGAACCTGGTACAGGTCAGTGGTCACCTGGTGGGGGGAAGAAAGCCCACTCAGCCTAGATTAATTTCTAGGTTCCCTGGTTCTACTGGCCTATCATCCCCTTCCCCACTTCCTCTCCCAGTCTTCCTCCCCCTTATACCTCCTCCTCTTTGAAACTCCAGCTCCTAGCTTCCCTCATCTGGCTGTAATCACAGATATTCCAAAGTCCCCTCTATCCTACTCCCACCCTGCCTCTATGTTTAGCTCCCTTACCTGGATTCGGTCGGGGATCCCTGTACTGTCCATACGACTCGACACGTTTACTGTATTCCCCCAAATATCATACTGTGGCTTTCGTGCCCCAATGACACCTGCCACTACTGGGCCGATGTTGAGCCCTAGATGGGGAAGAGAGCAGGAATGCAGGAATATGGTCTGGGGTAAATTCAGGGCCAGGGGACTTGGAAAGCCCCTATTTCCCAAAGCTGCATGTACCCTAAGTAAGCTGAAGAGCTTAAAAAAAATGACTGGGGCCTTGACCTAAAAGGAACAGCTGTGCTAAGGCAGGCAGTTTAGTATTTCAGTCCTGGCCCAGGGCTTGCTAGCCCCAAAGGGTGTTTTACAGTGGTGGTTATTCTATAGTAATAGGCCTGGCATTCCACTTGGGAGCTCCCCAATCCATCAAGACTGCTCTGGGAGGCAGGATCTCTCAAATGTCCTGATGGATTAGTCTACAGACTTGAGAACTTGGGTCCTAAAATGAATGCCATCATGGTAGAACGTCCCCCTAAATCACTGATGGCCCCCAAATTGCTCCCAGATCTGTGGATGACTCACTGATTTGTCTATTTTTGTTTCCCCCACCCCTGTGCTCTTCTTACCAATTTTCATCTGGAAGTTATTGAAGGAGTGTTCATTAATGTGCTTCATCTGCTCCATTAGCCGCATGGCATAGTCAGCAAGTGCAGTGATATGGGAACGCCCCACCCGATCATATGTGGCAGCATTCAGTCCTGAGGCTGCCATATAGGTACTGCCAATTGTTTTAATCTTTTCCAGCTGCCTGAACTGTTCTTCACTGATGATCTAGAAAGAACAGGTTGGCATCACTGTCAGTTCTTCCCTGGCCATGAGTCCTTAGCTCAGGTACAATGGGCTAACACCCCTGGACAACCTTATCACAATCAGCTCAACTCTAGCACTCGTCACTGACTTTACTCACCTTCCTTCCCTATTCAATTCCCATCCTTCTGAAGACAGTCCCTACCAATCTCCCTCCTCCCTCCACAGTAGTAAAGCTCATTATGGGGGGCTGGCTTTTTAGGCTTGGGCTCAAAGGAGTCCTCATGTTAGTATTGTTATACTTAGCACAGTGCTTAACACATAGTAGGTGGTTGCTGCTGTTGTCACAGTTCAGGGTCCAGACCTGTTTTACAGATTTAGAATTTTAACTTTACCTTTAGCTCAGTTAAAGGTGAGAACTAATTTCACATGAACCAAATTCTGCTTATGGATCAGAGTGTGAATCTAGTTATTTACAGTGGGAAACCTTTCCAATAATCAGAACACTTTGTGTCTGTTAGCCAGGGAACACAAGTGAGACTATTCAATACTGGAAGGCTGCCTGGTGAACATGAAATTATCCAGGTGAGGGGCAGTGCTTAAAGCACAATTCTCATAAAGTAGTGGTAGCCTGATGTCTCACTCTTCTCCATTCTGCAACTCTAATTGCCCCTCATAATGCAGCACTTCTGGAAAGGCAGCCTTCACGGGGACAGTGCTGAAGACAGTGAAAAATTCTATCTGGCCATTGCTCCTTCTTCTAGCCTCCCTGATGCCTATCATCCTTCTATTTACCTTTGTCCTTTGGCATCTCCATAGACTTCTTTTTTTTGCAAGGCATTGGGGGTTAAGTGACTTGCCTAGGGTCACACAGCTAGTAAGTGTCAAGTGTCTGAATCCGGATTTGAACTCAGGTACGCTGGAATCCAGGGCCGGTGCTTTATCCACTGTGCCACCTAGCTGCACCATCTCCATATACTTTTATAACATAGTAGGCTTTTTTTTTCAACTGAACCTCTGACTCGATTAGTGTGGGGACCTTTGGATGAGCAGAGATATACTCTCCCCAAGCTAACTGTAAAGTGGATTATTCTTGTAAAAGTAGACTGGATGTCATTCACGGTGTGGTAATTCTCAGCATAGAGGGTCAATGTTGTCTTGCCTTAAGTGTCTTAGCTTCCACCTAGTCATCTGCCTAAATCATTTCCTGCCCCCTGTCCATGGACTACATTTTGTATTCATCTCACTTGCCAATAACTCTCTTTCCCTACAGCCATCCCTCAAGCTCACTTCTCTCTGATCCTCACCTTCCTCTATTACACTGAACCTCTATCCTACATCAATCCCCGTTCATGTCCAAGACTTCCTCAGGTTTCCTTACTCATATTCTCCTTGCACTGCTAGTGCCCAACTCCCATTCTTCATACCTCAGACACGTCTAATAATCGCCCGTTTCTCTCCCATGCTGATCTTCGTACCTCCTTGTGGCTCCGACAATTTCTCCCTCTGCCCTGCATTTCTCCTTTCCTGGTCCTCACTTTTCTGCTCAGAAACCCCTCCCTTTCATAATCCTCCCAGTTTCCATTCCCAGAGTTCCCCGTGTTCCTTAATTCCAAGTGACCTAATCCCCCCAAGGCACCCCACACCTATTGGTTAATACCTCATCAAAGTCAGCAATGATCTCATTGAGCAGGCGCAGGCACTCAACACCCTCATTGTTGGCTTCCAGCTCTACATAGAACTCGGAGAAGTTTGCAATGGAGGCAAACATGACAGCCACACACTCACAAGATTGATAGTAAAGTTCATCATTGCGCCGTTCCCGGGCTAGGAAGTGTGCTGCCACATCTTTGGGTAGGATGTTGTGTAGTAACCGTCGGTTATAGGCCTGGAGTTTTTCCATATCCTCTTTTTCCCCTGTTGCCTGTGGACACCATAGCCATCACCTATTACTCTAGTTGTGGGACACTGGCACAAGGAAGGGGATGGGTAAAATTGCTACAAGCAGACACAGGGTGTGAGGCATAAGGAACTAGGTCAGGCAGGGGAAGGCATATGGATCAGGAGTCTGGGGAACAAAGATACAAGAAAGGGGCTATCTTAGAGGTACAGCAAAGTGACAAGTGAGGTAAATAAAGGAGATGAGGGGGGTGGGAAAGGGTAGGCCAGGGAAACAGATTTCCAATTGTTCTGTGGTAGTAGTTTGGGAAAAAAAGACAGTGCCCAACACCCAAAGAGTTTTCATATTAGCTGAGATGCTTGGCCTTACCCTAAGGTCCCGAGTTGATGCCCACCCAGTGTCCATTTTGTTACCTGCAGTTTCCACAGAAAATCCAGTCGAGCAGTTGACTCCACCTGCTGAGCATGCAAGTAGAGTGCGAGCGCAAACAGTAACAGGATGACAGGTGTCATATACTTCAGTGCCACCTTCTCACCTGCAGGGCTGGAGACAAGTACGGTGTGATAGGCTCACATGCCTGCACTGGGTACCCATGGACCTCTCTTCCCCTTCCCAGTAGCTCTCACTTACCAGTCTTGCTCGTATAGGGTTCCGTTGACATGGGACCTGGGGGTGGGGTGGGGTGGAGAGAGATGGGAACAAAGTCAAGGGTAAGGCCTTTGTATATGGATGGAGGTGGTAACCCATCCCAAAGGATAAGGCTCTTAGGAGAAGAGATTCATTAATAGGGATGAATACAATACAATGCATACAATGAGTTAAAAGTCCTGAATTCCACTCCCAATTGTTCCACTTAAGTAGCCATGCAATGTCGGGGAAGTCACTTAACTCCATTATAAAGTTAAAATAATCAATGTGAAAGCATTTTTTAAAAGGACAAATCATTACACAAAGGCAAAGACGATTATTAAAAAGTTTTCAGTCTTAGGTCTCCTTCCAAAGAGCAAGTGTTTATGGTGGGCAAGAGTGAGACAAAAGTCACAGAGCATAGGATCCCAAAATGGGGGACTCATGGGAACCTAGGTGGGAACACACTCACAGTGCATGAGCACGAAGCAGCAGGTCATAGTTGTCAAAGATGGCAGCTGGGGGCCCCAGTAGAAGCAACGCCAGATATAGCAGCCCCAGGACAAGTGTCAATACCAGCTTCCCAATGCTGCTTATATGCAGGAAGACAGAACCAGCCAGGAGACTCAGCAGCAGGCTCCCATTGAAGTACTGACACGAAGGAGGGGAAAAGCAAAAGCAGTGTTACCCTTCCCACTGTGGCCCAAACAGCCACTGTATCCTTTCTAAGCCTGCTCCTCATCCCCTCAATTCTCCTCCTTCTTTCCTGGGACCTGCAGCCATGTGCACCCTCCCATTCCACAATGAGTGATGCTTGGGCACCTCAGGAAAGCTGCAGGTGGGTGTAGCGCCTTCACAGAGAGGGGCATCTGAGCCAAGGGAGTAGTTGAGTTGCTGCAGGTGACAGGCAGTGATGTCTGCAGGTGTCAGGTTCAGCATTCGAGCCGCACAGATCCGTATGGAAGTATGGTTACAGGTAAACTGGGGGCAATGGGGAAGGACACAGGATTATTAGCAAACTGAGATCATGGAGGATTTCAGGAAAACCGAGAAAAGAAACAGGCATCTCCCCAAGGGAAGGAATCATAAGGAAGGGATAGTGCTCTGGCTCTCTTGAATCAGAGAGCAAAAAAAAAGTGACTCAGGCTTCATCTAGTGTGGGTAGAAGTCTGTGGGCATTCTGGGGCAAGTAGTATAGGGGTCAGGGTGGGGATGGGAGGTGTGGACAAGAAAGAAGGATGGAAAGCGTAGTTGCTCGGGAAGGTACCATGTTGGCGGTGGCAGCGATGAAGACAAGTAAGACAGAAAAGATGCCAACTGCTGTGCTGTGAGCCCGTGAACGGACGATGCTACGGGAGAGTTGCTGCAGGCACTTTGGGAATAGCTAGAAGAAAAGAAGGAAGGTGGTCCCAGGTATAAAGATGTAGTTAGGTTAAGGTAAGGCCTTTCTTTCTTTCTGCCCTACTTACCCATCATAGCCCAGGCAGTACGCAGTCTAACCCTTCCCTCCCTCCATTCCAAAGTCCCTAACTCACAGTGCCACAGGAATAGACTGCACAGACTAGGACTGTGACTGTCAGCAGTAGGAATATGCTGATGTAGACTCCAAGCATCAGTACTGAACTAAGGAAACAAAGGGAAAGTGAGCAGAATCAGAGCATAATGTAACGTAACAACATTATAGAAATGAGCAATGAAAGATCTAAAAGTTATGATCAATGAAATGACTAACCACGATTCCAGAGGACCAATTACATATTGCCCATATATTACCCACATCCTGACAGGGTGGACTACATAGGCGAATGAGGCACACGTTATTTGATATGACAAATATGGGAATCTGTTTTACTTGACTATGCATATTTATTATAAGAGTTTTGGGTTTCTTTCTTTTTTTCCACTGGGGGAAAGATGGGAGGGAAAGAAAATAATAAATGTTTAATTAAAATATAAAATGTTATTTTTTTTTTAAAGTCCCCGCGTGGGCTTCCAATGTCCCTGTGACCATCGCTACTCCCCTTACCCTCCTCAAATAGCAAAAGGCATAATCCTGTTCTGGAAAAGGCCTAGGAGGGGAAGGGATGTTTCTGGAAGTCATGAAATGAAGGAAAGGATTGTGGGAACATAAGTCAGAAGCCAATAAGGGGTAAAGGGACAAGACTTGGGGCATAGAATATTTCTTACTGTGGGACGACAAGAAGCTGGATGAAGCAGACGAAGCAGAAGACCAGCAGCGTGCAGGCCACATAACTCCCAAAGCGGGCATCCACCTTCCGGGAATACTAAGGAGATTGAGCAGGGGAGAACATGGAGCTCACCAGGCAGAGGTCTGTCTCCTGCACCATAGCCCTTTCTCCCCCTCCCCACATTCTCACCCCATGTCCTTTGACCCAGGCAGTTACTCTTTTAAATTAAATAATTTATTACCTAATTTGTTTGAATTAAAGCCAATCCCAATCAAATCTGCATTTACAACTATTTAAATAAAATGTCTGTGGCAACTCTTAGTTTCTCCCTGTGTCTTATGTTCCTTTTGTCAATGTGCCTCTTAATTTGTGCACATTCTTCCTTTGGTCCATGTATTGTCTCATTGTTCTTTGTTTCATGTTACTTCAAAGAAGTCTTTCTAAATTTCTTGGTGTCCTTTTAGACTCTATTACAATGTTTCATGACACCTGCATGCCTGTCTATTCACCCATTCACTGAACATAGATTTTATATTCCTTACAGTTCCTTGAGTTTATAAATAATGTTGGTATATAGTTAAGCCAAAAAAAAAATGTTCATTATTGATTGGGTTCTTAGGGTATATTTTACAAAATGAGATTACTGGGTTCAAAAGATAGGATTATTTTTGTAGCTCTTGTTCTCTGTTTCCAATTTGTCCATCTCCAGGGAATTTTTGATAACTGCTTTATGACCCACTTTAAGCTTTGAAAAGACAAGTTTATCTTTATTCACTTTCCCTCAAATTAACTCCTGATTTTCTTGCCTATTTGTCCATACAGTTTTGTTATACTTTTATTGAGCTCTATTTTTAAAATCCAGTGACACTACCTTAATTAAAGAAAGGAAACAAGCATTTATTATTTAGCTATGTGCCAGGAATTGTGGGACTTTAACTTAATTTAGGGACTTATGATTCTGATCTTTCCTACCTACAAACACTGGATTTTCTTCCAGGTTATTAAACCTTTGCTTCTGTCAATACAGTCTTTAGTTGCTTTTATCATTTCTTTTTCTTTTCTTTTCTTTTTTTTTTTTTTTGGGTGAGGCAATTGGGGTTAAGTGACTTGCCCAGGGTCACACAGCTAGTAAATGTTAAGTGTCTGAGGCCAGATTTGAACTCAGGTCCTCCTGACTCCAGGGCGGGTGCTCTATCCACTGCGCCACCTAGCTGCCCCTTTAGTTGCTTTTATAAAGGTAAATCCAGGGGGCAGCTAGGTGGCCCAGTGGATAAAGCACCCGCCCTGGAGTCAGGAGGACCTGAGTTCAAATCTGGCCTCAGACACTTAACATTTACTAGCTGTGTGACCCTGGGCAAGTCACTTAACCCTCACTGCTCTGCAAAAAACCCCCAAAAAACAAAAAAGGTAAATCCAGATAAGTTAAAGATACTTAATGTGTTTTGTGGTTAAAAAAGAAGGCTCTTCTGTATATTTAATGATCTTGGCCCCAAAGAAGACAAAATGCAGCACACTCCTTCCTTTGCAAAAATGAGGGACTGTAAATGTGGAACTTGAATATACTGTCAAAATTGGTTAAAGTGTTGGTTAGTTTTGTCAACTGCTTTTTCTATTCTGTTACAAGGACTGGCTCTCTGGCGAAGAAAGGGGTAATTATGGACACATAGGTGCTGTCAAAAAATTATCAGTAAAACTATTTAAAGGGGTCCTTTAAAAATAAGCTTTCGGGGGCAGCTAGGTGGTGCAGTAGATAGAGCACCAGCCCTGGAGTCAGGAGTACCTGAGTTCAAATCCGGCCTCAGACAGTTAACACTTACTAGCTGTGTGACCCTGGGCAAGTCACTTAACCCCAATTGCCTCATTAAAAAAAAAATACATATGCAGTAATGATACTGGACCATGCTAGTGCTGCTTTTATCAACATTTACCTCATGAAAAGAAGTGGATAGCATTCTATCTCACCTTATGTTTAGGAACAGCCTAATTAGTATAGGAATCATTTTTTCTTTGTAGGTCTGGAAAAGTTTCCCTACAAAACCATTTGGGTCGGGTATTTTGTTTTGTGCATTAATTCAGCAACTCCACTAAAGTCCACTTTGATACCTCACTGTCAATACAGAGGATCTTGGGTTATCAAAAGCTATGCTAGAGGGCAGCTAGGTGGTGCAGTGGATAAAGCACTGGCCCTGGATTCAGGAGGACCTGAGTTCAAATCCAGCCTCACACACTTGACACTTACTAGCTGTGTGACCGTGGGCAAATCACTTAACCCTAATTGCCCTGAAAAAAAAAAAAGAAAAAAATCTCATCCAAATGCAGAAAAGTAAAAATAGTAAAAGACAAATCACAAAAGCTATGCCAGCGCCCCAACCTTTAGTGTTCTAATAAGCAAAGCCACCTTTTAAAATTTACTCATAGCTTATTTTATGTTCAAGCATGTGAAAACTTTTTTGGTAAGAGTTCCATGCATGCTTGAAAAAATTGTATATTCCCTAGTTTTAAAATTATGTATTTAATAAGCTAGAACAAATATAATGAAAAGAATGTCATAATTTCTTTGTCAACCTTTTCTCTAGGTTTATCATATTTGGATGATAGAATATTGAAATTCCCTACTATTTTTACATTTTAATTTATTTTTGTCAAATTTCTTAACTTTTAAAAAATTAATTTCATGTGTATATTGTTTAGGCCATAAAAATTAAATGTTGCTAAGTAAATATCTATTACTATAACTTTTTCATTAACTGATAAACATTTATCTAAAGTCCTAATTGGTTCCTATTTTTAAAAAATATATATTTAGCTTACTTTGTTATTAACTACTAAACATAACAAGCCTAATGTTCCCTATTATTTTTGTTGAAAACATTGCTTAGGGGGTCAGCTAGGTGGTGCAATGGATTAAGCACCGACCTTGGATTCAGGAGTACCGGAGTTCAAATCTGGCCTCAGACACCTGACATTAACTAGCTGTGTGACCTTGGGCAAGTCACTTAACTCCCACTGCCCCGCAAAAAAAAAAAAAGGAAAGAAAAGAAAACATTGCTTAGTTAATCCAAAGTTCTTCCTTGTCTTTTCAATTATGGACTTTTGTCAAACTCTTTGAAGTCTTATTGGTCTTACAATTCATTCTGATTCAAATAAAATGTTCAAATTGACAGCATGTGCAATTTTTTGATTCAATCCTAAGCTTTTCAAGGTTTGTGTTCATGTGTGTATGTTTCTGTTCACACACAAATATTTATACATTTTAACTATTGTCATAACTGAAAAAACCTGAGGAGGTTCAATTCTATAATAGACTCTTAAATCTTTAATAATTCTTTATCATTTAGGCACTGAATAATTAGCTTCTTGGATACTTATATTTCTTAAATGTCTTAAATCACCAATTTTCTCAGCCCTAGTTTTCTCTTTTCTAAAATGAGATGAAACTCAATGATCCAAGGTTCTTTCTAGTCCCAAAATGGTAATTTTTCCATTTGTGAAATGATTGTTGTTATTTGATTGTTTCAGTTATGTCTGACTCTTTGTGACCCCATTTGGGGTTTTCTTGGCAAGATACTGGAGTGGCTTGCCATTTCCTTCTCCAGCTCATTTTACAGATAATGAAACTGAGGCAGATGGACTTGCCCAGGGTCAGACAGCTAGTAAGTGCTGAGGCTGGCTTTGAACTCAGGCCATCCTCATTCCAGGTCCAGTGTTCAATGCACTACTCCACCTAGCTGACCTTTGTGGAACGATACAGTTTGGGAAATTTTCTACATTTTCTTTGACTATGAAATCTACTTTCATCTTTCTAGTTTCTGGATTCAGAAGTAGATGAATTTCATCTACTATTTTAATTTCTTGATCTCTTTTCTATATCTGTTAATGTCTTTCTTAACTCTGACACCTTAGCCTAATTCTCTAATTTGATTCAACTTGGTTTATTTTCCCAGGCTCCTCTGCTGACTATTCATCCAGTCATGCCCACTAACCATAGGGGTCCCCCAACCACAGTCCTGGTCAAGTCACTCCATGCATTTCCACTGGCTGGAGTGCTCTCCCTTCTCATCCCCACTTCCTTCAATTCCCAGCTCAAATCTCCAAAGAACCTTTTCCCAATTCCCCTTAAAGCTAGGGTTTTCTCATGGAGGGAATCTCCAATTCATCCCATCAGCATCTCATCTGCACATATTCATTTGCATGTTGTATCCCCCATTAGACCATGAGCTTCTTTGTGTGTGTGTGTGGGGGGGGGCAGTTGGGGTTAAGTGACTTGCCCAGGGTCACACAGCTAGTAAGTGTCAAGTGTCTGAGGCTGGATTTGAACTCAGGTCTTCCTAAATCCAAGGCCCGTGCTCCACCTAGCTGCCCCAGACCATGAGCTTCTTGAAGGTAGGCACTAAGGGGTTTTTTTTTGCCTTTCTTTGCTGAGCATAATGCCTGGCACTTGGTAGGTACTTCTTAAATGCTTGTTGACTTGACTTTGTGCTGGTTCCTTGGAAGATTTTAATTTTATTTGGCCTTGCATTTTTTTTTTTTAGTGAGGCAGTTGGGGTTAAGTGACTTGCCGAGGGTCACACAGCTAGTAAGTGTTAAGTGTCTGAGACCAGATTTGAACTCAGGTACTCCCGACTCCAGGGTCGGTGCTCTATCCACTGCACCACCTAGCTGCCCCTGGCCTTGCATTTTTAAAGGTGTTTTTTCTGCTTTGCTATTTTTGCTGAATTGTAAATTAATTTTAATTACCTTACTGCATTTATTTATTTATTTACTTTTTTGGTGAGGCAATTGGGGTTAAGTGACTTGCCCAGGGTCACACAGCTAGTAAGTGTCAAGGGTCTGAGGCCAGATTTGAACTCAGGTCCTCCTGAATCCAGGGCCGGTGCTCTATCCACCGCCACCTAGCTGCCCCAGTGCATTTATTTCCAACACTTATAGTGAATTAACTTTCATGCTTCTAATAGTTTGTTCCTTGGTACAATAATATTGTGAAATTTCATTATCCAGAGTTTTCCTTTCACTTGTTCATTATCTGTCAGATAATGATCCACCCCCTTACTATTTCTGTGATTCCCCTCCCTCCCCTTTTACACAGTATCTGGAGAAGGAAATAGTTCTATACTTAGGTGAGTTCCTCTCCAGCAGTGGAGTAGGTGGTAGCAGAGTAACTAAATGAGCTATAGTCTCCTGTCATCTCTTATGGGGAAGGAATTAACCTTCAGTAGGTGCTGCCAGATTCTTTTTTTTTTTTAATAAATTTTTTTTTAATTTTTGCAGGGCAATAGGGGTTAAGTGACTTGCCCAGGGTCACACAGCTAGTAAGTGTCTGAGGCCGGATTTGAACTCAGGTACTCCTGAATCCAGGGCCGGTGTTTTATCTAGCTGCCCCCGCTGCCAGATTCTTAAAGCAAGTTATCTGTTGCCCCTACAGGATATTGCAGGAAAACTTCTACAGGAAAACTTCTCTGGAAACCATACCCTCTATCCCAGTGTTTGAGGTGGCTGCTTTAGTTCTCTTCTGCCTTAACTATAAGAAAAGGGGATCCACATGGTGACTGTAGTGGTGACCACAGCAATGAAGGTGGGTCAGGATCATTGCTCTCTACTCTTGGGGGAGATAGGACATAAAGCTGTGGCAGCAGCTCAGATTCTTCTTTAGCCATCCCGAAGCCATCCCGTAGAGGACAAGGGGAGCTTGCTCCTTTTCACCTTATCTGCAGGGCAATAAGTGGCATCAGGAGATCCCACAACTATCTGTCCCTAGTTCCAAGAGTCTAGCTGCTGGGTCCCTCTTTTTATTGTTTTTCTTTCTTTCAGTAGTGTTTCTGAATCTTATTGTGGAGGCCAGTGGAGTTGGCTTATTCTGATGTGTTTCAGAAAGCCCCATAGGACTTAGGCTTTTTATCCTAGGCCTACCCACAATTCTCCCCTCCCCTTTGAGCTTATTTATTCCAAATCCTGACTGTGTGTGTCCAGTCCCCTCACCTTCTTTTCAAGTTCTGGGGTCTGGAAGGTGAGAAGGAATCGACGCACATGGTCTTTGCGCAATTGATCAATACTTCGGGCATCAATGGCACGACCCAAGAATTCATCTACTTCATCCTCAGGGTTCAGGGCTTCCTGGGCACCACGGCTGCCAGATATAGGAAATGTGTGTTACCAAGGGAATAGAAGAATCAGCACTAAAGCGTAATGTATGCCTAAGTCCCCAACAAACCTGGGGCTTAAAAAAAAAAATGGAAGCTCAATCCCCACCCATTTCAAGGGAAGTAACCGCCAAGCACCCTTACCATATACTCTATGCGGCACAACCCAAACCCTCCAATCCCAAGGCTTGGCCTTCACTTACTTGTCTTTACTTGAATCATCGATGCCCTGAAGAGGGGAGCAAAATGTGAGTGAAGAGGGCAAACTTTATTCCCTTCAAGCTTTATCCTAATCTTGATTATTGTTCCCCCGTTCCTCCCTTTTTATGTGAGCTTTCCTACCACTAGCTCTGGAGAGACTTCATCCCTGTAGCCCCCACTCCAAGGATGAAATCATCACTTCCCCCATCCCTTAAGCTCCATCCAGGCATCCATCCTATAGGAGAACCCTTGGGCAGCCATTTGGGCCCTGAGACTGAGGAAGGAAGCTGAGTGGGGGGTAGGGAGAAGGTGAGATACTGAATGAGGGGGTAAGATAGTTGAAGACCCTCTATCCCTCACCATCTGGCGGAAAGCTTTGGAGTCCTTGGTTCGAGAAAAAGAACGATCTGGCACCCAGCGTGGCATTAGCCCTTCATTGGAATTGGCCCGAGTCCTTTGCAGCTTGGCCAACATGGCCTTTTCCTCCTTCTGTGCCAAGGGCAAGGGAGGCACAGAATCAGAGAGAGTAAAATGACCCCCTGCACCTCCCCCCCCAACTCCAGTCCTGTCCCTTCCCCCCTCCATAGTGCCACCTCCCTAAGCCCTTGACTTTCCCCCCAAATATCCCTGCTCCCCTCTTCCAAGCCCACCCAGGCCCTGACCCGTTTTTGGCTGGCCCCCAGAATCAGGAAGGTCTCAATGTGCTGCTCTTTGAGATAGGCATTCCGCTCACCACCCCTGCCAGGCTCTACTTCGTAGTCGCCATTTAGATATTGCAGAGTGGCCCTGGTGATATGGATCCGGCTTGGGGGGAAGGAGAGAGAATAAATAAGAATGAGATTTCAGCCTAACCCTGACTTTTCAATTATACCTAGTATTCCCACCCCCTCTGTCGAGACTCTGGCCCCAGAATGCTCCCCCTTCTTTCAGAGCCAACCTGTCCACACTGTCCCTCTCCCAAGTCAGTACTTACCCTGCCCGGCCCCCAGCCTCCATGTGATTGGCCAAGGTAACATCATTGGACCAGACATCAAACTGCCATTTTCGAAGGCCTAGAACACCACAGTGTACTCGCCCACTGTGGATACCCACACGCATATTCACGTTCACACCCGTGACCTCACGCACCAACCTGTAGATGTGGTGGGAAACAAGTTAACTTCCTGGGGGAATGGCCAGCATCATGTGAGCTCCCCAGGCTTGACCTGCCCCTGACATTGGAATGAGATGGAGAGGGACAGCTAGGTGGCACAGTGGACAAAGCACTGGCCCTGGATTCAGGAGGACCTGAGTTCAAATCCAGCCTAAGACACTTGACACTTACTAGTTGTGTGACCTTGGGCAAGTCACTTAACCCTCATTGCCCCACAATTTTTGTTTTAATTGAAAAAAAAAAAGAATGAAGGAATGAAGGAATGAGATGGAGAGCCAAATTGTCCCTCTCCACCCCCACCCCAGCCGATGCCCTTGTCAGGGGCTAGGTCAGGCCAGGAAAGCAGCCATAGTTGGTAGAATGCTTCATTTGGTCATATACAGGGGAATTTGGGGAGCTCACATAGACACTGAATAAAATGTTCTCTGTCCATGCTTCATGCATGTTTCACAATAGAACCAGGCTGGTCCCACAGAACCATAATCCTAAACAAGGCAGAGTGGAAATCAGGATAGGATAGCGTGCATTTATACTGATGCATGCAGATGATGTGTATGGGACTTCCCAAACTAGTACCCCATACTTGGCTCAGGATCTAATAGTAGATCATAATCTCTATAGGCATGCAAGGGGTAAAACTTGGGAAGAATTAGGAGTGAATTATGAAAGATGGTACTTAAGATAGCACATTCAGCAGTGTCCTGGTTTAAGGGAAGGAAATACGGAATGATAAGGAAGGGGGAAAAAAGTTTAGGAGTGCCAATGATATGGGGAGAACCTAAGGATGGGGGAATTTCTCACGAGATAGCCTCGATCATGTCCACACCCATCTCCACACAGCAGTGGGCATGGTCAGCCCGGGCCTCTGGTAATCCAGAGACACAATAGTAACAGTCCCCCAAGATCTTGATCCGTAGGCAGTGATTTTCCTGAGGGGGGGGATGGGGAAAGGTTGGTGATGGGTTGGTACCACCACCTGCATAACCCAAGTCTGCTCCAAACTAAATGTTCCCCTTCCATGATCAGTTAGTCCTGTGACCCAAACTTGGGAATTGTAATTCCCACCATAGTGAACTTATATCTTCTCATGGTCAAGATACAGTCCCCAATACCCAGGTGGTCCCCAAACACCATCACATGCCCAGAGGGTACCCTCACCGCAGCCAGCTTATCAAATCGGGCGAAGAGCTCGTTAAGGGTCATGACCAGTTCCTGTGCAGTACACTGGGAGGCCAGGCTGGTGAAGCCCTCGATGTCAGCAAACAGGATGCTGGGGAATGTGGCAGCAGGTGAATGAGGAGTCATCTTTCCCATGGCCCACTCATCCCACTGTTCCTCTGAACGCACCAAACCCCTAAAAAGTCGCCCCAGCCACTGACCCTCACCTTTGCCCATCCTTTGACCTCACCTGACATTGTCATGCTTCTGGATATAGATCTTATGAAACATCATGTCCTCTTTCTTGGTGTTTATGTCCTCCTTCATCTCCAAGGCAACGTGTTGGGGCAAGACTGAGAGCAGCAGTCGCTCCTAGGCCAAGGAACCTTAACTATCATACTTCTCCAAACATACACTGCCCATTCTGATATTTATCTCCTTCCCCAGGCCCTTCTATACCAATCTGAGACCCCGCCTCAATCACTCAAGCTCCCACACCATGTATTTCCCTGAGCCAGCATACTTTTTTCCCCATCCTTCAATCCAATTTTCAATTCTCTTGGTTCTAAAACCCTGCTTTGTCCCACCCTTCTTTCTCATTCCCAAATAGTCCTGGGTTCTTTCTCATACCCCAAAGTACTTGGGGGGAGGGGCAGAAAAAAACCTGGGTAAGGAGATCACCTAGCCCCCAACCCTCAGCATTCTTCTCTCTTCCCAGTCTCTACCTGTTGCCGGTTCTCATGCTGAAGGTGTAGCCGGGCCTGGATGTAGCCTCGAGTCTCCTGAAAGGCCTGACGCTGGGACACTTCAGCTGGGTAGTGGGTGCATATGCCAATGATATTGGTACAAAGGAACAGGAGCACGTTGGCACTGAGCTGAGGGGAGCAGGGAAGCTTAGATCCCTTCCTCCCACAGATGCAGAAAATCAATCTACCCCAGGAAGTCCTACCTCTCACCAATGTTAGAAAAAAATCAGGATCTCATGCCCAGAATGCCTAACCACCTCTTTTTTTTCTTTTCTTTTTTTTGCTCAGGGCAATGGGGGTTAAGTGACTTGCCCAGGGTCACACAGCTAGTAAGTGTCAAGTGGCTGAGGCCGGATTTGAACTCAGGTCCTCCTGAATCCAGGGTTGGTGCTTTATCTACTTCGCCACCTAGCTGCCCCACCACCACCTCTTTTTCTGTACTGTTCTCTGCTCATGGGACTAGAATAGTTCTGTCTTTACCTGCCACCAACCAATTTCAGTGACCATAGACCAGACGTCTCCTAAGGCCAACAAAAACGTTCTAGGACCAGACCACCTTCTTCACTAATCCTCTTTAATTCTTTTCCCACTCTGTTTCCCTCTCTAATTCCCAACTATCCCAAGGCCCAGTACCTCTAAGGTCAAGGACAGACTTACTTCCAGGGTAGAACAATAGAGTTCAGTGTATTGACCTGACGAGACCTCTTTCCCTCAGTCTCCTACTTAGAGGAGGAAAAAGACACTAGAAGAACACTGCCTTTGTCGGTGTGGGGGTGAGAATACTGGTACTAGGCCAATCCCAATCATCTATATTGTACGTGGGTCAAGATCTTCCTTGTTCTAGAATGTTTAGCATAGGATTGGGTAGGATTAGCTGGGGAAACGGGAAGGAAGTCCAGCCTAAGTGGATCTCAGTACTGTTGGGAGCTTAGGGGTTAACTTGCAACCTTCAACAATGCCCCAGAATGGGCCAAAAGGCAGGGCATATCTTTCTAGAAGGGTGAGAAAGAAATCTAGCGCTGATCAAGAATGAGGAGTTCTAGTGTCGGCACTACCACTAATACCATATGACATTAGACAAATCACTTAGCTCTTGGGGCCTCAGTTTCCTTACATGTAAAGGGGGGGTTGAATTAAATAAACCAAGATCCTTCTAACTCTAACAGGACTTTTCTTTAAGCTACCCTTCCCCTCTCTATTTCATACATGCCAAGGCTGGGATCAGGCCTTCCTCCCACAGGGAGGAGAATGGGAGGCTGGGGGATAGGGGGTTACAATATCTCTCTTGGGGTTTCTAAGAATAACTTATGGTTGGGGAGAGGGGAAGGGGGGGAAGAGAGACAAACCAAGCAACTTCCCTTCCTGGCCCCGGGGAACCAGAGAGGAAAATGTGAGTCACAGTGAGGGGAGGGGGTAATGGGGGACTGAAATAACTCTGTGTGTATATCTGATTGTGAGAAAAACTGATAGTGTGAGACTGTGTTAGCTGTCAGACTACAAGTGTGTGGTGTGTGTATGTATCAGCCTAAGAATGACTATATGACTGTGTACACAATGCGAATGTCAGTGAGATACTAGGCTGGGCTGCCGCTGAGGGCCCCTCCCCTAACAACTTGCATTGCTGCTCCTCCTCCTCCTTCCACTGGCAGGGAAAAGACTGTTAATGCCAGGGGGTGTTGTCATTAATAACAGTAAATGGCTCCCACTGATGTAGTCTTCATAAATAAATCCAGAAAGTAGGTAGCATGTTCATTGCCCTCATTTTGCACATAAGGAAACTGAGGTTCAGAGGTCTAGACCTTGAAGGGGAACACCAGAGTACTTCTCTTAACCAAGGACCCATATGGGTCCAATTGAAGCTTTTGAACTCAAGGAAAGACTGAGGACAGCCTCAGGGCAACAGGTTTGGCAGGGGCAAAGGGAGCTTCCCCCACCCACTCCAAGAATGTACCCGAGACCCACTGGGCGAGGTAGCAGTATGCCCAAAGAGAGGCAGGCAGCCCTGGCACAGCCTTGGCCTTTGTGGAGCTGTACCCCTCAGTGGGGCGCTGGGCCAGCTTCTGGGCACCATGCCATCAGGGAGAAGACGCCCACACTAGGGGATAGGGGAGGAGAGGGAAGGGTAAACACCTTCTCCAAGTCCCTTTCTCAGAAGGGTGCCAGCAGTCTGAAGGATCTAGCTTGATCCCTCACACCAGAAAATCGAGGGTATGGCAGGAGTTGGTGGTCCTTGGCCCTTTAAGAGCTCTCAGTATGCCTAGAGGGCACGTGTTCCACAACAGACCAGTGATAAAGTTACTTCAATAAGGTACATTCTGTTCTGGGCGGTACAGCAGGGCAGGCCAAAGGCAGCAAGCCAAAATGCCCAGCTCCTTGTCCAGAGAACCCCAGATAACTACTCCTCTCCAAGAGAGCTCAAAGCACTAGAGATGATACAGATCCCTTAGTGCCCCAGGTAAAGCTCTTGAGGTGCTGGGAATGGTAGGAATAGTACCCTGGAGAAAGAGCTGGTGAAGAAAAGCTCTTCTCTTCCCTTCTTGTACCTGGGCACTGTTCCTCAGCTCATTTTCTGCCAATAGGACTGAGGGATGGAAGAAAATGCAGGAAGGGAAGGCAGGGTCAGGCAGCTCTCTGTCAGCTACTGTCTGAAAGGGTAAAAGCCTCTATTCTATAGAGACCCCCCCGCTTTGGTCCTAATCTCTCCCTTTGCCTGCCTCTCTGTTCACCTGCCCACCTTCTGCTCAAGTCCTGTTAAAAAAGCATAGAGGGAGGGGCAGCTAGGTGGCGAAGTGGATAAAGCACCGGCTCTGGATTCAGGAGTACCTGGGTTCAAATCTGGCCTCAGACACTTACTAGCTGTGTGACCCTGGGCAAGTCACTTAACCCCCATTGCCCTGCCAAAAAAAAAAATTAAAAAAGCATAGAGCTCACAGAGTCAAGCAGCATGGAAATGGGGAGATCAATTTCCCCCCAATCAAGGCAGAGGGGAGAGGAAGAAGAAAGGAACAAGTATTTCCTAGTTATCCACTAGTTAGGCACTGTTCTGAGTGCTTTACTCCCTGGCTTATAGCTACTGGAGTGAGGATCATAGGCTAGGATTGATACATCCAGTCTCTCGAGACTTCTCCCTTCTCCAGAAAAGCCCAAGGTTGCCTCTAAAAAAGGTTACCCACTAGATTATGGCAGCTGGAGACTGTCCTATGGAGGAAGAGATAGGACCAACTTTACCCCATCCTCTATGGATAAGCAACCCCTTCACGATCTACCCAAGACTATATTCTAAGACTATTCAGTCACGTTAGTACCAACAGTTTGCTATTCAGTGGCCAATGGTCATACTCCAACACTGTTCACTTCAACCTTCCATTATAACCTTTGTTCGTCTTTATCCTGAAGATGAACACCTTAGGGGACCTTCCCCGCACTGGATTCAAAGATATATTTCTTTCTTTCTTTTTTTTTTTGCAGGGCAATTGGGGTTAAGTGACTTGCCCAGGGTCACACAGCTAGTTAAGTGTCAAGTGTCTGAGGCTGGATTTGAACTCAGGTCCTCCTGAATCCAAGGCCAGTGCTTTATCCACTGCACCACCTAGCTGCCCCCCAAAGATATATTTCTAAGTCATTAGGTGAAGTATGTTGGAGACAGCAGTCTACAGCTGATGGTTCAGCAGCCTCTTAGTGTTCAGTGGGAACCCCAAACAGTGGCACCTTGCCTCCAGGTATCTTTAACAAGAACTAACTTCCCTAATATGGATGCTTTTTCTTACTCCCAAAGGGCAGCTTTCCTTTGTACCATTCCCATCATATCAACCATATCCCTCCCCCAAACTCCTCCTTTTACCCCCAAATCCCTGACCAGATATCCACTCCCCCCAGATTCTAGATGCCTATGCCTCCCTTTCCCCGACCATCATCCTGCCCAGGATCTCTCTCCCTTCCTACCCACCTGCTTCCAGAGGAAAGTGTCACCTCTGTTGAGCTGCCAGGCAACAAGCAGGTGGAGAGCGGAGAGGCCCAGGCCACTCAACACGGCTGCTCTCATTCGGACAGGTAATAGGGTATAGGTGATGTAAACAAAGAACACTGGGCACCACAGCCCAGCTGAGGCACTTCGAGGGGCAGCCACTAAAGCCATGCCCACCTGCACAGCAGCCAGAATGGCCAGCACCACATAGCTCACCACCCACATGGAATCCTGGTGAAAGCCTGGGCGGTTACACACCACCATGAGTGCCACAAAGAGAGCAGCAGCCCCAGTCAGGAGTGCCACGTAGGCAGGGTGAGGGTGAGCAGGGGCTGCATGGAAGGCCAGAAGCACAGCGGTCAATAGCACCAGCACCCCCATCAGCAGGGTCAAGCTGCTCTGGTTCATTTGGAAGAAATAGCGTTGGTATAGCCGTTCCAGCTTGGCCGATCGAAACTGCTTTGACTGAAACACCCTTGCCAGGTGCTGCCAACAAGAACTCGTACTCCCAGGCATCCCACTGGGTGCTGCTGCCTCACTGTCCTCAAAGCCCAGAGCAACGGACCTCAGCCCTAGTTCCTTCCCTCCAACTTGGCCCCCCTTTCGGGAATAGGCATCATCCTGCCAGGGACATCGTGAAGGGGCCGGAGGACTGGGGCTTGGTGGCTCAGCATCCTGGAGGCAGCTCATGTAGTGGGCACCACAAAAACCACTGCCCCTGGCTCTTCGGTGAGGGCGCTTTTGTCCATTTCGTTCACCCCAGGCCATCTTCCGCTCATCTACCTTTGGCACCAGGACACCACTAAACCAAGACATGCTGCACAGAGAAAAGAAGAAGGTACAAAATTGAGAACATGCCCCAAATAGTTGACTGGTGTGAGTTAGATGTGCTCCCCACTCCAAAAGGAAGACAAAACAACCCTACTCCAAATCATCATCTCAGAGACCACCAGCTCTAACAGTCTTTTTTTTTTTTTTGGGTGAGGCAACTGGGGTTAAGTGACTTGCCCAGGGTCACACAGCTAGGAAGTGTCAAGTGTCTGAGGCCGGATTTGAACTCAGGTCCTCCTGACTCCAGGGCCGGTGCTCCATCCACTGTGCCACCTAGCTGCCCCTCTGACAATCTTAAAAGGGACAATGAATGAACATCAAATAAATAAACTAATTTTAAAAAGCCAATAATAATATTCCCTTGGGTTTTTATAGGGCCTCAGACTCTTACAACATTCCACTTGATCTGCAGAAAATACTTTACCAACTAGCAAAGACAGATGTTATCCCCATTTGACAGAAAAGGAAATTAAGGCTCAGAAAAACGAAATTATTTGCCCAGGTTTCTACAGCTAATTAGTGACAAAGTCAAGAGTGGAGCAAGTTTACTCTCCTGCGACTTGGCCTCCAGCCAAAGTTCAGGTCATGAACGGACCTGAAATGGGCCTTTATAACCATCAAATATTTATTGAACACTTTCTATGAATAGGGCACTGTGTTAGGCAATAACTTGAACCCTCCGTACTCCTCCAGGGCGCCTACTTGGGGGGTCCCTTATACTAAAAATGTGACAGGTGATCCTTCCTGCTGGGGGAATGGGGAGAAGACTGAGGGAAGCTGTTAAGTGGCACTCCAAGCTGGCACCTGAAGACAACTGGCCCTACCAGTTACTCATGTGGTCAGACAATCAAACCTTTGTCTTCCCCTCCCCCCAAACTCTGGGATTTCTCCAGCTGGGTTCCCTGTAGGGTAGTATGAAGCTTAACTATGGCCCAAACTGAGGTGCTTGGCTGGGGTGAATGGGTGGCAGGGGGCATCAAGATCTGGAAAAGAACACCAAAGACCTGGCCCCTTCAACATCATCTGATCCCCAAACCCACAAAAACAAAAAGCACCCAGCCAAAATTACCAATAACTTCCAAGGGATGGAGAAAGATCATAAGTGTCATAAGCAGAACTGTACCATGTCTCGAGTTGGCCCAGCTCCCTGTGTCTTCAGTCAGGCTGTTCCCACAGCTGCCTGGGGCCAGATCCCAGATCAGGACCGTTTTCTACCCTTCTCCTTCCCTGACATCCTGTTCCTGACTACCCTCCCTCCCCCCACCTCACAGCTTTGTTTCCAATCCCCCCAGATCCCATCCCCCAAGGACCTGTTCCGGGTCCCATTCCCAGCCCCTTCTCAGTCATGTCCTAGCGCAGGGCACTGAGCTAAAAAAGGGTGCAAAACTCAGCACCACATAAAATTCAGCAAAACACACTGTCATTCTGGCACCTCTAGTTAGGAGAGTACTATGGGCAGGCACCATACAAACCTCTGCCTCTTCCACGACCACCTGAATAGCTGTGTAAGCATTACTACTTTTGGTGCCCTTGCTGCCTAAGGGGAGAGAGAGGGGGGGAGGAAAAGCCCAATACCAGACTGTTTACTTAACCAGTGCATCAAAGCACAGGTCCCAGCAATCCATCACTCTGAACCAGATAGCCTTGATCCTTCCTACTTTCCTCATGGCCTGACTCTGAGTCCTCTCTGACCTCCCTCCTCTCAAGGGGCCTAGCTCCAGGCACTGCAAGCTTGAGAGCCTGCTCTGTTACAGCTCCCATAACTTGGAACCTACTTCCTATCCCATTCCCATCTGCTTTGCTGACTGAGGCCAAGCAAGCCTCCAGTGGTTACCTCCACCCCCAGTTCACCCCTTCTCTGATGCCTGCTCCTTCATTCCATGCTCTATATGGGCCTTGATTTCTCTATTTACAAAGGAGGACACCTCCTAAGGGTGGTCAGAGGGCAAAAGTAACAGATTTCCCCTCATAGCTCCCAGGGAGACACTAACCTTAGATGTGTTCCATCTCTACTAATATTTCACCCCAACTCCAAACGATCGGGGGTTGCCCCAACCTTTGATACTTCTCCCTTGGCCAAAGGGAGATGAAGCCTGTGGGTCTTTAACCCCTTAAAAAAGTTCACAACAAATTACACTGCCCAAGTGGGTTTCCTTTAATGCCTCCTCTCTTCCTGGAATATGGGCTCCCAAAAGCCATTCTCCTGTTTTCCATTGACTAAGAAAATCCCTATCAGATTGGAATTTCCACACCCTTTCCACCCCATTTCCTCTTCAAGGGCTCAGACCCCCAAATCCCATTACTTTCCTTCATCCAATTCAAATTGGCTCTGGCTTAAGAAAGGGACATTAGACCAGGAGTGATCCTAAACTTTTGGCCTTTCATACAAGCCTGACCCATCCCCATAATTCTCAGATTTTCCTCCTACTCCCCACTCTGGATCAGGCCTTGGGGGATGCCATGAGGGTAAGGGGCGGGGAGGTGGAGGGGTGAGAGAAGAGGAATGGGGTAGTTAGGCCTGGGAGAAGCAGGAGCTCTAGCAAACAGAGGTAGCCAGTTGTTTTGACCCTAACACACCCTTCCCTAAACTCCCAACCCACTCAGCAGTCCCTTCCTTTTACACCCCTCCCCCAATTTTATCCCGCCCCGCCCCCCCTTCCGGGGAAGCAGGTAGAGGTCGGGGTTTGCTGCAGGGGGTGGGGATTGGGATTGGGGTTGGGGCTGAGACCTCGGAGTTTTCACTCCCCTCTCCGCCCCGGGCGCCCGGCCCTTCCCCTGCAGGGCGTCCCCGCCGCCGCCGTTTCTCCCCACCTGGCCTCACCTGCCCGGCCGGTCCCGGTTGGGGCCTCCCCCGGCCCCCGCCCAGCCGCCCCCGCAGGCTAGCTGCGGGGGGCGGGCGGAGGGCGCTGCGCGGGGCGCCGAGCTGGGCACCTCCCTGGCTGCCTCGGCCGCGGGGCCGCGGGGCCCTGGTCCTCGCCCCGTCCCGGGCTGTCCAGCGCAGCCGCCCTCTACCCCGGATCCAGAAGTCCCCTCCCCGCGGGTTCCCGGGCTCCCCGCCTTAAAGGCGCCAGCTCCTTTTGTCCGGGCACCCCTCCCCCGGAGCGGGCCCGCTGGATAGGGGCGAGGGGGGCCCAGGGAGCCCCCTCCCCGCGCCGCCTTCCGCGCTCAGCCAGGCCTGGGAACACAAAAAGCTCCTGTTCCGCGATCAGGACCGGGATCAGGACCCGGGCTGATCCTGGAAAGGAGGGGGGTACGGGGGAGGGGTCCTGGGGTCCGCCCCACCCCCGCCTCCTTCCGCGTAGCTCTGGCCCGGGAGTCCCGGGCTTCCACGCCACCCAGCCTCTCCCCGGACCCTCCCCGCCCACCAGAGGTCCGGTTTCCTTCCTGCCCAGGTCCCCTGGGAGCTGAGGTTAACCTGTGCCCGCAGCTTCCCCCCCCTCCCCTCGTTCCCGCCCAGCTACGGCTTCTGGCTCCGGCTCCCCAGGGAGCCCCGTTTAATAATTAATTAAGATTTCATTCCAGAAGGCGCCAGGTGTGTGTGGCCGGCTTCTTTCCCCCACAACCCCCGCCCCTCCTTCCTCTCTCTCGCGCTCTCTCTCTCTCTCTCTCTCTCTCTCTCTCTCACCCCTCCCCCCCCCCCCAGGACTAAGTACAAGGGGACTTAAAGAGGTGATATTCCTCTCCCAAGTATGACCACAAGCCCTTCGATCCCCGGGTACCCTCCCCCGACCAGGGTCACCGGCCATCATCTCTGAGTGTTCTCCCTCGGGTACCTGGCACTTCGAGGAGGCATAGCTAGCAGAGCACCTGGGGAAACTTTGAGGCTTTTATGAATTTCACACATTTTTCCCCCTCCAGTTGCGTCAGCATAAGTTACCTGGGAGCGGAGTCACGTGGTAGCTTTACCCCCTTTAACCCTTTCAGAGTACCCCAGTTTGTGGATTAGAGTCCTTGAGGGCTAGCTGTGCTAAGTGCCAGGGCCCTAGTGCAGATAGGCGGATAGTAATATGCTGGAGGCCAGCAAATCGTAACAGGAATTGGGGAGGGCACTGGAAGGTGAGAAATCAGACAGTCTATCTAGCAGAATCCCACCTCTTACAGACTGGCCCCCAAACCAGCCCCTCACAGCCCCACTGCTCTTAGATCTGAAGGGGCTTGCCTTCCATAACAGAGTTCAGACACTTATAAAACTACCTCTGTCTTAAAACACGCTGTGCTCCTTGAAAAGTTTGGTTGTTAAACGGCTCTCCTCCCTTCTCTGAAATCCAATGGCATTTATTCTCTGAAATAGGATTATTTAGTGTTTAGGATTATTGTATAATGGGAAGAGGACCTGAAATATTAATAGTAAGAATGGAAAAAACATTTGTAAAAGTCACTATATACTGTGCATACTTTTTGATGTTACTGCCACTACTAACTAGGCCTATATCCCAAAGAAATCAAAGGAGGAAAAGGACCCATATGTACATTAAAAAGTTTTAGCAGCTAGTTTTATAGTAGCAAGAAGCTGGAAAGTACTGGGGACATCTATCAATTGTCTGAATAAATGGCATATTTCTGTAGTAATGGGATGTTATTGTGCTATAAGAAATGATGAAAGGATTAGGTTTTTAAAAATATTTTATTATTTTCCAGTTACATATAAGGATAGTTTTCAACATTTGTTTTCACAGGATTTTTAGTTCCAAATTTTTTTCTCCCACCCTCCCTCCTCCCCAAGATGGAAAGCAGTCTGATATAGGTTGTATATGTATAATCACATTAAACATATTTCTACATTAGTCATCTTGTGAAAGAAGAATCAGAGCACAAGGGAAAAACCTCAAAAAAGAAGGAAAGAAAACAGTCCAAAAGTAGAAACAGTATGGTTCAATCTGCATTCATAATTCACAGTTCTTTTTTCTGGATGTTGAGAACATTTTCTGTCATGGGTTCTTTGAAACTGTTTTGGATCATTGCACTGCTGAGAAGAGCCAAGTTTATCCCCATTGTTCATCACACAATGTTGCTGTTACTGTGTACAATGTTCTCCTGGTTCTGCTCCTCTCAGTCAGCATCAGTTCATGTAAGTGAAAGGGTTAGTTTCAGAGAAACTTGGAAAGATTTGAATGGGTGAAATGAACAAAATCAGGAGAATCCTGATTATTGGCAACAACTGTAAAGAAAAACAACTTTGAAGAAATTGAAAGCTGATCAACTCCAATTCCTGAGTACTGATGATGAAATATACTACCTACCTCCTCCATACATTTTTTGTATGTAGCCAATATAGAACTACTTTTCCTTACAGGGGTTTTGTTTTCCTTTGGTGAAGGAGGTAGGGAGACAGGGTTAAGATAGATTTTCTCCTTAGAATCAGAAGAAAATAGAAGAAAGGTCAAAAGGTATAATAAACAAGGAGGACAGTTTGGAAAGATACACATTAATTGTATTTGTTTTACTGTTAAAATAAATGTAATAAATTTCATATTGTCAAATTAATAAGTTATAATTAATAAATTAAATCAATTTAGTAAATTAAAATAATTCCTTATGTTAAATCAAATGTAAAAACCCTCTGCCTCAATGTAAGGATTAAATAAAAATAATTTAATAGAATAATGTTCATGAAAAGTACATTGTAACCCCACCCCAATCCAGGTGGGTTTGGAGATTCCCTGAAGAACAGCCCTGTGAACCTGTGTATATTTAGGGATATAGGACTTCGATTATCAGAAAGACTTCTAGTGGAGTTCAAGAGAGTTGAGGTAAGAGAGAAGACTGTCCTCGGAATAGCTATTAGCCAGTGCTCCATGCCCCTTGATTCTCAAAACCTGCAACCTCAGAGACTGATAAGAGGCTTCTCCAGGGAGACAGTTCTCTCAGATGAGCTGAGTTTTTTATCTTGTTTCTAAGTTGAAAAGCCCATTTACTACTATATATTCTACTGTCTAACCTAACCTGCATACCTTTACCATTTCTGTTTCAGTGTTTGCTCCCTACCTGGTGGAAGTAAACTAAGCAAAGAGTAAATTAACTATTGCCCTCCCAATCTGGGACAGGACTACTTCCCACCCAGTGTGACCAGAGAAAATGATTTTTATACTATACCCCAAAAAAGAGCATAATATCCCTAGACTACAAAAATCTGATATAAAATATATGGATATAATTCTAGCCTAATACACATTTTGGAAATAGGAGAGTTAAGGAATGAGAGCCCAGCCACAGTGACTTTCTTCCTCTCCACAAAGGTGGTCATTGAAATCTCCTTTGGAACATTGCAGATCCCAATTCTAAATCTAACTAAAAATATTCCTGCAGCGAGAGGCACTCATTTTCCTGTAGCTTGGATTTAAACTAATATAACACATCAAACACAAACTAGAACGCATTACAGCATTAAAATTGACAAAAATGCTAGAAGATATACTTATGTAAATAAACCTTACCAATATGGCAACTCTTAGAGAGAATCTACAAAGTGGGTATTTTCTTCTAAGGCTATAATGCAACACTTAGGTTATCTTCTCTCTTAGCTCTCCTTCTGGTTAAATAAGCAGACTCCCTCCTTTCCCAGTTAATATATTTGCTGCATGATATTCCTTATGTCATTTTAAAAGCAAGGTGATTTCCTCTATAACTTACTAGCTCTCAGCCCACATTGTCCCTTCAGGTGTACAGTGCCTTCTCCCCATTGAAAATTACTCTTAGAAAAGTGATAATTTAGTAATAATTTAATCCTTCAAGAGATGAAGGAATCAACAAAGGGAAGTCCTGATTCTAACAAGGAAAAATTGGTTGCTGGACCAGAAATAATGGGAATCCTGGGGGTAGAGGGTGGAGGGAAGTGACCATTCCCTCTTAGAGCTTATAATTTTAAAAAGGAGGGGAAATTTGTGCATAGTATGACATGCTCCCTAGATTGTGGGAAAGTAGATTTCAGAGGGTTCAGATGAAAGACAAATAGAATAACATGGTTCAAGGGAAGTTAGCCTAAGAGGGATAGGAGGTACTCAAGAATAAAATTGTGGGGGCAGCTAGGTGGTGAAGTGGATAAAGCACTGGGCCTGGATTCAGGAGGACCTGAGTTCAAATGTGACCTCAGACACTCGACACTTACTAGCTGTGTGACCTTGGGCAAGTCACTTAACTTCATTGCCCCACAGAAAGAAAGAGAAAAAGAAAGAAAAGGAAGAATAAAATTATGAAGGCACAAAAGGAAACAATACCAATGAGGTTGGAAAATGGGATTTCTGTGAAACAGCCAATGTGGATGCATAGGAAACTCACCAACCAATTTATATTTAAAAAATAAATCCACAGGGGATGGAAGCAAAACCAGGTAACAGAGGATAAACATAAAAGCATAGCACAATCCTATAAAAGTAATGTTAAGAATACTAAAGTTCATAACACTTACATAAGCTGTGTGACCCTGGGCAAGTCACTTAACCCCAGTTGCCTCACCAAAAAAAAAAAAAAAAGAATACTAAAGTTCAGAACAAGCTAAGGCTGTCTAGGGAAGCTAAGTGTCCTTGAAAAGAAGGGGAGTATGGATACATTAGGAGAGAAAGAGTATCAGAGAAGGGATAAGGTCTTTTCATGGAGTAGATGGGACAATGGTAACTAACAATAAAGAAAAGGTAAAGATGATCGATTGTTATTTTGTTTGTTTTCTTTGGCCAAAAAAAAAATCTTTACACTGGAAACATAAGAACATAAGACACTGACAGGAAGTTGATATCCAAGTTAAGTGAAGAGGGTAGCAACTAACTGCCTGTGATGAATTTAAGTCACCTGACCTAGATGATCTATAATTGTGGGTCCTGAAAGAACTGGCATATGTGATTACTGAGTTGTTGTCAGTGATATTTGGAAGGTCTGGGATAATGGAAGAGGAGCTCTGAGATTAGAGTTCTCCACCAGAAGGGAACATGTTCTAAGCTACAGGCCAGAGAACTTGACTTTGATTCCTCAGGCATATTTGGAAAGTAGAATCTAGCATGAAAAGTGGTGATTATAAAAAGCCATCTTAGTTGCCTAAAGAATAGGTCATGCCAGATTAAACAAATTTCTTTGTTTTGTTCTTTCTCTTTCTTTCTGTCTTTCTTTCCTTCTTTCTTTCTGATAGGATTGCTAAACAAGTAGAGGAGGGAAATGCTATGGATATAGTTTACCTAGATTTTAGCAAAGCTTTTGATAAAGTATCTCTTTTTCTTTTTATGGAGAAGATGGAAAGTTGTGGAGTAGAAGATAATGCAATGAGGTGGATTCAGAACTTGTTGGATGATTGAACTAAAAAAGTAGTTCATTCATAGTTCAACAAAGTCTTCATAGAAAGATCTTTCCAGTGGAATGTCCCTGGGATCTGTGTTTGTCCTGTGCTATTTAACATTTTCATCAATGACTTAAATTAAGATGGGGATAACAACTTCATCACATTTGCAGATGACACAAAGCTTAAAGGGATAGTTAGTACACTGAATGAAAGAATAAGAATCCAAAAAAATATTTCATAGACTAGAGTACTGGGCTGAATCTAATTAAGATCAAAACCAAAAACAAACAAACAAAAAAACAAACCCTGGGAGTTTAGTGGACAACAAGCTCAATAAGAGTTACCATTAAGATGTGGCATCCAAAAACAAAAAAAAACCAAAACCCCTAATATAATCTTTTTGTGTGTGCGAGAGGCAATTGGGGTTAAGTGACTTGCCCAGGGTCACACAGCTAGTAAGTGTCAAGTGTCTAAGGCCAGATTTGAACTCAGGTCCTCTTGAATCCAGGGCCAGTGCCCTATCCACTATGCCACCTAGCTGCCCCTGGATTCAAGAGGACCTGAGTTCAAATCTGGCCTTAGACACTTGACACTTACTAGCTGTGTGACCCTGGGCAAGTCACTTAACCCTCAAAAAAAAAAAAAAAGAGGAGGGACATATCTCTCAGGAACAGGATGGGAATAGTTCCAATGTACTCTGACCTGGTTAGACTTCTTGTAGATTACTATGTTCAGTTTTGAGAATCAGTTTCAGAAGTACATTGAAAAGCTGGGGAGTGTTCAGAGAAGGGTAAAGGATCATTATTGGTTTTTTGTTTTGTTTTGCGGGGCAATGAGGGTTAAATGATTTGCCCAGGGTAACACAGCTACTAAGTGTCAAGTGTTTGGGGTCAGATTTGAATTCAGGTCCTCCTGAATCCAGGGCTGGTGCCCTATCTACTGCACCACCTAGCTGCCCCATTATTGTTTTATGAGAATCTGTTAAAGGAATTGGGAGTGTTTAGCCTGAAAAGAAGACTCAAGGAAGGATGTGGTATCTGTCTTTAAATACTTTGAAGAGCTGGCATGTGGAGATAGGATTAGATTAGACTTGTTCTATTTGATCCTAGAAGTCTGAACTAGGGACAATGGCCAGAAGTTACAAAGATGTGAATTTAGATTTGATGTCTGTGGAAACTTCTCAGAATTTGTAAGAACTTTTTCGAGAAGCCATCTCAAAGTGGGATGGGCAGCATTGTGAGGGGGCACACTCTCCCTTCTTGGAGTTCTTCAAGCAGAGATTGCTGTCATAGAATTTTCTGGTATTGTATATTTGAGACTAGATGATTTCTGAAGTCTCTTCCAACTCTCAAAGTCTGTGATTCCATGCATAGATAATTATTTACTTTTTTCCTGTGAATGTTAATCATTGCATCACTTCTGGGCCTTGGGTTTGTGAAAGTGTGCCTTGTTGAGATTTAGCAAAACTAAAGATCAAAAGGGGAAAAAACAGAGATACTGAAATGTAAAGGGGAAGATCTACCAGATATGAAGGGAGAATTTTACCTCTTAGAAGGGGTCTGAAACTTGAATGGTTCAATTACATAGAAAGAGGCCCTCTAGACAATGAACTTAATCCAGACACAGACAGTTTCAATACTTTTGTCTCCAGTGATTCATTTGAATAAGACTCCAACAGGAATTTGGGAAGTATAACTTGATTGATTACCTTAATAAAGGATAGAGGACTGTTGAGATTGAAATCAAGGTAAATTGAGGCACTCCAAGTACTGAACACATTCCCTATAGTACTTAGTACCATAATGAACACATAATAGTGCTATACTAATTCTTATTATTTGAATCAATTTATTGATAAGCTAGCAATTGCCCTTGAACAAGCGCAGACAGATAAGTTTTACAGATGAAAGGGGGAACATCCAAAAACTAGAAGCAGCATCATAGATAGGGAAAACAATATGATTGCCTGGAAGTTTGGAATGTGGAACTAGCAACAACCCCTCTTTCCATCTGGTTGCTATGGAAAGGTCATTGGTGGAGTCCACCTGAATGGCTAGTTAGTATCACAGCCAATAACAGACCAGATTTTCTTGAAGGACAGTCAGTGTTGCAGAGATAACAGACCAGACTCCCTGGCATCCACCTGCATCCTTCAAGGATAAAAGATTTCCTTGACATAAGAATAGAGCAGTGATAAGCAGGGAAACTGAACTTCTCAACTTAATTAACTCAGAGAGGAAATCTGAACTTCTGAACTTAACTCAGAGATAAGGAAACATGATTTAGGCAGTATACACAATGTCAGTAGTGATAGAATCAATTACAATAATGGAAAAAATATAAATTTTATTTTCTCAGTGCCTCAAGTGAGAAAATCTGAACCAAGAAGAACTGTCTAACTAGATGTTACCTACTGTCTGCCTAGAAGTGACAAACCTCAAAACTGAATCTCTAAGGGTTTAAAAAAACAGGCTTCTGACAATCCTAGGCTAAGGGTTATTGCCCTATAATTGTAGAGCACTATAATACCCATCTAAGAGTCCAAAGGTAGAAAACCTTCAGCTGCTCATTGAAAATCAAGTCCAGTGGGTTGACCTAACTGGTGGAAACTCCATGTTTGTAAAGTGCCTAGCTGCTGAACAGCTGGCTCAACTCAATCTAACAGCAGTACCTGGTCCAGGCCAACAAAAGCTGAGCCTAGTGGTGATCCAGGTTCATGACTGAGTGACCTGATTGACCCATATAAGCAGAAAAATCCAGCTGAGCAGTGGAGCAACTTCTTCATCACTAATGTCCTTTGCTGCAGTGATTTTCATGAGGACGTTCTGGAGAAAAATCCTCAAAGCCTTGCATTTCTGGAGCTGTGTGTTGCATTGGCCACATAACTTCCCTACATACGCATCTCACTACCATTGTATTTGAAGTTTGGATCCACTCTCCTTCCCTCCCCACCCCCACTCTGTATGCATTTTGGGGAGTTTGCCTTAGGTTTTTGGAGAAAATGTTTTATAACTTCATGTGACTTTCTATAACTTTTCATTCTCAAGCTCCATGCTTCTTCTGTTCATCCCATTAGGAGCTGGATTTCCTTTTGATTATGTCTCCCAGACTGAATGAACTCTTTATTCCCCCCCTTCCCCCCCAGGGCAATGAGGGTTAAGTGACTTGCCCAGGGTCACACAGCTAGTAAGTGTTAAGTGTCTGAGGCCGGATTTGAACTCAGGTACTCCTGAGTCCAGGGCCGGTGCTCTATCCACTACGCCATCTAGCTGCCACCCCAATGAACTCTTAAAGGTCACACTTAGCTATGGCTCATCAGTTATCATATTAAGTTGCTCCTTTTTTGATTCCCTCAAAGGAGGATTTCACTCCCATCATAAAGAATTCACTTGGGATGTGGGGCAGAACCAAGATGGAAGAGAATTCTGGAAGTTGCCTGAGCCCTCCCCAATTTCCGTCAGAAACAAAGTTAAATCAAGCCTCTAAATGGATTATATCACATGAACAGGTACAAAAGACCTATTATAGTAGAGGGAAAGAAGGGAACGGGTGAGCATTGTTTGAACCTTAATCTCATCTGATTTGGCTCAAAGAGAGAATAGCATACACACTCAGGTATAGAAGTAGGAGGGAAGAGGGGAAAGAAAGGAAGGGGGTATTGATAGGGAGAGCAGATTGAGGGAGGAGGTGGTCAGAAGCAAAACACTGAAGAGGAGGGACAGGGTAAAAATTGAGAGAAAAGTATAAACAAGGGGAAAAATAGAATGGAGGGAAATCTACAGTCAGTAATGATAACCGTGAATGTGAATGGGATGAACTCTCTCATAAAACAGAAACAGAGTGGATTAAAAACCAGAATATGTTGTTTACAAGAAACACATTTGAAGCAGAGAGATACACACATAGTAAAGGTAAAAGGCTGGAGCAGAATATATTATGCTCCAGCTGAAGTTAAAAAAAGCAGGGGCAGCAATCCTGATCTCAGACAAAGCAAAAGCAAAACCAGATCTAATTAAAAGAGATAAGGAAGGAAACCACATCTTGCTAAAAGATATCATAGACAATGAAATATTATCAATACTAAATGTATCAAGTGGTATAGCAACCAAATTCTGAGAAAAGAAGTTAAATGAGTTACAGGAAGAAATGGATAGAGAAACTATACTAGTGGGGGACCTCAACTTCCCCCTCTCAGAACTAGATAAATTTAACCACCAAATAAATAAGAAAGAAGTGAAGGAAGTAAATGGAATTTTTTAAAAGTTAGATGAAGTTAGATAAAAGTTAGACTTCTGAAGAAAATTGAAGGGGCATAGAAAGGAATATACCCTTTTCTAAACAGTAGAAGGCACCTACATCAAAATTGACCATGTAATAGGGCATAAAAACCTGACAACCAAATGCAGAAAGACATGATGCAATAAAAATTATGTGTAATAAAGGGCCATGGAAAGATAGACTAAAAATTAACTGGAAACTAAATAATCTCATCCTAAAAAATAAAAGGATCAAACAATAAATCATAAAAACAAGCAATAATTTTATCAAAGAGAATGACAATAAGACAACATACCAAAATTTATAGGATACAGTCAAAGCAGTTCTTAGGGAAAATTTTCTATCTCTAAATGTTTACATGAATAAAATAGAGAAAAAAGATAAATAAATTGGGCATACAACTAAAAAAGCTAGAAAAAAAGAAAAATCCCCAATTAAATACATAATTAGAAATTCAGAAAACCAAAGGAGAGATTAATAATATTGGAAGTAAGAAAACTATTGAACTAATAAATAAAACTGAGAGCTGGCTTTATGAAAAAACAAAAGATAAACCTTTAGTTAATTTGATTTTTTTAAAAAAGAAAACCAAATTATCAGTATCAAAAATTAAAAGGGTGAATTCACCACCCACAAAGAGGAAATTAAAGGAATAATTAGGAGCTATTTTGTTCAACTGTATGCCAATAAATCTAACAATATAAGTGAAATGGATTAATATTTACAAAAATATAAATCACTCATATTAATAGAAGAGGAAATAAAATACTTAAGCCCATTTTAGAAAAAATAAATTGAAGAAGCCATCAATGAACTCCCTAAGAAAAAATTTCCAGGGCCATACAGATTTACAAGTGAATTCCACTAAACATTTAAGGAATAATTAATTCCAATACTATATAAACTATTTGGAAAAGTAAGTGAAGAAGGAATCCTACCAAATTCCTCTTATGACACAAATATGGTGTTGATACCTAAACCAGGAAGAGACAAAAGAGAGAAAGAAAATTATAGACTGATTTTCCTAATGAATATTGATGCAAAAAAATTTAAATAAAATATTGGCAAAGAGATTATACCAATTTATCATGAGGATAATATGACTGGGATGGATTTATTCCAGGAATGCAGGGCTGGTTCAATATTAGGAAAACTATCAGCATAATTGACCATAACAATAACAAAACTAAACAAAATCATGATTATCTCAATAGATACAGAAAAAGCTTTTTACAAAACACAGCACTCATTCTTATTAAAAAACACTGGAGAGCATAGGAATAAATGGAATTTTACTTAAAATGATAAGTAGTATCTTTCTGAAACCATCAGCATTATATGTAATGGGAATAAGCTAGAAGGTTTCCCAGTAAGATCAGGGATTTATTATTGTACTGGAGATGTTAGTTTTAACAGTAAGAGGAAAAAAAGAAATTGAAGGAATTAGAATAGGCAATGAGGAAACAAAACTATCACTCTTTGCAGATGATATGATGGCATATACTTAGAGAATACTAGAAAATCAACTAAAAAACTACTTGAAATAATTAACAACTTCAGCAAAATTGCAGGATATAAAATATACCCATATAAATCATCAGCATCTCTATATATTACCAACAAAGCCCAGCATCAACAGATAGAAAGATAAATTCCATTTAAAATAACTGCAGATAATATAAAATATTTGGGAGTCTACCCACCAAAACAAGACCAAGAACTATAGGAATAGAACAACAAAACACTTTTCACACAAATAATACCGATCTAAACAACTCTAAAAATATCAACTGCTCATGGGTAGCTCAAGGTAATATAATAAAAATGACAATTCTACCTAAATTTACTTATTCAGTGCTGAACCAGACTGCAAAAAAAAAAAAAAGTTCTTATAGAGCTAGAAAAAACAATAACAAAATTCATCTAGAAGAACAAAAGGTCAAGAATATCAAGGGAATTAATGGGAAAAAAACCTGCAAAGGATGATGACTTAGCCATACCAGATCTAAAACTATATTATAAAGTAGCAATCATCAAAACCATTTGGTGCTGGCTAAGAAATAGAGTAATAGATCTGTGGAATAGATTAGGCACAGGAGACACAATAGTAAATAACTACAGTGATCTACTGTTTGATAAACCCAAAGACTCCAGCTTCTGGAATAAGAACTCACTATTTGACAAAAATTGTTGGGAATACTGGAGAATAGTAATGGCAAAAACTAGGCATAGACCAATATTTCATACTGTATACCAAGATGAGATCAAAATGGGTACATGATTTAGACATAAAGGGTGAAACCATAAGCAAATTAGGAGAGCAAGAAATAGTTTACCTGTCAGATCTGTGGAGAAGGGAAGAATTTATGACCAAAGATGAGATAAAGAATATTATGAAATGCAACATGGTTAATTTTGATTACATTAAATTAAGCAGCTTTTGCACAAACAATGTAACCAAGATTAGAAGGAAAGCAGAAAAAAAAAGAAGGAAAGCAGAAAGCTGGGAAACAATTTTTACAGCTAGTGTTTCTGATAAAGGCCTCATTTTTCGAATATATGGAGAACTGAATCAAATTTATAAGAATCCAAGTCATGGGGGCAGCTAGGTGGTGCAATGGATAGAGCACTGGCCCTGGAGTCAGGAGGACCTGAGTTCAAATCTGACCTTAGACACTTGACACTTACTAGCTATGTGACCTTGGGCACTTAACCCTCATTGCCTAATCCCCCCCCCCAAAAAAAAGAATCCAAGTCATTCCCTAATTGATAGATAAATGGTCAAAGAGTACGAACATGCAGTTTTCAGATGAAGAAATTAAAGCAATCTATAGTCATATGAAAAAATACTCTAAATCACTATTGATTAGAGAAATGCAAATCAAAACAATTCTAAGGAACCATGCCATACCTATCATATGAGAGAAAAAGAAAATAATAAATGATCAAGATGTGGGAAAATTTTTGGAACACTAATGCATTGTTGGTGGAGTTGTGAACTGATCCAACCATTATGGAGAACAATTTGGAACTATGCCCAAAGGTCTATAAAACTGCAATACTAGGTCTGTATTCCAAAGAGATTATAAAAAAGGGAAATGGACTCACATATAAAAAATATTTATATCAGCTCTTTTTGTGGTTGGCAAAGAATTGGCTGAACAAGTTGTGGTATATGCACATGATGGAATATTATTTTGCTATAAGAAGCAATGAGCAGGGGTAGCTAGGTGGCACGGTGGATAAAGCACTGGCCCTGTATTCAGGAGGATCTGAGTTCAGATCTGATCTTAGACACTTGACACTAGCTGTGTGACTCTGGTCAAGTCACTTAACCCTTATTGCCCTGCAAAAAAGAAAGAAAGAAAGAAAGAAAAAAAAACCAATGAGCAGGTAATTAAAAAAAAATGTGGAAAGACTTACATGAACTGATGCTGATTGAAATGAGCAGAACCAGGAGAATATTGTATATAATAACAGCAACATTGTGCGATGATTATCTATAATAGACTTATCTCTTTTCAGCAATATAATGATCCAAGACAATTCCAAAAGACTCAGAAGAACTATGCAGTCTGAATGCAGATTGAAGTATACTATTTTCACTTTTTTTTCTTTCTCATGGTTTTCCCTTTTGTTCTGATTCTTCTTTCACAACATGACAAATAATGAAATTTGTTTAACCTGATTTTACATGTATAGCCTATATCAGATTGTTTGCTGTCTTGGGAAAGGGGAGGGAGGAAAATTTGGAACTCAAAATCTTATAAAATGAATGTTGAAGACTATGTGTAATTGAAAAAAATACTTTTGAAGACAAAAAATTTTACTTGTAATGGGTATTTACATCTTATCCCTTTATTGTAATTAGATCAACAAAGGATTAACTACTGCATACATGTGTAAACTTTATTGATGCATGTTTCCCTTTAAGGGGTAGGGTAGCCCATTAGTAATTTGGACAAAGGCCCTGGCTGCCAGGAGTTGGGTTGAATACTGGAGTTCCTACTCTAGGAAAGGCCCCTCTCACCTGCAAGGCTTGGAAGGAATTTTAGGAATGTTTTCCTTTCAGGAGGTTTATCTGATGACCATTCCTCCTTTTCCTGACCTTGTTAGATTTTACTTGAAGTGCTTATGTCTACTAAGTGCAGGGGCATGTATGTATATTCCCATATATACATGTATTTGAATATATACGATATAACCTTTCTATAGCACTTTAAGGTTCGTGAAATACTCTACAGATAGTTCATTTTATATATATGTAAATATATAAAAATATATATAATATGCCCATATATTTCTACATATTTATGCCTATCTATGTTGGTCTGACTGTCTGTCTGTCTGTTGGTTTCTCTATCTAATGCCCCGAAGATGTGGCAAAGGCTGGGGGCCTGAGGATTTCACTGGAGGCAACTGTTTTGAATGACAATAGGGCATCTCTGGAACTGTACCTCTTCCACCATTCTACCAGAAAAGGGAGGAAACATCTTGTGGGATTTGGAGTCTGAGATGTGTCAATCTTAAGGGTGTAAGAGGAAGTGAAGAGGGGGCAGCTAGGTGGTATAGTGGATAGAGCACCGGCCCTGGATTCAGGAGGACCTGAGTTCAAATTTGGCCTCAGATACTTGACGTTTACTAGCTGTGTGACCCTGGGCAAGTCACTTAACCCTCATTGCCCTGCAAAAAATATTTCACATTTGAATGGCGACCGCGGCAGGACTTACGGCCCAATTATAATTTTCCAAAACCTATAATTTTTCATAAATCCAATTACATATAATTTTCCAGGTTATAGTTATTAATAATTAATTTTTTTACACTGCCCCTTATTTTTCTACATGTACTTACGTTTCTCCATTAGAATTTAAGCTCAATGGGGGCACTGGCCCTGGAATCAGGAGGACTTGAGTTCAAATCCGACCTCAGACACTTAACACTTACTAGCTGTGTTTTTCATTCTTCGAATTCATATCCCCAGTGCCTAACATAGTACTCGGCACATGTTGTTGTTGTTTTTCAGTCATTTCAGTTGTGTCCAACTCTTTGTGACCCCATTTGGGGTTTTAGTGGCAAAGATATCGAAGTGTTTTGCTCTTTCCTTCTCCAGTTCATTTTATAGATGAGGAAACTGAGGCAAACAGGTTTGACTTGCTCAGGGTCATACAGCTAGTTAGTATCTGAGGTTAGATTTCAACTCAGGAGGATGAGTCTTCCAGACTCTAGGCCCAGGTACTCTCACTTCCTCAAGGGCACATAATAAGTACTTAATAAATACATGTTGGTTTATTTTCTTTCAGGAATATTATTATTTATGCATGGAGGAATCACCCTGACAAGTTTTATATTTTATTATCTATGCTGGGAGAATAAAAAAAACTCCATGGGGCTTATGGAAATAGGATAATCAAGCTAAACTATCACTCTCCTAAGCAAAACCCCCAAACTTGAACTTAGTACTTACTTATATTGCGTCTAGGTGGTGCAGTGGATAGAACACTGGCCCTGAAGTTAGGAGGACTTGAATTCAAATCTGACCTCAGATACTTATTAGCTGTGTGACCCTGGGCAAGTGACTTAACACCAATTGCCTTAAAACTTCAGGTGGTACCCAGAAAAATTCAGCATTATCTTTCAGTGGAAACAATGGGAAAAGACCTGAACTGAATGTCAAATTTGACTTTCAAATACAAGACCCTAGAGAACCATAAAAAAAAATTGGAGCTGGGGTACATACCTGGGGTTGTACAGTGGGCGACGGTCTTGTGTCTGAGGCCAGGTTTTGGCTGGGATCCCCCTGGGTCCAGGGGTGATGATTTGTCCACTGTGCCACTTAGCTAGATGATAACATCTTTACGGTTAAATTGAGGGGTAAAGAGAATTCATTGGGGGAGGGGGAAGGGCAGAAGCGAAATCCTACATGAAAGTGACAGGAAAAGGCTTATGGAGTGGGGGAAGAGATGGGAGAGGAGCAGGGCAGTAAATGAATTTTACACTCATCAGAAAAGGCTCAAAGACCTTAAACTCATCAGAGCTGCCTCAAGGAGGGACTAACACACACACCCAACTGGGTGGAGTAATCTATTTAATCTGGGCAGTAAATGAACCTAACACTCATCAAAATTGGCTCAAAGACCTCAATCTCATCAGAATTGGCTCAAGGAGAGAATAATGTACACACTCAATTGGGTGGAATAATCTCTCTAACCCTGCAGGAAAATAGGAGGGGAAAGGGATAAAGAGAGAGGGGCAAAAGAAGGAAGGGCAGAGTGGGGGAGGGGACAGACAGAAGCAAATCCCTTTTGAAGAGTGATAGGATGAAAGAAGATGGCTAATAGAATAAATATCATGGGGAAGGGAATAGGATGGAAGGGAAACAGTTAATAATAGTAATCATGAAAAAAGAGAAAAGGGGGAAAAATTGTACAAAAAATATTTATAGCAACTCTTGGTGGAGGCTAAGAATTGAGAATCATGGGAATGTCCATCAATTGAGGAATGATGGAAAAAGCTGTGTTATATGATTGTAGTGGAATGGACTTGTGCTACAGGAAATGACAAACAGGATGATTCCTGAAAAACCTTGAAAGACTCATGAACATCAATGTATAGTGAAGTGAGCAGAGCTGAGAGGACACTGGGCATAGTGACAGCAGTATTGTTCAATGAGCAATTGTGAATGACTTAACTACTCTCAGCAGTGCAATGATCCAAGACAATCCCAAGGAATTAATGAGGAAGCTTACTATGCACCCCTATAGAAAGAACTAATAAAAAGAACACTTGTGGATTGTACATATATAACGTGATTGTGTTCTTGTGGAGGGGAGAGGAAAGGGAGGGGGGGAGGGAGAAAAATTTAGAACTCTAGATCTTATGAAAATGAATGTTGAAAACTACCCTTACATGTAAATGGAAAATAAAATAAATGTTTGTTGAAAGAAAAAAAATTAATAGACCCAGGATAAGAACAGATATAATAAATGACCAAATAAAACTGTATAGAACTTTGGTATCAAAGATTTATAAACAATTAACAGATATATAATAAGCATAAATAAAAATGTCTATATGTAAAACTTCAGGTGGGGGGGTTCGGAGGGGGGGTATAACTGGGTGGCACAGTGTATAAAGCACTGGACCTGGATTCAAGGAGGACCTGAATTCAAATCTGGCCTCAAAAAACCCTCCAAAAAAACCATCTGGGGCCATTTCCAGTTGTCCTAATCTATACTTTTTTTTTTTTGGCCTGGCAATGAGGGTTAAATGACTTGCCCAGGGTCACACAGCTAGTAAGTGTCAAGTGTCTGAGGCTGGATTTGAACTCAGGTACTCCTGAATCCAGGGCTGGTGCTTTATCCACTGTGCCACCTAGCTGCCCCCCCCCCCCATCTATATCTTGCCAGTGGACTCAGATGGCTCTGGAAGAGAGAGTAAGGCTGGTGACTTTGCACAGCCCTGCCTCACTTAAATCCAATTTCTTGCAAATTATGACATCTGTCATGGTCCTCTTTGAGAACAAAGGACAAACAACAATTTCCTCTAGAAGAAAGAGCTAACTGAAGCCATGCTACCATTGAGGGAGTGAGCCCCTGTCCCTGTTTGCAGGGTGTGTGTGTGTGTGTGTGTGTGTGTAGAAACTTCAAGGGACTAGAAGAGATATTCCAGCCTATAAACCAGCCCAGCAGTTGTGGCCTTTTGCGATTTCAACTCTACCTCTTTCTGGTTGGGATAAAAAAGTTAGGAGAGGCGGGGCAGCTAGGTGGTGCAGTGGATTAAGCAGCAGCCCTGGATTCAGGAGGACCCGAGTTCAAATCCAGCCTCAGACACTTGACACTTACTGGCTGTGTGACCCTGGGCAAGTCAATTAACTCTCATTGCCCCACCGAAAAAAAGAAAAACTTAGGCGAGCATAGACTTTCCTCATGTTATTATTGTCTCTATGCTTATAGACTCTTTTATTTATGGAAATTTGTATTTCCTTAGGGGTGCAATTTCAATGTGCCTTCATTGCAGTTGTGCTTTCCAAATGGAGCCAGGGCCTGTTCTTCCCTTTGTGCTTTAGCATTAATGAAGCAAGGACATGTCTCCCATCTCTCTACAGAAATCCAAGCTCCTTCTCAAATTTCTACCCATGACAGCATTAATCACGCCAGACAAATGTAGTGAGTTTGTTCTGATACACTCTCCTAGAATCAGGAGATTCATCTATATCACCCCTCCCCTCAGGGTTTTAGGGTACTGTGAGGGGTTTTAGGGGTTGCCTCTTCTTTCCTGTTATTGGCTCAAACCTCCAGTAGCTGTATTTCTCCCACTGTTGGTACTGGTGAGTAATTTTCTAATTTCATTTAACCACTTAACACTAATTAGCCTTTACAAGGGATATTTACTTTAAAGATACAACAATAACAAAAATGCAACATTTCCCCCAATACCTTGGCAACACAATTTCCCCTCAGGTCTCTGGGGAGAGTGGACCCAAATTTAGTTCAGTTCCTGCATAGCACTGGTTCCACCAGGTTCATGTCTAGATGTAGCATAACTGCTATATGAGTCCTGGTCTCAGCTTCTCTGGTCTGGGTTACATACATCATTGTAGTTGTGTCATTTCAGTCATGTCCAACTCTTTGTGACTCTTTGGGGGTTTTCTTGGCAGAGATACTGGAGTAGTTTGCCATTTCTTTCTCAAGTTCATTTAACAGATGAGGAAACTGAAACAAGCAGGGTTTTGACTTGCCCAGAGTCACACGGCTAATAAGTGTCCAAGGCAGGATTTTCACTCAGATCTTGCTGAGAGTGCCCACTCTATCCTCTTTGCCACCTAGCTGCCCCACCTATAGACCATACCTGAGGGTTATTTTTTAACTTTCCTGAGCATTGATGCTAAGCTGAGTTCAAAAACACAATTAAAAAAAAATTTCCCAATCTGTCCCCTGCCCACTCCCACCCCCCAAAAAACCCCAAACAAACAAACAGACAAAAAACCTTGCTATTGGAACACTGGAGTCTCCAATCCTTTCACCTAGAATGGAAAAGAACAAATTCCAAGGAAGGCAGGAACACATGCCTGTATTTGCAGACCATATGGCCTTGGGGGAAAAGGATCCAAGGCCTTTCCCCTTAAAGTAGTATCTCTCACAGAATACCATAAGCAAGGCAGCCAAGAGACCAGGCTAAGGGTGCTTTAGGACACTAGATAATGAGTGTGATTCAAGACTGAGGCTTTACATCTCAACTTTAGCAATAAAGGGGCAAGGGATTCAAGAGAAGTGAACAATGTAAAATTGAACTGGTTTCCCAAAGGGTAAATATTGGAAGGGAGAAGAGTATAGTTAATGTAGGGGTGATGGCTTGGGAAAGGGGGAAGGGAATAAGTATGTATAGATTGTCTACTAAGTGCCAAGCACTTTGCTAAGTGCTTTTTTCCCTCCATGGGGCAATGAGGGTTAAGTGACTTGCCCAGAGTCACACAGCTAGTAAGTATCAAGTGTCTGAGGCCGGATTTGAACTCAGGTCCTCTTGAATCCAGGGCTGGTACTTTATTCACTGTGCCACCTAGCTGCCCCACTAAGTGCTTTTTAAAAAAAATGTATTTATTTTATTTTTTTTCTTTTTGCTAAGTACTTTTTACAAACATCTTATTTGATCCCCACAACAACATTGTGAGTTAGGTGCTATTATTACCCTTATTTTACAGTTGAGAAAACTGAAGCAAGCAGAGAGTAAGTGACTTGTCCAGGGTCACATAGCTAATAAGCATCTGAGGCTAGATTTAAACTCAGGCCTTCCTGACTCCACGTCCAGTGCTCTATCCATTTTGCCACTAGCTGTCTCTACAGAACTGAATGCTTAAGGGGTGGAGGTCACAGTGTGGATGAAGGGTTTTGGGAATTCAAGGCAGGAGAGGTGGAATGACAATCGATTTTGACCAAATAAGGGAATCTCAGACTTTGCAAACATGAATGCGGTATGTTCATGGATGTCCCATGGATGTGGGTGATGGCAAGCTTAAAGCTATAATCATCTGTGTGTTGCTGAGGTGGGGGTGGAGGAATATGTCATGGGAAATGATAAAGTTGAGGAATTGTGAGGTTAGTGTGTTTGAGAGAGTATCAGTTAAAGCCCTCTAGTATGAAAGGGGAAGCTGAGGAGGAGACAAAGACTTTGAACCAGGCACTGAATTGAGAAAAGGAGAATGTCTTGGAGGTCAGTAAATGACAGCTCCCAGACTTTTGATTGGGTGGTATATATGAACTGAATGAACCTTGAAGGAGAAGCTACTGAGTGATGGTGGTATATGAATGAACCTGGGAGAGGCCGTGTCATCATGAAGGACCCACATCTCAGTGAGAATAAGAAGATGGAAAAAGTGGGAAAGGGAACAATTTAAGAAGAAAACAAGTTTGTTGTCCACGGAGCAAGCACTCTAACTGGGCATCTTAGATTTGTAGCAAAGCCCAGTGAAGAGCCAACACAGCAGCTTGAGGGACATGTTTGACCCAGTCCAGATGAGCTATTTGTCCAGCAGAGATGTGATACCTACAGAGAAGCAAGAAACTATACTCCAGGGGGCGGCTAGGTGGCGCAGTGGATAAAGCACCAGCCCTGGATTCAGGAGTACCTGAGTTCAAATCCGGCCTAGGACACTTGACACTTACTAGCTGTGTGACCCTGGGCAAGTCACTTAACCCCCATTGGCCCTCAAAAAAACCCCAAAACCAAAACAAAAAAAAACAAAAATAAACTATACTCCAAGTAGCAAGAATGATTCAACCAAAACTAGCACCGGGCCCCACAGTTGACTTCATGAGAACTCCAGGGAGAAAAAGACCTCCAAGGTACTCTTTGCCCATTGTGCTTAAAGTTTGAACCCCTTCTCCTAAGGGACCTTTTGTATGCAAGGAGAGAGTGTGCTCCCCAAAACATCAGAGAAAATTATTTAGTCCCATTGTTATTGCTATAGCTTTTCCATCAATCCCTTTTCCAAAAGCCAGCTACCATTAATGGTTAATGGTGAGCATGCTGTGAGGGCACAGGAGCAACGGTATTAGAAACCCCTGCCCCAGAAGGGAATAGTAGAACTGTGATTACTAGTGTGATTTGGGGAAGTTCCCAGGGGAAGTGTTACACAGGCAAAGAAAACCCAATTCTCGTATGTAATGGTTAATGCCGATGCAGGTGGAGATTTGGGAAGAATTGGAACACGTATTCCTGCTTCTGTGTGGGCTGAGCCAAACCGGTTCTCATTTGGAAGTTCTATATAGAAGAGGGATTTTATAATATCAGAACCCCTAGTCATGCCCTAGTTCCTAATAAAAGGAAGAGCTTATAAGTAGAAAAACATAAACTTATAGATTTACTCCTCGTCCTCACTGAAGCAGAGAAGAGCTGAGTCTGGGTAGGATGAGGTGTTTATGCTTCACAGAATTGGAGCTGTGCCTGCTACCACTTTGGGTGGGGCAGCCCATGCTTTGCTACACACAAGCATGCTTCATGTGGTGCACCACCCCTTACCCCCACAGAATGTCAGCTCCTTTTAAGGCAGAGAGTTTCCCTTTTGTCTTTGCATCCCTTGCTCCCTACATAGTGCCTGGTGCATGGTAAGCACTTAAATGCTTGTCACTTGATTCATCTCTCTCTTATACAAAGCATTACTACCCAACTTAAAAATTATTTTTTTCCAGTTTTAAAACATTTTTATTTAAAGTTTGGGGTTCCACATTCTATCCTTTCCTCTCTCCCCTCCCCTCCCCACTCCCTGAGAGGGTAAGCAATCAGATATAAGTTATACATATGCAATTATGTAAAACACTTTCACATTAGTCATCAAAATTGTTTTCTGGTTAATTGTTTTTAACGGACTTAAGACTTCAAGAATTGCTGAGGTGGCAGCTAGCCTGTACCTGATTCTTTCTTCTAAATAGATTTTTTTAATGATGCAAATAATTGCCTCCTAGTTCAGATTTTTGTAATCTCTATAGATTTCTTTTATAAATCAAGCATATGCCTACACATAAAGCAAGGTTGTTCCTATTGAATTCCATCTAACTCTCCATTACTCTCCAACAAACCCTGAACAACAAAGTCTCGAAGGTTGCTACTTCTAAGTCACATGACACCTAGTGATAGACACTGTTGCTCCACCAACCATCACCACACACACAGGAAGACAGAAGGAATGACTCCAATCAGCAACACTGTCAAGGTGCTGTGTTCCCCTTAGGCAATAATCTTTTCTAACCACACATAATAAAATAAATAGGATTACAAAGGAAATCAATTATATTCACATAGAATTGTCAAGATATTTTTCCCACCACGGGGCAACCGGCTCTGGATTCAGAAGGACCTGAGTTCAAATCCAGCCTCAGACACTTGGCACTAGCTGTGTGACCCTGGGCAAGTCACTTAACCCTCATTGCCCTAAACAAAAAGATCTTTTTCCCAGCAAGTTCGAAGACTCCCCCTCCCCCCAACCCATGTTCTGCCTTACACCACTTTGGCTTCCTTCTGCATCTCTCACTGATATGTACCTCTGTGAGAGGTGGAAAACTGGGACATATGTGGAGGGATTTCTGGCTCTTACTTTCCACCTTAACTGGGTGTGATGGAAAAGAAGTGGATTCCATCGGGGGCATTTACCACCTGGGTGACCATGGCAAATCTTTAAGCCTGAGTTTCCTCAGTGGTAAAGTAAGGATGTGAATTGCACTACTTAGCCCACAAGGGTTGTTGTGAAGAAAGCACTTTACATACTTTATAGTCTTTGAGAATAATCAAAAGGTTGGCAGCACAGTGTGCCCCCTTCCAACACCCTCCCCTCCCCACCCCTAATATACAGAGTTTAAGCTTAAAGCTGCATTGAGACTTTGGTGATACCCTGTGTAAGTATAGACTTGGGGGCTTTGCCTCTCCTGTTTCCTCAAAAGCTACAGGCTTTTGACTGATTAGACTCTTTAAAAAAAAATAATAAACATTTTTATTTAAAGTTCTGAGTTTTGGGTGCAGCTAGGTGGAGCCATGGATAAAGCACTGGCCCTGGATTCAGGAGTACCTGAGTTCAAATCTGGCCTCAGACACTTGACACTTACTAGCTGTGTGACCCTGGGTAAGTCACTTAACCCTCATTGCCCCACCAAAAATAAATAAATAAATAAAGTTCTGAGTTTCAAATTTTATCCCTCCCTCCCCTCCCCCCTTCCTGGGTCAGTCAACAATCAGATATAGGTTATATGTGTGCAGTTATGTAAAACATTACCATATTAGTCATTTTATAAAAGAAGCCTCAAATAAAAGAAAAAAATGAAAGAAAGTGGAAAATAACATGCTTCAGTCTGTGTCCAATCAATATCAGTTCTTTCTTTGGAGGTGGATAGTATGCTTCATCGATAGTCCTTTGGGATTGTCTTGGATTATTGTATTGTTGAGAAGAGTTGTCATTCACAGTTCTTCATACTGATTAAACTCTTGCTTATTGGATTAAGGTGAGAAGGGGCAGCTAGGTGGTGCAGTGGATAGAGCACCGGCCCTGGAGTCAGGAATATCTGAGTTCAAATCCGGCCTAGGACACTTGACACTTACTAGCTGTGAGACCCTGGACAAGTCACTTAATCTCAATTGCCTCACCAAAAAAAAAAAAGAAAAGAAAGGATTAAGGTGAGGAGGGAAGGGGGACCTGTACTTGCAAATTAGGGCCCTGAAGAGGAAAAGAGTCTCAAGTCCTCAGGAAATCTGGAGGAAAAGAGCTTAGTGAGACAGGGATGCAACCCGGGTCTTGAGAACAATGGGGAGGCCCCTAGAGGCATGCTCACAGTGCACTGTTTCAGGATTGGTCACCAGTCCTGCCTGCTAGCACTACCAGCAGCAAAAGGATTTGTTTTTTAGCTAAATACATTCTCTGCTTGTCTCTGGATATATTTATGAGCCTCCTGTGCCCTCTGGAGGCAGATCCTAGCACTTCAGTCTTTTCCCCTCTCTCCAAAGGAGACATGCACCTCAGAACGCCCAACCTTGCACAAACTTCTCATTGATCCGGGTGCTATAGAAGCAGGATGAAAGACATCGTGAGGCCAAGAGGGAATTAGAAGGAAGCCAAAGCATAGTATAAAAGGTTCATGAAAACACTTGAATGTCTGAGACACTAAGATAGGAAGGCATTTTGTAAAACATCATATAAATGGGAACCACTGCCAGATTAATCTTCCTAAAGCACAATTTTCGGGGCAGCTAGGTGGTGCAATAGAGCACTGGCCCTGGATTCAGGAGGACCTGAGTTCAAATCCGACCTCAGACACTTAACACTTAACTAGCTGTGTGACCCTGGGCAAGTCACTTAACCCCAATTGCCTCAAAAATAAAATAAAATAAAAAAACATTAAAAAAAAGCACAATTTTCATAATGCCACTCCCCTTCTCAAAAGCCTCAAATAACTTCCCATCAGAGTCATAATTAAACTAGGGTGGGGCAACTGGGGCTTTGCTCTAGAGCCACAATAGGGTGCTAAGATTTAAAGGAAGTCGACAACACTTAAAATCCTTCAGTGGCAGAAAAAACTGACATGAAAGCCCAGTTATCAAGAATAATGAGTCAAAATAGGAGCACCTTACATTAGTAAATCTATATTTCTTACCTTCTCCTCTCTACCTTCTCTCTTCTCTCTGCAGCCAGAGCTTCTCTGTGTCCTGGAGCTCCTGTCTCCTGTCTCCTATCTCCTGACTATAAGACAGTGGCCTCAGATCTCTCTTTCAACAATTGCATTTGTCTTTAAAAGTTGACTTGAGGGGCAGCTAGGTGGCACAGTGGATAGAGCAACGGCCCTGGAGTCAGGAGTACCTGAGTTCAAATCCGACCTCAGACACTTAACACTTACTAGCTGTGTGACCCTGGGCAAGTCACTTAACCCCAATTGCCTCCCTTAAAAAAAAAAAAAAGTTGACTTGAGGGCTCATTATGCTCCAAGTATATTTTCAGAAGCTCACCTCAGGTGCCATAACGGTTAGTGATGTCGCTGTTCTGTATTTACCTGTAATATCAGGTTGTGCTCTCCATTATCTGTAGAATTAAATTAATTTTAAAAAATTAAATTAATTTAAAAAATTAGAATTAAATTAAATTAAAAGGCCCTCAAGGCCTTCCACAGTTTGATCCAACCACCCTTATCTTATACTATTCCCCTTTGTGAACCCTCTGCACCAGTCTCTCTGTGTCTCTCTCTCTCTTTGTGTCTGTTTCTCTCTATCTCTCTGTCTGTCTGTCTGTCTCTCTTGGACACATGCATTTTAATCTCTGTCTCTCTTAATTCACTCAATTCCCCAAGCTTGGAATACCCTATCCACCCCTCTCAAGTTATGGGAAACTTTCCCATATTCCTCAAATGAACCCTTTGGCCTATAGCATTCAGTTAAACAAAATCCAAACACTGCCCACTATGTGCCAGGCATTGTGCTAAGTGTCACAGGGAAGCTAGGTGGCACAGTGGATAGAGCACTGGCCCTGAAGTTGGGAATTTAAACCTCACCTCAGATATTTATTAGCAGCATGACCCTGGGCAAGTCACTTAACCCCAATTGCCTTAAAAAAAAATCACAGTGAGTGAGTGAGATGAGCAGAACCAGAAGAACATGTACACAGTATCATCAACATTGAGTGTTGATCTACTGTGATGGACTATATTGTTCTCACCAATGCAATGGTACAGAAGAGTTCCAGGGAACTCATGATAGAAGAGGATCTCCAAATCCAAGAGAAAAAAAAAGAACTGTGGAGTATAGATGCTGAATGAACCATACTATTTCTTTTGTTTTTGGTGCTGCTGTTTTTTTTTCTATTTTGAGGTTTTTCATCATTGCTCTGATTTTTTCTCTTATAACAGGACTAATGCAGAAATAGGATTAATGTTATTATGTGTATAGATATATATATGTGTATATGTATATAGATATAGATATATAGATATAACCTATATCAGATTACCTGCTGTCTAGGGGAGGGAGGGAGGAAGGGGAGGGAGGGAGAAAAATCTGAAATTGTAAAGCTTGTATAAACAAAAGTTGAGAACTAATCTTTACATGTAACAGAAAAAAGAAAATACCTTATATGTAAAATAAAATAAAATTAAAAAAAAAATCACGGGCCATCTCCAGGACCCAGATAGTTCTGTAGGAGAGAGTGAGGTCAGTGACCTTGCACAGCTCTGCCTCACTTAAATCCAACTCAGTGCAAATCACCTTGATGTCATGATCCTCTTTTAGAATGAAGGACAAACAAGGACAGTGTGAGGGGAAAAAAACCCATCCTCTTCTCAATAATTCTCAGGAACTAAACAGCGATGTGGCAAAGGCTCTTTATTTCCTTCTCATGAGAAGGAGGCACCCTAGTGTGCAGCTAGTGGGTGCAAAGAAAGGGGGTTCGCAGGCCCTGTTTTATACCCTAGTCCCTAACGTGAATGGACCCTCCCCTTTTTCATCACTGGTCCAATTACTCAAGGATTACAATCTATGCGCAAAAACTAGCTAATCAGAACACAGTATTCCCACCCCTCTTCCTTGGATGGACATAACTCAGGAGTGGACCTTATACTTCCTTATATGGACACAACTCTGGAGCGGACCTTATTGGGACCAGGGCTCTTTGAACTATATGATTTTTTTTTTTTGGTAAGGCGATTGGGGTTAAGTGACTTGCCCAGGGTCACACAGCTAGTAATTGTTAAGTGTCTGAGGTCATATTTGAACTCAGGTCCTCCTAAATCCAGGGCTGGTGCTTTATCCACTGCGCCACCTAGCTGCCCCAAACCATATGATTTTGTTAACCTGAGGGGGAGAAGGGGATCTGAGACCTTTGCCCTACAAACAGGTTAGGAGGAGTGTGACTGACTGTTATATCCACATTGAGAGGAGACAACTACCCATTTTTTCACAAACAACAAATAGGATCAATGTCTATTGCTTCTCCTCTCTTCCCTAACAGGATTGACTTTCTCTAAAAGGCAATAAATCTGTCCCCAGGAGCTGATTGACCTCTGCCTCGGTAAAAAAAAATATTAGCTGCTTCATAATCTGTTAACTTCTGGCTGGCTGGTCAATCTGAAAAATTATATTATATTTATTTATTTATTTATTTATTTATTTTGCAGGGCAATGGGGGTTAAGTGACTTGCCCAGGGTCACACAGCTAGTAAGTGTCTGAGGCTGGGTTTGAACTCAGGTCCTAATCTTAAAAATTATAACTGGCCTGTAAATCCCATCTGGGGTGCCATCTGAAAAATTTCTATAGCTGTAATTAGCTGGCTATCTGACTGCTTTTAATTTAATATGGGGAGGCAGCTAGGTGGCGCAGTGGATAGAGCACCTGCCCTGGAGTCAGGAAGACCTGAGTTCAAATCCAGCCTCACACACTTGACACTTACTAGCTGTGTGACCCTGGGCAAGTCACTTAATCCCAATTGCCTCACCAAAAAAAAAATTAATATGGGAAGAGCCAATTGGGAAGATCCCCCTCCCCCACTGCCTCCCACAGACCAACAAGAAACAAGATTAAAAACCTCCTTTCACTTAAAACAAAACCAGGGTTTATTGAGGTGAATAAATTTAGAGATAAAGATAAAGAAGAATAGGACAATATGACCTGACTGCCAAGGTGAAATCTCCTCCCTCATTTCTATGGGTGTGTCTGGCCCCTGCAACCAAGCCTCACTGGGACCAGTTTGCCTCCCTCTCTTCTCTCAGTCCTCTTTACTGACCTACCTTTTTCCTTCAGCCGCACCTTTCTCCTCTTCTCAGTCCTGTAGCTCCTTCTTCACTTCAGTTCTCCTACTGACCCCCCTCTCACTCCATAGCTCCACCATGTCTTTCCTTCTCTGTCAGCTGCCCCTTTTCAGTCATCTTCTTTTTCTCTCTTACCATCAGCTGCCCAACTTGGGTCTGTGTTTCCGAATAATAAACCCTTCTTTATCACCTGAAACTCAGGTTGAGCTGCCCACACCCCCAAGCTAATTTGCTGGCACCGCTAGGACCATGCCTAAGGCCGTCCTGGGGCATGCCCAGAGCTCCAGAAACCCGTGCATAACCCCTAGCTGAGTGGGGTGTGGGTGTGGGGTGGGAGGCTGTTTTGGGGAGAGCAGTTGTGCTGGGGGAGAGGCAGCTCGTTTGGGGCGCCCAAGGCTAATTTTAGCCTCTTATACCTCCCTTAAAGTAGCTACATGGTCATCCAAGGGTATAAAGTCTCACCTATGGGGAATTTGGACTCCTTCAACTTCGTAGATATTTGAATACCACCCTGCAGACCAAAGGGATTCTCATATGGATATGAGGGATGCCACACCTATAGAAGCTAAGTGCCACTGTATCCTTGCTAAGTTAGGGCTAAATAATTCTTTTGTTAACCATTCAATCATTTCTGAGTAACTCATTTTGTCACAGATTGAAACTGGATTAACAGAATATTGACTTTAGGCCCATCTCTAACATTTGGTATTATAGTTGGAAATTGGAATGAGATGAAATAGTCTCATTGCATGATACATGTATAACCTATATGGAATTGCTTCCCTTCTCAATGAGTGGGTAGGGATGAAGGGAGAGAATTTGGAACCCAAAGTTTTAAAAATTGGTTTTTTACATGTAATGCGGGGGGGGGGGGAGTAAATACTAAATAAAATAGTCTCATTGATCACATGAACCAACTTCAGGGAATGGCAATGCAAGGATGGAGGGAGGGGTGATCTGATGACCTGAAATCTCTCCATGACATTCCAGTAGCAAGAATCATGGCTGTGTATGAAGAGTCCTCTCAACGGGACAGGAAGCAGGCTCTTTCTCAGGCAGAGTAATTAGCCCAGTGAGGTCTGGAGGAGGTTGTCCAGGAGGGTCAAAAAGTGCCATGTCCAGAATTGCCTGGTTGTTTTCAACCTTCAGAAACTGGACTGCCAACATCAAATGATTGGAGTGAACTGACTCAGCACATTCATTGACTAGAGAAAGAGATCTCAGCTTTAAGGGACCATGTAATGAAATCTGAGGGACAACTACTGGAGCTGGTAGCTACAAAAGGGAAGGAACCTCTCCTGATGGCTTGGGGGGGGGGGGACTAACAGGCCCATATGCTTTCCAACCCAGGGGTTCCAATTCTACTTCATTCTTCTGAGATTAGAACTATGAGACAGCAGTGAGAACAGAGGTGAGGAAGAGACTTGGGAATTCCCACTCATGGTTAAAAAAAAATTTTCTAGAATTATCTTATTACTGCTCCTGGAAGAAGGGGATTCACTCCCCCAAATGAGTGGAGGGGTCTTCACCACCAAGGAACTGGGTAAGAAGTTCAAACAGAAACCTGATGAATCACTGGAGCAATGACGAATATTCTAATGTAGACGATGCTGAGTTCCATAGGTTTGGGGAGTTACCTAAAGATTATTGTTCCAGAGTTCACTAAATTTTTTTTTTAGAGGTTTCAGACAAGGACTTTCTTTTGGTTTCTTTTTGGGAGGCTAAGATGGAATTTTTTGCATCTGGACCCTTAAAGATGAATTCTGGTTGTGTATAGCTCCCTGATGGGAATCTATGTACAAAGGAAGAGGTGAAGTTACTAAAGGAAATGGATTAGATTTATTGGATTTATAGGTGGGGGGAGGGCTACTCTTCAATACCCTATCACTAGCCCAGGCCAAGTGGTCCAGGGCCTGGAGAGCTCCCTAGGTATGACTAGTTAAAGGCTATGTCCTCTTTGGGGTCAAGACCAATGGAGAGTTTTGCCAATGCCTCCTATGTATACAGTTGTTCATAGGATATGGAAGCACATATCAGAAATATCATATGCTAAATAGCCAGGTTGAAGCCATTACATGAACAGCAGAAATTGGGGAGTGCGTCCATTTCCAATATGGACATAGAGATAATATTCCCATGTTGTGCCAGGCATAGGCATATGTCACCCTAAGGATAAAGCCTAACTCCTTGTCCAATTAGACTCTCTGTGCCAATCAGAACACACACCTAAACTAAGTGTCCCTCAATTTGTTACCAACTGGCAAAATGTCATTTTCCTTCTAATCTACAACTACATCTTCTCTTGCCCATTGTCATCATCTTACCACGGAAGAAGAATCTGTGCCTGTACTGGAGATATCATCATCTGCTCTGTGTCCTTGATATTATTGGTGCTGTTCCAATTCAGTAGCTCATAGGTCTGTAAGTACCACCTTAATGAGATTTACTTTGAACTGCAAAGATGTGGCATCATTTACTCCTAGACTAGATTATTGAGATCTGAGACTTGGTTCTTCCAAAGAAGGGACAAAAAGCCTAGGATTTCTAGCTTTTGTTCTCCCTAAATTTTTTCATCTTCTTTTTTCTTTATGATGACTCTTTTTTTTTTTTTTTAGTGAGGCAATTGGGGTTAAGTGACTTGCCCAGGGTCACACAGCTAGTAAGTGTTAAGTGTCTGAGGCCAGATTTGAACTCAGGTACTCCTGACTCCAGGGCCAGTGCTCTATCCACTGCGCCATCTAGCTGCCCCTTATGATGACTCTTGGAAGGAGAAAGAGCATGTTTGTTTGTTTCTTCTTCTTTTTGCCTTACTACTGCCCATGACAAGAGGATTGCTCAGTAAAAGTCCTGAAAATATTTAAGTGATGGCAAGTCCTCTAGACAGTGGTGTCAACTCAGATAGAAATGGGATTGCTGGGGGCTGCATATTGACTTGAAAAACTACAAGTTAACATTACTTATGTTGAATTGTAGTTTTATTTATTTTGGGTTTTTTTGGTTTTGTTTTGTTTTGTTTTTTTGCGGGGCAATTGGGGTTAAGTGACTTGCCCAGGGTCACACGGCTAGTAAGTGTTAAGTGTCTGAGGCCGGATTTGAACTCAGGTACTCCTGACTCCAGGGCCGGTGCTCTATCCAGTTTTATTTATTTTGATAAACATTTCTCAATTACAGTTTAACCTTGTTTGGGCCTGCACTAGGGAATTTTGCAAGCACAGATGCCAGTAGGACTCAAGTTTGACACCTCCTTTCCTGGATGAGACCCTCAGGACTTTGCTACAAGGACTGAGATATGAGATAGGAACAATATCTACCAGATTTCCCCCTCCACCCTCCTAACAGGGATTAATTTTCCCCAAAAGGCAACAGACAACAGGCAACAGACCTGATTGACTTCTCCCTCCTTTGAAATAGCTCCCTGGTCACCTAAGGGTATAAAAAAATCTCACTCATGGGAAGTTGGGACCCCTCTAACTTAATTTATATCTGAAAACCATTAAGTTACCATACCCTGCCTTGCTGACCAGATGGATTCCCATCTATACTTATAAAAGCTAAGTGCTGCTGTATCCTTCTTGCGTTATCCTTGTTAGAGCTAAGTAAACCTCTCTTTGTTGACTATTCAATGACTTCTGAGTGTCTCATTTTGTCCTGAATTGAAACTGAACTAACAGGGTGTTGGCCTCAGGCCCACTCCTAACACAGGAGCTGTTATTCCTAGCACAATACCTTATACATGATGGGTGCTTAATAAATGCTTCTTGAATTGAAAAAAATTGGATGCACAAGCAGGCATACACAGAGAGACACTTGAGGACACACGTAAACAGAACTCTTAATCCTAGCCATCCTTTAAGAAGCAGTTTAAGTGACGTAAACAATTCACATTTATATATTGAGACAGCTTCATGGTTTTCAAAGTGCTTTCCCCTCTTTCCAGTTAGTGCAAGGATTATTAACCCATTTTATAAATGTACAAAACTGAGGCTCAGAGAAAATAAGTGACTTCTATATAGTCACACTGCTTGTAGGTGACATAGTCAAGATTCCAACCCAGGTCTCTTAACTCTAGGTCCTCTATTCTGCATTTCTTTTCCAGATCTTCCAAGTCAAAAATGTCGTTTCATGACTCAGAACTATCATAGCTCTTCTGTATTTACAATATTTTATAGTATAATTATTTGTTTTATCTCCCCTAGATTAAAAAGATACTTGGGGGGGGCAGCTAGATGGCGAAGTGGATAAAGCACTGGCCCTGGATTCAGGAGTACCTGAGTTCAAATCTGGCCTCAGACACTTGACACTTACTAGCTGTGTGACCCTGGGCAAGTCACTTAACCCCCATTGCCCCCCCCCCAAAAAAAAAGATACTTGAGGGCAGGGGCCCTTTCTTATTTTTCTTTATAATTCCCTCTGTAACTCAGTTGGTTTCTAATTCTCCTTGAAGTGCCCACCCTCTTTTGATTATCTCAATTCATCCTGTATTCCTGTCTGTACATAGTTGTTTGCATAGTTGTCTTTCCCATTAGACTGTGAGCTTCCTGAGAGGAAAAACTGTCTTTTGACATTCTTTGTATCTCTAGCACTTAGCATAGGTGCTTGGAAGAGAGGTGCTTGATAAATGCTTATTGACTGACTACTTAGTGAACGTTTGCTGAATTAAGGATTGAATTAACCGCCTCAGAACAATTTAGTCATTTACCAGCCCTGACCTCTTCTTTAAACTTCAATCTTAAATTTCCAATTGCCTGCTGGACTACTTTACCTGAACCTTGACATATTGGTGTTGAATTTTGTTGAAATCTGTTGAAACATATTTAATCCTCCCCCAAAATCTGCTCTTTCTTTCTACTGACTTCCCAATTTGTTGATGACACCATTATTTGTTTTTTGTCCCAGGCTTAAAATCTCATCTTTTACTTTCTATTTCAACTCTTATACCCAAGTAATTGCCATGTGTTGTCAATGTGATAGTTCCATACTTGAGTGGATTCTTTAAAAACTCCCTGTTCATGCCCTTTGAATGTTTATCCATTGGTCAATAGAGCTTGTTCTTACAAATCTGAATTAATTCCTTATATATCTTGGATAGATCTTTATTAGACAAACTTACTGTAAACTTATCCCCCCAAGTTACCTGTTTCCCTTACACTTTTAACTGTGTTACATTTGTTTGTGCAAAATCAAAATTTTTTTTTGTAATCAAAATGATGTTTTATCTTCTGGAATCCTTTCTATCCCTTGCTTAACCCCTTTTCATGGCTCTAAAATGTAGTTTTCCCTTGTTCCCTCTTGCTTATGATGTCACCTTTTATGTCTGCATCATGTATCTATTTGGAGTTTATCCTAGTATATGATGTGAAATGTTGGCCTTAAACGATTTTCTGCCAAACTGCTTTTCAGTTTTCCCAACTTTTTTTTGTGTGTGTGTGTGACAAATAGTTAAGTTCTTATTGTAGTAACTGGAGTGGTTTATCCAACACTATACTATTGCATTCATTTGTATGTTAGATGCCTAATCTGGGTGAACCAATCAACCTTGCTATTTTTTAACCAGTAACAATATCATTTTAATGATATAATGCTTTGCTGAATAGTTTGAGATCTGGTACTACTAAGCTCCCTTTATTCTTTCTTTCTTTCTTTTTTTATTATTACCCTTGGGATTCTTGTCCTTTCTTTATTCAAACTGAATTTTAATATATTTTTCTAGTTCTATAAAATAGTTCCATGGTAGTTTGGTTGGTATGGCAATGAATAAATAAATTAATATAGGTAGAATTGTCATTTTGATTATATTAGTTTGACTTATTCATGAGTAATTAATATTTTTCCATTTTTTTTAGCTCTGTCTTTATTTGTGCATTTCTAGATAGGACCAAAAAAAGCTAATTCCTCTATATGAACCTTTGATCCCATTTGCTTTGGCCTCTTCAGGACCTTATTCTTGCAGTCACCCCTTCTCTCTTATGCATTTTTAATTTCTCATTCACCAATGGCCCCTTCAGATTTCCCTATGCACAAACAAGCCTAAAAAAATTTCTCAGCAAGTCTAAAAAAAACCTCCCCTTGACCCTTCCTGCCCAGCCAGCTACAGTGCTATTTCCTCCCCTTCACTGCTAAACTCACTGAATAAAAAGAAATTTTCAAAAGTCGTCTGCCTCCACTTCTTCACTATTCATTTCTGAACCCCTTGCAACCAGATTTCTTACCCCTACCACTCACATAGTTCTCCATATTTGTTTGCCTGCCTCCCCCATTGGACTGTGAGCTCCTTGAGGATTGTCTTTTGCCTCTTTTTAGATGCTCAGTGCTTAGCACAATGTCTGGCACATCTAGGATTGATTTACGGATTAACTGACTGACTTACTTGACACTGTACTGTCAAATGTTAACACTTAACTTTCAGTTAAGATGGTGTTCTAAGCCAGACCTGACTCAGGCCAGTGCAGTGGTTCTGGTTTAGAATTGTAACAAAATGAGAGACATTTGTAGACTGTCTATTATCTAAGGAAAAGGAGTTGAATTAACAATAGCACAGAAGGGGGTATTGAGCAAGAATACAGTATTGACTTGGGCACAGGTTCTTTCTGTCTTTCGATGCCATGGCAGCTTGCCTACCAAGCCTGAGGAACAAGTGATTCCTCACATGCTAGGCTTTTGTACTTAGGTGACAAGGAAGCTAAGTCAATGGCTTGACTCTTAGTTTCTTGGATCAATCAAGTTTTGAGGACATTTTCTTTCCCTTTTTTTTGTTTTGTTTTGTTTTGTTTTGTTTTGTTTTGTTTTGTTTTGTTTTAGTGAGGCAATTGGGGTTAAGTGACTTGCCCAGGGTCACACAGCTAGTAAGTATTAAGTGTCTGAGGCCAGATTTGAACTCAGGTACTCCTGACTCCAGGGCCGGTGCTCTATCCACTGTGCCACCTAGCCACCCCTTTTCTTTCCCTTTTACGGAAAACTAGCCTAGGTTGCATGGTAAATGTCACTTGTATGACTTGTGGTGATGTGAAAAGTTGTGGAGGAGCCCACTTCTCCCACAAACATCCCAGTAAATATCTGAAAAGGACCATAAAACAATGATAAAGAAAACCAAAGGAAAATGGAAGTAAGCAGTGGAGGCAGCTGGTAGTGCAGTGGAGTCTGAAGTCAGGAAGACTTGAGTTCAAGTCCCACTTCACACACTTACTAGTTATGTAACCTTGGGCAACTCTTTCAACTTCTACCTGCCCCAGTTTCCTCAATTGTAAAATGGGGTTAATAATAGTATTCACTTCCTAGGGTTGTTTTTTGTTTGTTTGTTTTGGGGGGTGGGGCAATGAGGGTTAAGTGACTTGCTCAGGGTCACACAGCTAGTAAGTGTCAAGTGTCTGAGGCCAGATTTGAACTCACGTCCTCCTGAATCCAGGGCTGGTGCTTTATCCACTGGACCACCTAGTTGTCCCACCTAGGGTTGTTTTGAGGAACAAATGAGCTATTTACAGAACTTGTCATAGTTCCTGAAACACAACAGGCACTTAATAAATGTTTATTTCTTTCCTTCCTTTTTCCCTCTCTCCTTTCCATCCATTCTTCCTTCCTTCCTTCCATCTATCCTTCCTTCCAGTTCTAGTACAAAATTACACAAAACTACAGCCAAAAGTTAGCAGAGGGCTGGAGAAGGGTCCTACCAGGAAAGAAGACTATACAAAATGTAATGGAAAAAATACTCTGAGAGAAACCCATGAGGTACATCTAGAAGGTAAGTATACCTTCACAACAGATCCAAATAGAGTCTCAGAGAAAAGTATGTCCTAGGTACAAGGAATACAACACTCCCTGAAAGAAATTAAACAAGAGATGCAAAATGTGAAGTTAAAGTAAATGATAGGGGCAGTTAGGTGGCGCAGTGGATAAAGCACCAGCCCTGGATTCAGAAGGACCTGAGTTTAAATTTGGCCTCAGACACTTGACACTTACTAGCTGTGTGACCCTGGGCAAGTCACTTAACCCTCATTGCCCTACAAAAATAAATAAATAAATAAATAAATAAAGTAAATGATAGCCAGGGAGGAAGGAGAATTAATAGCTTAGAAAAAAGAATGGAGAACCTTACCCAGAAACTGAGATTCTTGAAAGTTTGACTAGGTCAAAAAGAAAACTCGTAGTATTTGATAAAGCCAAAGACTCCAGTTACTGGGTGAGGACTTGCTATTTCATAAAAACTTCTGCAAAAATTGGAAAGGTGTTGAGTAGAAATTAGGTGTAGATAAACATTTCACACCAAGATAAGCTCCAGATGGATACATAGTTTGGACATAAAAAATGGCATCATAAACAAATTAGAAGAACAAGGAAGAAATTATCTCTCACATATATGGATAGGAACAGAAAATATAACTAAAGAAGGGACAGTGAGGATTATAGAAGATTAAAATAGATCATCTTTATTACATAGTAAAAAGTAAAAAGCTTTTACACACAAAAAACCTAATGAAGCTAAAAATAGAAGGGAAACAGGTAATGGGGGGGAAATTTGTAGTGAATTTTTCAGATAAAGGTCTCATCTGAAATCTAAGGACTGGATTCAAATTGATAATGACAAGAGCCATTGCCCAATGGTCAAAGGAGATCAGAATGTAAAGCACCATGATTTCAAAGGCTTAGAGGCTATTTGCATAAGATTCTCCCCATTGGTGGAGATAATGCTCCATTAGTGGAGACTGGGCATAGATTGTGCTCAATCATCCACACCTGTGTAAAGGACAAAGCTGGCAAGAGTTTGGGGGAGAAAAGAGATCATGGTCTTCTGGTTTCCAGATTTGAGAGAAGAGAAGCAGTTCCACATTCTCTTCAGGTCCCTGAAGGGAGAGACCCTGGGAAGAAGCAGATATGTAGAGGAGCTACCGCTGAAATGATGTCCCTATCCCCAACTTGCTATACTAGAAACTTTGGGGAATTTCCCCTTGTGTGAGATCCAGGATTCTCTTTTTCTCTCTCTTCATTGAGATGACTTATCTCATTCCCAGTGAGATAACTTATTTATTATGTGTATTGTCTGACATTTATTGTCATATGTGTACTTTTTAAAATGTCTGTTTACTATCAGTTTGAATAAATGGGTTTATTTGTTATTTGCTCAGTGTATTTATTATGGAACTTTGTATCAAGCCTTGGATATATAACTTCAGGCATGCCTTTCCTGTTAAAGAATAGCTATCAGGAGCTCAACTTGAACCTAAAAATTATTTCCCCTAGACTAACATTATTAAAGGGAGCAGGTAGACATAATTCTAGCCTGGTAGCACCTTTTTCTGAAGAGAGCCCCAATTGCTTGCCTCCCTTCTTGGTAGGAATAAATCTCTCTTGAGAAGTTGTGGAGGAGAGACTCTAGACGTATTTTTTCTTGTCTCCATGCAAGCCACATTTAGACAGACACATGTGGACACACATTACCTATATGGGCAAAACACACAGTGCATATACATTCATTTTAAAAGGAAACAATTCGGGCTATCAGCAATCATATGAAAAATGCTCCAAATCACTAGTAAAAAAAGCACAAATTAAAGCATCTCTGAGGTTCTGCTTAGTACTTATCAGATTGACAGAGATAACCAAAAAAAAAAAGAAAATAGGAAAATGACAAATACTGGAGAGGTTCCAGGAAAGCAGGCCTACTAATACAATGTTGGTGTATGTGAATTGGTCAAGTCATTCTGAAAAGCAATCTGAAACATGCCACCAAAGTCATTCAGTTTTGCACACCCTTTGACCCAACAATACCACTACTAGGTCTATTCCCTAAAGAGATTAAAGAAAGAGGAAAAGGACTCATATGTACAAAAATATTTATAGCTGCTCTTTTTGTGGTGGCAAAGAACTAGAATGAAGGGATGCCCATTATTCAAGAATGGCTGACCAAATTATGGTGTATGAATAGAAGATTATTATGTCTTAAGAAATGGCAAAATGGATGATTCAGAGAACCCTAGGAAAACTTATATAATTGGAAGCAGAGTGAAGTGTGAAGAACCCTGAGAAAAATTTCTATAATATTGTAGAGAAAGATAACTTTGAAAGATAAGAATTGTGCTCAGTATAATGACAAAACATCATTTCAGAAGCTTGGTAATGTCACTCCCTGAGAGAGTGATGATGAACTGAAATGCAGAGTGAGACATATTTTTGGACATAGCCATTATAGCATTTTATTTTGCTTGATTATGCATATTTATTACGAGGGTTTTGTTTTTCTCTTCCTTTGTGTGGGGGGAAGAGAAAATAAACTTTTGTTACTAGAAAAAAACTTATATTTTTTAAAAGTATTTGATTTAGCAAAACAAAATGCTGTCTTAAAGGCTCTCTTTCCATAAGGTGTCTCTCAAAAACCATTATAGATGAGAGCAACCTATATAGAGAAGAGGTGTGCCACATCTGCAACCACCAACACAAATTGTCAAACTGTTGCCAAAGATCCCCAGGTAAGTCTAAGAGCACTGTTAATAACAGTGCCCCTCAGACCAATGACTCCACTTTTAGCTCATCCCCTGTAGCCATTATGAAGCAGCATTTTGGAGATGAGACCTGGAAACTTCTTCCTCAGAAACTACAGCTACTGAAGACTTAGAAAAAAAAGTTCTCAGCACAAAAATCCTTGGCATTGTTAAATGACTCAAGATCAGAAAGTGATATGATTTTATTAATGCAAATGACACTAAAGAAGATGCATTACCATCTGCTTTGCTACTGTATCATAAAGACTCTTGGGGCGGAGCCCGCACAATGCCCGGAGTCACAGTGAAGGACTTGAACCAGCAGGAGTTCATCTGGGCCCTGGCCGCCTTCCTGAAAAAGTCAGGGAAGCTGAAAGTCTCCGAATGGGTGGACACGGTCAAGCTGGCCAAACACAAGGAGCTGGCGCCCTATGACGAGAACTGGTTCTACACCCGGGCTGCCTCCACCACCGGCCACTTGTACCTCCGAGGCGGGGCAGGGGTGGGATCCATGACCAAGATCTACGGCGGGCGCCAGCGCAACGGGGTCATGCCCAGTCACTTCAGCAGAGGCTCCAAGAGCGTGGCCCGGAGGGTCCTGCAGGCCCTGGAAGGCCTCAAGATGGTGGAGAAGGACCAGAATGGCAGCCGGAAGCTGACACCTCAGGGACAGAGAGACCTGGACAGAATCGCCGGACAGGTGGCTGCTGCCAACAAGAAACATTAGGACAGACCACACCGGATTCACTAATAAATTGCCTTGTTCATTTAAAAAAAAAAAAGACTCTTGGGCCTCTCCATCTTACTTGTAGCTAAAACCCTTCCCCCACTCCCATGTCAGCTGATATAATCAAAGAAAGTAAGGAGTTAGGAGGCAAAGCCAAGATGGCAGAGTACAGGCCAGGACTCAGATGAAAGATACCAACATTCCTCTAAACAACTTTAAAATAACACCCCAAATCAAATTTTGGAGTGACACAGTCAAGAGACAGCTCAGTGGGAGACATTTTTCCCAGCCTAAGATAATTTAGAAGATCCTCAGGACAGATCTGTAACACTGAGGTGGGTTCAGGCCTGGAGTAGGTACAGGAGCACTAGTAGTGGGCCTTAGAGGCAGATGTGATAGCAGCAGCAGCAGCAGCAGCAGCTTTGGGGGCTCTCAGCCCAGAGATGCTAAGGGGGTTGGACAACTTGTCAAAAAGAGATTGCAGGAGGGGCAGCTAGGTGGTTCAGTGGATAGAGCACTGGCCCTGAAGTCAGGAGGACCTGAGTTCAAATCTGGCCTCAAACACTTGACACTTACTAGCTGTGTGACCCTGGGTGAGTCACTTAACCCCAATTGCCTCACCAAAATAAATAAAAATAAATAAGGAAAGAAAGAAAGAGATTGCAGGGGACCCTTTGCTTACATTTGGTGTTAGTTGGCACTGACTGGGAACTCTCTTGCTCATAAGCAGTTCTAGGTCATAGTTCCAGGGTCGAGAGAAGTGTTTATGATTGGTCATAAGGGAGCAGGGGACCTGATCATAGTTCTAGGGCCAAGAGGAGCACTACTACTTATAGCTGTAGAGAAGCATGGACTTCCTGGGTAAAAAACTGAGCAAAGACCAGGAGAGCAGTGACTACACCTCTCCCAGGATAATATGACCTTGGAAACACCAAAAACTTGAAGACTCCCAGAATTAGTTCTGAAAACATAAGCCTGAAGTTTGAGACAGTGTTTTCCCACTCCCAGGTGATCAGAGCCCAACGATAACAGAATGTTCAAAATGAAGAAATGCCCTGGGAAAATGAACAAACAACAAAAAAGAACTTGACCATAAAAAGTTACTATGGTGACAGGGAAGACCAAGACATAAACTTAGAAGGCAACAAAGTGAAAACAGCTACAAGCAATGCCTCAAAGAGAAATGCATATTGGACCAAAGGCCAGCAAGAATTCCTGGAAGAATTAAAGAGATAAGAGTGGTAGAGGAAAAATTGGAAAATGAAATGAGAGCGATAGAAGAAAATTATGAATACAAAATTAACAATTTTGTAAAAGAGGAAAAAAAGTAATGAAGAAAATACCTTAAAAAGCAGAATTGGCCTAATGGTCAAAGAGACACAAAAATTCACTGAAGAAAAGAACTCCTTTAAAAGCAGAATAGGACAAATAGAATAGGAGGTACAAAAACTCACTGAAGAAAATAATTCCTCAAAAATTAGAATTGGTTAGGTGGAAACTAATGACTCCAAGAAATTTAAGAAACAATAAAATAAAGAATGAGAGAAAAGAAGAAAAATGTAAAATGCTTCATTGAAAAAACAATTGACCTGGAAAATAGATTGAGGAGAGATCATTTAAGAAGTATTGGACTACTTGAAAATCATGATAAAAGAAAGAGCTTAGACATCATATTTCAATAAATTATAAAAGAAGACCACCCCAATATTTTAGATCCAGAGAACAAAATAGAAATGGAAAGAATTCATTGATCACCTCCTGAAAGATCCCAAAATGAAAACTCACATGAATATTATAGCCAAATTTTAGAGCTCTCAGGGCAAAGATAAAATATTACAAGCAGCATGAAAGAAAGAAGTCAAAAATACCATGGAACCACAGTCAGGATCACACAACATTTAGCAGTGTCCACATTAAAGGATCAGAGGGCTTGGAATATGGTATTCCAGAGGGCAAAAGAGCTAGTATTACAACCAAGAATAATCTACCCAGCAAAACTGAATAAAATTCTTCAGGTGAAAAAAAAAAGGATATTTAATGAAAGAGAGGACTTCCAAGCATTCCTGATGGAAAAAAAAAAGCTGAATAGAAAATTTGAGATTCAAACAGAAGACTCAAGAGCAACATAAAAAGGTAAACAGGAAAGAGTAATCATAAGGGACTCAATGGAGTTAAAGTGTTTACATTTATATATTGGAAGATGATACATGTAACTCCTAAGAACTTTATCATTATTAGGGCAGATAGAGGGAATCTGCATAATAGAGGACATGGGTTCACACCATGAGTCTATTACGTTGGGGTGATTTCCAAAAAAAGAATGCATGTATGAGGAAGAGGGATACATTGGGAGAAAGAGGAAGGGAAAGGTAGAATGGGACAATTTTTCTCACATAAAGGAGACATGCAAGGATGAACTTATATAGTGGGGGAGAAAATGGGGGGTGGATAATGGCAGGCAATGCTTGAAAACTTCATTGGAAGTGGTTCAAATAGGGAAGAATATACATGTGGGTGTATATATATACACACATGTGTACATATACACATACATATGTACATGTATATACACAGATACATGTGTGTGTCTATGCACTCAGATGGGTATAGAAATCTATCTTATACAATAGAGAGAAAGAAGGGGACAAGAGATATAATGGGACAGGCTAAGGGAGACAGTAGATTGGGGGAGAAAGTGGTTGAAAGCAAGAAAGACTTTTCAGAAGGGACAGGATAAAAAGAAAAAGAATAAACAAAGGAAAATGGGATGGTGGGAAATGCACCATTAGCGATCATAACTATAATTGTGAGTGGGATGAACTAACCCATAGAATGGAGGCAGATAGCAGAATGGATTGGAAACCTGATCCAACAATATGTGGCATACAAGAGACACACACAAACAGAAAGACACACACAGAATTGAAATGAAGGGCTGGAGGAGAGTATTATTTATGATTTATCTGAAGTGAAGAGAACAGGGTAGGCAATCATGATTTCAAAGAAAGCAAAAGCAAAAATAGACCTAATTGAAAGAGATAATAAGGGATAATACATTTTCTTAAAAGGTACCACAGATAATGAAATGCTATAAAAAATGTTACAGCAGGTTTTTCTAATAAAGATTTAATTTCTCAAATATACAGAGAACTGAGTCAAATTTATAAAAAATAAGAGCCACTCCCTAGTTGATAAATGGTCAAAGGATATGAAATAAATCAGCAGAAGAAATCAAAGCTATCTGTGGTCACATGAAAAAATGCTCTAAATCACTACTAATTAGAGAAATGCAAATTAAAACAATTCTGAGATATAACCTCACACCTATCAGAAATAACATACTGGAGGTTATGAGGGAAAATAGGTACATTGTGGGTGGAGAAGTGAACTGGACCAACCATTTTGGAGAATAGTCCAGAACTATGCCCAAAACTGTATATGCCCTTTGATCCAGCAATATCATTACTAGGTCTGTAGCCCAAAGAGATAAAAAAAAAAAAAAAGAAAAGCATCTTTATGTACAAAAATATTTATAGTAGCTCTTTTTGTGGTAGCAAAGAATTGGAAATTGAGGGCATACTCACTGTTTGGGGAATGGCTGAACAAGTTGTGTTATATGATTGTGATGGAGTACCATTGTGCTATAAGAAATGATGGGGGGGGGCGGTTTCTGAAAAACATGGCAAGACCTATATGAACTGATGTGAAGTAAGAACAACTGGGTGATCATTTTGCTCAGTAATAGCAATGGTCATAATGATGATAATTGTGAAAGACTTGGCTACTGTGATCAACACAGAGATCTAAGATATCTCCAAAGGACTCATGATGAAAAAATGCTACCCACCTCCAGGGAGAGAACTAATGAATTCTGAGTGCAAACTGAAGTATAATTTTCTCACTTTATTTTTTTGCCCCCCCTTTTTGGCAATATGGCCAATATAGAAATTTGTTTTGAACAATTTCACATGTATAATTGATATCATTTTGTTTGTCATCTCAGTAGGGGGCAGGTGAGAGGGAGGGAGAAAATTTGGAACTCAAAATTTAAAAAGAATGTTACAAATAAATAACAAATCTTAAAAAAAAACTCAAAAAAGTAAGGCATTAGAGATAAGAACATATTTATATACTAATGAAGTTCAAAGTGTGTATTCTTTGTTATCCCTTTATCAAGTATGAAAAAGTTTTTTTTATTAAAGTGAAGAGGAGATTGGTATTGGTTAGTCAAGGATTGGTCACATCCCTGGAAACCTCTAAAATGTTAAAAAAAATTTATTATGAACTAGAAAAGCAATAAGAAGCATTTCCAAAGAAAGTCTTAAAAAATAGTATATGAGGGGAAGCTAGGTGGCGCAGTGGATAGAGCATCAGCCTTGGAGTCAGGAGTACCTGAGTTCAAATCCGACCTCCCTTCTCCTTCGGAAGCTAAACCAAAGGACAGACACACCTAAAGAGATAAGAGACACCCTAATGGGGCTGAGTTAACTCCAGGAGCACCACCCTTCATTCCAGTTTCCCCCACCCCTCAGGGAGATAATTCTATTAGGTGTGGCTACTACCTGAGTGGCTCCTAGGGGCCAGATAACTCCAGAAGTCAGGACCACCTCCTTTCATTCCAGCTTCCCCTACCCCGAAAGGTAACTTTCCACAGTCAAATGATCACCCCATTGGTGCCTCCACCATTGGTCCTCTATAAAAGTATTTGACTTTCTCCTGCTCAAGGAGATAGGTATCTTAGAGAACCATGTCTCTGTGTCATGCCATCTTTCTACAAGAAGTCCAAGGACTTCCCTCTTGGTTTCCTTTCTCTAGTGCCTAAATAAAAGATTATTTTATCCTAATTGGATTTGTGTGCATAAGGGTATAATTCTTGTTGTGTGTGTGTGTGTGTGTGTGTGTGTGTGTGTGTCCACTGGCTCTATCCACTGTGCCACCTAGCTGCCCCACGGGCGTAATTCTTTTTTTGTTGTTTTTGGTTTTGCGGGGCAATGAGGGTTAAGTGACTTGCCCAGGGTCACATAGGAACTCAGGTCCTCCTGAATCCATGGCCAGTCCTTTATCCACTGTGCCACCTAGCTGCCCCCATGTAATTCTTTAAAGAGGAATACCTAAGGACCTCCACATTAATCATTTTCTCTATAACACATACACACACATATATTAAATGTGGTAGTACCAACACTTTTCTGCTTGTCTATATCACTTTCTGATTCTCTACTCTCTTCTGCATATTTCAAAGTGGCAATCTTTTCTTTCTTTTTTTCTAATTTTTTTTTTGCAGTACTATATTGCCCCATAACCTCTCCCACCAATTATTAACCTATAAACAAGTAAAATCTTTCCTTTATATATATAAAAAAGTAAGAAATATGTTATAAAACCCACCTAACCTGGAAAAAAGATCAAGGAGAATAAGAATTATCAGACTAAATCAAAATCATGACCTTCCAAAAAAGTATAGACACCACATTTCAAGAAATTGTTATGGGCTCAGAGTGATGTGGGCAGGAAATTTGGGGTCCAATTGATCGTGAGTCACCCCAAAAGAATTACAAGACTCAGTGACTCAGTTTCCCAAGTTTTATTGCAATGCTGTGAGTGATCACAGGGAGAGTACCAGAAAAGTGGAAAGGTATTTCTCAAATAAGGAAAGGAAAGACAGTTATATTTATAGTATAGATAAATTGATTATCAGTCTCATTATAATCACTTTGGGGAGGTACAGGGGAGGGCCTGTCCTTCTCATTAAAATATTCTCCACCTTGGGGTGTTACAAGGGAGGGCTTATCCTAATTTGGAGTTCCTGGGGGTCCTAAGCCAACCCCTGAGGTGGGTACCTTTTTCAGTGGTGTGTTTTGGGGGTTTACACATCATAAGTTGAATCTGGGGACAAATTTCGCCTTTTCTGTGCATGTCTCTTTCTGATTACCATGGCTAGTTTCAAAATAGAATCATTTTTCATTAGAATTTCTATAGGTTGTCTTTTTCCTTTATTGTTATTTTGACCTGACCTATTCTGGTTCTTTATGGATGTTGATCACTATGGGTACGAGAACCTAACATAAGTTATCCATTAACTGAGGTCTGACTCCCTTTTAGAGCTAATATCTGAATTAAAGCTTGGGTCTTAGGTTTTTTCTATTAACCCCTTTTTGCCTTCTACATCAAGAGCACCCCCAGAAGTTCTCTGGGGCACATCAAAGAACCTTCTCCCAGAGAAACTAAACCAAAGGACAGACACACCTAAAGAGATAAGTGGAATCAGATCTTACTGAGCTAGCTCCAGGACCCCCACCCTTCATTCCAGTCTCTTCCACCCCTGGGGAGATAAGATTAGGTGTAGCTGCTGCCTTTGTGGCTGGAGGAGGAGAGAGAGATGGCTTGAGAGATCTGCAGCCACCCCTCACCCAACTCCCCCAGCCACCATCAGAGGGGGGTGGTCCTCCCTCAATAGTGGAACTTTCCACAATCAGACGATCACCTCATCGGACCACCATTGGACCTCTATAAAAGTATCTGCCTGTCTCCTGCTCGAGGAGATTGGTATCTCAGAGCCGTGCTCTGTGCCATGCCTTTCTCCCCATGAGAAGAAATCCAAGGATTTCTCTTTTGGTTTCCCTTCCCCAGCCCCTAAATAAACTATTATCTTATTCTATTGGTTTTGTGTGCAAGAGGGTGTAATTCTTTACAGAAGAATTCCTAAGGACCTCAAACCCCCACCCCTATCCCAACCCCCCTACCCTATTTTCCCCACATCAAAATCATAAACAAAAACTGCTTAGCTTGGGACCAGATGGCAAGATGAAAATAGAATGGTCACCTCCTGAAAACAGAAGTCTAAAGATGAAAATTCCCAGGAACATCATAACCAAAATTTAGAGCTTCCTGGTCAAAGAAAAGAAAAAGAGATGAAGCGCCAAGGAGTCACCATAACAATTACACAACACTTAGCAGCTAACACCATAAAAAAGTGGAAATCTTGGAATATGATATTCTAAAAGGCAAAAGATAAAATCTTACAATGAAGAATAATCTATCCAGAAAAACTAAGTATAATCCTATGGTGGGGGTTGGAGGGTGGGGGGGATGGGTCTTTAATGAAATAGAGAATTTCCAAGAATTTCTGACTAAAAGATGAGAAATGAGTAGATATTCTGAAATGGAAAGATAGACTCCAGGAAAAATATAGAAAAATACACATCTGTTTAATTGGAAGGGGATATATGGGAATGAAAATCTAGCTCTTCTAACTCTCCCCAACCTCTCATTTAGGGGTGGGGCATTTAATAATAAATCTCAGGGGGCAGCTAGGTATTGCAGTAGATAAAGCACTGGTCTCAGGAGTACCTGAGTTCAGATCTGGCCTCAGACACTTGACACTTACTAGCTGTGCGACCCTGGGCAAGTCACTTAACCTCCATTACCCCGCAAAAAAAAATAATAATAATAATAAATCTCCACCAATGAGGAGAGAGTCCTATACAATTAGCCCTATGCAGTCATAAATTTGTACCAAGACACTCCTCTGCATAAGATCCCATATGGACTTTGGGAAATATCAATGACTAAATGCAAATCAAGGTGGAGTCCATTTCCAAAGGAAGGTACTTTTGAATCTAAAAGGATTGTTGAATAAGCGAGGTTGATGCTCTTAGGGAATGAAAAGAGGGTGTATTTTATGAATACTATGTTAAAGGTCAGGAAAGAGCATGATAAATAATCTACTTGATAAGAGGACAGTAACAATCCAGTTAAAGAGAACACAGTGCCACCCAGTGGCTAACAGTACCAAAAAAAAAGGTAACTGCTCTTCAAAAAGAGAGCCTAGGCACTCCAGCTGACTAACCAATCAATCTATGAAAGATTCTTTGCCTTGTGAATAGTCAGATAGCTTAATGACCTGGCCAGCCCAACTTGACAATAGCTGACCTTTGGTAGAATAATTTGCTTGGTGCAACTGGCAGCTCCTGCCCATTGGCAGAGCATCCTGCCTTGACTAGTCCAATAGCAGCTGCCCAACAGCTGAATAAATTGCCCATCCCAATCCAGCATCTGTCCACTGGCTTAGGTGACACAACTGGAGCAGTCCCAAATTAGTAGGACTCAGGGGAGAGGCAACATGGCAGCTTACCAACCTGCTTGACTCAACCCAGCCATAGATTGTCATGTTCAGCTGAAGCACCATGTCCTATGAAAAGTCTACCCAGTAGAACTATACCTAGAAAAGATAACCAGATGGCATGCCATGCAGTGAATTTCATGAGAACTCTCTTGAGAAAGAAATGATATTAAGGCCCAGTAAATTGTCTTAGCAATGTGTACCCTCCACATGTTTGCCACACTAACAATTTACTTTAAATTCATGCCTATTTTCCCCCACAGACTCTGGGTTTATTTGTGGTTTGGGGGAAGGGATGCTTTTTAAAGTAGTATTATTGTCATGTCATTTGAATAAATGACTTTGTTAAAGAACTGGATCTAATGTCTGATTTTTAAGAGGAAGTACAGTAGTGGGGGCTCATAAGATATATTTTTTTTAGTGGGCAATGGGGGTTAAGTGACTTGCCCATGGTCACACAGCTAATAAGTGTCAAGTGTCTGCTGAGGTTAGATTTGAACTCAGGTACTCCTGAATCCAGGGCCTTTATCCTTTATCCACTGTGCCACCTAGCTGCCCCTCATAAGATATTTTAAAGAGAATAGCAATTCACAAAACTGCTCTTAAAATCCTGAAAGTATAGCAGCCTCTTCTCTGGGGATCCAATCTACCAATGCCGATGAGACCTGGGGGAGTGAACTAAAATGGGATGTTACATAGATATAGTCAAGCAAAAGAAATTTATGTTGGTGGTAGGCTTGTTTCATTATCAGTGTTCTGGAGTCAAGCTTGGTCATTGCATTGATCAGTGTTCTTAAGTCTTTCAAAGTATTTTCCTTTACATTACTGTGGTCATTGTATAAATAGTTCTCTTGGCTCTGTTCACTCACTCTGCATCATTTTATACAAGTCTACCCAAGTTTCCCAGAATCTATCCTGTTCATCATTTCATATGGCACAATAATATTCCATTCCATTCCTATACAATAATTTATTTGGAAATCCCCCAATTTGGTGATACCTCCACTAGTTTTCAGTTCTCTGCTATAACAACAAAGTATTTCTTCTTCTTCTTTTTTTTGGTGAGGCAATTGGGGTTAAGTGACTTGCCCAGGGTCACACAGCTAGTAAGTGTCAAGTGTCTGAGGCTGGATTTGAACTCAGGTCCTCCTGAATCCAGGGCCAGTGCTCTATCCACTGTGCCACCTAGCTGCCCCTACACAACAAAGTACTTCTATAAATGTTTTTGTACATCTGGGTCCTTTCCCCCTTTCTTTGAGTTCTTTGGGGGTTATATGCCTAGTAATGGTATTTCTGGGCCTAAGAGTATACACAATTTGGTGAATTGGTAGTTCTTTTTCTAAATTGTTTTACCACACTTGAAGATTCATGATAGTATAGGAAGAACCTTGGTAAGGTGTGACCATTTCAATTATACTGGAGGGCATTTGGGAGGGGTATGTGTGTGATTTTTTTCCCCCCTCCTGCTTCCTCATCAGTCTTGATGCATCAAGATGCAAGGCATCTTGCAGCAGAGCTACTTACCACATTAAGCAAAAAACAGAAAGACAGACACAATGAGTTGGGAGCAGGAAGCAGTTTCAAGGAGCACGACCTCTAGCAGTAGAGAAGAAAACAGACTATAGATTCTCTTTTTTTGGTTTGGTTGTTTTTTTTGTTTGGTTTGGTTTTTTTGGTAGAGCAATGAGGGTTAATTGACTTGCCCAGGGTCACACAGCTAGTAAGAGTCAAGTGTCTGAGGCTGGATTTGAACTCAGGTCCTCCTGAATCCAGGGCCAGATTCACTGCACCACCTAGCTGCCACCCGCCACCCCACCCCCCCATTATGGATTCTTGAAAGAAAATCAAGAGTTAAATAAATCAAGCAATTAAGAGTTAAACTTCATTAAAAAAAAAGCAGACCCAAAGGATCCCAGTTCAGTGAATCACAGTTTCTCCCAGTGGGAAGCATCATTAGAACACCATGATGGGGCAGCTAGATGGCGCAGTGGATAGAGCACCGGCCCTGGAGTCAGGAGTACCTGAGTTCAAATCCAACCTCAGACACTTAACACTTACTAGCTGTGTGACCCTGGGCAAGTCACTTAACCCCAATTGCCTCACTAAAAAAAAAAAAAAAAAAAAAGAACACCATGAGAAAAGACAGTCAACAAGTATCGAGTAAGCATTTACTGTGTCAGGAACTGTGTTAAGCACTGGACATATAAAGAAAGACAAAAACATGGTCCCTGCCCTCAAAGAACTTACATCCTAATGGAAGAGATGAAAGGCAAATAACTATGTATATATAAGATAGATAGATAGATAGATTGATAGATACATACATAGATATATAGATAGATTGATAGTATAAATGAAAGGTAATCTCAGAAGGAAGGTGTTAGGAATGGAGGGGACCTGCTACAGAAGGTGAAATTGGAGGTGAGTAGTGAGGGGAGCTAGGAAATCCAGGAGGTGGAGGTAGGGAAGAAGCGGATTCTAGGCCAGGGAAACAACCAATGAAAAGGCTTGGAATTGGGAGATGAAATGTTGTGTGTGTTTCTAACAGCAAGGATACCCCTGTATATGGAAAGGAATAAGATATAAGATTGGTATAAAGGTAGGAAGGGTCCAGGTTGTGAAGGTTTTAAAAACCAGAAAGAGGATTTTATATTTGATCATGGCTTCAGCCACTAGAGTTTGGAGTAGTGAAGTGTCTACTTGGAGGAACAGGATGACATGGTTGGACTTGCATGGGTACCCTGAAATATCAGAGGAATGAGGCATCTCCACCACATGTTCTCTATGAACTCTAAATTTGTGCCCATTTTCCCCATGGATGCTGTGTATATTTTAGGAATGCTCCCAAGGTTTATGGGGGAAATGCTTTATAGCCATTGTTATTAATATGCCTTTGCTCTGAGAAGTGATTTTTTTCCCTATTGGAGTATACTACAAATCACTCAGATAGAAAAAGGAATTAGATGAAGAATTTGGGAAACAGATCACAGGACTGGAACAGGGGTATGATAAAGTAGTGATGGGGGAATTTAATTATTCAAACATCTGCTAGAGTTTCCTATGCCAAAAGCAGAGCAACTAATAATTTTTTATTTGCCTTAGTGATAATTTCATCCTTTAAAAGGTGTTGGAACTGAACAGTTATTTTTTTTTGTTGTTGTTGTTTTTTTGTGGGGCAATTGGGGTTAAGTGACTTGCCCAGGGTCACACAACTAGGAAGTGTTAAGTGTCTGAGGTCAGATTCGAACTCAGGTCCTCCTGAATCCAGGGCCAGTGCTCTATCCACTGAGCCACCTAGCTGCCCAAAGGTGTTGGAACTAAGAAGGGAAAATTCTATCCTGGAACTGATTCTCACTAACAAGGAGGAACCAGTTAGGGTAGAAATAACAGGAACCTTACATATAAGTAACCACTCAGTCCTTGAATCTGGGTTCAGAGGAAAGATAGGTAGAATCCCATGGATCAAGTGCTCCAGGAGAAAGTTACCCCAGGAGAGATGGGAGATGCTCAAGAATAAAATCATGAAGGCGAAAAGGGAAACTTCCAGTGAGAAAGGAATAACAGTATAGATATGAATGTATTAAGGAATTCACCAACTAAGGTAGATTTTTAAAAATTTATTTATTTTTTATTTTATTTTTTTGGTGAGGCAATTAGGGTTAAGTGATTTGCCCAGGATCACATAGCTAGTAACTGTTAAGTGTCTGAGGTCAGATTCCAGGGCCGGTGCTCTATCCACTGCGCCACCTAGCTGCCCCTAACTAAGATAGATTTTTAAAAGAAATAAACAGAAGATGGAAGCAAAGCCAGTTTATGGAAGATGAACATAAGAATACGTCCCCCTAAAATGTGTCTCACTGCTACTGTACTTTAAGTTTATGATTACATTTCCCTTAGTCCTATACTCTCAGTATGTTTATGGGAGGATGTTGGGTATCCTTGCATTGGGGAAAATGCTTTGTAATATCTGTCCTTACTATGCTATTTGAGTACATGCCTTTGCTGAAGAATTGAGTCTCTTGTATGATTAAGAAAAAGCACAGTGGTTAGGACTCAGCCACATGTTTGCCACTTGAACCATAGCAGTATTAAGAGCCAACCCTGGGGGCAGCTAGATGGCACAGTGGATAGAGCACCGGTCCTGGATTCGGGAGTACCTGAGTTCAAATCTGGCTTCAGACACTTAACACTTATTAGCTGTGTGACCCTGGGCAAGTCACTTAACCCCAAATGCCTCACTAAAAAAAAAAAAAAAAAGAGCCAACCCTCTGGGTACTCAACCTGCCAGTAGGCAGTTGATCGAGTGAGTCCTAAGAGGGAGTTACACAAAAATGACTTTACTAAGAGGAGGCCAGTGAACTTGACTTAAATTTCTAGGAAACATCTTGAAAGCATAATTAAAGAGTTGATTGGTGAACACCTAGAAAGGGAAGACGTCATTAGATGACTTCATCAGGAACAGATTATATCAAACTAACCTCATTTCATTTTTTGACAGTGTTACTAAACCAGTAGACAAGGGGAATCCTATAGATAGTTTACCTAGATTTTAGCAAAGACTTTGATAATGTATTATACTCTTCTTGAGAAGATGTAGATATATGGACTAGATGACTAGAAGGTAATTTCAGAATTGGTCGGATGGCTGGATTCAAAGAGTAGTTAATTGTTGGATGAGGTCTCTAACAGAGTCACTTAGCAATCTTAGTCTGGTCTGTGCTATTTCAGATTTTCATTAATGTTTTGGATAAAGGTATAGATGGTATGCTCACTAAATTTTCTTATGAAACACAGCTGGAAGAGACAGATAATACAAGTTTAGGATCATAACAGTCTAGAACCTTAGGCTGATTTTAAAAAGCTGAAATTCAATATAATAAATGTGAATGTCTTACACTTGGGTATAAAAATCAACTTCATAGATACAAGGTGAGGGAGGCATGAATAGACGATAGTTCTAAAAAAGATGTGCATGCTCAATAAGAGTCAGCAGTGTAATGTAGCAGACAAAAATGTAATCTTCAACTGCATCAAGAGAGGCATAGCTTCCAGGAATAGGGAGGCAAGAGTTCCAATGTACTTTGACCTCATCAGATCTTACCTGGAATATTGTGTTCAGTTCTGAGCATCATAGATTAAGGAGGAATTATCAGTATAAACTAGAATGCATCTAGAGGAGGTAACCAGCATGCCCTGGTTGATGAATAGCCTTGAGTTCGTAACATGAGAGGATTGGTTGAAGGAGCTGAGCATGTCTACTCTAGAGACTCAGTAAGGATATTATGCTTGTCTTCAAGTATTTGAAAGGCTGTCCTATGATTAGGGATTAGGCTTCTTTTATTTGGCCACAGAAGACAGAACCAGGAGCAATGGGTGAAAGTGACAAACAAGCAAATTTAGGCTTAATGTCAGGAAAAATTTAACAATCTGAGCTGTTGAAAAGTGGAATGGATTGCCTCAAGAGTGGGTAGGTTGTTCCTCCTTGGAAGCGTTCAAACAAAAGCTTGATGACTAGTTGCCAGGTATGTTACAATAATATGTTCCATCTATTCCAATTCATTCCTTGCACGAATGGATTGGATTTATTGCTGCCGAGGTCCATTTTAATTCTCAGATCCTGTGAGCTGATTGTTTCTACTGGCTGATTGTTAAAGGTAAGCTCACCGGTAGGAGCCTGTGAATTTTAGTTTTAGGACGATGAACCCAAAGACTAACTTTAAAGATAGAGGAGTAGTCAGACCCCCAGTGACCCAACCTGCAACCTTGCAAATTGGAATGCACATTGTGAGGAGTACCCCTAGAAAGAATGCTGCATATTCCCCCAAAGAATGACTCTCTCTGATCATAAATATCAAGGCATAAAATAGGGAGATTTACGTTCACCAAAAGTGTTTGCTACTGTTCTGGTGGGAATCCAGTGCAGAGTCCAAGTTAGAGAGGGATTCCCTATGGATGATGAAGTCCTTCAGATTCTCTCTCTCTCTCTCTTTTTTTTTTTTTTTTTGGTGGATGACTGATTACATCAAGCCCTGAAATATTACAGAGCCTCTTGGAAAAGATGCAAAATGACTCAAAAAAGTTTGGTCCCACTATCCACACAGGAAATACCAAACAGATGAAGAATGTGTATTAGCCAAATTATGATGAAATTAGATGGATAACCTAGGATGTGTCCATTGTTATATGGGACAGATGAGTTGGGCCTAGAATTTAAGAGGAAATTGCAGAGCTTTTTTAATTATCATGTTTCTCCTACAAACAAAAGACCATTTAAAAAAATGTCAGTTTTCTACCAATGGGTTCTTCTTCTTGTTTAATTGTGAGATATCCAACACAATAGTCTACAAAGAATGGAAAATGAATATCACATGGAGGGAACAAGATGGTTGTGTGTAAGCTGAAAGATACTGTCAATGAGGAACTTCAAAGAAAATTAGGAGTAAAAGATGTCATTAGAAAAACATGATAGGAAGAGAAGTGGGCTGGTCATTTGATCAGGGTGAGGGAAGACAGATGGACAGCCAGAGTTGTCCACTAGCTTCACTGGTATCCTTGATATATCAAAAGAAATTGAAAATGGCCTCCATTCATAATGGGCAGACCCACTGTAGCAAACTTAGGGGAGGACATGGTGAAGAGTTGCACAGGATAGGCAGGGATGATATCTTTGTTATTGGAGGAAACATACAAATTGGCAAGATTGTGGACCCCGTTGATATTTAGAATCATAGATTTAGAGCTGGAAGGGACTTCAGAGGTCCTTGAATCCAACCCTTTCATTTTTCACATTAGTAAACTGAGGCACAGTAAGTGTCTGGGATGCTACTTAAACCTAGGTCTTCCTGACCCAAAGTTCAGTGCCCTCCTCATTACACCACAATGCCTCTCAGATCTCATCATATCCCACCCCTGCCAACAGGGATTTGAGTGGAAGAATATGAATATGTGTGCACTGTGCTAGGTACTTGGGATGCTTCCCAATATGAATGCTTTGCAAGCACACACTTAGAATAACCCTAGAACAGACGGCCCATTCTGGGTTGGAACAGCAGAATCCCCGGGTTCCTGAACAAGGACATCACTATCTATCTAGCCTGATGATTCCTTGGTGTCCCCCTTCCCCAATTCTAGTGGAAAGTAGTTGATACAGAAGCCAGAAACCTTCTGGACTTTTGGGTTACTATGCAGATGTATTTGCTAAGGTAATCTGGGAAAATCCATCCATCTTTTCTGTTGCCCCTCCTTCCAGCTCAGCTCCAAGGAAATGATCATATTCTATTTTAAAGAGCCCCTCCTGGTTAATGGAGTGGGCATAGCTGTTCCCACCCACACTCCAGGCCTCCCAAATCCCTTCTTGGCTTTGCCCACTATGCCCCCTCTCCCTACAGTCTGCAAAGGAGTTGGAAGAACACTGTGAGAACTGAAGTGAAAGGCAATGGGGTACCCAAGGGGCACTCAGCTGTGAGCATGATGCCCTTACCCTCTTTAATAATTCATGCCTGAGGAGGCTGGCCAGCACCATGCCCTCATTCTGAGCTGGAGATGTTGCAACCAGGATCCTTATGGGGAGGACGCTGGGATAGAGAGGGTGGAGGACACTCGGCCGTTCCAGGCGCCCCAACCCAGCCTCACAATTGTTTATAGACCTCATGGTGACATGGAGTTAATGCTGCAGCAGCAGGAATTGAGGGATAGATTACAGGAGAGCAAGATCCACAGTGCAGAGGAGCACATGAAGAATCAAAAGAAAAACGCTCTTCACCCTCATAAACACACGTTTAGCTGAGGGTACCAGAACCCCCCACAGTATCTCAACAGCCCTGTCTCCAATCAGCAGTTCCACAATCCCCCTAAACAAAACCTGGGCATCCAATCTCCCAGATCTAGCCTTTCTCCTTAAATCTTTGGAGGTCCCAGTTAGTCCCTTCACTGGGAGAGGCCCTTCAGTAAGGGGTTCCTACCCTTCAGACCCCCAAGCCAGTAAGGAAAGGAAGAGTTCCTTCTTGGGATCCCTGGTTTCAATCTCATCTGCTCTCCCCTCATCTATTTCACTTTGGATAATAATCAAAATAAGAGTTAAGATTTATGTAGCATTTTAAGGTTTGCAAAATACTTCACAGATATCTCATTTTTTCCTCATGACAACCTGGTAAGGTAGGTGTTCTTATTATCACTATTTTACAGATGAGGAAATGGAGGCAAATTGAGATTAGGTGACTTGCCAAGGTCACATAGTTAGTAAGAATCTCAATCAGGTCTATCCCACTCTGGGTCATCACAAAGATGCCTCGTACTGCCTGGGGATTTTGAATTTAACACCCTGTTCCCCAGTGCTGAGTTTCAGGGTATCTGGAAGTACCAAGGGACCCCCAAGGACTAGGGTGAACTAGGTAAATGTTTCCAGTAGAGAGAGCAGCTGTCAAGCTGAGTTTTCCAACCCCCTTAAGAGGACCTTGCATCTAGCAAGCCCAAGAAAGGCCACACCCAGTCTTTTTACTGGAACTTCTGCCATAGTGTAACATTGTTCTTCCTCTGGTCCTTTTCTTCACTCCAAATTCAAGAATCTCCCAATCAGTGGAACAGACATCACATCCTCCCAACCCTGAGCACAAAATAGGAACAGAGGCCAAAGGATATTTAGGCCTCTGGCAAGGTCTAGTCAGCAACACAGTGAGGATACTTGGGAGAAGAATCCAGGTATCTTGCCTGTTTCAATACCTGATTCCTCTATCCTCTGACACTAGGCGTGTGCCCCCCTAACTTTACAGTAATCACTGGGCAGACTAGAAGGCACAAAACCAGCAGAGTGGGTCTTTAAGCCACAGCCCCAGTCCCCCAGAGAGAAACTGATGGGGGATGGGAGTGCTCACCAGATGCTGGGTCCATAAGCAAGAACCTCTTCAGACATATTTATAGCAAGTGCTGTGTCAGGGGATGGAGCCTGAAACTGCCTGGAAGCATTGAATAACATCCTGGACCCAGAGGAGGAGCCCAGAGAAGGGAGGATACATTTACAACAGGAAGGATCGAGGTTAGATTTTGGAAGAACTTCCCCAGTATAATATTCTGTAATTGGTCATAGAGAATGCTTGAAGAAACTCCCTGCCCAAAGGCCTCTTGGAACAGAAGGAAAAAAGCTTTGTTTTAGCTTGGGTTAAGGGATGGACTGTCTCTTCACAGAGACAGAGGGATGGACAATGTGAACTCTGCTCTCTGCCCTTAGCTGCCCTTTTGGTACTGATTGCAAATTCCCTGAGGTCTTGATTTGGGACAGACCAAAGGAAGTGGAGGGGAGGGTGAGTTGATGCTTCCAGACACTCAGGAGTCTAGCTGCTGAGAAGATGGGGGGTGGGGTAGAAGGAAGAGCTTATTGGTTCCAGTAAGAACAGGGATGTGTTGATAGTCCTTTCTAACACCCCTATCCCCAGTCTCTAGTGTACCCCCAAGAGGAGTAGCCAGTACATCCTCAAGATCTGTGAGGTCAGTGATGTGACCAGGGTGGGAGGATGTCGGCAGGAAGAAAAGATTCCAGGTGAGAAGAAAGGGATCTGGATTTAGGACAGGAGGGGGTGGTGGTGGTGAGGGAACTACTAAATCCTATTAGTAATCCCACATGGGAGACCCTTAGGGGAGGGGAAGTTCAAGGCCAGGCCTTGCTTAGGTGAGGGCCTGAATTCTCCATCTACCCACCCTTGGTGACAAAAAGGATATCTCTAACCAGATATCTAGGTTGGTACAGGGGGAGGGGAACAGTGGAGGGGATAGAGTTCTTTAGCTACTCACCCCAATTTTACCCCCCCTCTTCAGGCTCAGAAAGAAACAATTGATGTTTCTATTTAAAAGCAAGGGGGTGGGGAGAAGTGGAAATGGCATTTCTCTAGACTGTAGGCTCTGAGAGAGAGGGAGAGGACTGAGAGAGAAAAGGGGGGGAGATGCTGTAACCAGGCCAGCCCCCACCCCAAAGCTCCTCCCTGGGTAACTCAAGATGCCCCCAAGGCCCAAAGGAGGCACTCCATTAGCTGTGGTCAGCAGGTGGTACAGGGAAGGGGGGGGTGACTTTCTCCTCCAGCTCACATTGCCAAATGGCTGGCACTATCCCTGCCTCACTCCAAACATATACAAAGTAAAAACCCTCAGGAAACACATAGACACACACACACACACACACACAACCAACCTCTTTATTGCCTCTGAATAGTTGAAGCTGAATAATTGGGGTGGGGGGAGTAGGGAGGAATAAATTCAGTGCCTTTAATTGGTCAGGGGTAGGATGGAAGATAAAATTAAAAAACCCACAACACTCTGCTCTTCCAGACTTCATAGTATTAAGATCTTTTAGCCTGGGTGGGGGGGCAGGTTGAGGGTAAGGGGCTAGTATGGAAGGAGGTCAGGCAAGGTGATAAATGGAGAGGGGGAATCTAATATTCCCAGTGACATTCTTCTCCCACACCAGCTCTCGCTGGAATGAAAGGGAGGGTTGTTGTGTTGGAGTTGGGTTGATGGGTAGGTGGAGGAAGCCTTGACTTCTTGGGCAGGTGATCCTGAGGTCAGTGGTAGGGAAAGTAAAGTTCTCAGATCCCTAGATTAGGAAACGATCTAAGGGAGTATTGGGATTGGGATGGAAAAGGGTGAAGAGCATGTTGACTTGGGGTGGGGGTGGGGGTGGGGGTGGGGGATCTGTTTCAGGGTGAAACCAAGGTCCTAATTCATACTGTCTGCTTATCCTGTACCTGGGGGAAGTAAGGTTCCCTCTGTAGAGCCTCGGAAGGGAGGGGGGGGCAGACTCATAGGGTGGGGGAAGATGGGGAAAAAGAAGAGAGACTGGATAAGGTCTTGGCGGGGAAGGGACATAGAGACAACTAGGCTTAGGTTTCAGAAGCAACATTACTACCACCACCCTGCCCCCATCCTTTCCCTCTCCCCCCTCCCCCCCGTCAGGACTTGGGCTTGTCCTGTTTGACGTGCCAGCCGAAAGGGGGTGGGGGGGGGGTGCTGACCCGGGGAACGGTCCCCGTTGCTCCGGCCACTCCTGTCTTCTAGCCTGGCAGCAGCGTCCAGGGATTCGGTCTGGCTCTGCTAGGAACGCAGAGGGCGGGCGTGCTCCGAGGGGGCGGCGGTGCCAGCCAGGATGGAGGTAAGTCCGAGTGGTTTGCGAGTCTGGGAGCAGGGTGGGGAGAAGGGAAGAAGAGGACAACTAAAGGGTCTGGCCCGGAGGGGAGAAGCCAAAGCGAGGAGTCGTGGCGGGAAGTCACAGAACCAGAGTAAGGAGAAAGAATTGGGTTCCACGGAATGGGGCCCGGGAAGGGCTAGGTACTGGGGTCTTATCGCCTATGGCAAATGTCCTCCTCTAGCGCCCAAGGCAGCGCCTCCTGCTGGCCTAGGTGTACCCCGGCATCCGGAGTTCCCCACCCACTCTGGGCTGCGAGATCCCAAAACGGCTGTAAAGATTAACTGCCCCTCCGAGTTTCCCCCGCCTCACTCCACCTCCGCCCAGTATCACCGGGGATCTCAGGTCTGGAGCAGTTGAGGGGAGACTAAGCTCAGTACACGGTGTGCCTGGTTTGGGAGGAAGGACTGACTGGACGACGACACGGAAACCCTGGGACGGGCAGAGGTAGGAGGAGGGGAGAGAGGCGCCAAATGGGTATCGAAGTGGGAACACACACGTGAGCCCAGCTAGTAACTTGGGTTATCGTCCAAGGATACAGGAGCCTGGGGGTCGGGGGTAGGGATGGGAGAGAGGAGACAACAGGGAATTGGGGAACCAGAATGGGATTTCAGTGGATTTAAGCATTAAGAAAACGGCATGTGAATCACTCATAAGTGACATACAAATTGAATAGTTTATTTTCAGCTCTCAGCTCTGCCATTCTTTGTAGCTATACTGAAGTCTTAACTGTTCCTTTTTGGAAGCAAAGGATTAAGCTAGTTTGCAGAAGTACTAGAAGCAGGTGCCTAAGGGATGAATCTCTAACTACTGGGCTCAGGAGTAGTGGGTGCCTCCGGATGCTTCCTTTACTCCCAGTTCCCTCACCCTTGATCCTCTCCCCTTGATTTCTTTAAGGCTAAGTTATATCCAAAGTAATATAATAGGAGATGCCAGGGCAGCTAGTTTTCAGGAACTGGAGTAGGGGGCAGGGATTGAGGGGGCAGTTCATTTGAACACTGAAGTTGATTAGGATGAGAATGGCATGTTCCCCTTCTTCCACCTCCCCCCTCCCCCCCCAACACACCCCGGGTGTTGTTAGGAGTACCTGCATCCCAATATTGCCTGAGGGAGGAAGGAAAGAAGGGCAAAGGAATTGAGGACCTGAAAAGAAAAGACTGAGAGGGAGATGGGACTAACCGAGACAGCGAGAAAAACACAAAATGAGCAAAATATGAAAACGGGGGGGGGGGGAGGGAGGGAGAGAGAGAGAGAGAGAGAGAGAGAGAGAGAGAGAGAGAGAGAGAGAGAGAGAAGGAAGTAATGGAAAGGGAGGAGAAGGGGAGGGAACCGAAAGGGGAGGAGGCTAGTGGAGCGGGTCCGGACTGATGCTGGGTGAGGCCAGGCAAGCAAGCGAGAGCTTGTGTGCCTGGCGGCTGCCTGCCGTGGTCTTGCTCCCGCCTCTGAGCTGCTGGCCCGGGGGTGCCGCTAACCCTGTCTATGTCTTTTTCTGACTCCAGTGCAACGTTTCTGCTGAACGAGGTAACCACGGCCCTAAGCCAGCGGCTTCCGTGGACCGTCTGGGATAGGCGGGTGGGGGGAGGGATATCGGTACAAGCTGCCTTGGGAGGGGTGGGAGGTGCTCAGTTGGGAAAGGTAGCCGCGATGGGGAGCCAGAAGAGAGCCAGAGCGGAGGGAGATGGAAGAATCAATCACTGGTGTGGGCAGAGGAAAGGAAAGGACCAGAACAGGGGGAAACCTGGGTATTTGGACTGGGGTGGTATCTAGTTCCAGGCTGGCGAGGACAGATTGTAGAGGGGAAAGAGGCAGGAGTCAGAGTTGCCTAGGAAAGGGGGAGAAGCTGTGCCCCTCCCCCCACGGTCTTCGAGGATAACCTGAGTTACTGGGGCGGGGGGGGGGGGGTCCGTCCAATCCTGGAAGCAGCTGAGAAGGATGGCTTCCAGGGAAGCCAGCAGCTTCTTCCTTGATTTCCTAATCAGTGCTCTGGGATATAAATTGCTCTTTTAAGGATTGTTATGCCTTCAACTCACCTGCACACACCTCCCCCAATCCTGGCCATCCTAATCTGAGTTTTGCGCTTCCTTCTCTGGGGCCTGAACACCTGGTAGGTGACATCTCACCAGCTGTGATGGTCGGTGGTCATTTATCACTGAGGAAAGATTAGGGTGTTAAAGTCTGATTTTGTCTCCACTCTTTCAGAGCATTCCTCTTTTTGGGAGGGGGTCCCTGGTTCTCTTATGCCTTCAGCTTTCTCCTCTGAATCCCAGTCTGTGCTCTTCCATGGTGAATAATAGGTGCTGCTGGTGAAAACGAATTCCTGATGTAGAATGGGGAGATTTTAGGTTGGTATGAGGCAGGCATGGGGTCCTGGTGGGAAATTGAAGAGAATGAGAGGGGATAACACTTGGTAAAGATGTTGGCAAATCGGGGCAGATCTTGGACAAGGCATTTAGGTGCCTTAGGCAAGTTTTTCAAATTGAATAACCTCTTCCTTACTTGAAAATTGTCTCTCTCCCCTCCACACCTGATGTGATGCTGTACCCAGATTTTGAGTCTTCTATGTAACATATGTAACTTGAAATCATGAAGATGTACTTCCAAGAAGCTTAATATCTTAGAAAGAGAATTAGTTTTGGAGTGAGACAGCTTTGATTTAAATCCAAGGTCTAGTGCTTCTCACTTTTGTGATTTGGACAAGTCACTTTACCTCCTGAGCCTCAATTTCCTTCCTTGTAAAACAAGAGGATTAGATTAGAAGATTAGAGGATTCCTAGGGTCCCTCCCAACTCTAAATCCTACAGTTCTAGAAAATTGCAGCATTCAATATCTTTAATGTTCCTGGAGTGGCACAGAGTGGACTTGGGAAAGGATGGGACACATCTGTGAGTAAGATAAACCACAGTGAGGATAAGTGTACATATGAAGAACATGGACTTTTTTCCTAAGAAGTGGTTCGAATGGTAAACTATATGTTGAGGGAAGTGTCTGCCACCAGTGCCCTGGATTGGGGAGGGGTACCTTTTCAGAACAAGTGGGGACAGGGCTGCTGTTAATGACACTACAAGTGCGGTCAACCAACTGTCCTTGACAATATTCAGGCTATTGCTCCAGTCCTTGCCTTCTCCCCACACTCACAGACCTAGGCTATACCCTGATGTTTTGTTGCCTCTGAATGTGCTAGTTATTCCCTGGAGAAAAGAGGAGTAATAAAGAGGCAGGGAAGGGGCTCAAGGGAGGAAGGGACAGATCTGGTTCTGATAATCCTATTCTCCAGCTCAGAGAATCTGGTGAAATTTCTCTTTGAATTAATGTATGAATGAATAAAACATGGAGATGTAGATAGAAAAGTAAGATAGTCTCTGCTCTCAAGGAGCTCACATTCTAATGGCAGAGACAACACAGTGGAAGGTTTCAGCTGCAAGTCAAATAGAAAAGCCCCATGGTCCTTAGGGTCTAGTGGCAAAGCAGACGTTAATGTTTCTTCATATCATTTCCACTGATATAATTCTGTCAGTTTGTGATGTTGAGATATTTGATTGTGTTGTGTTTCCTTTCTGCACCTTTAGTAGCTGTGGCTGTAACACATACAGCAGCAGTTGCCAGGCTGCATGTCCACAGGGGCTGCTTCCCAGGATGATACCTGTGGGGCACTGGGCTGGAAGCAGTGCTGTGCTCAAAGCTCTTGGGTTCAAGTTCCTGGTCTGTCTCCTTCAAGGGTTGAGGGGTGATGGTGGTCCAGGTACTGGTGGTGGTTGGTCTGACTTGCCTGGAACATACTATTCCCTCTCTTTCCCTCAGGGCACCTGCCACTTTAACTGCCCTCTCTGTGGCAATTAGTTGACAGTTGTTGGGGATGGCTGGCCCCTTCTCCACAGGGGTTGCCTTCCCAGGTGATGGCTGTGAGGGATTGGATGGAAGCAGGATGGGTAGTCTAGGGGTACTGCCACTTCCAGGGTTCCTATTCCCTCTGCCTGTTGGTGGCAGTTGGTCAGCAGTTGTTGCTGGTGATGATGAGGAAGGTGGACCACCTCTCTGCAATGATTTCTCACCATGTTAATGGCTGTGGGGGCTGGGCTGCAAGCAGGAGGTGTTGTCATTTTTCAATTGTTTCTGACGGCTCTCGGTGAGCTCATTTGGGGTTTTCGTGGCAAAGATCCTGGAATGGTTTGCCATTCCCTTCTCTAGCTCATTTTACAGATGAGGAAACTGAGGCAAGGAGGGTTAGGTGACTTGCCCAGGGTCACATGGCTAGAAAGTGTCTGAGGCCAGATTTGAATTTAAGAAGATGTCTTCCTGGATTCCAAGCCCAGCACTCTATCCACTGCTCCACCTAGCTGTCCCTTTCTGGAGAGCACAGCACCACTATTCTCAAGGTTCTTGTACTCAGCAAGATCTGAGTGAAGACTGTGGTCAAGGTGGTGGTTTTACTTGCCTTGAATATGCTACCTCTTTCCTCTACCTCAGGATGCCCTGCTGCTTCCATCCTCAATTCTTTCTCTATACTATGCTGAAAGAATATTAGAGGTGGGCTCAAAAACATTTTACAGAGCAGGGAAACTGAAGTATGGAAAGGAAAATCAATATTGGGGGGCATCTAGGTGATGTAATGGATAAATCACCAGCCCTGGAGTCAGAAGGATATGAATTTAAATCTGGTCACAGACACTAGCTGTGGGACCTTGGGCAAGTCACTTAACCCTCATTGTCTTAAAAAAAAGTCAATAACAGAGTTGAAGTTAAAACCCAGACATCCTGTATCACAAGCTTTAAAACTCAGAATGCTTAAAATGGACAGGCCTTAGAATCTAGTTCATTTATTCCAATTCCTATTTTTTACAGATGAGGAAAGTGAGGCCCAGAGAGGAGACTAAGTGCCTTGTTCAAGGTCACACTAAACCTTGACTTGGTCTAGAGACAAAGGTGAAACTGGAAGCCAGGTCTCCTGATTCCCATTTTGCTATTCATTTTATCATGCTATGATGTCTCCTGCCAGCCTCTTAGAGACCTCTTGCTTCTTAGACTAGGAGCCCCTATTAGTTTTGAGCTCCTGTCCCCTCATTACAAAAACTAATACTGAGGCATCCATTGGTGCCTCCCACTCCCACACCTTCCCTCATTCCCATTCCCACTATTGAAAGAGGAAGGAACATAGCAGTATAAATACTTTTTAAGACTGAATTGGATTGACAGGCTCATTGGTGCACTCTCCATGGTAAAAATGGAAAATATGAAAATGAACAATTACACTCTCAGTCAAGGAGCTGGAGGTCAGAAGGCCCAGGTTTCTCTTTCTTTCTGGATCAGTTTGCCCCCAGAGGGCAGAATCCCTCAAGACCACAGTTTTGAATTTGTGTCTAGACATAACCAAATGATTTTCCCTTCTTATACTGCCCAGAGAATGGGGAGAGGGAGAGCCAAAATGACAGAGGATCTGGAGGAGATCCTAAATGCTTTGAGGTTGAGGAATGTTTTCAGAAATGTGCCACCCACCTTAATCTCTATAGGAAGGAGGGAATTTGACATCTGCACCAATGACTGGGTAGAGATAAGGAGACTTACCCGATACCCACAGGACATTCCAGTTTACATTCATTCCCAGGTCCCCACCCCAAGCTATGTTCCTGCTTTCTTCCTCAGAGTTTAATAATCCAACTCAACAGTGTTTATTAAACATCTGTTTGGTGCAAGCTATGATTCTAGGTAATAGGTATGTCAAGATAGTTGCAACTAGGATCTCAAGCAGCTTAACGGTTTTTAAAACTCTCAAAATAAGGGGAGATAGGTAGCTAGCTAGTTACATACACATACATACATACACACATATACATACACATACACACCCACATAAATACACACATACACACACTCACAGTAGGATAATCGTGAGACAAGGCAAAGTGTGAAAAGTGCAAAGAAGAGATCGAGGCAGTGTTATGAGAAACTTAAAAAGGAGATCACTTTCAGTTGCTGGCAGATGTAGGAAGTAAATTCTTCTTGGAGAAGGAGGTACCTGAGTTAGGCCTGGAAGGAAAAGTGACTTCAACGCATGGTTTCAGGAACCTTCACGTGGGCAGCCTCCCCGTCTAGCCCTCAGCTCTGTCCGAGGTACTGAGGACTCTTTGGAAACAACCAAAGGGAATAATAGCCCTTTCCCCACATACTTCCCAGCCTACTTTGGGGTGAGTTGAGGGAGGGGAGGAAGTTTATTCTCATCAAGAAAAATGACTCTGTGACATTTACTATATCCCCTCGGAGGGACATTGTCCAACTCACTCGAATAGTCCTTAAGTTGGAGGTGGAAGCATGGCCTTTTGCATCAGCTCCTCATCATTCAGACACCTGCTGATCTTTGGAAGGGGCGAGGAAAGAGCAAAACTGCCCGTAGGCTTTGACATGGAGTCCTTAAGACAGATTTAAAGCCTCCTCATCGGCCTTTTCTGTCTTCCAGTCTTGTCTTTTACCCTTTCCCCCCATCCACTCTACTCCCCCCCCCATACCCCTTCCTCTTGTACTCTCTAGGCCTCTCTACTTTCTAGCTCTTTTCCTTTTCCTCTGCGTCCCTCCCTGCTTTGCTCCTTTTTTATTTCTCTCCTCCTTTGCTTAGCTGCCTCCTTTTCTCTCTCCGTCTTTCCTCCCCTCCCCCTCAGCCCTTTGTTTCCCTGAGGAGTATTTCCTGGGTTTCTGTGTGTCTGTCTCCGCATCTTTCCTCGCCCCGCCCAGTCTCTCCCAAGCCCTCCTCCCCTTCCTTTACCCTCCCACTCCCCCACCTTTCCCTTAGTGGAATAGGTGCTTAGGGATCCACCCTACCTCTTTGCCCCCCCCCCCCCACCGCCTTCTTCCTCTCACCCTAGTCTCCCTCCACCCCACCCCGCCCAAGCCTCCCTACCAGGAGCTGGGGGAGGGGGGACGCTGGTGGGCGGGCGCTATTGTTGTAGGGGCCGGAGCTGGATTCCTCAGCAGCGCTCTGGGTGGGACCAGCCTGGTGTGTGGAGAGGGCTGGGAAGAGGGAGGGGAAGGGGGTGGTCGGGGAGAGAGAGCTGAGATTTGAGCTCCTAGCAGCTGGTCTTTTCCTCTCTCTCCCCTCGTCGCCTGCCCGTCTCCCCGGGCTCCGGTGACATCTCACAGGCCCGGGCGCTGCCCTCGCTCCCTGCCCCGGGTTGTCCCCTCCCTCCCCCCGCCCACCCTCACCCCCGCGGCCCTGATCGCTCCCCAGTCCGGACTCCCCCATGTATGACGACTCCTACGTGCCCGGGTTTGAGGACTCGGAGGCGGTGAGTGCCCACGGCGGTGGAGGTGGGGAAGTTGGGGACATCATCACCCCTTCCCCCTCCACCTCCCATTCTGAGATATGAAAAACATCTCTACAGAGGGAGAGGGGAAGGGACTGTCGGAAAGGAAGGAGGATCATCTTCCCGCTGTTTCTCCGTCGTCGTCGTCCCCCCCCTTCCCCCCCCTCCCCGCAAGAGCCTGTGAACTCTGGGGTTGGGGTTGGGGGTTGGGGTTGGGGGAAGAGACCTTAAGGGAAGATGAGGATAGGAACAGAGTTAAGCTCTTGGAGATCCTGGGAGGGGGGAAAAGAAGCTTGGAGTTGGCAGCAGACCTTGAAGAGGTATTGATAGGAGGAGGGATGTCACTAAAGTAAGGGACATTAGGGGTAGGGTTAACGCGGGATTGTAGAAGGAGGGTGGGAGGACAAGGAGCAACAGAACACCAGGGAAGAGTTAAGGGGCTCTGAACTCCTTGGACAAGCCAGGAACAAATGGTACTGGGCTCTGGATGCATTTTGGAAAGATAGTGCAACTTGGTGGATACCAAACACCTGGGAGACTGAGGGGAGTGGGGTACAGGAGGACTGGGCCCCTTCTAGCCAAAAAGTGGTCAGGAGCCTGCTTCGAGAGGGATCTCCCAAAGGGACTCCAAACTGTAGAAACCTTCCCTTCTCCTGCCCTTACCCCCAGGGTAAAGAAGCCTTTGCTTCTTTCCTGCTTTCAAAACTTCCTCTTCTCCTTCCACACCTCCTGCTCAAACTCCTGATAACAGGCTGAGACCTGAGCACTGCACACATAATTGGTCTACCTGGGCTTGATTTGCCCACCAGACTCCTGATATTGCCCACACAGGGCCATTTTGGGGCCAGATGACTCCTTTGCTTTCTCAGCATAAAAAAAAAAATCTGGGCGATGGGGCTGAGGGAGCCAGAGGATGGAGGAAGCTTTTTGCTCAGGGAAACAGGCGACCGATAAATATTTAATTTTCATCTTTGCTTTTATCTCCTGACTCTTTGGAGACAAATCAGCTCATTAGACAAGGATTCTGGTCATCTGAGGGAGGTGAGGTGGTTGGGGGAAAGGGGGAACATAAGTTGGGGAGGACAGAGCAAAAGGTTGGGTAACAAACAGCTTTTTGGTCCCCTGGATGTTGGCCCCTCCCTTCTCTCCTGATTCCATAGAGAAAATTCCTGAATATCCCAAAAGGTGTTTCTATGATTCCAGGTGGAGATAACCCATATTTAGGATATTAACCAAAGAGATTTTTGAAGGGGGCAAGGTTCAAGCCTTCTTCCATCCATCCCTGCCCCAAACCAAATCCTAAGGTTAAATGTGACCTGAGGGATCCAGGAGGTACATCCTGGTGAGGGAAGTAAAGGCACAAGTAGTTCCCCACAATGGTCCCAGTTGGGGGTTCCCTTTGCTCTAGGTTGCACCACAGGGGGCTAATTGTCTGGCATTCTGATTCATTGTCCAAGGCCTTATGGGTCTCATCTGGACTGTTTGTTGAGGGGGCAGCTGGCACTACCCAGGGTGTCAGCTTGTGCCTGGGATGAGATGTTTGAGGCCAGAGGGACCTGGCAGGTCTTTCTCATCCCCGGTTGAATGAGCAGAGGATTTCTTTGAGAAGCTTTGGCAAGTGGCAGAAAAAAAATGTCACTCAGAAAAGAGGAATGAAAATAAGGAGAGAACTTGGTGGGGATGTTCAAGGGAGAAGCCTTTATCTTGGCCATTCTGGCCCCGTGCCCATTCTCTACCCTACTCTGGTTCCTAGATCTACCACCTCCTCCCCCAACACTCTCCACCTACTTCAATCCTCCCTCTCTCCAGGGTCCTCACTGAAGCAGTAGGAGGCAGATCCGGGCTCTAAATAAATCCACAGGCTCATCTTCCTTCTTTCCTTTCCCTGTGCCAGGCAAGAGCGGTGCTGCAGCCTGCCCACACACTCACCAGGCAAGGGGGGCACCACCAGGGCACCATGCCAACTCCCAGCAGCTCCACAGCACTGTGCCTCTGGCTGACTTGTGTGAGGGGAAAGAAAGAACTTGGGTTTTCAGGGTCTGGCTTGGCAGGACAGCCTTACCCTCTTTAAAGTAATGGCAGGGTGCTAGGTCTATGTGCTGAGAGATCATGAGATTTAGAACTAGATGAAACCTTAGAAAACATCTGCTCCTACACTCTCATTTTTTGGGGGGGGCAGGGCAATGGGGGTTAAGTGACTTGTCCAGGGTCACACAGCTAGTAAGTGTCAAGTGTCTGAGGCTGGATTTGAACTCAGGTCCTCCTGACTCCAGGGCTGGTGCTCTATCCACTGCGCCACCTAGCTGCCCCTCCTACACTCTCATTTTACAGATGAAGGAACTGAGGCCTAGAAAGGCAAAATTATTTGCCCAAAGTCAAATCCGTAGTAAGCAGCAGTCAGGCTTGGAAGCCAGGACTACTGACTACAAATCCAGTACTCTTTTTATTACACCATGTTGCCTTTGGCATGCGACACAGAGGAAAAAGCACTAGCTTTGGAGTTTGAAGACCTGACTTAAAATCTCAGTTCTGCTACTACCTGAGTGACCTCGGACAAGTGTCTTAAACTCTCTGGTCCTTAGTCTCCTCATCTGTAAAATGAGGGAGTTAGACCTGACAGCTTCCGAGGGCCCTTCCAGTTCTAGCTCTACGATCCTGTCTGTTTAGAGACATTTATTTGTCAGTAAGTCAACACAAATTAATTCAATTCTTCATCTCTCACCTTCAGGTGGGGGGAAGGGTTAATCTTGATGCCTCAAACAGGTAGGTAAGTTGAGGCTGGGATTGGATGAATTGTTGATGTGTGTTTTGGAGGAATTTTACATGCTGGAAATTACTTACAAGGATGAAGTTACATATTGGCATCCTCTAATTCTCCTCCAAACCCTAACATGTATATTAAACTCCTTACCTATTATGTCACTCTGCTGGACACTAGGAGTGATATCAATTAAGTACTGGGAGAGGCACACAATATAAATACCACATCATCCCTGCTTACATTCTCAGAAGGCTTATAAGAGGCAAATATTATATGAAATTGAATGATGATAGGTGCTCAGGAGAGGTACAAATGAGGTGCTATGAAAGATAGAGAAGTCACTTCAAACTTGAGGGTAGGTGAAAGAGAATGATGAAGCAGACTCTCAAGTAAGTAGTTAATAATAAAATAAAATGAACAAAATAATAGTATATAAAACAATAAAATAAATAAAATGCTCATGCATTTGTGAGTCAAAGACCCAAATGATTCTTCCTGTTTCTGCCCAGGGTGGGGAGAGAGAGCTTAGATAACAGTGCCTGGGAGTTGGGGTGGTAGAGGAGAAAGGGAGTCTTTGAACAGCTTCTGAATGCCATGAGACTGACTGAGAGACATTCCCATAGCCCAACCCTAGGCAGAATCAGGCCAACCTTCAAATCTCAGAACATATCTAGCAGCCAGGGGTATAATAAATGTTTATTGCATAAATGAGTAAATGGGGGTTCCAGTCAATTTTTTTATTCTCAAGGAAGGTGGAAAAAAAAAAAAAGCAGGTTGCTTTTCTATGTAAAATCAAGGACTTCTTCATCATCCTTTCCCCATGGTTCCAGGGAACCCGTTTTTTGTTTTTTGTTTTCCCTTAAAACTGTAAGGTCTAGAGACTGGACCAATGTGGAACAGAGAGCTACGGGGGGAGGGCAGATTTGTGTCCTACGTGCAGTTTCTTCTCATGCCTCGGTGGTCTCTATCATAAAGCACTGGCTCCCTCTGTCAAAAGTGTTCTTAGATTTAAAGGTAGATAGGAATCCTATCTATAAGCGTATCTATAAGCCTAGGAGTATCCAGGCACCTGGTCTTCCAACAAACTGTCTCTCATCTAAACCCTCCATCCCTTGGACAGAATACTCAAGATTTCCTGTCTTCTAAATACAATGCAGTGAGATGGAGACATGATGTAAGGCAAAGAGCCTTGACTTCCAAAACAGAGGCCTGAGTTCAGATAACAGCTCTGCTATTCACTATCATCGGTGTAACCATAGGCTAGTCACTTCTCTGAGCCTCAGTTTCTTCATCTGTATCTTGGTGGGGGTTGGGGACATGGAATAAGGTCCCTTGCAATTCTAGGTCCTATGGTCCCTGAGGTCCTGTCCAATTTTAAATACTATGAACAAAGTGGTTCAAAACTTTTATACTGAGGGGCTCCCTTCATAGAGCGGGGAGCTAAGATAGAAAGAATCTTTGGGGGCAGCTAGGTGGCACAGTGGATAAAGCACTGGCCCTGGATTCAGGAGTACCTGAGTTTAAATCCAGCCTCAGACACTTGACACTTACTAGCTGTGTGACCCTGGGCAAGTCACTTAACCCCCATTGCCCTGCAAAAAAAAAAGAAAGAGGAAAGGATCTTTGCCTCTTGTTCCAGAGTCCAGTTATCTGCCCTTCTCTATTTCTTTTTTACACCCAAGAGGAAATCTTGTACACTCAACAACTGCCACTCACTGTCCTTGGATCTTTGCCTTTAGAGAAAGGAAACACTGCATCTGAAACTTCATGGAATCCAAGTGATTCAACTGTACCTTCCCCAAATCCAGGTCCTTCTTCTTGCCTGAGTTGCTTGGCACCAGCATAGGCCTCTCTAGAGCCTGGCATCCTCTGGGAATGGGAAGGGAGTGGGTCAAAGAAGGCCAGGTGGGTGGGTGGGGCCTTTCTTTACAGGTGCTCAGGATCTGGTACCAGGGGAGACAGCTTTGTGTTGCTGTCTTAGTCTGGAGCTGCACCCAGCTCTGATGTCCTAGCAAGTGGGGGAGGAGAAGACACCAGGAAGTGACTACCAGAAGCTGGCACTCATTATTTCCCTTTTCAACCTGAGAGGAGGCAGGAACTGAAGAGGGTGGGAGCTCAGTGCCCATGGAGAAGATGGGTATTAGTGGATAAGTAAGGGTCAATGCCAGGCACATCTGATTTTTTTTTTTGGCTATATTTCAGCCAGCTCCCCACGACTGTCATGTATCTTGAAAGGATACAATTCAATCAGCTTTTAGGAGGGAGACAGGATTCCTTGGTTTTATCCCTGCATCTAGGGTTTCCTCTGCCATGGAAGACAGGATGAAGAGGGGAAGAGAGGGGAAAAAAGGAAGCATAACAAGTGTTATATAAAGACATTTTTTTTAAGTGAGGCAATTGGGGTTAAGTGACTTGCCCAGGGTCACACAGCTAGTAAGTGTCAAGTGTCTGAGGCCGGATTTGAACTCAGATCCTCCTGACTCCAGGGTTGGTGCTCTATCCACTGCATCACCTAGCTGCCCCTATAAAGACATTTCTAATAGGGTAGCTTAGCAATTCAGGTCCAAGTGTGGTGGGGGATGGACAGACTGGATCCTGACAAACACACTGATGTCCCATCCATAGGGTCACTTGGTAGTGGGAGGACAATAGAATTCTGGCAGTCCCCATGAATTTCAGGGGACTCTCCTGACTTCTGCGGTCTCCATCCACCTTTATTTGGGATGTACTCTTGCTGGTAGTGCTCAGCCCTGGGATCACTGCCTTTCTCTCCACGCAGGGTTCAGCAGATTCCTATACTAGCCGACCGTCTCTGGACTCAGACGTCTCCCTGGAGGAGGACAGGGAGAGTGCTCGTCGAGAGGTGGAGAGCCAGGCTCAGCAGCAGCTGGAGAGAGCCAAGGTATCCAGTGTGTCCACCTGTCCCATCGCTTTCCCATCCATCTGACGTTTACTCCTTGTCCCTCTTCTCATCCGTGTTCTTTCCTCATCCCGTTCCTAGCACAAACCAGTGGCTTTTGCTGTGAGGACCAATGTCAGTTACTGTGGGGTGCTGGATGAGGAGTGCCCGGTTCAGGGCTCAGGAGTCAACTTTGAAGCCAGAGACTTCCTGCATATCAAAGAGGTGAACTTTGGCCTATTCCCAATCTTGAGGCTCCTTGATTTCCAACGTCTCCCTCTAAGATTCCAGCCTCTACACAGTTTCAAATGAGCATCCAAAGACTAGGTCCCCAAACTCACCAACTCTTACTGTTCTCCTTGCCCCCTCCCCTTAATTTCTCTTCTCTCCTCTCCCTCTTCCTAGGGGTCTCATGGAGACTTCTGGAGAGCACCCCTCAGTTCCTTCCCCATCTTTGGGGGGTGAGTCAGTGCTGAGGTGGAAGAACCCCAGCTCCCTGTTGGGATGAGAAGGGATCAAGGTTCTGGGCAAACCTCCAGACTCTCATTTTCCTCTGGAGGCTGTTGGTGGTTCAGGGGAGGAAGCTAGGGATATGAGGTCAGGAAGAAAAGAGTTCAAATTCTGTTTTGGATACTTTCTAGCTATGTGACCCATGGCAAGTCACTTAACATTTCTGAGCCTTAGTTTCTTCGTATGTAAAATGGGCAATAAGAACACCTTATAGGATGGTTGTTAAGATTAAATAAGATGGGGGCGGCTAGGTGGCGCAGTGGATAGAGCACTGGCCCTGGAGTCAGGAGGACCTGAGTTCAAATCCGGCCTCAGACACTTGACACTTACTAGCTGTGTGACCCTGGGCAAGTCACTTAACCCCCATTGCTGCGCAAAAAACAAACAAAAAAAGATTAAATGAGATATAATTTATAAATGCTGGCTATTATTATTATTATTACATTCCCTTCTTGCCTTCCACCTAGGCCAAATCACTGACCTACTCTATGGCTCCAAACTTAGGATCTAAAACTGTGGAAAAGAAATGAGGAAGGAATTGCCCCTTCTCCTGCACCCTTTCCCTAATTCCCGAACTGCCTTCCCTATCTGCTTCCAGAAATACAGCAATGACTGGTGGATTGGGAGACTAGTGAAGGAGGGGGGGGATATTGCCTTCATCCCCAGCCCTCAGCGTCTGGAAACCATCCGCCTCAAGCAGGAACAGAAGGCTAGGTATGAGACAGGCAATAAATAATATGGGGAGGGCTAAGTGTACTGCAAGGCAGGAGCCATTCATTTTTTCCATTTCTCTTCTCTGTCTTCAACCCTCCTACCCGACTCCTCTAATCCTGGTCTAACTTAAGGAGATCTGGGAACCCCTCTGGTGACATTGGCAACCGCCGTTCACCTCCCCCATCTCTAGGTAACCTCCCCCCTTCCCATCTCAGGTGGATGAAGGGCCCAATAGAGGGAGGGAGAGAGCTTCTTATAATGACTGATTGGGAAGAGGGTGGGGGGAGGGAAACGGCATAGTATTGGGGGAAGCTGGCGCCTCTCCCACAAGGTGGGGCCACCCACACTCCATGGACTAGTGTGGGTGTGGGTGTGGGGAAGATAGGGGCCACCATGTCTCTCCCAGGGCTCCCTCCCCCATCACCAACCTCAGTCTCTTATTTCCTTTTCCAAAAAGCCAAACAGAAGCAAAAGCAGGTGAGTGCAAGGATGGGGTTGTGGGCTAGGGGGGCTAAGAACTTATGGGGAACTGTTAGAATTTTCCCTCACCAGTCTCCCCAGGATCCCTCTTCTCCTCCAAGACAGAACAGAGGAAGTGGGAGTTGAGTCAGCTGCCCAATCCAGGACACATTTTGCGGGGAGGGTGATCTAGGAGCTCCCAAGAGGAGGGGAGGATAGTGAGGAGATAGCTGAGAACTTAGGGTAAAGCTTGAAGAGAAAACTCTTCCTCACTTTCCACATGGTAGGCAAGTCCTCCTTACCTTGGCCTGTCTCTCTCTCCCTGCCTTGCCATCTCATACATTTTCTACAATACTAGGACCTCTAATCTTAGGGAATGAAGCAGAGTGAGGAAGGAAATTGAGAATGAGAAGTCTGGAAGGATTCAGGCACCCTGACTTTCTGCTTGCCCTCCAGTACCTCCTTGCTGCTACCCTCAACCCTATCTATCCTACCCATGCCCAGTGAATACCTAGTGCATTAGGGAGATGTGTCCATTAGTGAATAATGGGACCCCATGTGGCTGTGATGTTTTCTGCCCTCTTCAGGCAGAACATGTTCCCCCATATGATGTGGTACCTTCCATGCGACCTGTGGTACTTGTGGGGCCTTCCTTGAAAGGCTATGAGGTAAGTAGGGCAGTGGTCTTCCAGTCTAACTCCCCATCTTGACTGTGTGCCCCAAGCCCCTTGGAGGTATCCACTGGCCAGGGCATGGATCCCATGGCAAGCTTTCAGAGAATGCCAAAGGCAACAAGATCTGATTCTCCTACTCAATGGAATGATGGCTATGTGTAGAACTGAGATCATGTTATAGAGGATGGAGCATGCTATCTACTTCCACTGGGCTTTTATATCTAATCAATCTATTTCCATACCTTAACTCTATCCCCATCAGGTCACAGACATGATGCAGAAGGCACTCTTTGACTTTCTCAAGCATCGATTTGATGGCAGGTGAGTCTCCCCTGCAGTTGTATAAGAGAGGGATCAGATACTCCCTAATCCACTGTGCCTGCAGTACAGTCAATTTTGAGGGGTAACTGGGTGGCTAGACTTGGAGAGACATTAGAAATCAAGCTCTATTGGCTTTAGAGTCCAGTGGTGAACCTCCACTCCATTCCCCTACTCTCCAGGATCTCTATTACTCGGGTTACAGCTGACCTCTCTCTGGCGAAGAGATCGGTGCTCAACAACCCAGGCAAGAGAACTATAATCGAACGTTCCACAGCCCGATCCAGCATTGGTGAGAACCCTTCCTAGCTCGCACAAAGTCCCTTCTAGTCCCCAGATGCCTTATTGCCTCTACCCCCTCCATTTACTCCCAACCTCATCACATCCCATGCTACAGGGCCACCCCATTACCCATTCCCACCAGGGTACCTTAACTCTGAGTCCTCAGGAAAGCTGAAACAGAATGATGCCTTTGGGAAACATTTCAATTCAACAAATATTTAAGCTTCACCATGTATATGGAACCGGGCTTGTTACTAGAGATTCCCATCTAAAGTTAGACAGCCTCTGCCCTTAAGGAATTTATAATCTACTACAACATTCATGGCCACAAGGCAGTGTGGGGGGAAGGTAGACTCTTGGACACCTCCCAAAGTCCTGGAGTTTCCCCCTCTGGGGTGGGGGGACCTGCTGACCACTCCCCCCACAGCTGAGGTGCAGAGTGAGATCGAGCGCATCTTCGAGTTGGCCAAGTCTCTGCAGCTGGTAGTGCTGGATGCCGACACCATCAACCACCCTGCCCAGCTGGCTAAGACCTCTCTGGCCCCCATCATCGTATATGTCAAAGTGTCCTCACCCAAGGTCAGCAGGGAGGTGCAAGGGGGATGGGGATGGTGCCAATCTGGGTCCCCCAAACCCACCAGGGATAGTCCTGCTTAGCTCGGTGTCACTGCCTAAGTCTGAGGCAAGCATGATTGTGGTCTCTTTCTGCCCACTGGCAGCTGGGCTTATTTTCCTATATTACCTTTCATAGTCACCATACCCAGCTCCACTCATGTCCCTGAAGACAGCATACCCAGAACCTCCCCCATTCCCTTGGGTGACATCATGCCCAATTTTACTCATGACCCCTCCCAAGAGACATCTCGTCTACGTTTATTTGTCCCCTAGGTGCTTCATCGTCTGATCCGCTCCCGGGGAAAGTCACAGATGAAACATGTGAATGTTCAGATGATGGCATATGACAAGCTGGTACAGTGCCCACCAGTGAGTGCATTAACTCTGCTTCCACTTTACTTTTTAAGGTCGGTTTGGGGTGGGTTGTGGCAAGTATGGAAGCCGCTTAGATCTTCGTGTGACCTTAGGCATGGTGTTTCACCTCTCTGGGCCAGTTTCTTCATCTGTAAGATGATGGAGTTGAATTAGATGGCCTCTGAGATTCCTTCCAACTCTAGATCAGTGATCTCTCATGTCTGTTCACTTCTTCTCCCCTACCCCCATCCCCAAGGAATCGTTTGATGTGATCCTGGATGAAAACCAGCTGGAAGATGCCTGTGAGCACCTGGCTGAGTACTTAGAAGTGTACTGGAGAGCTACTCACTACCCAGCCCCAGGGCCTGGCCTGCTGAGCCCACCCAGTGCCATCCCTGACCTTCAGGTAACTAGTCCTCCCTCAGACCAGGCACCCTAGTTACCATTCCCTTTGTAAACTATTGTGAAAGCAGGCACGTTAGGCCTTTGCACAGTAAGGGATAGTGAGTTGGTTTGGCAGATAGTTTCTATCAGTGGGAAGAACTGAAACAAGAAAGCACGGAGGACTTTCTGATGGGTAGGGGAGGCAAACTGCAACTTAGGTGGTTGGAGACCCATTTTCTGGGAGAAGAAAACAACATTCACCTCCTTTCAGACTTGGATGCAGTGCCATGGAAGTGGTGGGGAAAAGTCCCCCATTTCTGAGGAAGCAAATCACCTTCTCTAAGTGTGGTCAGGAAAAGTCATTCTAGTTCCCTTTCCTCCCCACTTCCTGTCTAGAATGTAGCTGGGGAAAGGATGAGAGGGAAGTCAGTTTTGATTTTGCCTTAATGTCATGCCCAGAACCAGCAGCTGCTGGGGGAGCGAGGAGGAGAGTGCTCCCCGCTGGAGCGGGACAGCCTGATGCCTTCAGATGAAGCCAGTGAGAGCTCACACCAAGCTTGGACTGGATCTTCCCAGCGCAGTTCTCACCACCTAGAGGATGAGTACACTGATGTCTATCAAGATCTGTACCAGCCACATCGTCAGCACACATCAGGGCTACCCAGTGCCAATGGACAGGACCCTCAAGACAGGCTCCTGGCCCGGAATTCGGAGCATAATTACAACGAAAGGAACTGGCAGCGCAACCGGCCTTGGCCTAAGGACAGCTACTGAACTCCACCCTCACGCCCTGCCCTGGTCCGTCCAAGGGAGTGTAGGGAGAAGTGGGAATAGCAGGGCACGAGCTTACTGGCAGGTTGGAGTTAAGCTAGCATTAGGCTGGCACTAGGCTTAGCCCCCTAGGTCCCCTTGCCCAGCTCTGGACCCCTCTATTCCAAGAGCTATCGGTGGCCCTTCTACCTTCTGGGCTAAGGACCCCCATGCTCTCCACTTTCCAAATACTAGCTGTATACAGTTCTGTACCCCTGGCACCTCCGTCTTCTCTCTTGCACAAGAAGCTGACCTCACTGGGCAGCACCCTCCAGTCCAGGATTCCTGTAGAAATGACCTTCCCGTTTCTTCCAGACTCAGGAAAGGGATGTCCCCCTAAAGGTGACTGGGAGATGAGGAGAGGCTGTGGCAAGGGACAGTGCCAAGGTCCTGGAGAGAGTAAGGGTCCTACTGCTCCATCAGCTAAGGGATCCAGCCTTTGGGGTCTAATAGGACCCCTCTCAGTCCTGAAACCACACATGAGAAACGAGACAATCGCACCACATCCACACCTGAATTTTGTTTCTATTCATCAATTCAGTGGTCAAGGTGTGGGGGCTGGGGTCGGGATGGAGATGACAAGAACAATCGCCAAAACGGTGTTGGGGAGAGAGAGAGAGAGAGGGACCACTTGGAAATCAATCTTCGGATGGAGTAGGAGTTAAGAACAGGAGATAGTCAGGCCCTCACATTTTCTAGGATTGTTCTGACCAAGTGTTTACCCTTCAGAACTGGGGCCTGAGGGGAAGTAGGAGCAATGATGCATTAGTCAAAAGGGGGTTGTTAGGGGGAGTAGCAGCACTGAGAATATTGAACACTTTCTGGGGGCCCCTCATCTGCTCCTGCATCTTCCTTTAATTCCTTTTCTACCCTGTCATGACCAATAGGGGCCATGGACCCCAGACTTCTTCCTGCCTCATATACACAACTATTTAAGTTACAGTTAGGCCAGGGAAGAGAAAAGGAGCAGAGGTGGCAATCTCTTCTGGCTTCTGGACAACCTAACTGCATCCCTCCCATATGGCTGTGTAGCTGAGACCATGCCCAAGATGGCCATGGCCTCCACCCTGCTGTCATCATCAATAAATACCATGTACTGCCCCACCGCACCCCACCCCATCCTTCCCAGGGTCAATGTCTTTTGTATCAAGTTTGGATGTCATACTGGCTGGCTTATATCTGGAGTGGAATGAAGAAATTATCTGGTTTTCCTTGGAAGAATCCATTGAGTTAGTGGGAAAAGGGGAGAGAAATGAAGCTTACATTGCTCACCCAACCGTATATCCAAGAGCTTAGAGAAAGTATTCAGCAGGACATATGAGAAAGGGTTGGGTTTGATCTAGGTCTCATTTCCTGATTCCTTTTCTTCAGGGACTCAGGATCTCCAGACCTTAGACAGCCTGGTCCCTTTCCACCTTTAAACTTCTGATCCCTTTCTTTCTTTTTTTTAGTGAGGCAATTGGGGTTAAGTGACTTGCCCAGGGTCACACAGCTAGTAAGTGTCAAGTGTCTGAGGCTGGATTTGAACTCAGGTCCCCCTGAATCCAGGGCTGGTGCTTTATCTACCGCACCACCTAGCTGCCCCTCTGATCCCTTTCTAATGTAGTCTAAGCAGCATAACGGAAAGTGTGATGGTCCAGGATTCTTGCCTTGACAATATTGGTAACTCATAAGCAAATCATTTCATCTGGGCCTTAGATAATTTCCAAAGCCCATTTAGCGCTGAGATTTCCTAACTAAATACATTCGGTATTCCCTTAGTCATGACTCCATTTCCTCCTAGAATCTGTCTGGCCCCTTCTGATGGATGGGCAAGGGTACATTAGTAACAGTGAACAGTTGTCATGGGGAGGGAGTGTGGCCTAAGGCTCTAGCTTGTGTTGCCTGTTATAAATGATCCATTAGTGGGGCAGCTAGGTGGTGCAGTGGATAAAACACTGGCCCTGGATTCAGAAGGACCTGAGTTCAAATCCAGCCTCAGACACCTGACACTTACTAGTTATGTGACCCTGGGCAAGTCATTTAACCCTCATTGCCCCACCAAAAATAAAAAAAAAAACCACCACCACGAATGATCATATTGGGTTTTACCTTGAGCTGCTAGTACTGGTATAGTACTAGTTTCTAAGTACATGGAATTTACTATTGTCCAGGAAAGGAAGTCCTGGTCCTGCATCCCCCTTGCATAACCTTTCCCTGTGGGCAGTGGAATCTAGGTAACCATGAAGGACCTGAGGCTCAATGGGCAGTGCTAGACATAACCATGCTCATCCCCACATTTCAAAAACACATCAAGCTGGCTCCCCACAGGATGTTCAGTGTGATCATTGGAATAAGGATGTGATGACTAGCTGCTGACCTCCCATCAAGCACCCCCACACAAACACATAAGCCTCCCAAGTCTTCTCTAGGCTCCAGTAATGGTTCCTCTCTCCCCAACCGTTTGATTGCCCTTTTGGACTTCCACTGGCCCAAAGTTTCTACCCCAAATGAATCTGGTAAAAAATGAGTCCTGCTCTCCTGTACCATTCCCACACACATCTAGAAACCAGGCTTTTCTTTTGTGTCTATCTTTGAAATGTCAGGGAGTGTCCAGGAGGTGAGCCAGGACCTGGAACTGATGAAACAAGTCCATGATGTTTATGTATTTATTCCCAGAACATACAAATTTTCATCTCAGAGAATAGAAAACAGATCTGTTCGCAGCTAGTAATGAGAGCCAGCCAGTCAGTCCCACTCTAAGCCCACAGGAGTGGCCTGAGTGTGCAGAACATTTTCTCCCTGGCACATCAGCCATACCCAGGTCGAATGCTCTTGACTTCCTTTTAAAAGCCACATGGGAAAAGGTGATCAAAGGGACCCTGAAGAAAAGCTGCCAACATCGAAGAGGCTCCACACTAGGAGTACTGCCCTGATCACTCCAGGCAATGCTGCTGTGGCTAGTGCAATCAGAAGACTGGGCCAAAGAAGGTTCCATCCAGGCACCCAGGGGCCGGTTCAGTCTAGGGGAAAATGCCAACCCAAAGCCCAAACGAGAGCCAGAGGGACATATCTACTATCCTAGGAGAGCCCACAGATGGGCAGGGTAAGGCTGGAGTCTGCAGCTGTTTACTTCACAGGCCTTGGCCCCTACCGGAAGGATTAGGTAAGATGGTCTTAAATGCTTCTATCAGCCTTCATCACCCAGTGGGAAGCTGAAAAAAAGATGTAGAGGCCCAAAGGAGAAGCAGCAGGAAACCATGGAGCATCTCTGACACCTGGAGAAGGGGCTGTGGGGTTAGGCAAAGATGGTCTCCTCCCGGCGTTTCTTGGTGAGAATGGTGCCTGGCTTGTGCTGAGCGTCAGGGTGGTTGGCCAGCTCTGGGGGGCAGGAGGACACGGGGCTTTCTAATATGGCCTGCTTTAGCTCATAGAACACAGCAGAGTCCTCCTTGGTGAGGAAGGTGATGGCTACACCACTCTTGCCTGCTCTTCCTGTACGTCCAATACGGTGGATATAATCTGGAGAGTTGAAGAAAAGGTTTTAATTAGGTATAAACCCATTTCACCAATATCTATCTCTTGGCTAAGTCCCTTGTTCTTCTCACATCCTGAGTTGCTACTCTTGGTCTTCCAGGGCACCCCATTTTCCTTTGACTTCCGAGATTTTTCTGTCCCCCCCATCCTACTACCTATGCCCCACTCTTTCCCCCAAAACCCTAGGGACATTTCTTATTTTTCCCAATGGACAGGGACACATCACTGGGATGTGAAAACAAGATAAGGTAGAAAGGGCTGAAAGTCCTCTTGGGGTGAGGAGCAAATGTGAGTCTCGGCAGTAAAAGCTGGAGATAAAGAACTGGAGAAAGTGCCCTTTGATAACGAGTACTAGACATGAAAGTAGGTACCATATGGGAATGATGGGCTTGGGAGATTATCCCGGCACATTCCGGATCGAGACAACTTAATCTCCTTCTTACCTTCAATATTTTTGGCCATGTCATAGTTGACGACCATAGAGACATCCTGAATATCAATACCACGACCAGCCACATCTGTGGCCACCAATATGTCCTTTGCACCAGCTTTGAGATTGGAGAGCGCAAACTCACGCTGCTCTTGCCCCTTTCCACCATGCAGTGTGCAAGCATTGTACTGTGGAGAAAGGATAAGATTAGGAGAGAGTACTTCATTCAGAAAAGGACAGAAGCATTGAGAAGGGAACCGAGAAAAGAGACTGATTTGGAGGAGAGAGCAGTCGAATTGAAGAGAAGACTTCACTATTCTGAGGGGTGGGCTACTAAAGAGAATGAATGAGAGGAGTAAAATCAGAATAGGTAGAGGAGAGGAGAAGATGAAGAATGGAAGGGATGGATGGGGCAAATACAGGAAGACAAGCAGAGGGATAATGAAGAGATCAGGCAGGACAGGGGTGGGAAGAACAGGGAGGCACACAGGACTGACTGAGTTGGTGAAGGTTAAGCAACCAGAGGAAGGAACATACTTGGTCACCACCACTGGAGAGAAGGAGCCCAGGCGGCATGACTTAATCCACCCCCCAGCTCTGGGCTTTTTAGAAGCCCCTCTACTTTGCATGCCCAGACCCATGGCAGGAGAAACCATTAAAACCTTTCCTAGCCCCATTAAAGCTGAGCAGGACTCAACCACAGACTCCTGTGATGGTCACTGCTAGGTTGACCTCGCTCTTCCTGACCCTGAGATCATCCCCATCATACTGTTCTTGGCTTCTAGAATCCTGAAAAAGGGACAGGAAAGGGTTAGAAAAGAATCTCATGGGAGTCTAGGTTTCTTTCCTCTCCCCCACACTCACCCCCATCTTCTCTAGGGACTTGGCCAGCACATCGCAGCCCTTCTTCTGGTTGACGAAGATGATGATAGGTGGGTCGAAGCCCTGCTCCAATATTGCTAAAAGTTTTTTCCTGGGTTATGAAGAGAAAGCTTAGTAAAAGGCAGGATCCTGCAAATGAGCTCTCCAATCACTGACTCGACACCCGGAGGCACAAGAAAGGGGCATGCAATGGAACGACCTACTTTATCCCAATATAAGCTCCCCAAGGCTGCCTGGCACTAAAAGCTGCCAAAGGAAAAATGGCAGAGAAGAGCAAGCAACCCCAATTTGCCCACTTTGAGTCTTGAAATTCATCCTCCTAGCCATTCCCCATGACCCACCTCTGCCCCAAGCCCAGCGCCCTGACTCAGACAAGAGGTATCTTAGAGTCCCTTCCCACCCTACCTCACTTGAGTCATTGCCCTGTGTACCTTTTCTCTGATTCTGACATGAGGAACACCTTCTGTTCTACACGCTCGTGTGGCTTGCCTGCAGAGCCAATGTACACCACAGCTGGGCGCCGCAGGTAGCTACGGGCCAAACGTTCCACTGCTGGAGGCATGGTGGCTGTAAACATGACCGTCTGTAGGAACACACACAAGACTACCATCTCAATCCCTTACCCTTGTATTCCCACCTGACAGTTTAACCTAGGATGTGGGACCTAAACTGGTATGTATGAAGATTAACTTTAAAGTGAAATTTAAGCCTCAAAATGCTGAGGGGGAAAAAAAAAGGGAAAATCATGCCATCTGCCTCTCATTTAAGGTCCTTTTAAGTTCTCATTTAAGAGTGTAGGGCTCTCATGGGACTCTGACTTTCAGGATAATGGTGAAAAACTCTAGGAAGGTCTGGATTAAATACCCTAGGCTCCTGAGCCACTGCCTAATCATGTCCTCACCACCACAGCATCATGTCTGGTTAAGTTTTCTTTGCCACCAACTTAGGCAAAAAAGTACTCTCAGGATGGAGCAGGTTCTTCGAGCGTGCCCAAACCCCCTGAGCCCTGTCCAGAGATCCAGTCTTACCTGGCGGTACTTATGCTTGCCTGACTCAAAGTTTGCCAACATCTTCTCCGGATCCTCGGCCTCATCTGTATCTGGCTTCTGGTTGCTGACAGGCATGTGCTCAAGGATCTTCTGCACATCTGGCTCAAAGCCCATGTCAATCATCCTGTCAGCTTCATCCAGGACCACATAGGTGCAGCGGCTTAGCACCAGGTAACGGTTCTCAAGCACATCAATCAGTCTTCCTGGGGTGGCGATGACAATCTGCAAGAAGACATTTGTTTCTTCTCCTTCCCATTTATAGTTTCTCCCTCAGGAATGGTGCATCAATCCTGGGACAGTTGTTCCCCTGATGCATTTTAACCTAGCATATGTCTGGCAGTGCAAACTGACCAAAAATGATGCCTCCCAAGACCACCTCAAATTTCTCCAAGAAAGAATGGACCAAATAAGTGGGGAGGGTGAGCAGAGATAAGATCCAAGAAAACTTTTATTATTATTATTATTATTATTATTATTATTATTTTTGTTTTGTTTTGTTTTTGGTGAGGCATTTGAGGTTAAGTGACTTGCCCAGGGTCACATAACTAGTTAAGTTGTTAAGTGTCTGACGCCGGATTTGAATTCAGGTCCTCCTGACTCCAGGGCCAGTGCTCTATCCACTGTGCTACCTAGCTGCCCCCAAAGAGAACTTTTGAAGGGGAAAGGATACATGAAGGTGGAATTCTATAAAAAGAGTGATAGAGGCAGATGACCAAAGGCAGAAGGGCTGGGGAGAACTTGGCCTCAGCCCCCTAATTTTTCTGAAGAGATGCTTCATGCTTCCCTCTCCAACTCTGGGAGGAGAACCACATTTTGAACTTATAAACTTATTCCCAGAGGGAGGTTAGAGGCATACACAGCATCAATCAGTCAGAGAAGCCATATTACTCTTAATTCGCTAAACAGCCATAAAAGGAGCTCTCAAATGAGAACCCAAGTTTCATACAAAAGGAGATTCCCTTGAACCAGATGGTTGAGAGGCTAAACAAACCAACCTCACAGCCCATGCGGAGTCTGAAGCCTTGGTCCTCTCGGGAGATGCCGCCAATGACAGCCACAGTGCGGATACCTAAGGGTTTCCCAAATTTGATGGTCTCCTCTTCAATCTGCTGGGCCAACTCACGAGTAGGAGCCAAGATAATCGCATAGGGGCCCTGGTCTGACTCTTCAATCCTGTGACAAATGAAATCACCTCATTGTTATCTACCTCAGTCCCTCCTCTAATAAACCCCTTCCTTTTTTCCCCATTCAGTTCAAGAGGCAGGTCTTAAGGAGGCACAGTCATCCTTAACGGTCATACTGTGGACAAGCAGGGTTATCTAACACCTAATTTCTTACCTGTCTTGGCAGGACAGGCCTAGCTCCTAGCCTAGGAAGAAGAAAGTCTCTCCTATTCTTGAGTCACTGGAACAGAAGATACACTAAACCTTTATTCATCAACTATTACAGTGTATCACACATTCACTGCCAAGAAGTTCTTCCTAATGTTTAAACTCAATTTCTCCTGCTATACTAAGTCTGTTTCTTCTTGTTCAGACATTAAGAGAAATAGAAACTAGCCATTCCCCTTCCTCTGTGTGATATCCCTTCACAGACTAGAAAACAACTATGAAATCATCCCTCTACAGTCTGAACAGTCCCAGCTCCTTTCACCGTGCCTGAGTGGTAGTGAAGCGTCCTGGACCAGGAGTTAGAAAAACCAGGTTCTAGTCACAGTTCTTCTCATTCATTATGTGACGCTGGGTAATCTACTTAACCTCTCTGGGCTTCAGTTTCTTTGGTCTGTAGAATAAGGAGTTGGACTAGATTACCTTTGAAATCCCTTTCTACCTATAAAATCCTATACTTCTGTGACCCTGTCTGCTCTGGACCTCATTTAAGGCATTCCGCAGTGGAGAACCCCAAAATGGACCTGTGTTTAAAGAGGGGCCTGCTCACTGAAGAGATAGAAAAAAGAATTCAGAAAGTTCATCTGTTGCCTCTGCCTTCTTCCACCCAGATTCACTTGCTCCATCAGGTATCACCTGTCAATTTTGGGAAGGGTGGTGATCCAGACCAGCAGGGGAATGAGGAAGGCTGCTGTCTTGCCACTGCCAGTCTCTGCCACACCAATGATGTCACGATTCTGCAGTCCAATTGGAATTGCCTGGCGCTGGATGGGCGTTGGTTCCTGCAGAGACCCAAGGAAGGATCAATGAATCCACACTGGATCATTCTGCCAGGGCTGGTACTGATGTGAGGGATGCACTCACCTAGTGAGTTTCTAAGGTCAAGGGATGTAGGAAAGAAATAGAAATACCAACAGGCCAAAGCTTTTTGAAGGAGGTTGTCCCATTAGTCAGAAGAGACAGCAGGTAGGGAAGAGGCTGAGCACTTGTAAGTGTGCCACACCGGATTCTCCCCGGCTCCACTCACCTTATAGCCACACTTGTCAATGACCTCCAGAATGTGTGGGGGCAGTGAAGAGTCTTTCCAGGAGCGGATGGGATTGGGGATCTTACCACCCTTGGTGGTAATGCTGTAGTCTTCCCGGAAGATGCGCCAATCTCTGTCTGTCATCTCATCCAGCTTTTTCTGTGACCAGTGCCTGTCATCCCAGCGCTGCTTGGCTTCTTTCTTCCGAAGTTTTCGAAGTCGTGCCCTGGGAGAAGAATCAGGAACCTCACACTCATTTCTGTGGGGGCACTGTATTTCACCCCACGACCCTCAGCACCGGTCACTTACTCTTCCTGCTCCTTCTCTTCCAGAGTTCGTCGTTTCTCCATCAGGTCTCCATAGAAACGTGACTGTTCCCGTTTCTGCTGCTTCAGGTCAATGCCAGCAATAAAGCCTCGGCCTAATAACTGTACCTGGTGCCTTTCCTTGTACCTGGGAGTTGGAACAGAAAAGGACAGGAAAAGTTGATGCTCAGCTAGCAAGTCAAGAAGGTAGAAGAGTCAGAGACAAACCTCAGCTCCTCTTCCTGACCAGGGTTCTCTATTTTCCAGAACAGGCTAAGGAATACTGTTTCTGGTCAGTCAGTTCTCCCATTTGTTATTTGAATTACTCTCACTGTTCCCATTCCACTGTTTCTAGAAGCATCTTCATGTACAAGGACTAAGAGTTTGAGTCAAAAGCCACTCACAATGGGTTGTAGTCTATGGAGGTATCCTCGGAGGCATCCCACTCAAAGACAAACTTTCTGTCATTGAGGTGCCTTGTACGGCGTCTCTTCTTCACACCGCCCAAGTAGCGTTCCTGCCAAGGAAGAAAGAGCACTATCTGTGAGGCTTAGGTTCCACCGGCCTTTTTCCTTTCTTAGGAGAGTTGGTGAGGTCAAGTAGATACCTTAATAGCATGCAGCTCCTTGCTCTTGTCCTTCTCCTCACGGATCTTCTGCCTCCCCTCCTCATCCTCATTGCCATTAGTTTCCCTCTCCATTCTCTCTCTTCGTTCTCGGCGCTCCCGCTCTTGAGGGTCTTCTATAGGCCAGAAGAAAACAAAGGAAGGGTTAGCAGAAGAGAAAGAAATGAATGGGAAAGTAAGCACATTACCAAGTGAAAAAAGAAGGAAAATACAGTCTGGGAATAAGGGCTATTATTCCATCTTGCCCATATACCAAGCCCCTGAGGTCTCTCTCCTTCCCTAGCCTCCCTACCCTCTGATCTAAAAGCACACTCACCCAACATCTTCCTTCCCAGGTCTTGGAAGTGTTTCCTTTTCTTCCTCTCCTCCTCAATCAGCTTTTGCCTCTCTTCCACTTCCTGCTGCCGCCGTTTGAGGGCTTCAGCCTCTCTTTCTGCTTTAGAGAGGAACTTGGGCTGTAAAAGTGATTAGCCTCATCAATGAAGATACAAAAAGACCTAACTGATGCAGAGATAGGAAAGAAGCAAACCCAGACTTCTAGGCACCAGAACCTCCAGAGAGAAACAATTAATCCACATATTTAAATTCTTACCTTGGCCTCAGCTTCCTCTTCAGCCTTCTTCTTGGCCAGAAGTTCCTCCAGAGACAAGGGCTGGGCCTGCAGACATCAATGGTACCTATTACTGGCACGTAAGATTCTCCTTCCTCTAAAGACTACATCAGGGGCTAGGGAATGCAGGCAGCAAGTACAGCAAAGGAATCTGTCCACTCCCTTACCTTTGGTTTCTTTTCCCCATGATCATCATCTTCATCCTTCTTGGAATCTCTATCCTTGCGGGATTTAGAGTCTTTTCCTCGTCCAGGGGATAAGCTTCATGGGGAGGGGAAAGAGAAAAATCCCACATTACTGCCTTGTCTCAAGCTGACTGAACCCCTGAGAGAGCATGACAGAAAAGCCAAAGGAGAGTTAGAATGCAACAAGATCTGTCAATCAACCACCTCTCAAGAGAATCATGGCAAGCCAGATAAATGTGCCTTGTCCACAGCTGAACATGGATTGGATCTCTGTTCTCTAGTCTACTTGAATTTCCTCCCTCAGAGGAAATATGGGAAAATATGTCCTCAACTGGCTTTTACAAATACCAAAGCTATTTTCTCCAAATTAGTTGTAGGCATAAAGAAAATCATCTTACTTACCTGTAAATGATCCTAAACTAACACAAATGAGTTCTGAGATCCCACGTCTTAGATCCCTTTCCCATTTATTAACAAATCTTCCCTCTTCCTCTAGCCCCATCCTTTCTCTCCTGAAGTCTTCCACTTGAGCTTAAGCTATGAAGAACAGGAAATGACCTCCAAAATGTCATCATTTTACAAAGTATACCATTCTTCATTCATCTTGTACACTTAGGGCCTGTCAGAACTTTGAGGAAGCTGAGGCAGTCTTACTTCTTATTCCCTTGTGAATAAATTGAGGCAATATGTTAACTCTGGTCAGCACTGGATAGATACTTAATAGGCTTGGACCTTTTGTTTTTCCTTCCAAAATTACATCTAATGTCAAAGGCTATGTAAGAAGAATTTATCAGTGTTTGATAAATCCAGGAATATAAAAATGCTTGAGGGAGAACACTTTATTTGACAAGTACTGTTAAAAAAAAAGTTTGGTAGAAAGTAGGTTTAGACCAATACCTTGCATATATACCACAGTAAATCTGAAATGGATACTAGACTTGACTATCAAAGGTCAAACTATAAAAACAATTAGAAGAAAATAATATCAGGTAACTTTCACAATGATTCTGGCTAAAAGAATTCTTAACCAAACAAGGGATAGAGCTTTTTTTTTTTTTTGGTGAGGCAATTGGGTTTAAGTGACTTGCCCAGGCTCACACAGCTAGTAAGTTTCAAGTATCTGAGGTCAGATTTGAACTCAGGTCCTCCTGAATCCAGGGCCGGTGCTCTATCCACTGTACCACCTAGCTACCCCCAGGGACAGATCTTTTAAAATAAAACAGATAATTTTGATTATATAAAAATGAAAAGCTTTTGCATGAACTCAAGCAATGCAACTAGTATGAAAGTGTTAAGGGCTAAAATTCTAGCTAGTCTGTCTAAAATATCTAATGAGTGGTCGCCAATAAATTATAAGCTTTAGCAAGAGTTAGACTTTTAAGCATTTATTAAGGAGAATAAGAGTTTGGTAAAGAGAGAGAGAAAGGCCTAGATTCCTATCTATTAAAGGGAGAGCACATTTCTAGCTCCCTTCTCCGCCAGCGTCCTCAGGAAAGAGACTGAGACCGAGCGCCAGTCTCTTCCTTCCTCCTCCCACTCCTCCGCATCACTTCCTGATGCCTGGTCTTGCCCTCAAAGACCTTCGCTTCATGGGCAGAACTCCTCTACAGTAAGTATCCAGCAGGTGGCGTTATTCCAATCGTTACAAAAGGGAAATCATGGATTGGGAAAATAAAAAAACTTTCATCAAATATCTCTAAGGGTCAGATATCAAAGATCTCTAGGAAACTAACACAAATACATAAAACCAAGAACCATTTCACAATAGATATGAAGGATATGAACAAACAGTTCTCAAAAGGAGAATTTCAAACTATTAACAATCATATGAAACACTACCCCAAATTACTAATAGTAAGAGAAATGTAAACAAACAAATTTTAAAAACCCTGAAGTTTCACCTCATATCCAACACTGGCAATAATAATAAATGATGGAAAAAGGCACACTAATGTGTTGTTGGAACTGCAAATTGGTCCAACCACTATGGCAAGTAATTAGGAATTATGCAAAGAAAGTGAATAAAATGTCCATCCTCTGACCCAGAGATCTTGATTCAAGGCATATACCCAAAGAAGGTCAAAAGCAGAAATGTTCCCAGATACAGCAAAAGATTAAATTAGTGGAGCTTAGTAGCAGCCACTGCATAACTTTACATGACTTTTTTTTTTTTTGTGAGGCAATTGGGGTTAAGTGACTTGCCCAAGGTCATACAGCTAGTGTTAAGTGTCTAAGGCCGGATTTGAACTCAGGTCCTCCTGAATCCAGCCGGTGCTCTATCCACTGCGCCACCTAGCTGCCCCTCCCCATATGCTTTTTTAATAAAAAGTAACAAGTGAGCAAAGTCATCAACACATGGGATTAAATGCTTCATTGACTTTTATATAGTTTTATTGATAATTCATATTTTTATATCACCTTCATTTCTGAATCTATTCCTCTCACACCTTTTTACCCAGCAAGTCATCCCTTGTTACAAAGAAAAGAAAGGGGGGGGGGGGAAGCAGTTCAACAAAGCACCAAGTCTAACAGTATAGGAAATGTTCCATACTCATAGTCTCCCTCCTCTACAAAGAAAGGAGGGAGATTACATACCAATCATTTAAATCTACTTTTTTATGAACTCAGGGCCATTCATCATGCAGCTGGCAAAGGGCCAGATGAGTTCATCTACAGATTTTTCCCCATTTCTCAGATACCTGGATCTTTTACGGTCTTTGTCTCGTCTATGTCCATCCTTGTCCCGGTCCTTCTTGTTTCGATCCCTGTCCTTGTCCCGATCTCGATCTTTATGTCGTCTTTCCCTGAAAGATAACAAATTTAAGGAATCATTTATGTCATTCCCATTTCAAACACAAGGATTTCCTTTTTCCCTCTCTTTTCCTTTATCTCCAGCAATATTTCCCTTCATTATCACTCTAAAGAAATGTTTCTCAAATTGGGGGATAGGGCTCTTCGGGAGGTCATGAAAGACATCTAAAGGGGTCATGTGATCTTTTATTATACTGAGGGAGAAGGAAGTTGACAAGGAAAGGGAATGTGTGGAAATAGAGTTAGGCCGAGGCACATGTGCACTTTAGGCAAGACTTGAAATTTTTCATCATCTCTATTAATGCAAGTATGAATACAATTTTACTCTTAAAAGAGTAGTTTCAATTTTAAGGTTGTATCAAGAACAGCACAAAAAAATCAGTTACTTATATACCTTTAATAACGATTACAATACTTTCTTTGCTTTAATGGCTGTAAAATCATTGGCCATGTTACAGGGCTCTATCAACAAGTACTTGGTCTATAGTCTTCACATTCCATTGAAATCTACAGTTCTTTCAGCTTTCCCTATCCTGGACCCCCAACATAAGAGAACATAGCAACAAAATGTGATTTACAGAAACATTTGTATTGCTTCATTTATATAGTGCCTCACCACAAAGAGAATTCGCTGTTGTAAACTGCCTTAGGACAGACACTGTTATTTTTATATTCCAACTACTTACTGTAGTATCTTGTACATAGCAGGTACTTAATGTTTATTGAATTCAACTGAATTAAATTCTCATTGGTGTTACTTTTTTTTTTTTTTTTTTTTTAGTGAGGCAATTGGGGTTAAGTGACTTGCCCAGGGTCACACAGCTAGTAAGTGTTAAGTGTCTGAGGCCGGATTTGAACCCAGGCACTCCTGACTCCATCCACTGCGCCACCCAGCTGCCCCTGGTGTTACTTTTCACAAGACATTCTGAATCTTCATTTTAACATGTAAAATTAAACTTAAAAAATATCATTACCTGTGGGCCTCTGAAACAACCAAATTTTCTAGCCTTAAAATGTGTGCTTATCTCCAGCTCCACTCTCCCAACTTCTTTTTGCCACAGCCTAGCTGGCTGCCTATTGTGCTTATCCAGGCCCAATTCTTGGACAAATGCAGTGTGAAGTCATGGGAGCCATCCCAAGGGCAAGCTAGGGTGGGCATGAGTTGGAATCTCCAGTTTGTTTCCCCCACAAGGCTCATTTACCTTTCTGTGGACTTGGACCTGGAACGTGAACGAGAATGGCTGCCTCCTCGTCGTCTGTCCCTTGACCTGTGACGCTTCCGATCTTTGGAAGGGGAAGACTTTCGCTCTCTGTCCCGCTCTCTCTCTCTATCAGGGGACCGTGACCTTTTCCTCTCTTCCTTGGAAGGGGATGCATCACGGTCCTTCTTATCAGTCAGCTCTCCTGCCATCTGTGGATGGACAAGAGTGGTGGTAAGGAGACAGGATACTAACCAGACATCTAAAGACAACACTGTGTCAGCTAGCCCTGCTTAGACCTGAATGACATGTCTAAGGTCCAAAGGGAATGCTTGAGAGGAAGAAAAAAAATGATAGTTAACATTTATATAATGTTGTATGGCATATATATATAATTTGATTTTTGTGACAACCCTGTGACATATGATATACTGATATGACCTGTTTCCATTTTAGAGATGAAAAAATTGAGGCCTGAGAGAGGTTGAATAACTTACACAGGGTCACATAGCTAGAATATGTCTAAGGCAGGAGGTGAACTCTAGTCTTCCTGACTTCAAGCCCAGAACTTAACCCTACCACCCAGCTACCAAAATTTAAAGAAAAACTTATGGAGTTACAACCCATAATGCTGTTGATCTCAAAAGACACCTGGTCTTGGATGTTACAACTCACCTTAGAAAACAGTACCATGGGGCAGCTAGGTGGCGCAGTGGATAAAACACTGGCCTTGGATTCAGGAGTACCTGAATTCAAATCTGACCTCAGACTAGCTGTGTGACCCTGGGCAAGTCACTTAACCCCCACTGCCCCACAAAAAAAAAAAAAAGAAAAAAAGAAAGAAAGAAAACAGTACCATGCAGGAACAAGGAATCCTGGGGTCCTATTCCCCATACTCAAACAAATCTCACTCTCTCAAGGACCTGACACTTGGAGAGTAATACTGCTATTAGGGCCAAACAGATCTCACAGCCTGGCCCAACTGCCATCCTGTCTGCATTACCTTGTCTCACCCTTGAAGGGCTGAGCAAAAGTGATTCTGTTCCCCCTTCTGCAGGGGGTCCTCTCAAGTCCCAACCCAAAGAGAACAACATTGCCACTTTTATTTACTCAGCCCTTCTACTCAGCTCAGTGTTTCCAAATGCCACCTGGTCCACAAAGCCCGCTCCAAGCACTCATAAACTGGGATTTCATCCTCTATAAGTCTAGATCATTGGTTCTCTAAGTGCTGATCACAAAACTTAAAGCTCCTTTTCAGTCTCGTTTCATGCCACACATTCAAAGTGAAGGAGGAGGCTGTGTCAAATGTATACGGGCAAGAAGAGAAAAATCATCAAGACTCTGAGTAATGATCTATAAGGAAGTGTGTCGCTGCCTGTCCCACTGGAGGGAGTTGGACTAGAGGGCTCTCTGAGGTCCCTTCCAAACCCACACCTATGGTACTATAACTCTATGGAGCCCCAAGGAAAAGTCTTATGGAAGCTACTGGTCTGTGGGGTTTTCTCCCTGTATGAAGTAGTCTGTGTTCCAGCACAGGCCAAGTGGTGGAGGCCGGAAAGCTCAGGCAATGCCTTCCCCAGCAAAACCCTGCACTCACGGTATCTGAGCTCTTCAGGGCTGTACTGCCCCCGTCCCCCTAGAGCTGTGTCCTTGACTGAGCAGAGCTTTTAGACAAACATTTCTGAGTTCCATCGATTGCTTGATTCTTTCCCCCGTTTCATTTTTCATAATCAATAAGTTCCCAAGTTTTGTTGATTCTACTTATCTAACATCTCATATCTGTCCCCTCTTCCCTTTCTCTATTACAACTACCCTGGTTAGAATACTAGCACTTATTACCATCTGATGCCTAGACCAGATGTCTCCAGAGTGGGGTGTGCAAAATGATCCACTGGGGTATGGGGAAAAATCCGAAATTCTAAGTTTGTTTATCTAAAAAAATGAATAAGCTTTGCTGATAGTTAATATTCTTTGCATTAGATGGCCAAGTGTCACAGTATGAGAGGTATTCTGAGGGTAAAGTCAGAATTCCAGAGTGCAAGAGGTTGAGGCTAGTGCCCATACTTGGCTATTCCTTTACAGTGTATGACAACCACATTTTACATTTGTGTCTGGTGAAGTGGATTCACATGACCGGCACTCTCAGCCAACAAGAATGGAACGCCTAAGTTCCAGGCACCGTGCCAGCCCTGGGAAGATGAAGACAAAAATGAAACAGGCCTGGGCCCTCCAGGGGCTTATATTCTATCTACTGTGAAGGAAACTAACGAAAGAAAGAAAGAAAGAAAGAAAGAAAGAAAGAAAGAAAGAAAGAAAGAAAGAAAGAAAGAAAGAAAGAAAGAAAGAAAGAAAGAAAGAAAGAAAGATGAACATACATTCACTATAAAAGACCCTCACCCTGAGGGTTTTTTTGTTTTGTTTTTTGGTGAGGCAATTGGGGTTAAGTGACTTGCCCAGGGTCACACAGCTAGTAAGTGTCAAGTGTCTGAGGCCAAATTTGAACTCAGGTCCTCCTGACTCCAGGGCCTGTGCTCTATCCACTGTGCCACCTAGCTGCCCCTCACCCTGAGGCTTTTTTTTTTGTTTTTTTTGTGTGAGGCAATTGGGGTTAAGTGATTTGCCTAAGGTCACACAGCTAGTAAGTCCACTGTGCCACCTAGCTGCCCTGACCCTGAGTTTTTTCTTTCTTTTTTTTTTTGGTGAGGCAATTGGGGTTAAGTGACTTGTCTAGGGTCACACAGCTAAGTAAGTGTTAAGTGTCTGAGGCTGGATTTGAACTCAGATCCTCCTGACTCCAGAGCCGGCACTCTATCCACTGCGCCACCTAGCTGCCCCATAACATTCTTTCTTTCTTTCTTTTTTTTTTGACCCTGAGTTTTTTAATGTGTCTTGAGATATTCAGATGTATTTATCTAGTCCCATTTGGTTTCTCTATGCAGCTTCAGTCCCATATTACTAGATGCCTTCTGGACATTTCAAGCTGGATATCTCAAAAACAATTCAAACTCAACATGCCCCAAAGAGAACTTATTATCTTTTCCCCAAAACCTATCCCTCTCCAAACTTCCCCATTTTTGTCAAAGGTACCACCCTTCTTCTAGTCTCCCAGAGTCATAACTTTGGGAGTTATCCTGGATAAATCTCCTTCACCATACATATCCAATTAGTTACCACATCTTACTCTTTCTACCTCCACCTCATTGCACATCCAACTTTGTTCTCTGTATTCAGTTACCACTTTAGTTCAGATCCTGATCACCTCTCACTTAGAAGGCTTCCTGATTGGTCTCCTTGCTTTGCTGCCAAAGTGATGTCCTTAAGCACAGATCTACCCATGTCACTCCCCTACTCAATCAACTCCAGTGGCTTCCTATTGCCTCTAGAATTAAATATAATTTCCTCTATTTAGTTTTTTGTTTGTTGGGGCAGTGAGGGTTAAGTGACTTTGCCCAAGGTCACACAGCCAGCAAGTGCCAAGGGTCTGAGGCTGGACTTGAACCCAGGTCCTCCTGAATCCAGGGCCAGCGCTCTATCCACTGCACCACCTAGCTGCCCCCTCTATTTAGTTTTTTTAAAGCCCTTCACAACACTGTTCCAAGCTATGCTTCCTGCCCTGTGAGATCTAGCCAAATTAGCTTTCTGTTTCACAAATAGGACATTCCATCTTTCATCTCCAAGTCTTTGCACAGGCTATCCCTGGGATGCCTTCTCTTCTTGTCTACTTCATGCTCCTTCAAGACAGTGAAGAGAAGAATCCCTCTCTGCCTTAGGACAATTCTGAAGATTACCTAGCAAGTACTAGATACCAAGGTCCATTCTCAAGCTGAATTACCAAGCATTCTAACTTTATATGCCCAAATGCCAAATGTACATTTACCTATTTTATGGAGAATTTGAGCACGCGCAAATGCTCACACAGAGGTCAGAAGAAGTGGTACAAGGATACTCTCAATGTCTCTCTGAAGAACTTTAGTATCAATTGTGAGTATGGAGATGCTGGCACCGGATCACCCAGCACAGCATACCCATATCAAAGATACTCTGCTCTGAGCAAAGCAGAATCACAGTAGCACAAAGGAAACATGATATACACAAATCTAGAGATATCTCCATCCCAAATATTCAAATGAACTATTTATGCCTGACCCATGGTAGAACCTTCTAAGCTTGTATTGGACACACTTTGGCCCCAACATCATGATGTCATTGGTCCTCTTTCAGTACGAAGGACAAACAACTCAAAAAGCTTCTCCATGATACCTTTCCTGATCTCAATTGTTAGTATGCTCCCTCCCAAACTGTCTTGTATTTAACTACTTTGTATTTATTCTCTTTTGCATTGTCTTATGATAAATGTACTTGTCTCCCCTGATTGAATGTAAACTTCCTTCCAAGTGAAAATTGTTTCGCTCTTTGTATTTGTATTTCCAGGGCCCACAGCAGCTCTGGTACATAGTTGGTGCTTGATGCATGCTTACTGACTGAGATTAGTGAATGATTGTATGAAGCTGTCACAAGAAATAAAACATTAGAAAAACCACCTTAAATTTTCTTGCCAAAAATGGTAGGTTTGCCACCTATAAAAACACCCATACTTTAAAAACAAAACAAAACAAACACGAAAACAAAATTTTCTAGCCTATTTAAAAAAATCTTCCAAATGAAGAGTTTCAGAAGGTTTTATTTGGGGTGAGGGAGAATGAAGACTTGAGGATAACTCCTGATTAGCTTGCAAGAAGTAATCACTATAAAGGAAGATGTAAATTTACTAGCTGAATTTTGACAAAAAATGTTTGCATGATTGGAAGGGACTGAAAAATGTGTATCATGATATTTTGCTAAGCTTCTTTTCCAGTTGTGACAGCCATTAAAAGCAAGTATTAAAATACACTGAACTTAGAACCAAACCTTCAACCAAAAATCAGAGTTAAACGAGATTTAAAAAAATAATGAAGTGGGGGTGGGGGCAGCTAGGTGGCACAGTGGATAGAGCACCGGCCCTGGATTCAGGAGGACCTGAGTTCAAATCTGGCCTCAGAAACTTGACACTTACTAGCTGTGCAACCCTGGGCAAGTCACTTAACCCCAACTGCCTCACCAAAAAAACCCCCCAAAACCAAAAAACCCCAAACAAACAAAAAATAATGAAGGGGGCAGCTAGGTGGCACAGTGGATAAAACACTGGCCCTGGATTCAGGAGGACCTGAGTTCAAATTCAAAATTTGGCCTTAGGCACTTGACACTAGCTGTGTGACTCTGGGCCTTTGTCATACTTTTAAAATGTCTATTTTTGTGCTTATTTTATTATACATATATATATGTATTATACACACACACACACACATAATGTACCTGTATATAATACATGTCATTTGAAGTCTATGATGACATTAATCATTTACAAACAAACTGGACAGGCACTGGACCTGTGATTTCATTTTAAAATAAATATGCCTATACTGGAGGTGTCCTCCAGAGTTATACACTGATAAATGGAGTGTGAAATAGAAAAAGTGTGGAGACAACTGATCTTGGCTTTGAATATCCTGACAAGTCTTTCTATCTCTCTTGTCACCTTTTTGTTTTGTTTTGTTTTGTTTTTTAGTGAGGTAATTGGGGTTAAGTGACTTGCCCAGGGTCACACAGCTAGTAAGTGTTAAGTGTCTGAGGCCGGATTTGAACTCAGGTACTCCTGACTCCAGGGCCGGTACTCTATCCACTGTGCCACCTAGCTGCCCCTCTTGTCACTTCTTTTAAACTCATTCTTCATGTTGCTCCCAATATAACTTTCTTTGTTATGTCGTTCCTCTAGCCAAAACCTTTCAAAGGTTCCCTATAATCCCAACCTACCAAAAACTGTTCAAATTCCTTGGCACAGCTTTTATCACTTTCTTCAACCTTTCTAGGAGCCCATACTCTGCTCCTGCCAAACAGGTCTATTTGACATCCCCTACAGAGTCTCTTAAATTTTCTTGCCACACTCTTCCCTAAGCGTGGCATCTTCTTCACCTACACTTTTGTTTTAAATTTCCCCTATGTCCTTCCACCTCCCACACCCCCTTCCAACCTACCCATACTTTCTGAAGTTGGAAAAGTGAAACTCGTCTTCCTTAAGTCTCCCCAGATGTAACTGGGAAGTGTCTTTTCCACACTTGGGCTTCCAAAGCACTTATCCATTATTAGTCATTTGTGCTAGGGGGTCTCGGCCCTATAAGACTACAATCTCCAGGAGGAGGGAGGTCTTTTCTGGTCTGAACTTTTGACCTCCCCCCGCGCCTAGCAGAATGCCCTGGCTCCGCAGGCAGCCTATAAAGGCCAGTCGGCCGGAGGGCTTGGGGCAAGGCCCAGTCCGGTCAGGCTGGGGTTGGAGGATCAGTGTCCCAGCGGCCGCTCCCGGGCCCTGGGCTTGGGGGCTGTGGGGGAGACCCGCTGTGGAAGAGCCCCTTTCATGCGATCTCTGGTCCCGGAGAGCCCAGCACGCGTTAGAGGCGGAAACTGCCCCTCGCCGCCCGACGTCCGTCGGGGGCAGCTCGCCGAGGCAGCAGGCAGGTACCAGAGTATCCTTACGGAAGGTACATGGGATGCACCCCGTCCCCGCCCTCCCGAGCTTCCCGTATCCCCAGGGCGCCTTCGCGAGCCCTACTCCCGCTCCTGATCCCTCGGGGGTTGGAGGCCTCGGAGGCCCCAACTCGTCCTCGTTCCCAGAGAGCCCGGGACTCACCACACCGGAGCTGAACCGCTCAACGCGGCCTCAACGTCGCAGAGGGACCGCCATTTTTCCCGGTTCCTAATCACCCAGACGGCGCCTGGGGCCGCGCGCCAAGCTGGGAAAGCGAGTCCCCGGCCTCTTGGGCCCGGGTTTACCATGCGAACCATAAAACTACAGTTCCCAGCGTGCACAGCGCGAGCGACCGGTTGAGTGGGCGGAGCCGCTGGGCAATGTGGTTCTCCCAGGGACTGACGCCTCCTAGAGGGTGGTGTGGTGTCCTGGAAATACTGGGCAGGGTTCTCTTGCTGGGCTTACTTTGGGGTTCCAAAGTTGCGGAAATTAGAGGTGGGAGAGGTCTTAGACGGCTTGGTGTCCAACCCCTTCATTTTAAAGATGATGATGGACAGGCAAAGCTGTCATGCCACCTGTTTTACAAAGACCAAAGACACTTTTTGTGGTAGTATAATAATACTTCCTTTTTTTCCGGCGGGAGTATGGTGGAGATGGGGGAAGCAAGCATCATTCATAAAGCGCCAGGCATTGTGCTAAACGCGCGGTGTACTTTCAGCATTCCCCAAAGCACTGTTTATTTCTGAACCCTTCTTCAATTTGTATGCCCGAGCATATGCACAGGCACATCGTCATCACTTTAAATAGTTCTCCAAAATACACACACACACACACACACACACACATCGACATCACTTTAAATAGTTCTCCAAAATACACACACACACACACACACACACACACACACACACACACACACACACACACACACACACACACACACACACACACATACACGCACGCACAGAGCTGGCTAGCTAGCTTTTTGTATGCCCCAAGGGGGTGTGGGCTGATCCTATCAGTTTCTGCACCTCCATTACACCTCCTGGACCCAGTTATATAACAGTGGGATTTATTTTGTATTTGTGTTGGATTAGAGGGTCACTGAGGTCCCTTTGAACTCTCTAATTCTATGATTCCTTTATATTAGTGATGAAAAGAGTTGAGCTGGAGGCTGGACAAAAACGAAGAAGAAAATAAGACAGAATAGTTTAATTAGTCTTTCAAGTACCTTGAACAACCTTATAGAGTTGGGAATATGAACCTCTAAGGCCACGGACTATAGAGGAGATGATGAACAACAATTGGAGAAGATACAATTTGGAGCAAAGGAGACTAAATGGAAGGAATGGGGTTTTGGGAGAGGGAGAGAAAGGGGTATATAATACCCTTTTTTATAAGATGCAATTACATTATGTCTTATATAATATATGCATATATAAACAACTCTACAATTTCATCGATATCTCAAAGGGCAAGAAAAAGGGGGCAAGGCTACCTAGGTGTTTATTTTCCAAGGCCCAAATGTTGAGACTCTTTGGGAAAGGTTTCCTGGGCCTAATCTTTGATGTGTGTAGTGTCTCTGTTTCCATGTCTCCAGTTTAGGGCTCATCTTTTAATCTGGTTTAAGATACTACTGTGCTTGGATTCTCTGCTCCTTGCCCCTGTTCACTCTTCTACTCCAGAGTTGGAAGTTCTCTGTTGGGCGCAGCATCTTTTCTCCTACAACCACATGCTACTGCAGTAAGACATTTTGCTTAGGAAGGGGATCCCCTCTTTGCACTCTAAAAGGAAAAAGTGAAGACCAAACTTTTCTCAAAGCTGTTTTGATTCACTCTTGAGCTGCTACTAAATTAAATTAAAGCTTTCTACAAACATTATGTCATTTAACCCTTGTGATAGTCCTTGGAGTTAGATACTACAGGTTTTATTATTACTTCTGTTTTACCACTGAGAAAATAGTCTCAAAGAGGTTAAGTTTTAATAAACTTGCCTTTTGGGATTTTTCTATAGTGTGGGTATTCCCAATGGAGGCCTAAACTTACCTGGGAGAGCAGCCTGACTTAAAACAAAATCAAATTTTTCCAAAAAAGAAAGAAAGAAAGAAAGGAAGGAAAGAAGTGAGAGAAAAGACCTTATCTGGACTCTTGTCAGAACCCTAAAGGCAGAGAGTGAGTCTGGTTTCAGGCCCTACAGCTTTGTTACCCAAACCTCCCAGTAGGGGGCCGCCCAGCACACAAGGCTCTGAAGAGCTGAGGCTCAAGCCTGAGCAGGGCTTGAAGAGGGGCCTGGGTTTTGTGGGAGTTGGGCTGGGCTGGGAGTTCACCTTGCAGTGCCAGAAGTGATCCGCATGTGACTTGGAGCTCAAGCCCTGACTTGAATTTTGTTTTGTTTTGAAAGGTTACGTTTACACAAGCACTGTTTAGTGGGGAATGGGGACATTCTTACTCCTGCATAGGGTTGGGGCCTAGTGCTGCAATCTGATTGGTTGACTGATACAAGCTGATTGGTCCTTACAGCTACCATATATGGGAGGTTGGTACTATATGCTGTGATTGGTTGTTTTTGTAATGCTATATGTAAATGGAAACTGTAATGTGATTGGTCCAGAGGGCCCTTTGAGGGGTATAAATAGAGGTGAGGGACTTCACTTCAGTGTACTCTCTGGCACATACAGAAGAGTGCCCATCTTCTTGAAGATAAATAAAGAAGCCTTCATTCACTGACTGCTGCTTCTTTGGAATTTTTGAGTGGTAACCTGCTAGCAACACTAGAGCTGCCCAACACTTGAGCTGCTAACACTAGAGCTGCAACACTAGAGCTGCAACACTAGAGCTGTGCAATACTATTTGAATTGTTAGCTGCGTTTCTAACAATTTGGTGCATTGGCCAGGAACCTGAAGAGGAAGATTGGTCCAGTGGAGATCTGAGAGGGTTCAGCAGGAGCTCCCTGCTGATTTCAGTGGCTGAGCCTGCCTGGGGATCTGCAGCCAGTTCATCTCCAAGGGAACCTGAAGAAGTGGCAGCAGTGTAACAGTGAACACACCAGGGGGAGCAAGGAAAGAAAGGGCAGGAGGAGAGAAGGAGAAAAGGGAACTGAATTGTGGCAATCGAGCAATTTTGTGGACAGACCCAGGTAAGAAAAGGGGTGATTGGGGTATGTTCTGTGGGTACCGGAACTGAAAGTATGTGAAAGAGATGTGCCATAAGCATGAAGTGAGTGCAGAGCTTGCATCTGCAGTTCTCTTCTCCCAGGAGGGAAAGAGTCAGGGAAAAGCAAAGCAAAAGGTGGCACTGTGGAGTAGAGAGACTGAAGTTCCAGGGGTAGGAAGTTTAGGAGGTTAGGGTCAGCCTCAACCGTTAGGACTAAATTTAGCAGAATGGGGATTAAGTCCCAGAAGTAAGGAGGCATCTCAAGCCCTGGGAATGAGCTGAACCCAGGAGGCATCATTACTCCCAATAGTCTTTTGGGTAAGGTGCTGGGAGAGATGAAGGAGAAGAGGTATTTTCCCTGGGAAACTGGTATCTCAGGTCCTGGGGATAAGCTCAACCCAGGAGGTGGCATGCCTTCTGATAGTTCATTAGGTAGGATACTGGAGAGATGGGAGAATTTGAGGACAAAAGAGGATAAAAAGAGGACAAAAAGGAACAAAAAAAGGATAAAAAGGAGATCTCACAGCTGTTGGTTCATTTCTGTGTCTTATGTGTGTAGTTGTGTGCCTGTTGATAGTGGTACTTGTGGGTACAATCTTTGGAAATTTTTAGTTGTAGCCTTTTCCATGCTCTGGCCAGGTTCGGAAGGTGGAGGAGGGTAGAATTTGACTCAGAGTTTGAATCGGGTGTTGGAATGTAAATTCTATACTATGCATTCATAGCCATAGATGAACATTGTAAAAGATAATAGATTTTTAAATTGTTAACAGGGACAGGGCTAGAATCAAACTGGGAGACACCACATGTCCTAAAGTCCCAAAGCCCCTCTCTTTCCTCATGGCAATTTCTGCTGTGGAGGATGGAGGTGCCACTTTTGAAATCATTTGTGGTGGAATAGTTTAAAATTGGGCATTATTGGTAATGTGTAAAAGTAAAAGATTTTTAAGTCCTAAGAATGGCTTTTGGCTTTTATTTAATTTGCATGAAAAATGCCACCCATTGAGCCCCAAGTGTTTTGGCTTGCCAGGGTTGCTGCAAAAGGGAAAAAAAAAGTCGGCACATTTTTTTTTTTTGCAACACATTTATTTTATTTTTTCCAGTTATATGTAAGGGTAGTTTTCTTTTTCTTTTCTTTTTTTTTGTGAGGCAATTGGAGTTAAGTGACTTGCCCAGGGTTACACAGCTAGTAAGTATTAAGTGTCTGAGGCCAGATTTGAACTCAGGTCCTCCTGACTCCAGGGCCAGTACTCTATCCACTCTGCCACCTAGCTGCCCCAAGGGTAGTTTTCAACATTCATTTTCATAAGATTTAGAGTTCCAAATTTTTCTCCCTCCCTCCCTTCCTTTCCTCCCCCCTCCACAAGATTGCAACCAGGTTATATATGTACAATCCCCAAGTGTTCTTTTTATCAGTTCTTTCTATAGGGGTGGATAGTAAACTTCCTCATTAGTTCCTTGGGATTGTCTTGGATCATTGCATTGCTGAGAGTAGTTAAGTCATTCACATTTGCTCATTGAACAATACTGCTGTCACTATGCACAATGTCCTCCCAGTTCTGCTCACTTCACTATACATTGATGTTCATTAGTCTTTTCAGGTTTTTCTGGGATCATCCTGTTTGTCATTTCCTATAGCACAAGTCCATTTCACTACAGTCATATAACACAGCTTTTTCCATCATTCCTCAATTGATGGACATTCCCTTGATTCTCAATTCTTAGCCTCCACCAAGAGTTGCTATATTTTTTTTGTGTATAATTTTTCCCCCTTTTCTCTTTTTCATGATTACTATTCTTAACTGTTTCCCTTCCATCCTATTCCCTTCCCCATGATATTTATTCTATTATCCATCTTCTTTCATCCTATCCCTCTTCAAAAGGGATTTGCTTCTGTCTGTCCCCTCCCCCACTCTGCCCTTCCTTCTTTTGCCCCTCTCTCTTTATCCCCTTCCCCTCCTATTTTCCTGCGGGGTTAGAGAGATTACTCTACCCAATTGAGTGTGCACATTATTCCCTCCTTGAGTCAATTCTAATGAGATTGAGGTCTTTGAGCCAATTCTGATGAGTGTTAGGCTCATTTACTGCCCAGATTAAACAGATTACTCTACCCAGTTGGGTGTGTGTGTTAGTCCCTCCTTGAGGCAGCTCTGATGAGTTTAAGATCTTTGAACCTTTTCTGATAAGTGTAAAATTCATTTACTGCCCTGCTCCTCTCCCATCTCTTCCCCCACTCCATAAGCCTTTTCCTGTTACTTTCATGTAGGATTTCACTTTTGCCCTTCCCCCTCCCCCAATGAATTCCCTTCACCCCTCAATTTAACCCTAAAGATGTTATCATCTAGCTAGGTGACACAGTGGACAAATCATCACTCCTGGACCCAGGGGGATCCCAGCCAAAACCTGGCCTCCGACACAAGACAGTCACCCACTGTACGACCCCAGGTATGTCCCCCAGTTCCAATTTTTTATGGTTCTCTAGGGTCTTGTATTTGAAAGTCAAATTTGCTATTCAGTTCAGGCCTTTTCATCACAAATATCTGAAAGTCTTCTTTTTCATTAAAGTCCCATTTTTTCTGCTGAAAGATTATTCTGAGTTTTGCTGGGTAGGTGATTCTTGGTTGTAATCCCATTTCCTTTGCCCTTTGGAATATCATATTCCATGCCCTCCGGTCCTTTAATGTAGAAGCTGCTAGATCTTGTGCTATCCTGACTGGGGCTCCACAGTACTTGAATTCTTTCTTTTTGGCAGCTTGCAATATTTTCTCCTTGACCTGAGAGCTCTGGAATTTGGTTATAATATTCCTAGGAGTTTTCTTTTTCTTTTTTTTCTTTTTTTAGTGAGGCAATTGGGGTTAAGTGACTTGCCCAGGGTCACACAGCTAGTAAGTGGTAAGTGTTAAGTGTCTGAGGCCCGATTTGAACTCAGGTACTCCTGACTCCAGGGCTGGTGCTCTATCCACTGCGCCACCTAGCTGCCCCCCTAGGAGTTTTCTTTTGGGGATCTCTTTCTGGAGGTGATCAGTGGATTCTTTCAATTTCTATTTTAGCTGCTTCTTCTAGAATTTCAGGGCAATTTTCCCTGAGAATATCTTGGAAGATGGTGTCTAAGCTCCTTCCTTGATCGTGGTTTTCAGGTAGACCAATAATTTTCAAATTATTTCTCCTGGACCTATTTTCCTGGTCAGCAGTTTTTCCCAGAAGATATTTCACATTGCTCTCTATTTTTTTATTCATTTGGATTTGCTTTATTGTGTCTTGGTTTCTCATAAAGTCCCTGGATTCCATTTGTTCAATCCTCATTCTCATTTTCATCAGAGAGCTTTTCCATTTGGCTTTTCAAGCTGTTGACTTTTTTCTCATGTCTTTCCTGCATCACCCTCATTTCTCTTTCCATTTTTTCCTCTACTTCTCTAATTTTATCTTCAAAGTCCTTTTTGAGCACCTCTATGGCCTGAGACCAATTTGTATTTTTCTCGGAAGCTTTAGATATAGGGACCCTGATGTTGACATCTTCCTCTGAGGGTACCCCTTGGTCTTCCTTGTTATTGAAGAAACTTCCTATGGTCCTCACCTTTCTCTGTCTGGTCATCTTGCCTTTCTTTTACTTGACTTTTAGCTCCTTAAAGTGGGGCACTGTTTCCAGGCTGCAGTATCCCAAGCTTCAGAAGTCCCAGGTGGTATGATTTAAGGAGAATCAGGTTCTTCACTCACCTGGCCTGTTCCCTGGTCTGTAGATGACCCCAGACCAACTTGCTAATCAACCAGCTTTGTGTGTTGGGGTTGTTAGCTCTGATGAGCCTGTGCCCCTCCCCTACCCGGGCCACTGCTACTGGGGCCTACCTCCTGGTTCTCAGCAGGGGAGAAAAAACGCAAGTTCTGCCTTAGCACCAGCATAGACCCCTGTAGTCTCCCCCCTGCCCAGGGCTCAGCCCTCTCACCAGACTGTGAGCTTAGTTCCAGATGACACTGGCACTTCAGGTGATTCAGAAGCTCTGGGGGTCTCCTTCTCTGGTGAGGCCTTCCTGGGACTGGATCTGTGTCAGGGTGGCTGTGGGGTTGGGCTCCACTCTTGTCTCAGCACAGCAGCTCCCTCCTGACCTCCCGTAGGCACATTTTAAAACCCCCAACTTGTTATTATAGAGCAAAAGCATGTGCAACTGAAGTAAAAACACTTGATTTGCGAGGTTGGTCTGCTGACCACATGTTCTGAAGTTCTGTGATTAAGAACTTATACTCCAAACTAAGATACCTGGAGTTACATAGAAACAGGGGAAATGGAGAGTCTTTTTCTCTCCTTCCTTTCCTTCCTGATGCTGACTGCAGCGGTATCAGTGGGGTGGGTCAGAGAGAATAAGTCCAGAGAATTTTATGATTGGCAAAAGCAAGTAGAAAGTTGTGCCCTGTTTATATGCTGATAGTAGAAACAATTTGGAAACTTTAAAGAAAAGAAAAAGGAGTGTATGGACACTAAGTGCTAAGCTTCAATTAAAAAGTATATGAGTCCAGGAAGTAATTGAGTATAGACCATGTTTTGTTTCCTCTCTAAGACAAAGAGGAAAGCACTGGCAGAATTTTGGAGCTAAGGGGGAAAGTTGGTAAATTATTGTATGGGAAAAGACACAGAAAAAGAGATTTTCGAAGGTCTTTGTTTTTGTATTTTTGTAGGGCAATGAGGGTTAAGTGACTTGTCCAGGGTCATACAGCTAGTAAGTGTCAAGTGGCTGTGGCTGGATTTGAACTCAGGGCCTTCTGAATCCAAGGCCAGTGCTTTATCCACTGCGAAAAAGAGATTTTCTAGACTCCCTTTAATGTGTAAACTCTCCAGAAAAGAGCTTGGTATAGGATTTGAAATTCCTAGACAGAGAATGGTTTTACTGAAAATTTATGAGGTTGCTTATCATAGAAGTAATCTGGGACTACTGGTGAGAAGAGAGGAATGATTATCTAGACTGGGACAGCAATGACCAGGTCCATAGGGGACATACCAGGCATATGAGAGATCTTAGTGGCAGGAATAAAGGAGGCAATCCCCAAGTCTCAAAATTTAGTTAAAGCTTTTAATGTGAAGCAGGAAAGAGGGACAACATTAGCCTTCTTAGAGAGACAGAAACAGAAGGTTAAAATAATGATTTAAACAGTTGAGGAGGTGATGGAAAAGAAAATGGAAGATTGTCCCCCTGGTATAAAAATCCAAAGTCAAAGGAGGGATAGAGGATACCCAAGAAGAAGCCCACAGGGAGCTAAATGTTATCAGTGTGGGAAACCAGAGCATTTCAGAAGGGAATGTTCTGAATTAAGGAGGGAAGAGAAAGGAATATCCTTCATGACCTTCGATGAATAGGGATGTCAGGGGTTCTCTAGCCTGAAAACCCACCCAGAACTCCTAGTAAATTTAAAGGTGGGACCAGGGATGGAGGAAGTGGCATTTCTTGCAGATACTGGGGCCACAAAGGCCTCCTTGGCAGTATTACCAGTATATAGCAAATCAAGCAGTGAGAAACTAATGGTCTCAGGAGCTAAATAAAGGAGAAGGGTTTCTAGCTTATTGTTTAGAACCTTTCAAGATTCAACTTGATAATGAGATTGAAGCTAAATTTTTGTGCATTCTTGAGGCAGGAACAAATTTATTGGGGAGGGATTTGATTGTAAAATTAGGAATCAATATAGGGGTTGAAGAAGAAATGATAACAATACCAGCGAACATGCTCAGAGTGAAAGACAAGGGGAACATTGATCCGACAGTATGGACAAGAGAAGTTAAATATCTGGGATATTTAATAAGTGAAGGGAAAAGAAGAATCAATCCTGAGAGAATAAAGGGGATAGTGGAGCTCCCCTTGCCGAGAAATAAATGGGAGCTGAGGAAATTATTGGAATTGACTGGGTATTGTAAGCCGTGGATCGACTCTTATGCTCAAAAGACTTTCGTCTTTTATTATATAGAAAACTTTTAGATGAAGCTCCTAACACTTTGAATTGGGAGGAGAAAATTCAATTGGTTGAGGTGTTAAAAAAATCTTTGGAGGTACCTGTTCTAGCTCTACCTTTTTTGGAAAGACCTTTGTGAATGTGGTTAAGGACAAGTCCTAGAAAAGATAGTTGGGCTATCACTTTATGAAATGTTGTTTGTACTCCCCTATCTTGGTAGGGAAAAAGATTCCCCAACTTTTGAGACTAAGGATATATTTGTAAAGAAATTATATACTGGCAGTATCCTCTTCTCTGTCCTAGCTTAGGTGTTCTCACTCAGACCCCTCCTCTGGAGTTCATGGTCCATAAGATCCGACCAGGTGACTGGGATCCTCATCAGATCCTGGAAAGAGACTAAGCTTACTCTGTTTTGGGAAGGACTCTTCTCGTCATTGCTGACCACTAAGACTGCCATTCGAATAGCTGAGAAGGAGTGGACTCATTATACTTGAGTGAAAGGACCTGTGAATTGCCCTCCAGACTCTGAGAACTGGACTGTGGTTTCCACGTGGAACAGCCATTGAAAGTGCCTTTAAGAAGAAATCAGGACTTGATGGAGATTTTGTGGGTGGAGGTTGTTGTGAGTGAACTGGTAATAGGAATTTTAGGTGTCAGATTGATTTACCACCTCTGGAGGGAATACATGAAGAAGTCAGTATCAGGTTGGTGAGTGCAGGCCTTTTGGCCTAGCTCTTCACCATTCACAATGTCATTTAGGTTACTGGTAATAAGATTGATGGTTATTGGATTCTGACAAAGTGGGAGGGGGATTGAGTAAGTTCTAACACATCTAAGGGAAAGTTGTTACCAAGAATAGTTAATATACAATAGGTAGGGAGTCCTGGGCATTTGTATTTTTGGTGCTGGTGAGGTAGGGAAGTAGGTTGGCACACTTTTACCAGAAGCAATGACAGGGTTGATTTGAATGTGGTTCCAGAACTAGAAAGAGGGGTGGGGGGTAGGGGGCAAGTGTCTGAGCCTAGATTTGAACTCAGGTCTTCCTGATAGGCCAGTGCTCTATCCACTGTGTTACCTAGCTGTCCCTCTCTGACAGCTTCTGTAAGGACCCCTTAATGTTTTCATGACTGTGCTGGTACCAGCAGTCTCTACCCCCTTTTTCTGCCTGTCCTAGGAGAACCTGTGAGCAGTGCTTCCATTTAGCTCAAACTTTCTTTTATCCTTTGGCCCTATCTGGAGAATATCGGTATTGATATGATTCAGTTCTTCAAGTAGTATGTCAATTCATTGGCTGTGCAGAAGCCTCATACTTAGAATTTATAACAACTGGATGAGACTTAGCATTCTCTGCCCTCCATTCTGGTACTCTATTTGTTACAGTCAGAAGGGGGCCAGTTTAAAAAATTTCCTTTCTTCTTTTGGTTGCCAGGGCCCAAGAGCCTATTGGTGTAGGATTGATACTCACACAGCAGACCCAGACATTTCAGGATGCTAGACCCATCCAGAGTTTATACTTTGCCTTTGAGAAGCAAGGCTCACTTCCAGACCACAATGAGGTATTGGAGTAGAACTTTTGGAAGAAAAAACCCAAACTGAATAAATCAAGAACACTGGGAATTACCTGAATATGGTTATACATATTATATGAAATAATATTATGAACAAAATCATAACAAATAAATTGTTATGTCCTTTAACTAAGGAAGTGATGGTTAAAAATAATTGTGCCATTTTGTATTTTAATTCCTTCCCCGCAAAGTCTACTTTTTCCTCTTTCCCACATAAGAGAGAACTTTTGCTTTTTCTGTTTCTTCCGCCTTTATGAAATTTCATTTCTCCACTCCCTGAGTATTTGTGTTGTGGTGGAGGATTTTTTTTTTCCCAGTATGTAAACTCTTTGAGGTTGGGAACTTCTACTATAGTTCCTATTCTCCCATTTCCCCTCCCTCCTCTATTTAGCTTATTAATTAGGTCCTTGATAACAGCTTGCTGTTTAACGGCAACTTAGGGAACAGCAGCTCAAAGAAAAAAGAGCTTAAAAACATTCTAAACATAGAGAAATAGCAATCAGCTCTTGGCATGACTGCAATAGTTATAGTGCTCCATAGTTATTTCAATTAAAAAAATAAATTTATACTTATGGGCAGGATACACTAGATACTAGGGAAACAAAAGCAAAAAAACCAAAACAAAACCTAACAAGGCAGTTTGGGGCCTCAGGGAACTTTTACTTTACTAAAAATTGATTGAGGCACAGGGATTGCAGAACTAAGAAACCCAACACTTTCAGCTTCTCCCAAGATCATAATAATTCAAACAAAATAAGGAGTTTTTGCTATGAAGTCCCTGAACATCAGTTGTACCCATATTCTAATATAAGTTCAGTATAGCACTGTGCAAAGAGTGTTTATTCTATCATGGGACTTGGTTTTCAATTCTGCTTCTAAAGCTTCCTACTACTTGTTGTGTGACCTTGAACAACTAACAAACTCTCTGGGTCCCAGTTTCTTTATATGTAAAATGAGAGTGTTGGAACTAGATGGCTTCTGAGATCCTTTCCAGCTGAAAATATACAATCCTATGTTAAGTGACTTGCCCAGGGTCACAGAGCTATGTAAGTGTTGAGGCAGGATTTGAACCAAGGTCTCTTTCACTGTGCAATCATGCGTCTGAGGTATCTTTTTCTCTTTGAAGGTACCTGTTGGGCAGGCCAGACCAAAGTAAAGCTACAATAATGCCCCAACAAGGGCCACAACCACACTGATGAACTGCACCAGAGATGTCGTTGTTGTTCGTCCTGTGTTCTTGAAGAGGACTATGACATTGGGAGGTGATGTCATGACTATCAATGAATTGGATTTAAGTGAGGCAGAGCTTTGCAAAGTCACCAGTACCTCACTCTCTCCTCCGGAATCATCTGGGTCCAGTGGCAAGTTATACATCAAGACAACTGGGGTGGGGGTGGGGGGAGATGTTTTAGGCAATTAGGGTTAAATGACTTGCTCACGGTCACACAGCTAATAGTGTCAAGTATCCGAGGCCAGATTTGAACTCGGGTCCTCCTGACTCCAGGGCCAGTAATCTATCTAGCCACCTAGCTGCTTCTATGAGAGAGGTGATAATAGAGCCAAAGCTGAGCTGAGCATTTGTCCTTCCACCCTTCTCATCATCTACTTAGTGCCCCTAACCTATTTCATTTTCATTTTTTTTTTTTTTTAGTGAGGCAATTGGGGTTAAGTGACTTGCCCAGGGTCACACAGCTAGTAAGTGTTAAGTGTCTGAGGCCGGATTTGAACTCAGGAACTCCTGACTCCAGGGCCAGTGCTCCATCCACTGCACCACCTAGCTGCCCCTCCCTAACCTATTTCTGAACCCCTATTTTGTACAAAATTTATACACACACACATATATAAACTATACAGAGTCTAGCCTGGCCCAAACATAGGCCTCTCTACTCCACCTCCAGTCCAAAGTAACTTGACATGTGACCTAGCTCATTAGATTAATCTTTCATTCCTGGTCATTTCTTTTCTTTCACAACAGCCTAAAGGGCTTCCAGAAGAGTATAATTAATCTAGTGAGCCACCAGAGGGTGCCTTTCTCAGGCTAAAGTCGTCATAATTCCTACCTGTAGATTAAGGAGACCAAAGCCAGCCTGGCTACATGGACTTGGAGGGCATAAGAGCTTGAAGGTTCTGTGACTGGATGAAGGGCACCAAGAAAGCAGCCCAAAGAGGATTGGTGACAAGAGAGGCAGGGGTGGGAATGGTCTGTATTGGACCATGCAAAAACAGGGATCCTGCTTCTTCCCAGCAGAAATACCACCCCCCCGCATACTGTAAAAATAAACTGTCCCTCGCCAATTTCTTTCATGCCCCTGGTGCTCAGGAAAGGTCAAGGCTTCTGGTTTAGGATAAGTAGGATAAGTAGGGAAGGGCTGCAGCTCCCCACTCCTGACCGAGGCGAGAGCAGAACCACGACTCACTTCATTCCTCATGCATACCCAGAACGGATGTTAATACTAAAGTGTTTGGTCCTTACAAACTGGGCCACAGCTTCATTCCTACACCTCCAGGAACAATTTAGAATTGTTTTGACCTCCCTCAATACGGCTCCCTGTGTCAGTCAGGCGATAAATATTTTTAAGCACATTATATGCTAGGCACTGTGCTAAATGCCAGTGATAAAGGCTTAGTAAAATGCCTGGCATATATAGTAAATACTTAATAAATGTTTATCGAATGAATTATTGGATAGAAAAAGAGGCAAAAGATTAGTCTCTGCCCTCAAGGAGTTCATAATCTTGTAGGGCAGGCAACAAGCAAATAAATATGACAAACTATATACAGGATGAACAAGAAATAATTAACTGAGGGAACTCACTAGAATTGAGAGGTTGGGAAAAGTGTCCTGTAGAAGGTGGGATTTTGGCTGGAACTTAAAGGAAGCCAAGGAGCCATTAGGTGTAGATGAGGAGGGATAACAATGGATACCAAAAACTTTGCAAGGGGAAAAAATACCAGACTTCTGCCTGTGCAGTAATTCTTGCTGGGAGGGGAATAGTCATTGTTTCTGTTCTGGCCATAAACTCTGAGGGTCTTCCCCTCCCAGATTGATTCTTGGTTTTGTTTTGTTTTTTAAATAATTTAGGTGATTTTTTTTTTTTTTTTGTGAAGCAATTGGGGTTGTGACTTGCACAGGGTCACACAGCTAGTAAGTGTCAAGTGTCTGAGGCCAGATTTGAACTCGGGTCCTCCTGACTCCAGGGCCTGTGCTCTATCCACTGCACCTCTTAGCTGCCCCAGATTGATTCTTTTATAAAGGCAAACTAGGCCATCTTTTGGCTCTTTCCTTACTATCCTTTAATAACTGAATGGGTGTTGCCTCAAACAAACAGAGACCTGGGAAAGACCTTAGCTTAAAAAGGCCAAGGTCTCCCACTGCATCCAGGGCCATCTCCAGTCATCCTGACCTATGTCTTGCCACTGGACCCAGATGGCTCTGGAGGAGAGAATGAGACGATGACTTTACACAGCCCTGCCTCACTTAAATCCAATTCACTTGCAAGTCAGAACATCCCCTTCCTGAGGTCATTGGTCCTCTTGGAGAACAAAAGAACAAACAAATTTTGTTGGGAAAGGCAGGAGTGTGGTGTGAGAAGAAAGGTGAATTTTCTATTAAAGATTAAGTTAGGTAGTGTCTTGCCACTTAAAGGAAGGCCCCTAAACCAGCTACCAAAATTTTCCTCAGAGAATCATCTGAGAGGAATGGTAAGAAGGATAGGAAGATAATTAAAGGGTCAAAGTAGAGAAAGGAAAGTAACCAAGAAAACCGAGCCTGATTTCATATGTTATATTTTCATTAATAAATAAGTTTTCTTTAAACACAGAACATGTAACAGATTGAAACACTCCCCCATCCCTCCCCCCAACTGACCAACTCCAAAGACAAAAGTCTATAAAACAAATTCCACCTGTGCTGCCCCTGCCCCCTTAGAGGGCTGAGAAAACTTGTGCCCCCGCCTGCCCCTGCCCCTGGCAGCATGCCCCCACCTCATGCTCTGGCAGGAGAAGGGGGTCAAGGCTTCTCCCTTGGGCCCTGGGGACTTGGGTGAGAAGCATATGGATGTTTAATGTCACATCTACATGAGACATGGGCTGTGCAAAGAGATGAGTTTCCTTCTCAATGGCTCTGACTAAACTGTAGCCCTTCTGACTTCAGTTAGGAGGTACCCAAACTAAGTTGTCAGGGCAGACCCCTCTGCTGTCCACTCTATGCATCTCCACTCCCTGGCTGTCTCCTGGGAGGGGAACTAGGGAGCTGGCCTTCCTTATCTGCCTCCCAGACTTGCATGGAAACTCTGCATGGAAGATGCTGAAGAGGGAGGCACCTGGCCCTGGGCCCATGAGGCCAGAGTACCTCTTGCACCCCCCACACTTTTTCTTCTTCCTGGGCAGGGGGGTACTGGAGTAAACTGGCCCCCTCCGTACCTCTATTGCCTAGCCTGGAGTGTGATGATTCTCCCTCTGTATCAGATCCTTGTCCTGGGCCCGTACCGTCCCTGTCACTTTCTAAGCCCTCACCTTGGCTATCTGAAAAAACCCATATCTGGTGTCCTAAAATGTCTCATCCTCCCTCTCCCCATGCCTCCTCTCCTTAGGAGAGGAAGTGGGAGGAAATGGGAGGTAACCCCCCACCCCCAGATCTTCCCTTCACATAATAGAACAGCTTTTGGCTTTTTCCTTCTTGAAGGTAGAAGAGATGAGTTCAGATCTGCTGGGAAGATGCAGGAGTCGTTTGGAGAGGCTGCGCACTGGGCTCTTGGGTGGGAGGGGACTACCCTTGTTCAGACACACCATCGAAGCTGTCCGGAAGATGCTGTGGACACTCTTTTCAGAAGTGAAGGCTGAACATTCCAGGTAAATCTGAGCACCTAGTTGCTTGGCTGTGGCACAACCCTGTGGAGAGGTGAACATTCTAGCATTCCCAAATTGTTCCAGCCTGTCTCCTCCTTGAGGCAGCCCTCAGAGGGCTTTACCTTCAATTTCCTTCTGCCTGCGGGCCAGTGGTGACCAAGAGCAGCCCAGATTCCTTTTCTGACACCAGGAAAGAACAACTCAGGTGTTTTCTTGTGAAATTTGTTTACACTAAACAGATGTTTGTTGTCCATGTAGGGGGGAATGATTTGTAGACTATAGCTATCCACCTTCTAACCAGCTGTTATTTATATCTAAATCTGTTATTTATATCTAAAGGCAGCAGGTAAAGTACTCCAAGGAGGGGTCACGCTGCTCCCAAGGTGTCTTGCTCATCAACAATCCCATATATTGTGGCAACCCTCTTGCTACATACAACCAACCCCTAAAATACACACACGTACACACATGCATACCTGTTCATGGGAGATGGGTGCCTGCTTCTGGTGGGACAGCTCCATCAGTGTACTCAGGTCCGTCCTTAAGTCTGTCTTACAGCCAATGAGCAGCACACGGGTGCTGGGACAGTAATCTAGAATCTCCATCTTCCACTGAAGGACCAGGTAGGTGGAGAGGAAGAGAATAAGTATTTATTAGGCATCTACTAGGTGCCAGACTATAAATGTGCTAAGTACAAATATCATAAACGAGAAGACCAATAATAGAAAAATTCCTAATGGAAGTTTTATATCACCAAGTTCATCAGCAGCCCTGCTCTCCACCAGAATCACAGTTCTCCTCATGCTTAATATGTAATCATAAGCCATTAGCTATGCCATGCTACCTCCCAAGAGGCTTATCATACCACAGAAATGTTCATCCAGCAGGCCCTTGACCCACAGGCCTACCACCATGACTCATATTCCCTTCCTTCCCGCCCCCCTTCCCCCCAATCAAGGGCTTCTCACTACTGGGTTCTTTTACTTCCTGGAGAAAACAGGCAATGAGAGTGGGGAGTAGGGATAGGGAAATAGGGAAAAAGAGGACATGACCTACCCAAGGCATCTGTAGTTATAGTAGACCTTAAAGGGGCCCTGGCCTGATTGAAAAGTATCAAGAAATAGAAGTCCTATGACCTAGACACAAATATGTTCTGTGACCCTCTTAGGTACAGTAGCTCCCTATCAGAGAAAGTACATCCCAGTGATATCTCTCTAGGGAATGGAATATCCCTTCCCACCTGTCAAAAGACCCAAGCCAAGCACCCAAGAAAAGAACCCTAAAGCAGAGACAAGCAGTTCTCAAGGGACCTTGCTAGGGAATAAGTAATCTGTATTTCCTTGGCAAAGGAAAAAAAAGTTAGCACTTCAATAGCAGATTAGTTCTATGCCTATCTGGTTCTCTTGGTGTCCCAGGGTGACCTGGCTTCAAGCTTCAAAAGAAAGAGCTTCCAAAATGGCACTTGTGACTATGATTTTATTGCCTACTCTGTGACCCTCTTACTGAGAAGTTCCCGAGGTCTCTTACCCCATTTCTTCCCTTTTCAGATATCCATTTGCTAAGGGAAAAGTACAGGATAATGGAAGGGACACTAAATTCACAATCAGGAGACCTGGATTTTCATCTTAGCTTCCATTCTCAGGCAAGGCACTTGCCTAATTTGGGCCTTCCTTCTGGTTTTTTGTTTTTGTTTTTTAAGGGGGGGCTGGATTGGAAGATCTCTCAGGTTCCTCTCAGCTCTAATATCCCAGGATCCTTGGAGTCTCACCTTTTTGAGTGCGCTGTCCAGAGTCTCCGGACGGCTGACGTCAAAGCACAGCAATACTGCATCTGAATCGCTGTAGCAGAGTGGACGGACATTGTCATAGTAGGGAGAACCTGGTGGTGGGAAGGGAAAAGGGAGAGGGAAGAAGAGTAGTGAAATTCAGGGAACTGCTGTCACCGCCTCTCTCCCCATTATCACAACCAACATCGGAGCAAAGGACTATTCTATTTATATGTAGACTACCACCCCAAACAAATCCTTTCCCTTTCTACATTGAGAGGCCCCTCGGGCACACATTTCCTTAGCCTCCAAACCAAATGCCAATCTGTTCCCCTCCCCCTAGTCTTCCCAAAGTAGTTAAGCTGGTCCTTTATAAAAATGTCAAGGAAGAAGCAGGGGGGAAGAGGGAGAGGAATGAAGGAAGATGTATAGCCTTTGTCCCCCAAATCCAATGGAGCAGAGAAAGAAAGAAATCTGACCCCGACTGAGGCTCCTTTAACTCCAACAGCATATTTGGTACTAAAATTTAGCCAGTTTCTTCATAGAAGACCATGGCACCAAGCCTAGGGCTTTTACAGGGGCCAATCTATTTCTATGGTCTACTCTCTGCTCATCCTCCTCATCCTCCCTTCTGTCCCAGTGTCTCCCCCGCTTAGGAAATGGCTCTGCTGGTTACATAACAAGCTGCCCAGCTCCCCTACCATGGGGTCAAAACTGGAAGTTGTGGCATGAAAGGGGAGAATGAAGGAGGAAGAGCCTTAAGTCTCCAATACCTCTATCCCTAACTTCTAAAATCCCCTCACACCAGAAAAGGATAAGACAAATTACCAGGATATCAATTAAACATGGCAAGGCCAACAGCTGCCCAGATGTGGGTGGCAGGGAAGGGGTACTATGGGAAGGGGATGAGCCGTTGGTCCGAGTGGTCCAACATGGGAGAACACTGGGGACCAGGCCAGCCTACCCATTTCCTCCCCAGGAGAAGGAACAGCATCAGCTTTGGAACCCAGACACTCCGTGCTGAGAATAGCAAACAGCCTTTCTCTCTGCACCCGCAATTACCATGGAAACTGGGGGGAATCCAAGCTTATGACAGGAGCTGAGAAAAGGGTAGAGAGGACGACAACCCTCTCCCCTGCACCACCGCCCCTTTTTTGGAAATAGGGTCATCTCATTGCAGCACTGAGAAAAGGAGAACATTATGGTACAAAGGGAATGGTGGAGGTGTGTGGTGGTGCTGGTGGTCGTCGTTGGGGGGGGGAATTAAAAGCAATGCCTCCATTTTGGCTTCAACCAGATCCCCTTGTTCAGGTCTGACAAGTAAATCACTGGAACAGGTCTTTGCTTCAAGCCCCTTCCTCAATATGAACGACCCCTATCCTATAGCCCTCTATATTATCTTTCCCTTCCTTATGGATACTCAGCTGATAGAGGGAATTTGAGGACTACTGGGGGGCATTTTCTATTTTTCCAGGAGCCTGGGGAAAGGATGAAAATCCCTCTTCTCCATTGCTCCCCTGCTATGTATAGGGAACCTAGAGGTGCAGTCAGAATCCTGGAGGGGGTGTGAGAGGAGGTGCTAAAGATGCACAACCCAGCCCTGCAGCCCTTCTGCATTCCAGGTCAGCTGGGAGTAGGCAAGGAGGAGTACAAGAGTGCCGGGCTCCCTTTCTGGACCACCTGCCACCTTTCCCATTTGTTCCTTACTCTGAGGAGCTGCCCGGGGAGAGACTGCACAATAGAGCTTTGGGTGAGCAGGGCATTATATTTCTGTAACAGGAGACTGTCTGACAGAGTTCCCCTTTAAACTCAGTCTGAATAAGCACTTGGGGGAGGGATGGTGAAAGGAGGTAAAAAGATTGTTTTCTCCCCTATTCCTTGTTTTTAATCCCTAATCATGGACCTAGGCCCAGTTTGGAAAAAGGAAACAGACACTGAGTCATTCAGCGGTTTGGGATGGTCAGAAGCAAAGCAAAGGGTTTTCTAGCGCAGAGGACATGGCTGTTAGAATCTGTGATGGGCCTGCAAAGACGTCATTTCTCCACATTCTGGGAAACAGAGTGTCTGCTTTTGTCCCCCCTCCAGTAAGTGACATCTTTAGAGCCACCCCCTCCCTTCACTAGCCACTGTTCAGAAAGGAGCTCTGTACCATTAAATGTACACCATTTCCTCATCCTCCCAAACACCAGATAATGCATCTCCTCATCCGTGAGCTGCAGTAACTATTCTGTGTTACTGTCACTGCTGCCATCCTTGAAATGGAATATGGGAAAAAGAATAAACCAGACACAGCACACACACACACACACACACACACACACACACACACTCCCAGTTACATTACTAACCTACTTCTCCCGATTCTACCCCTCACCTCCAACAAGCTAGTTCTCTTTCTTTTTTTAAAGTTTTTTTTCAGTTTCCTTTTAATCATAACTATCTCTTAAAATAGTTCATTCTATCTGTTATTTAGTTTGGGAGAGGAGGGAGAAGGGAAATGACAATGTCATATCTAAATGCTATAACCCTTGACCTCCTATGTCTAGCCTGCCCAGCCTGTATAGTACTAACATGGCCTCTGTCAATTAGCTGATCTTCAGCCTTAGAACTCTCTGGGGTTTGCCAACTTTGCATTCCCAAGACCATCCAACTGGAATGCCTCTTGCCAGGTGAAAGCCGAAACCAACATCCTTTCTTCTCTCTATTCCCTAACCCCACTAAAGGGAGGACCATTTCCAGAGGGAAAACAGCTGCTACAGGTAGGGACAGAAAGCCATTTAGAATCATCATTCTTACCTGAGGTGTCCCAGAGACTGAGCTCTACCCTTTGTTCCTCTGTCTCCAGACAGGCTGTATAATTCTCAAATACAGTAGGCACATAAGTCTGTGGGATGAAAAAGGGAAGAAACAGCCACCATCATACTCTTGCCCAAGGCTCTTTTTCTTCCCAGTCCTTCAGTTAAGCCTCTATGGGCAGTGCCACTCACTCTACCACCTTCTTGTAATGTCAGGTGATATGGAAGGAAAGGGAATCCCAGGTGAACAGGCATACATAAGATATAGGACCAGCCCAGGGAGATAGTCAAATATACTTATTCTCCTTCATTCCATTTCCCCATTTTAGGGTGGGAGCCCAATTCTATTTTCCCCATCGCCAGTCTGCATACAATTCACAGTATAAGGGAACAGTAGAAACTAGAGACAACAGAAGCCTGGTTGGGGAGCTGGCCTCGATCAGAACCCTTTAGAAGGGAAGGAAGAGGTGGGTTACAAGCCAGAGGAAAACCTAGACTTGATCATTCTAAAAATTCCTTCGGACTCCTTTTCAGAGCCTGGGAGGCCCTGGGAAAGGGAGGGGAGGTGCGAACGAGGCAATGCAGAGGCTCCTCTGGGCAATGAGGGCTGATGATAAAGAGGATAAGAATGAGACCTGCAGGATGACAGAAGCTGGACAGGTCCCAGGGGGACCTCGTCTCGAGCGCTCAGTGGTAAGTGGGTCGTAGCTGGGGACAGAAAGCGCCAGGCTTCTGTTCGGGCTGGCCAGGAAGGGAGGGGGGTGGTGGGCGCTCTCTCCATCAGGCAGCTCACCTCTGGGTAGCAGTCCTTAGCTAGCACCTGTAACATCGCTGTCTTCCCACATTGCACATCCCCTACCAGGACGAGTTTACATCTGGCCACAGCCGGCTGGGGGGCCCGTCTCTCCTTCATGGTCTCTTCGGCTTCCACTGGGACACAGATATGAACTGGGAGAGAGAGGGACCCTCAAACAAGAGCTCAAAATTCGACCCACACCACTCCCCTACCTCCCTCCAACTGATGAAGTGGCTGGTATGACCACTTTATATCTTGAGGGTTCAGCCAATCGTGGGAGGAGGTGGTACCTTTCAGAGCCAATCCCTGAAATGAGATTTCCCCCTTCCCCGTCCTGCCAACAGCCAATCGTAGAGGGAGCTGAGTCAGAGCCTTTTCTCTCCCCCCCCCCCTTTCCCCCTATTAAAGCTGTAGCCGCCTGGTCCCCCAAAGGGGGATTCCCGTGCTTCGATTTGCATTTACCTAGGAGTGGAGGAAAGGGGAAGGAATCTGAACAAGAGCTAAACTAGAGTGTCAGCCAAGTAGTGATGAGAAACAATGAACAAACCAGCCCAGAAGGCAGGAAGTTAAGTTAAACTGGAATTTTGAAGGTACTGAAATTTGCCCTGGAGGGGACTTAAAGAATCTGCCGTAGCTACAGATTCTATCCCAGGGTAGATGAGTTGGCTTGTAAAACAGCACCTGGGGGTAGCTAGGTGGCACAGTGGATAAAGCTGAGACAAGGGAGGGGAGAGATGTGGGGAAGAACCAGGTACTGGGTTTTTTTTTTGGGGGGGGGGTGTTTTGGTGAGGCAATTGGGGTTCAAGTCCGGCCTCAGACACTTGACGCTAGCTGTGTGACCCTGGGCAGTCCCTTGTCTCAGCTTCTTTTCTTTCTCATCTTTGAGCTCATCTACTCCAGGAAGCTCTGGAGTCCCAGAGGAAAACCATTTACTACTTAACCTCTCAATGTGCCCCAGGCAACAAACTACCTAAAAGTGCAAGTTACAAAATAGATGTCAGTCTGGAGTGGCACAAGGAGTTTCCTGATTGGGAATTCCCAATATCCACCCCTCCCCCCCAACACACACACACACACACACACACACACACACAAAATGGGAAACTAAAAAGACGTTAAGATGCTTCCCCACATTTGAGAAGATGACACAAATTATTGGGGGGAGAGGAGAGAAAGGTCTGGGAAGATGGAAAAAAAAAGTCCAGAAGTCTTCAAGCAGAAGCTGAATATCCTAGGGATATCGTAGTTTAGATCATGAAATTTGAATCAGGAGACTTTACGGATCACCAGTGAAGACTTTACTGTCCTATTCTCTCCTTTGACAGATAAATTGATGTCCAGAGAAGTTAAGCAACTATTAGTAAGGAACAAAGCTATTCAGAATTCAAACCCAGGTCTTGGGGGTTTCTAACAAATCAAGTCCCATTACCTCTACGCTAGATTGTCATCCTACTACAGAGGAGATTTCCTGTTTAGGTACAGGCTGGACTGCATGACTTTTTTGGTCCATTGCAGTTCTGTGATCCTGGAGATACAGAAAACCAATCCCCCTACCTGTAACAAGCAGCCCTCACTGCACATAGGGCAGGAGGTGCTGGTAATGTTTGTTCTAACGGACTACACTCAGCTTCCTGTCTGAGTCAGATCCAAGTTCAATTAAAAGTTGACACAGAAATCAAGGTGACGTTATCTACATGTCATCTGTATAAAGTCCAACTGAAGCCCGATCCAAGGACTTCTAAGAGTTAGGAGCTACAAGGTCAAAAGTAGCTGAGATTTCTCATACCTTTCCCCAAACACTGCTCTCTCGGAGGCCATCTGGACATTGGAAGGTATCAGCCAAATCCCTCTCTTACTCAACTTTCCTATTTAAACAATCTCACTTAAAAGATCATCAGTTTTTATTTTTTTTAAGTCTAAATAAATAATTCATGGTATTGGGGAGGGTCATACTAAGACATAATGGATTGTGTATCAGGAGGCCTGAGTTCTAGACCCAATTATACCATTACTTTGCTTTGTGACCTCAGGCAAGTCACCCTTCAGTTTTACTCATCTGCATTTTGCTAGATGTTGAAAAACAGGAAACTTAGACTATATGATTGCCAAAATCTGATTATCAGCTTTAAAATTGAGTCTATGAAAAATTGTGAAATAGGTAAAATCCCAACTTCCTTTAAGGCACAGCCTGTTTGTTCCATGTTGGTCCTGTGTCCTATGCCTATAGGACTTTACGACTTTGCAGTCTTCTTCCACACCATGCCCCCCCCCCATTTGTGTTTATTAAAAACCAACATCATAGACAAAATCTGTACAAAAAATTAATGACTTGCTAGGAGCTGCATAATAGTATTCATGGGAGAAGTTATCGTCTGGGAACCTCTCTTCCTCTGCCACAACCACGTTCTCTTCCTCTACTCTGACCTCAGCTCTTCCTGCAAGAGCTTCCCTTTTCTTAGATTTCACCTTTGGTTCAACATCCACAAGTAAAGTATCCAGAGGTAAGCTGTCTGGGAGGATGAAGTACCAAATGTTATTTCCTCGTATACTCAGTGTTTCCAATTGTACGGGCTCTCTGTTCTTCAGGGTCATTTTCACAGCTTTAAGATGTATATTCATACTGACACCCACGCCCGTGATTGTTCCATGCACTTGTGTTCCATTCTTCAATTCAATGGTTACAGTTTCATGACTCAACTTCATCAAAAATCTCACAAGCTTCTTCTTTCATGGTGCCGTCAACCTTTCAGTCTGATAGGCCATAAAATCATGACCACTATGGTGCTAACTCGGGCTGAGGGAATGAATCTGCAGTCTTCTTTAAGACTTGAGTATAGATTTTTTTTTTTGACATCTCAAACATTAACATTCTAATTTATATGTTAATTTTATAAGAAGACAGACATTTGACACTTACTAGCTGTGTGACCCTGGGCAAGTCACTTAACCCTCATTAGTTGGATTTCCAAACTTGTAGATTCTAATTTGCCAACACTTTAATAGGATCCTCTGAGCTTTAGTTATCCTTTAAACAAAAATGCACATTTATTCTGTAAGGTATATTCCTAAATGCTTAAATCATTATTGATCATTATTATTCATTTTGTTTTGTTTTTGAGGGACGATGAAGGTTAAGTGACTTGCCCAAGGTCACACAGCTAGTGTCAAGTGTCTGAGGTTGGATTTGAACTCAGGTCCTCCTGAATCCAGGACCAGTGCTTTACCCACTGAGCCATCTAACTGCCTCAGAAAGTTTTTTTTTTTAAATGAATAGTAATGATTGGGAGCAGCTAGGTGGCACAGTGGATAAAGCACCGGCCCTGGATTTAGGAGGACCTGAATTCAAGTCCGACCTTAGACACTTGACAGTTACTAGCTGTGTGACCTCATTACCCCACAAAAAAAACAAACAAAAAAATCTTTCTTATTATTGCAAAATCATAAGGGTATAAGGATTCCCCAGGTGGAGTGTTTTTGTTTGTTTGTTTTATTTTGTTTTGCAGGGCAATGGGGGTTAAGTGACTTGCCCAGGGTCACACAGCTAGCAAGTGTCAAGTGTCTGAGGCTGCATTTGAACTCAGGTACTCCTGATTCCAGGGGTGGTGCTCTATCCACTGTGCCACCTAGCTGCCCTGGTGGAGTGTTTTAAAAGATGAAAAGGGTTGAGAGGTAGCCACATATAACATTTGTACAGTGTCATTACACATAATGCTTGAATGGAGATGTCTCTCATTTTTTGGGAGGGGGTGGTAGATGAAACCTAGAGACAGCACAGATACCCTGCCCCCAACCTTTTCCTGCCTTAGCCTAATGTTGCCTCAAGGGCTTATCTCTAGGCCTGGAGAAGGGTCAATTTATATTTATATTTTAAATCTTTCTATGCTTATAGACTCTTTTGTTGACTATTGACTATTAGATCCTTGATTTCCCCCCCTTTCTTTATGAAGGCAATCAAGGTTAAGTGACTTGTCCAGAGTCACACAGTAAGTGTCTGAGGTCAGATTTGAACTAGGATCCTCCCCCAGGGTCCATGCTCTATCCACTGTGTCATCTAGCTGCCCCAACTATTGACTATTTGATAAATGTCAATATAAACATTTTTGTAGATAAAGAACAGAAAAAGATTATTGTATATGAAACCATGAGTCTATACATCAAGCAACTTTTTTTGGGTGGGGGGGCAGGACAATGAGGGTTAAGTGACTTGCCCAGGGTCACACAGCTAGTAAGTGTCAAATGTCTGAGGCTGGATTTGAACTCAGGTCCTCCTGAATCCAGGGCCAGTGCTTTATCCACTGTGCCACCTAGCTGCCCCCTCACGCAGCTTTAAAAAATATATATATATATTAAAATTAACAATAATTATAACACTGTCCTGTATATATGTATCCCCTTCAGTCAGTCAGTCCATGAGTCAATAAACATTTATTAAGTACCTACTATATACCAACACTGTGCTAAATGATGAGGATACAAAGAACAACAAAAGTCAGTCCTTACTCTCACAGTTTAATTGGAGAAACAACATGTAAACAACTATGTACAAACAAGATACAGACAGGTAAATTGGAGATGATCAACAGAAAGGAGGCACTAGAATTAACAAATCAAACAGTAATCAGGAAAGGCTTCCTGTAAAAGGCATGGATTTCTAGGCATGAGACACAGCCAGAGAGAATGCCTGCAGTTAGGAGATGGAACAAGGAGGGCAGTCAGTATCACTGGATCAAAGAGGACATGGAACTGAGTAAGGAGTAAAAAGACTGGGAAAGAGGGGGCAGCTAGGTGGCGCAGTGGATAGAGCACTGGCCCTGGAGTCAGGAGTACTTGAGCTCAAATCCGGCCTCAGACACTTACCACTTACTAGCTGCGTGACCCTGGGCAAGTCACTTAACTCCAATTGTCTCACCAAAAAAAAAAAAAAAAAGACTGGGAAGGTAAGGAAGGGGGACAGGTTATGAAGGGTTTAGACAGGATTTTATAGTTGATCCTAGGGGAAATAGAGTGCCATATATATATATATATATATATATATATATATATATTTTTAGTGAGGCAATTAGGGTTAAGTGACTTGCCCAGGGTCACACAGCTAGTTAGTGTTAAGTGTCTGAGGCCGGATTTGAACTCAGGTACTCCTGACTCCAGGGCCGGTGCTCTATCCACTGCGCCACCTAGCTGCTCCCACATATTTTCTTTTTAAATTAAGTTTTATTTAATTTATTTAAAGAGCAGAGACTTTTTAATTCTTTTTTTAGTTCCAAATTTTTTCCCTCCCTATTCCCTCCTCAATCCAATGAGAAGACAATAAAAACAATTATGTGTAGTCATACAAAATAAATTTCTTCATTAGCTATGTTTCAAAAAGAGAAAGAGAAAAAATGTTTTAATTTGCATTCTGAGCCATCAGTTCTCTTTCTAGAGGTACATAGCATGTTTTTATCATAAATCCTTTGGAATTGTCATGGGCCATTGCGCTGATCAGAATTATTAAATCTATCAAAGTTGATTATTTTACTATATTGTTGTTATTGTGTAGATTGTTCTCCTGGTTCTGCTCACTTCACTTTTCATCAGTTCATACAATTCTTCCCAGGTTTCTCTAAAACCATCCCCTTCATCATTTCTTATAGAACCAATAGTATTCCATTTCATTAATATACCATAACTTGTTAGCCATTCCCTAATTGATGAGCATCCCTTCGGCTTCCAATTCTTTGCTACCATAAAAAGAACTCCTATAAATATTTTTGTACACATGGGTCTTTCTCCTTTTTCTTTGATCTCTCTGGCTTACAGATCTAGTAGTGCATCAAAGGGTAAGCACAGCTTTATAGCTTTTTGGCCATAGCTCCATAGTGCTTTCCAGAATGGTTGGACTAATTTACAGCTCTACCAATAGTATATTAGTGTACCTATTTTTCCACATCCCTTCCAGAATTTATCATTTTCCTTTTCTTTCATATTTTGTTGTTGCTCAGTTACTTAGTCATGTCCAACTCTTCATGACCCCATGGACCCTTCGATCTTCCACTGTTTCCCAAAGTCCAAATTCATGTTCACTGCTTCCATGACACTATCTATCCATCTCATCCCCTGCTATTCCCTTTTCCTTTTGCCTTCAATCTTTCCCTTCATCAAGGTCTTCTGCAATGTGTCTTGTCTTGTCATTATATGGCCAAAGTATTTAAGCTTCTGCTTCAGTATTTGACCTTTCAATTAATAGTCTGAATTAATTTCTTTAATTATTGACGGATTTGATTTCCTTGCTGTTCAAGGAACTTTAAAAAATCTCCATCACCACAATTCAAGTGTCAATTCTGAGTTTTCCTCTCACAGCCATACATTGCTACTGGAAAAACCATAGCTTTGACTATATGGACCTTTGTCAGCAAGGTGATGTCTCTGATTGTTTTTTTAGTATGCCCTCCAGATATGCCATAGCTTTCCTTTGGAGGAGCAATCATATTTTAATTTCTTGGCTGCAGTCACCACCTGCAGTGATCTTTGAACCCAAGAATATAAAATCTGACACTGCTTCCATTTCCTCTTCATCTATTTGTCAGGAACTGATGGGACCAGTTGCCAAGACATTAGGGTTTCTTTTTTGTGTGGGTTTTGTTTTTTTTTTGTTTTTTTTTGTTTTGGTGTTAAGCTTCAATTCAGCTTTTACTCTCTTTCACCCTTATCAAGAGACCAAAGTACAGTTTTGCATTTTGCATGATGTACTCTGCATATAAGTTAAATAAATAAGGTGACAATATATAGCCTTGGCGTACTCCTTTTCCAATCTTCAACCAAACAGTTGTTCCATATTTGGTTCTAACTGTTGCTTCTTGGATCACGTGCAGGTTCCTCAGGAGACAAATAAAATGATCTGATACTCCCATCTCTGAGGACCTGCTGCATTTTGTTGTGATCCACACAGTCAAAGGCTTTAGTGTAGTCAGTGAAGCAGACGTAAATGTTTTTCTGGAACTCCCTTGCTTTCTCAATAATCAGCAAATATTCACATTTTGCTTTTTAGTTCCTTTGCAAATTTCCTTTGAAAATCATCCTGCTCTGCTGCTAATTCTTGGTTCATATATTGCGTGAAGAATCTAAGCATGACTTTGTTGGTGTGTGAAATGACATTCTTTGGCATTGCTTTTCTTTAGGATTGGAATGTAAACTGATATTTTCTAATCCAGTGGCCACTGTTGAGTTTTCCAAATTTGCTGGCATATTGAGTGCAACACTTTAACAGCACCATCTCTTAGGATTTTAAATAGCTCCTCTGGAATTCCATCGCCTCCACTAGCCTTATAGTTAGCAATGCATCTTAAACTCCAGGATGCATTCTAGATCAGTAACCCACACCATTGTGGTTATTGGTGATATTAAGATCTTTCCTGTATAATTCTTTTGTGTAGTCTTGCTACCTCTTAATCTCTTCTTCTGTTAAGTCCCTACTGTTTTTGTCTTTTATCATGCCCATTTTTCCATGAAATGTTCCCTTGCTAGTGCTAATTTTCTTCAAGAGATCTCTTGTCTTTCTCATTCTATTATTTTCTTTTATTTATTGCATTGCTCATTAAAAAAAAAAAACAACACTTATTTCTCCTTGCACCTCTATGGAATTCTGCATTCATCTTGGTGTACCTTTCTCTTTCTCTTTGGCTTTTCTTTTTTCCTCAGCTATTTGTAAAGCTTCATCAGAAAGCCATTTTACTTTCTTGCTCTTCTTTTTCTTTGGAATGTTTTTTGTTGCTGCTTTCTATACAATATCTGTCATCTTAGCCAACCTAATAGTTGGAAGGTAGTAGCTCAGAGTTGTTTTAATTTGCACTTCTCTGATTATTAGTGATTTAGAGCATTTTTGTTCATATAGGTCCTTTCTCTTCTTTGGGTCAAAGGATGTGAACAGTTTCGGAGCATTGTTCTAAATTATTTTTCCAAAATAACTGGATTATTTCATTCTTCTGCTGTGCAGCCCATCCAACCACTGTTGTTTTCCATTAGTGTCATCTTTGCCAATCTGATGGGTATAAGGTAGAATTTCAAAGTTGTTTTAATTTGGATTTCTCTTATTATTAATGATTTGAAGTGCTTTTTCATATGGTTGGTGATAAGCCTGTATAATGGGGGACTGGCCAGTGAGGTATCGGTCTTGGAGCATGCACAGAGCCCTTTGTAGGTCCTTCTGGCACTTTAGGAAACCTGCTTCCAGAAATCTGTGATATTGTAGAATGAAAGGGCTCAACTTTCCATTTCAGAACTTGTGGAGGCATTCTGTAACTGTTTCCTCTTCCTTTACTATGTAGTAAAGAAAACGCCTTTTGGTTGGCTGCTGAGCCTGAACTGAGTATGCTTATAAAACACATTGACTGGTCACATTGGTTCTCTTCTTTTTCTAGTGGCAATCATTATGAGTCTCAGAGAGAGAAAGACTTTAGGCACTCTCCATCTGAGCTTACATGTGGACTGGGAAGGCATAGCCTGGCTGTTTTTCTATCTCTGATGTGTTAATTTCTTCCTGATCTTAGGTAAAGGAAAATTGGCAATGGTAGCCATCTTGTGAGTTCTTGCTTATGATTGTTCCCAACATCATATTCTATACCTTAACCTGTCTCCACCCTACCTTCTTTCAAAGACTGAGGAGAAAGAATCTGATCCACACTAGTAATTTGGTATAATATATTGTTTTTATTTCTCTTTCTCTCCTTTCTTGTTTCTGTTTTTTTGTTCTGTGGTTTTGTTTTTTTTTTTTTTGGGTAGGGCAATGAGGGTTAAGTGACTTGCCCAGAGTCACACAGCTAGTGTCAAGTGTTGAGGCTGGATTGAACTCAGGTCCTCCTGAATCCAGGGCCGGTGTTTTATCCACTGTGCCACTTAGCTGCCCCCTTTTCCTTTCCTTTCTTAACAAAGACCAAACCCTGATTTCTTTCTTATACTTTCTCTCCTTTTAATCCTTCCTATATGATCCACCCTCTAAAGCTAAACTTTGTTTATAAATATTCCTACTACTTTAAACCCTTTATCGGTCCCTTACTGTTTCATTGTTGAGTTTAATATATCTATAAGCCAATCTCTTTTTATGTCTCTGTGTGTTAAACCCTCCTTTTCTTTAGATAAAAATGAGGCTCATTAATGCCTTTCCCCTAGTTTTTCTTGCATATCTGTATACTTTTCTTCTTACATACTCCAATTATGAGAAATAGTAATTTCCTCCCCTTTCTTCCTCATTTCTTCTGTAGTATGCTCTCTTTTTCTTCTCTCTTTTTTTCTTTCTCAAAACTAACAAAACAGAACAAAACTATACCTAGCTGTGTATGTCTTTCTTTCTTTAAATAAAAGTATTTTATTATTTTCCAGTTACATGTAGAGATAGTTTTCAGCATTTGTTTATATAAGATTTCCAATTTCCAATTTTCCCCGTCCCCTCAACAGCAGGCAATCTGATATAGGTTTTATATATATACATCGTGTATGTCTTTCTTAATTCTCTCTGTAATCCTTGAAGACAGTGAGATTCTGAAGGGAGTTGTATCTCCTTCCCCATTAGCATATAAGCATTTAAAAAAAAAAAAGAACATAAGCATTTCATCATTGTTTAGCCCCTTCCAGTTGCTAAAATGCATTTACCTTTTTAGGTTCCTTATTTCAAAGTTTCTACTCAGCTTTGGTATTTTTATCAGGAATACTTGAATTTGCTCTATTCTATTAAAGGTAATTTTTTTCCCTTGTAGGATTTTACTCAGTTTTCCAGGGTCAGTTATTCATAGTGGTTTTAAGCCCTTTTGTCTTTTTCAGATATAGTTCTAAGATTTTTCTCTCCTTTATAGTATTTCAGTGTGATTTGTGTGGTTTTGATTGGGGTCCTTGGAACTTGAATATTTTCTTTCAGATTGTTTGCAGTATTTTTTCTTTGATTTGGAAGTTGTGGATTTTAGATCTAATAGTCTTAGGTGTTTTCAGTGTGGGATTTCTTTTAGGTGATGATTGGGGTATTCTTTCTATTTTCATTTTGCCCTTAGGTTCTACTGGGCAATATCTTATCCACCTGTTTTTGTTGTTGTTGTTGCTTGGTTTTCAGGGAGGCTGATTATGTTTTCTTCTATTTTTTCCCCAAAATTTTTAGTCTTAGTTCTGATATTTCTTCTTGTCTCATGGAATCATTAAATGCTGTTTGCTCCATTGCATTTTACAAGGGGTCCACTTAAGGGCAAGGTTTTTTACATTCTTTTCTAAACAATTATCTCTCCTTCTGATTTTTCTTCCAGAGATCTTATTTCAATTTCATATGTTATCTCTCATTTTACTTCTTCCAGCTATTCTTTTTCCTTTCCTGATTTAATTTTTTTTTTTAGTTAATAAGCATTTCTATTTTCTCCCTCCTATTTCTCTCCCCATTAAAAAAGAAAAAGAAAACCCTGGTAGTCAAGCAAAATTAATTCACCCACATTCACCATGACCAAAATTGCATGTCTCATTCTGCAGCAAGTCCATTAGGAGATGGGTAGCATGACTCATTATTGGTTCCCTAGAATATCAGTTTATCATTGCATTGATGCTGGCCTCAGGCCTCCTGGGAGGCCCCTGGCACACCAGGCACCAGACTGACCCTATTTTCTGCTGTGGTTCCCTGTGTTCTGAAGAGTTGTATAACTAGGCCCTGTGTCTCTATGCGAGTAAAACGGATCTGTATCCTGCTTCACTTCTGACAGGACAGGACTGGTTAACTGCTATTAAAATAAGTTTACTTATAAGAAGACAAGAGCTTGTGATGACTTCTGTCATTCTCCCCCCCCACTCCCCCACCCCCTACCCTGGCCCCAGTGTCTCAGTTCAGAGTAACCATAGGTTCAGCTTTATTTGTAGCAGCTCTTGAGCTGCTTTTCTGGGCATGACCCCTCTCTTAGCACCCAGAGGCTTTTGTTTGTTTGTTTGTTTTTTGGGGGGGTTGGGCAGTGAGGGTTAAGTGACTTGCCCAAGGTCACATAGCTAGTAAGTGTCAAGTATCTGAGGCCAGATTTGAACTTAGGTCCTCCTGAATGCAGGGCTGTACCACCTAGCTGTCCCCCCACCCGGAGGTTTTTGACCATCCATTTGTTTAGTCTTGGACCAGATCAAAGAGTTTACTCCATATATCTTCAGTTTTCTTGATTGCTCTATCTGGTCCCCTTTCTAGATATTTGCTGGAGTCCACAGGAGAGATCTCCTTTATGATCTGCTTTTTTGGGTCTTAACCAGAAATTCAGACTTAACTCATGGCATTGTAGAGCCCTTGCCCATTATGTGGCTGAGCCTGTGAATAAGCATGATTAATAGGCCCAGAGACAGAGGGCACACCTGTGGGGAAGAAGGAGGAATGAGGCCATTGCCCCAAGCAGGATCCCAGAAGAGAAACTAAATGCCTTGCAGGGGTCAAAAAGCTCACCAGGAGTCATGGAAGGGAAACCAGAAGGGTACTCTAAAACCAGGGGAAATCAGGACATAATAGGTCAGGAAACACCAGGGAATGAGCAGCATAAGGCTTTGCTGAAATGCTTTTTGCTTCATGAGAAGTCTCCAATTCGAGACAATATCCTTTTATCAGTCAATCATTTAAACACTTATTAAGCACCTACTTTTTTAAATCATAAAAGTATTTTATTCTTTTCCAGAAGATTTCTAGTTCCAAATTTTTCTCCCTCTCTCCCTTCACTCCCCCCTCCCCAAGACAGAAAACAATCTGATATAGGTTATATATGTACATTCACATTAAACATATTTCTGCATTAGTCATGCTGTGAAAGAAGAATCAGGACACAAGGGAAAAACCTCAAAAAAGAAAAAAAGACAGCCAAAAAGTAGAAACAATATGGTTCAATCTGCATTCAGAATCCACAGTTCTTTTTTCTGGATATGGAGAACATTTTTCATCATGAGTTCTTTGGAATTACCCTGGATCATTGCACTGCTGAGATCACAGGTGATCATCACACAATGTTGCTGCTACTACTTCTGGTTCTGCTCACTTCACTCAGCATCAGTTCACTTAAGATTTTCCAGGTTTCTCTGAAATTTGCCTATTAAGCACCTACTTTTTTTAAAGCACCTATTTTTTTCTGTTTAGAATTTTATTTTCCAAAATATATGTAAAAACAAATTTTGACATCAATTTTTGATCTTTTTTTTTTCGGGGTAATGAGGGTTAAGTGACTTGCCCAGGGTCACACGGTTACTAAGTGTCAAGTGTCTGAAGCTGGATTTGAACTCAGGTCCTCTTGAATCCAGGGCCGGTGCTTTATCCACTGTGCCACCTAGCTGCCCCTCGACATCAAATTTTAAAAACTTTGTGTTCCAACTTCTCTTCCTCCCTCCTTTCCTACCCCTCCACCCCCAAGAACTCAAGCAATTCAATATAAGTTATACATGAGTAGTCATGGAAAACATCCCCACATAAGCTAGGTTGTGAGAGAGAACAGTTAAAAAACAAAATTTCAGATTAAGGAATTGTCAAAGAAAAAAAAACGTGTTTCCATCTGTTTTCAGATACCATCAGTTCTTCTCTTTGGATGGATTGCAATTTTCATAAGTTCTTCAGGGGTTATATTGGCATCCTTGTCTTGCTGAAAATAACCACGCTTAAGCACTTACTTTTAAAGCTGTAGCATGCTACCCAGGGCCTGGCGATCGCATCGTCTGTATACTTCCTCTGGACCTGGACAAGTTAGTGCTCACAGTCCCCAGCCAAGGAATAATCCAGGAGTATTTGTATTGCAAAAAAAGACTCTAGAAAATTATCTAAGACCAAAAGCTATGAAGCGCTAATGGCTTGATTTATGGCAGTGACAGACAATATTCCGAAGAACGGATTACCCAGCACCCATCACATCATTCCATTTAGATTTTCTGAGTTTCTATTTCCTCAAAATTCATTGAGGATACTAAGATATAACCCTACATTATTATCCTAATTAATTTCCAAATACTTCTGTCTTATGGGTCCCCCTAGAGTTTATCAAATAAATGATTCAATAAGCATTTATTAAGACCCTAGAATATGCACTGTGCAAAGCAATGATAAAGGAGAATGACAAAGATAAAGAAGAAACCATCTCTGAGCTCAAGGAGTTTACAGTTGAGTCTAGTGAAATGCCTCAGGAATCTATGCTAGGCCCAGTGAAGTGATCATTTTTATCAGGGACTCAGATAAAGGCATGCTTATTGAATTTGCAGATGAAAACAAAACTAGGAGAGAAAGCTAGCAGAACAAGTATCCCCAAAGATTGGACTCAAATGGACGCGATGAAAGGCAATAGGGATAAATGCAAAGTCTTACATCTAAGTTGTAAATAATCAACCTTGGAAGTATAAGATGGGAGAGATCTGATTATATAGCAGTTCATTTGGGAAAAAAAGATCTGGAGGTTTTAGTGAGACTGAAAGCTCTAAGGAGGATATGTCTGAGCCCTCCAAAGATAATATGATGTTAGGGGGCAGTGAGTCAGACATAGTGTCTAATTCTAGGGAAGGGAATAGTCCCATTGTACTCTATACTGGTCACTCCACATGTGTGTCCTGGGCACCAAATTTTAGAGTAGGAAAACTGAGGTTTTTGTTGGCCAAAATATAGTACCAAAGCACCCAGGCTTTGTTACTGACAGAAGGAATGAATGATAAGGAGTTTGGGCAGGTGGATGGAGAGCAGTGACCTTGCTTCCTTATTCTATCTTTGGTGTCTGTCTCAGATTCATTTGCAGCTAAACTAGAGAGATTTTTAGGAGTATGTCAGATTGCCTGAACTTTAAACTAGGTAGTTATTTGAAACACAATACTTTGATCTCTAGTCCAGTCATAGAGATATAAAAGGAAAGACCCAATCTTACCATAGGAGCATTCTGTCTGGATTTTGTTAGCTGGGTATAGTGGCTATGGTTAATGATTATCATTAAAGTACCAAAAGCCTGTCCTTATCAGGTAGAGATTTAGCCAATATACCCTAGTAGACTGAAGCTGAGATGGGTAAACTGGCCTTAAAACTGTGAGATTAGGGGGCAGCTGGATGGTGCAGTGGATAGAATACCCGGCTCTGGACTCAGGAGGACCTGAGTTCAAATCTGGGCCCCCAGACACTTGACGCTTACTAGCTGTGTGACCCTGGGCAAGTCACTTAACCCCAGTTGCCTCAACAAAACAAAAAACTGAGATTAGCAGAAACTGTAGAGAAGAAGAATTCAGAGGAGCAGGCCTGATGATATTTTGCCTAATAAGGAGCTGGCCTCATAGAGAAATACTATAACCAGGAAAATTGTAAGCAACAAATAGTATATCATCAACTCCAAAAATTTCTTTCAAAACTTTCCTACTTTGTCCTTGGCCTTTCCTCTGAACTTATTTCTGTTCTCTTCTGTGCATTTCTTAAAAATGTTTCAGGGTCCTCTTTTGACATCAATACTTGCTATTATCTCTCCTTGACTTGTTTTCCAGGTCAGTTTTTTTATATCAAATATCTTAACATTTTTCTATTTGCCCTGATTTTCCCATGTTATCTGTACAGTAAGAGATACCATCTGCCCTTTGTTCTATTCTACAGTCTGCCAGCCTTGCTGAACCACCTATATTTGTCTGTGCTGGGGAATGTTCTACGAGAATAACTCATGAGCTCATCAAACTTATTCCAACTTCCTTTCTTGATCCTCCTTCCCACCACATCTTCCACTCTACTTTGAGCCTCAGGGTGGGAAGTATTGGTAATCTCCTTGTGGTCTCTGTTGGTGGTGAGGAGCAGTCTACAGGGGGCCTAAGCAAGGAGGGTAACATCCTACTCTCTGCCCTTCCTACATTCTCATTTCTTTCCCAGTCCCATGGACTTCGGGGTCATGAGGGGTGCCCTAATGACGAATGGGATGATGGATCCCTGTATTGTGGGATAGGATAGCAGAAAACGAGTTTTGCAGGATATGGTTGCTACGAGTTCTATGTTGGTCCTAGATCCTAGTTCCCCCTCAAGTTATCATCTTACCTTTCTCTTCCCTTTCTCAGCCAAACTCCTTGAAAAATTTATCTATACTCACTCTCTCCACTTATTTTTCTTTTTTCTTTTGGTGGGGCAATGAGATGAGGGTTAAGTGATTTTCCCAGGGTCACACACAGCTAGTAAGTGTTAAGTGTCTGAGGTCAGATTTGAACTCAGGTCCTTTTTGTGACACCTACTCTCTCCTACTGACTACTCCTCGATTCTTGCTGGCCATTTTACTTCCCCTTCCTGTGGGGTGTTTTCAAGGACCTACCCTATGCCTTTTCCATTATGATCTCTCTCTCTAGTGATTTTGCCAATCATCCCTATGAGATGACTTCAAGTTCTATATATCCAGCACTAGTCTCTCCCCAGAGCTCTCATTTCAACTAGATGTTCGTTCTGAAGATATCTCAAACTCAATAAGTCCTAAAAACTGAGACTCATTATCTTTTCCCCTTCTTCTAAACTTCCTTATTCCTGTTGAAAAAAACACTCATCCCTTCTAGTCTCTCAGACTCATAATCTTGACATTATCCCAAATTCCTTCATGTCCAATATCCAGTCAGTTGCCAAATCTTGCTCTAGCTATCTTTCTTTCTCTCTCTCTCTCTCTCTTTTTTTTTTTGGTGAGGCAATTGGGGTTAATTGACTTGCCAAGGGTACACAGCTAGTAAAGTGTTAAGTGTCTGAGGCTGGATTTGAACTCAGGTACTCCTGACTCCAGCCGGGTGCTCTATCACTGTACCACCTAGCTGCCCCTTTCTCTAGCTATCTTGACAATATCTCTCATAGCTGACCCCCTCTTTCTTACTCAGTGGAACTTATTGATTCAGGTCCCTTATGACCTCTCAAATAAATTATTGCAAAAAGTCCTCCTAATTGGTTGCACTCCAGTCATCCTTTTTTTTTTAATTTAAATTTTATTTTTTGTGAGGCAATTGGGTTAAGTAACTTGCACCAGAGTCACACAGCTAGTAAGTGTTAAGTGTCTGAGGCTGGATTTGAACTCAGGTCCTCCTGAATCCAGGGCCAGTGCTCTATCCACTGCACCACCTAGACTGCCCCCAGTTCATCCTTTTTTAAAAATTATTTTTTATTTGAGACAATTGGGGTTAAATGACTTTCTCAGGGTCCCACAGCTAGAAGTGTCTGAGGCCAGATTTGAAACTCAGGTCCTCCTGACTCTAGGGTCAGTGCCACCTAGCTGCCCCCACTCTAGTTCTCCTATAGATTGATTGTCAAAATAATTTCCTTAAGTGCTGATTGGACCATGGGATTCTCCTACTTAAATCAACTCCAGCAAGTACTTGGATAAACTATCAGTTCGTTGTTTGGCTTTTAAAGCTCTGTACAGCCTGGCCCCCAAACTATATTTCCAGTCCTCATTGGGTATCACTCCTCTTCCTACTCCTCAGCTCTTGATCCAGCCAAAGTGACCGCACCCAGGACACTCTATCTCCAATTTCTCTGCCTTTGCAAGATTCATCACACAATGTCCTCTTACTCACAGAATTCCTTTCTCCTTAAATGAGGCTTCAAGGCACCATCTTCTACTGAAGCCTATAATCCCAGCTGCTAGGGCCCTCCCTCCCACACTACCTTATGTTGAACTACTTGGTGTGTTGTGTTCATGTATATGTATATATGGAAGTATTATAACTTGTTATTTATGTTATATCTATCTGTATGTGTACATGTCAAAGATAGCAGAAGGGGAAAATTTACAGAAGGTCAAATTGTAAATTGAATAGTAAACACTAGGGGATCTGTTCTGGAATTTACAACTAGCTAGGCAACTGTCTATCATGGAGTAAAATAAAGTTAATAAAGTTGTGCCAGATTTTTTTTCTTTTTGTCCTAACTAGTTGGAATTCTCACTAAACTCCAAAAAGCTTCCACTAAATACCTGACCTGACATCTCAGGCAAATGGCAGCTTCAAATCTAATCTGTGGTTGTGTGTCCCTCCCCATCTTCTTCCCTCACTCTGCCTGACTTCTTCTTCACCATCTCCTGTCCCATGCATCGTCTGCCTCTATATCCCTTTCGATATTTGTCTCTGCTTTGCCATTTACCCCCACACCTCTGTGCCTGCTTTAAATTATGATTGCCACCCCATTTCCCACACTGCCAGTTCTGGTCCTTTTCCTGTGTAAGTACCCAAAGTACTGAGTGTGCCTGCCCCCAATTCATCATTTCTAAATTAATCCATTCAGTGGCTATACTAAAATTCTCTGATAACAAAGTAAACATTATGTACGTTAGAACATAGCTCATTGTAAGGATTGACACAGTCTCTAGCTAAGAGGAGGCACTTAATAAATAGTTGTCGATTGTTCTATTGATGAGCTGTTGAGTCAGTGTGGTATAGTGGCAAGAGCGCTGGACTCAAAGTTGGGACAGATAGGGTTCAAATTCTACCTTTGACACCTTCTAGGATATGTGAACCATAAGCAGTTACTTCCTCTAAGCTCAGTTTTCCCATATGTGGGGGATAATACTAATGTGGAATAAGTACATGTAGTGTGTACATGCCAGTGTAGCCTTTTGGGTTCTGCATGGGCTAATATGTTATGTTTATTCTTAATACATTTTAATTTTAAACTAATTTGAACTTGGGCAAATGTCAACAATATGAACATTTCTTATGTAGAGAAGAAAAGAAAAAGAGAATTATACATGAAGCCATGAATTTCCATTGCTTGAGATCCAAAGCTGTCATGCTCATCGTATTGTCATCTGAACCTTTTTCCATTGGCCAAGCGTAACTCATTGGCCTGGCACTAGAGGGGCCTTCGAGTCCTTTTCTTCCTCTTCATGAGGTTCCTCATGAAGTTCATCCAGGATATGACCTCAGTTGTGGCTGTGTCACTCTCAGGATCAACTAGCTGGGCTGGCTTCTTGCAAGCTCCAGCCATTGGGTGGACAGCTCAGCTGGGGTGTTCCCTTGTAGGGTGTGTTCCTCTCAACTGGATGGGTCAAATCCACTTCTGGGCTAGGCCAAGTCATCAGTCAACAAGCACTTATCAAGTTGCTCCCTGTGTCCAGGCACTGGGCTAAGTGGTTGGGATACCAAAGAAAGACAAAACTAGACCTTGACCTCAAGGAGCTCACATTCTCATAGCAAGTGATTCAGCTCTTGAGTTGGCTCTTCAATGGGGCTTGGTTTGCTGGCAGCCACTTGGTCACTGGGCAACAGTTGTGAGGGACTGGGCTGGCCAGCTCTGCCAAAGGATAGCTGCTGCTGGAGTGGTCTAGCCGGGTTGTCCTGCCTCTGGGCTGCTGCTACCGGATGGTAATGGGACAGGTCACTTGGCTACGGAACTATACTCAGACTGGGCACACCCCTCAGCTGTGGGATACATCTTAGGACACAGGTTGTCTGCTGGATGAACGATCTAGGCTCACTCTCAAGTGGGCAGCTTAGGCTTCAGTCTTCCACCACCTGTGTGGTGGCTAATACTGTGCTCTCTTCAGCTGAAGTGTTACAGTGGACCTTTTTTTTTTGAGAGGCAATGAGGGTTAAGTGACTTGCCCAGGGCCACCCAACCTAGTAAGTGTCAAGCTGTCTGAGGCTGGATTTGAACTCAGGTCCTCCTGACACCCAGGCCTGGTACTTTATCCACTGTGCCAGCCTAGCTGCCCCCCATCACCGTGGCTTTTTGGGCTGAAATGTTATTGTACTTTTTAGCCAGGACTATGACAACTAGCCTAGAATTGGGGGTTGGTTGGTTCCCAGGTTTTTTGTTTGTTTGTTTTTAGTGAGGCAATTGGGGTTAAGTGACTTGCCCAGGGTCACATAGCTAGTAAGTGTTAAGTGTCTGAGGTCGGATTTGAACTCAGGTACTCCTGACTCCAGGGCGCGTGTATCTATCCACTGTGCCATCTAGCTGGCCCCGGTTGCCCAGTTTTAAACTCAGATTCCTTTAGCAGATGAATGAAGGAAAACAAATCATACAGACCTCATTAATCAAATCATGTCTCTTCTACCTACCTAACCACATTTCTGGCTTTTTGATATACAGATACTGTCAGTCAAAGCCTCAGAGTGTATTGAAACATGCCCTAACAAACATATACCCACATAGCATAGAGGAATAGAGACCTGACCTTGGTATTTAGGCAGATCTGGCATTCAAATCCAGCCTATGTTAGGCAATGGCCAGGCCTCTATACATTAAAGGGGCAGCGGGTGGCAAAGTGGATAGAGTTCCATGCCCGGAGTCAGGAAGACCTGAGTGGAAATCCAGCTTCAGACACTTAGTAGCTGTGTGATCCTGGACCAGTCCTTAACTCTGCCTGCCTCAGTTTCCTATCTGTGAAATGAGCTGGAGAAAGAAATGGCAAACAACTCCAGTATCTTGCAAGAAAACCCCAAAATAGGGTCATGAAGAATCAGACACAACTGAATAATAACAACAAAATATACATTAAAAGGTAGGAAACGAGGGGGTGGCTAGGTGGCGCAGTAGATAAAGCACCAGCCCTGGATTCAGGAGTACCTGAGTTCAAATCCGGTCTCAGACACTTGACACTTACTAGCTGTGTGACCCTGGGCAAGTCACTTAACCCCCATTGCCCCGCAAAAAAAAAAAAAAAAAAGGTAGGAAACGTGTCTGAGGGAGCAGCCATCTTGTTGAGCAAAATTCCTTGGGCTTCGGTGTGGATAGAATTTCACAAAGAAGTCCCTATCCTATAGAGCAGAAAACCCCAGGGAAATAGGAGATGCTTTTATTTATTTATTTTTTAAAGTTGTGGGGTTTTTTGGGTGGGGCTATGAGGGTTAAGTGACTTGTCCAGGGTCACACAACTAGTAAGTGTCAAGTGTCTGAAGCTGGATTTGAACTCAGGTCCTCCTGAATCCAGGGCTAGTGATTTACCCACTGTGCCACCTAGCTGCCCCAGGAGATGCTTTTAGACAGTAGCCTTTCCCTCCTAGGTTGCTACAAATGTTCTTTTGTTTCATCCTTTTCACTGGTGGTGTGGTAGCCCCCAGAGACATGTAAAAAACAACCAGGAAGCCAGATACATCCTCAAACCTGAGGGTTCCCTATACCCATATGGGCTGTACCAGCCACTAACCACCAGCCACCAGCCACTGCTGAGAACATTTCTCTCATATGAAAAGGGAAACAAATGGAGGTCTTGGCACTTAACTGAACCAGGGACTAGGTCCGGGGTTAACTGCAACTGGAGCCCGCATTGAATACCAGCACCAGGATTACCACCATAAACCTTGTTTTGTATTCAACAATATATCTTTATGATGTAAATAAACCCTATTTTTATATACCCCTATAGTGGGACTGGCTCCCAAGTCCTTTGCACCATCCCGAAAACCTGGACTGAGAACAGCATTCCTGAGTTTCAGAACACACTGCATGGTCTCTGACACATATTATGTGACCATAGGCAAGTCTCTTAACCTCTTTGGCCAGGCAGCTCCCTGACACTGTAAATTTCAGAGAAAGTCCTGACTAGTCTTGGTCAATTCAGTCAATAAACATTAATTAAGCACCTATTTGTACCAGGGACCTAAGCCTTGGGATACAAAGAAAGGCAAAAGACAGTCCCTGCCCGAAAGGAACTCACTGTCTAATGAGGGAGACAATATACAAACAACTATGTACAAACAAGCTAGAGGGGGAGCTGGGGGGGGCAGGGGTGGATAAAGCACCGGCCTTGGATTCAGGAAGACTTGAGTTCAAATCCTCCTCAGACACTTGACCACTTAACTAGCGTGTGACCCTGGGCAAGTCACCTAACCCTCATTGCCCTGCAAAAAACCAAAAAACCAAAAACCAAGCTAGAGATGGGATAAACTGAAGATAAACAACAGCGAGAAAGGGATCTTAGGTAGGATTTTTAGCTGGGACTTGAAAAAAACTCAGGGAAGTTATAAAGCAGAGATGAAGAGCAGATAATTTCCAGGCATGGGGAGGGACACCCAAGCTGAGGAGATGGAGGTTCTTATAGGACACCAAGGTGGTCAGTGTCATTGGCTTGTAGAGTATGGAGGAAAGAGAATATGAGGAATAGGTAGACTGAAAAGGTAGAATGGGGTCAGGCTATGGAAAGTTTTAGAAGTCCAAAAGAGGATTTTATATTTGATCCTTTAGGCAATGTGGAGCCACTGGAATGGATTGAATCAGGGTAGGGGTGGGGTTCAAACAGGGTCAAACTTCAACTATAGAAAGATCACTTACAGATGAGTGGAGGATGGAGGGGGTGGGGGAGATGCTTGAGGCAGAGAAACCAACCAGATTTTTGCAATAGTCCAGGCATGAGGTGATGAGGGCCTTTACCAAGGTTTCAACGGTTTTAGAAGGGGAGGGGGTATATATGAGAGAGAGTCAAAGATGATATCTAGGTTGTATGACTTCGTGACTTGGAAGAAATGGGGAAGTTAGGAAGAGGGGAGGGTTTTGAGGGAAAAGATAACAAACTCAATTTTAGACATATTGAGTTTAACATGTCTATGGGACATTCAGCTTGAGATGTTCAAGAGGCAATTAATTATAAATGTATGACTGGAGATCAGGAGAGATGTTAGGAATGAACAAGTAGATATGAAGGTCATTTTCACAGAAATGATTATTGAATCCATTGGAACTGATGAGAACACCAAATGAAATAGTATAGAGAAGAGGAGAGAGCCTAGGACAGAGCCCTGTGAGATATCCTCAGGTAGTGGGCATGACTTGGATAAAGACCCAGATGATTTTCAGAAGACTGAGAAGAATGAATCAGACAGTTAGGAGGAGAACCAGAAGACAGCAATATCAAAGAAACCTAGAGAGAAGAGGGCATTAAGAATATCAAGGACAAGAGGGTGATTGACAGTGTCAAAGGCTTCAGAGAGATCAAGAAAGACAAGGATTGATAAAGATAAGGCTATTGGATATGTCTTTTTTTTTTTTTTTTTTTGCAGGGCAATGGGGGTTAAGTGACTTTCCCAGGGTCACACAGCTAGTATGTGTCAAGTATCTGAGGCCGGATTTGAACTTAGGTCCTCCTGAATCCAGGGCTGGTGCTTTATCCACTGCACCACCTAGCTGCCCCCTGGATATGTCAATTAAGAGATCGATGATAACTTTGGAAAAAGCAGTTTCAGTTGAGTGATGAGATGAAAACTAGATTGTAGAGGGTTTAGTTGTGAATGAGAAGAAAGGAAGTGGAAGCACCTTGTATAAACAGTCACAAAAGGGAGGAGAGACCATAGCTAATAGGGATGGATCTTTTTTTTCTTTTTTTTTTTGGTGAGTCAATTGGGGTTAAGTGACTTGCCCAGGGTCACACAGCTAGTTAGGTGTCAAGTGTCCAAGGTCAAATTTGAACTCAGGTCCTCCTGAATCCAGGGCCGGTGCTCTATCCACTGCGCCACCTAGCTGCCCAGGGATGAATCTTTGATGGAAGAAGTTCTCACTGGGAATTCTCTACACCAACATAATTATAGATCTAGTCAAATAAAAACATACGTACATGTATATGTACACATACACATTCATCTACAAATACATATTTTATAACTTACTGTGAGATCAGGTAACCTGTATTATTTAAGTACAGTAGTTAACACCTATGTTAAATCCCAACTCCTTAGCTCACTCACTACTTAATTTACTAATTCTCATTCTGGGTTCTAAGACAAACAAGGGATATGTTCCATTATCTCCACATAAAGTAGTAGAAATGTACTATCCCTGTTATCAATTAATCAATTTGCCCTGAAGGGCCTCAAGCTCCTGATTTAGCAAGGAATCCACATTCAGACTGCAAGAGAGCTAAATGCTGACTAAGGATATATTTGGAGACAATTTTTGTTGGCTTTCTGTCTAAGTCTCTCAAAGAGGCTTGCCTGGGTGCTGATAGATGCAGCTCATGTGAATGGGTGAGGGTCTTGCCAGGTCATAAAAATAATGACTTCCTCTTCCCCATTTACAACAGCTTTGGAGTCACTCATTAACTATAACTATTTTACAATTTTGTTTTTCACAGTTAATTTTCCATTGTTTTGCCACCTTAAGTATACTTCCTTACCTAATTCTCTGTAAAACACCAAGACTTGGAAGGAGAAGGGGGGTTACAGGAGGATCTAGCCAGAACTCACTACAGCTTTAGTTTATTGAATAAACTGAAGAAATTTTTCACCCTAAAGTGTCCACTTATCTCATTCTATATACTGCCCCCACCCCTGGTCTCATAGGCTTAAATAAATATCAATATTACTGGTTTTACAATGTAAATGTACTAAGACTATAACAAACAATACAAAGCCATATTTAAATGCTTCAATAATGTATCATAGTAAGAAAGATAGCCAGATCTGTCAACTGTAACTCCTAACATCTTTTCTCTGGAAATAGAGCCGCTCCCCGCCCCCCCCCCCCCCATTCAGCTCTCTTGGAATGTCAGTCAAACTTGCTCAAGAGTTCTTTTTTTAACTATATCTTTTACATAGGCTAAGATTTGAGCTAAGTTTCTTAGGAAAGAAGTTTTCTCAGAGCTTTCTTTCTGACCTCAGTTTCTTTGTGGACATGATAGCTAATAATTTCTCCAAAATTAGAATATAACACCTTTCTCCTAAGATTTCCTCTTAAAGATGGAGTGACTGTTAGAGCATATATGTGCATATGCATATATATGTGTGTATATAGATAGATTACACAGTGGTCCATATAGTACTTAGATCAAGGGAAGAGGAAAGAGAAGAAGTATGTGCATAGCATTTATTGTGCGCAAGGCGCTTTGCCAAGTGCTTTTTACAGATATTATTTCATTTGATCCTCACAACAACCCTGCAAGGTAGGTGCTGTTCTTATCCCCATTTTATAGTTGAGGAAGCTGGGACAAATAAAAGTTAAGTGACTTGCCCAGCGATATACAGCTAGTAAGTCTCTGAGGCTGGATTTGAACTAAGATGTTCCTGACTCCAGGGACTGGAGGACTCCAGGCATTTAATAATTGTAATGCATGTGTACTTCTACTGATACTAAAATGACTTAATATTTTATCTTGATGAGATAAAACTGGATTGAGTTGATTTCCTCACATTTAGTGAGTCCCCTGTCAGTTGAATGCTTATAGTTGAATTTTGTAACATATTATTGAATATTCAACAATAATGCTTACAGTTGAATTTCATAACATAAATACATATTTCACTGCTTTCTTTTATTGCTTTTAATTCTGTGGTTTTAAGAATGGATATTATTTCTAGAATATCACAAACGTAGTGCACAGAGATATTGCTGTGGCTATTGGTATGAGTATGAGTACATCAGCTATTTCAAGGATGATTTAAGACTGCAATGAATCCAAATTAGTTACACCAAAGCTCAAAGGGAAGTGCTGTAGAAAATGAACTTGTTAGAAGCAAAGGATTGCTTTAAATCAGCTTAATAAGTCCTTGGAATAAGTCCTTCAGAAGCACCTGACATCTTGAGGTGGTTTTCTTAAAGCTGGAAGACATTGAGAAGACAAGTTGCTGTTGTTTTTAAAATCAGCTGATGGGGGCAGCTAAGTGGCCCAGTGGATAAAGCACTGGCCCTGGATTCAGGAGGACCTGAGTTCAAATCCAGACTCAGACACTTGATACTTACTATCTGTGTGACTCTGGGCAAGTCACTTAACCTTCATTGTCCCACCTCCCCTCCCCCCCCCCATCAGCAGTTAACCATTGCTATGCTTTAATAGTGATGAAAGATTATTATTATTATTTGCAGGGGCAAATAATGCCTAACATGGAGGTACCCTTGCATCTTGTGTTTTCCTGTCACATTAGTGGAGGTAGCCTCCTTTGCTGGCCTGTGTAGCCAGAACAGGCTGCATCTTTAAAACTGGACAGCCTGGGGGCAGCTAGGTGGCACAGTGGATAAAGCACCGACCCTGGATTCAGGAGTACCTGAGTTCAAATCCAGCCTCAGACACTTGACACATACTAGCTGTGTGACCCTGGGCAAGTCACTTAACCCCTATTGCCCCACAAATAAAACAAACAAACAAAACCCCAACCAAACAAAAAAAAACTGGACAGCCTGAGATAGTCTCTCTCTTTCCTGAAACCACAGGGATCATGAACTGAACCAGGAGTCGGCATACCTTCCCCTGTCTCCCTCCTTTTACATCCCATGCCAGCTGTGTTTGTCTGGTTCTGTTTGATTCATCCTTCTCAGTTTCAAGGAAGATGATTCCTATCACACCCAGAGTTTGAGCTCTGGTGACCTTGGAGTCAAGATTGCCGGTTTATGGCTAGCTGGCCTGGCAGGAAAGCCCAGAGAATCCAGAGTGCCTGGGAATCCCTGGGTTATGGATTTAGGACTGTAGTCTGTAGGAACTAAACTAAGCTATAAACCTAATCCCCTTTTCTATCAGAGGCAACTAGCTAGTGGTGTAGAGAATAGAGTGTTAAGCTCAGAGTCAGGAAGACCTGAGTTCAAATTTGACCTTAGACACGAGCTGTGTGACTCTGGGCAAGTCATTTAATCTCTCCTTGCCTCAATTTCCTTTCTGTTAAATGGGGATAATAACAGCACTTACATAAGGGATTATTATGAGGATGAAATGAGATAATATTTGTAAAAAAAAAAGTGCTTAGCACTAAATATAAATAATTATTCTCTTCCCTCTCCTTCCCAGACACTGAAGTGATCAAGTTTCTGTGTGGGATTAAGCCTCACACATTGGGAAAGTAAGTTTTGTGATGATACCTTTTGAAGTAAATATTCTTTTGTAAAAAGCCCCATCTGACTATTGAGTGGAACTAGGTACATGGGGTTGCTACCATGCTTGAGGGAACACCATGGGTAGAAGCTGTAGCTCTAAGAAAAGAGCCTAGATATATATCCCACCCTACTGGAGGGTGCTGGAGAACCCTGGGGGACAGGGGTGAAATGTACTATACCTGGCCTTCAGCAAAAGGAGCACTTATTATTGTTGTTGTTATTCTTATTTGCCCCATTGATTCAGTTACTAAGATACAGAACTGGCCCAGTCTGCCTGTTTGGGGGATCAGGACCTGGTGAGAATGAAGATGGACTTGCTAGGAGGAAGGACATTAGGGAAGGAAGGAAGGGGAAAAGACAGAAGCATTCCTATTATAAGGTCGATTCCTATTATTCAGTGGAGAAGGAATTATGTGCTATATGCAATGAGTTAGGGATGAGTTTGGGGCCTGGAAGTGTGTGTGTGTGTGTGTGTGTGTGTGAGGACAGAGTGTAAAATCCCATAGGATTCACCACGTCTTGGCTAGTTACAATTGAAAACCTGGTCACTGAATCAACAAAAGCAAAACTAAATGAGACCAAGCTAGTTCCCCACACGGAAGGTGAAACGGTCAGGTGATGGATTGCTTGACAATCCAGGTGAAAGAAGGCTTGCTTTACAAAGATGATCTCCTTTGATCCTCACGACAGCCCTGGAAAGTAAAGTGCTATGATTAGCCTCATTTTACAAATGAAGAAACTGGGACAGACAGTTAAGTGACTTCTCCTGGGTCACACATAGTAAATGTCTGAGGCCACATTTGAATTCAAGTCTTCCTGACTCTAGGCTCAGCCTCCTCTCCATTGCACCATCTAGTGGCCTGTGTGAGGGTCTCCATTCCCACTGGGGACTGACCAACAGTGGGCATCAGAATCAGACCCTAAATTAGCCTGGCTTCTCTAGGAAATTAGAGCTATTAGAAAGGAGATTTAGAAGACTGGGGCTTGGAATGAAGATTTCCCATGCTGGCTCCTTGGCCTTCCCAAAGTTCAAGACTGAAGATATAGCCAATCACCACTTTAAGGAGGCTCTGGTGGAGGTGATGGTGGTGAATAGGAAGAGATTAGGAGTAATCTGGGAGAGAAATAATCTTCCTGGAGGCTTTATATGTGTAGAAAAAGGAAATTGGATAAATAAACCTGACAGATTCATTTACGGGTAGCCAATGGTTTGTTTACTGAGGCTGAATTCCATAAATTGGGTGAATTGATGCAGAGTTCCCTATTGCAAGATCATTTTTAAAAAAATGCTAATTTGTTGAAATAGGTGATCTGTCTATTCTAATGGGTTGAGATGGGAATCAGGTAGGCTTAGCGTTCTATTTCTCTTTTTTTTTTTTGCAGGACAATGAGGGTTAGGTGACTTGCTCAGACATGTCAAGTGTCTGAGGCTGGATTTGTGAACTTCTTCTTCTTCTTCTTCTTCTTCCTCCTTCTTCTGGAGAAGTATCAAAGGTTTTTATTTATACATTTGTGCACCAATAGGCCAGCTCCCTAATGGAAATGGCGGTGAGCATGGGACTCTGGAGCCCTTTTATCTCAACCGGCTGGCCCCTCCCTTCTTCCTCAGTTAGACACTGGCACCAAATGCTTTATTTATTTTTTTATTTTTATTTTTTTTCCAAATAATTGTTAATTATCATCAGTTTAAATAATTGATTAAATAATGCCAATCAGCTGAACATTCTCCAGTTCTCTTGTGCACAACAACCCTTTTCAGAGGTTTCCGAGCTAAGCTTTTGGACGGTGCTCCTCCTGTCTGGAAGCAGTTTGCCATGAGTCCTTCTCAGTTTGTTCCTATTCAGGACTGGGTAGCTGTGCTTCTGAAATTTGAATGTCAGGTGGACTTCCTTGATGTGATACAGACCCCAAAGTGCTGCCCTCTTGTACCGCTCTGAAAGAACAGAGAAACTCATAAGCGTGTACAGACAAAACATGAAATAGTAACCCATCACTCCTGGAAGGTAGGAAAGACTCCCATGGACACACGTGGGATGACAGCACAGATTTCATTTTCAACTCAGTCTGCATTGTCTCAGTAACTTGTGGTGGGGTCTATACTTACAGCTGACAGGGATTATTCACAGCTCTTCCTTCTATCAGTGTTCAAGACTAGACACATAATGTCAGGATCACTATTCGGTCACTTGTGCTCGGATAAGGAAACACAAAGCAGAAGAGGCTGCCGGGAGATCAGAGCAGATTTGCTGCCATGTTTATAGCAAATGGCCTTGTTCCTTCTTTGCTTCTTGCTAGCTGAGACCCGAGCACCAAGTTCAATGAGAGGGAAAGAGTCGATTCTCCTTTTAAACCCTCCAAGTGGATCATTTCCCTCAGTTTTCTCTCACCCAGCCCCTAGTGATAAAATTATGGGTAACAACCAGGAGCTTTTGCCCTTTAGCAAGAGGGCACAGAAGATGGCAGAGGAAAGGCAGTGAGCTCCCGAACTCATGACACGATCGCTCCAAAAAACATCCAAATAAGGTCATAGGAAAATGCCCGGAGCAGCAAAACTCACAGAAGAATGTGCTGAAATCATCTTCTAACTGAGAATGGCTTGGAAGGTCAGAAGGAGGGAGCTGCTGTGCTGATACAGGAGTCAGGCCCAACCCCACAGTCACCCTGACACAGATCCAGTCTCAGGAAGTCCTTACCAGAGAAGGAGACCCCCAGAGCCTCTGAATCAGCTGAAGCACCAGTGGAACTAAGCTCACAGTCTGGTGAGTGGGACGAGCCCTGGGCAGGGGAGAGACTACAGGGATCTATGCTGGTGCTAAGGCAGAACTTGGATTTTACACCCCTACTGAGAACCAGGAGGTAGGCTCGAGTAGAAGTGACCCAGGTGGGGGAGGGGCACAGGCTCATCAGAGCTAACAACAACACACAAAGCTGGTTTCCTCTTTCCCCCCTTTTCCGCTTCCTTTGGTGTGTTGTCTTCCCCGATTAGACTGAAAGCTCCTTGAGACCCTGGTGCTCTATCTACTGTGTCACCTAGCTACCTATTACCTAGTAAGAGCTTAATAAATGCTTTCTGGTTCATTCATTGAACTTGATGCTTACTATATGCCTGGCATATAGTAAGTGCTTAATAAATATTTTTTGCCTGATGTAATAAGGGCAATGTGCTGTACTGTAGAACATCAGTGCTGAGGGGAATTAAGTAATAATTAAGATAATTATTATATAATATATAAATAATGACATAAAATAACATAATAATTAATTAAGAAGGGAGATATTGAAGTTAAGGCTGGGAAAACCATAAGGACGGGCATTTGCTACAACAGGTAATATTGACATGCTGGTGGGGAGGGATAAAGGCCCTTCTTTCCCGTGAAGAATGGGAAGAAGCTGAATGCTTGAGCTGAATGCATTTTATTCTGTGTCTAAAAATACTGTGAAAAGGGAAGACACACACTCAAGAAAAGGGGCAACGTGACTATGGAAACAGCTGAGAAATATGAGACCAGAATTTCAGAAACTGGGATAACTCAAGTGACCTGGCTTAGGAAATTCCACACAATGACCTAGTCCTTGGAAGTAGCAGCTTCTGATAAAGACCTAGAGTACTTTCTAGAAGCTTTGGGGCAGGGTTGTGGGGGTGGTGGGAGGAGGGAAAGGCAAAAGGAGAGGGCAGGGATCCAAGACAAAGATTTGGAAGTCTGGGTGGGGAGGGGAGTGGGCAGCTTAGTCACTGAGTATGTTGGTTTGGGCCAGAAGAAAGTGGGAGGTCTGAAAGAACTGAGATCTCTGATTTTCTCTTCTCCATCCCCCAACCTAGTTTGACACAATGGAATGACTCCATGGGCCCAGAACAGGATATCTTATCCCCTGCCCCTTTGTTTCTACCACAGGAGTCTATATATGACTAATGGGCCAGATAGGTAAAAAAGAGCAGCAATCGCTTGCCTTCCCCACACCCTGAGGAAGGTATTGCTGTGAAATCTTCAAGTTTGCCAGGACTCCTCTGGGAAGGTAATTCCAGCTCGGTCTGAGGACCAGAAGATGGGTAAGAATGGGAGACCAGAATTCCAAAGAGGGGCCCATGGTAGCAGTGCTCTTTACCCCCACCCATCTTTTAAGAGGTGGTGGAAGGGAGGGGTTAGTTAGAATGGCCCTGGGAAGCCTAGGCCAGGAAAAGGCCGAGTTCTCCAGTAATTAAATAACCAGTGGTTTCCATGGCAACAGGACCTTCCAAATCCTGACCAGAGACAATGGGGAGAGGAAGCATCCATCCAAAAGAAGAGAAACCCCATTGGGCCCCAACCCAGAAACCCCAAAGCAATTGGGGGGGGGGATAGGAGGTATGTGTGTGTGTGTGTGTGTGTGTGTGTGTGTGTGTGTGTGTTTGTGTGTATGTAGGAAGAAGGATATGGGTTACTGGAAGAAGGTGGCTCAACTTTCCACCTCTCTAGTTTGGGGCAAGAGTGGCCCCTTAAGGTCTGAGGCATTCTAGGCTGGGGCAATTTTATCAGAAATCATAGGGGAGTGTAGACAACGAGCCACTGTGAAGAACCCTACTCTGCCCTGCCCCCCTCCCCCCACAACCCATTAACACATACACCTTTGTTCTCGGAAGAGAAAGCTGGGCTGGTAAGACTAGAGGGCAGACAGCTAGAGATAAAGTCCTGGGGTAGACAAGGCCTGAGTAATGGGGACAGGAGGGAGAAAGGGAGGGTGAATTCTAAAAAGTCCCTGATAAACAGGAGCGTGTTTACATGCACTGGCAACCACAGGCCCCATGATCTCCCACTCAGGCTTCCACAGAACCCCTAGGCCACAATTTTTCTGCCCTGTTTCTTTTTTCTACACTTCACCATGACTTCTCGATTACTTTCAGGAAAACAGAAATCCGGCTTCCTTTTATCTGGGGAGAATCGCTCATAAATCAGGAGCTCCCGGCCTCTATCTGACTCTGTGGGCTTTCAGGAGCTCAGCACCCTCTTTACTATCCAGAGGGTCACTGACCTTGGCCTAATCTCATTTTCCTGGGTTTTCACAAGGCTTAGTAAGAATTCATTCCAAGGCTGGTCTTTTTGAGATTGTTGAATGCATAAAGATAAGGAGATAGAAAATGAACCTTTGGCTATATGGAGGAAGCTCCTCCTGGGTCTGTGAGTCCTGTACTTTCTTTTAACTTTACCAATTCATGATCTCTTCCTATTTTAAAAACCAAACCAAACCAAACCAAATACCCAAAGCCTCCCTCCCTCAGCAAGCTTTCTGAATCAAGCCCTCTAAGTTCCTGTCAATCCTATTGTCCTTCATTCCCTAAACATTTAGCAAACAGACCCTACCTTAAAAGCAAGTTGAGGTCCTAAAAGTATATTTAGATATGGCAATTACCCTGAATTTCAAAGTACTATGTGGCTCTGTACTTCTAAAATCATATACCATGGGTGCATTTACCTTTTTTTAAAAAAAAAAAAACAATTTTTTATTGACAGTTTTTCTTTTTCTGTTCCCTAAATTGTCAGTCAACAAGCATTTATGAAGCTCCTATTACTGCCAGGCCCAGTGCTAAGCTCTGTCTGCATTCACCTTCTTCCTCTCTTCTTTCCCCCTCCCTCCCAGAGAGCCTTCCCAAAGAACAAAGAATTACACCTTTACTAGCCAATGGCTCCAATTAGCTTAAAGCAAAGGCATATACTGAGATGGTATCATGAGGCACTGCCACTCCCACCTCCATATACCTGGGAGTGTATCACTGATACAGAGGATAAGAACAGTGGGCAGGAGGTCATGCACCCCCACACCGTATACTAAAGAGGCCCACACTTGGGGAACCCATGAATTAGGCCGAGGCGATTCCAACCCTTTGGCACTGTGGGGCTTGATGTCATTTCCCTTCTTGTGGTGTCTTTAAGCTGCTCTTCCTGGGCATGAGGTCTCACTGGGCAGGACCCTCAGCTGGGCCCCCTTGGCCTGTCTAGACTCACCAAGGTCAGATTCTTTAGAGTTTAGCTTTGAACGCTGGGCATGGAATTTCCAATTGGGCAAGATGTTGTGACTTGTAAAGTTGGGGGTGAGGAGACAGAAATTCTTCTTGCTGAGAGGTGAAGAACTATTTTTTTCTCAAGTGCTGGGTTCTTTTTCAAGTTGCTTTTCTGCTTTTGGAGGGTCATGCTCCTAAAAGCTATCTCCTGCCCCTAACAGCCTCTTTAGATGGCAAATTCTCAAACTTTTTGGTCTCAGGATCTTTTTTACACTATTAAAAATTATTGAAGACCCCCAATGAACTTTGTATGTCTTAATATTATTATGAAAATAGTTTTGACTCTCTCCCTGTCTCCCTCAAACCCCATCGCCCACCACAGGGTCCTACGACATCATGTTGATGTCCTTAGAGAATGTCTTTTTTTTTTTTTTTTAGTGAGGCAATGGGGGTTAAGTGACTTGCCCAGGGTCACACAGCTAGTAAGTGTTAAGTTTCTGAGGCCGGATTTGAACTCAGGTACTCCTGACTCCAGGGCCGGTGCTTTATCCACTGTGCCACCTAGCTGCCCGAGAATGTCTTAAGGGCAACCAGAGGCTGCCCTTCTTGCCACTGAGTTAAAGTACATCAACGTTCTCAAGGGCGATCTGTCTCATAACCATCTCCTTATTTTCTGTGATTTCATCACCTGGGTTGGGGAGAAATCAATTGATCAGGGGTGTCCTGATAAACTAATCCCAAATATGTTATAATTTGGTTCTTTGGAACCCTTAACCTTTCAAGGAAACAATATTACAAATGAAGAGTTAGGCTCCCCAGCCAGGTCACAAATTTCCTTTTTTGTTATTGTTGTTCAGTCAAGTGCAACTCTTTGGGACCCTGTTTGGGGTTTTCTTGGCAGAGATACTGGAACGGTTTGCCATTTCCTTGTCTAGCTCATTTTACAGATGAGAAAACTGAGGCAAACAGGGTTAAGTGATTTGTCCAGGGTCATACAGCTAGTAAGTGTGGGAGGCAGGATTTCAACTTAGGTCTTCCTGACTCCAGGACCCTGTGTTCTGTCCAAAGTTCTATCTAGCTGTCCCAAGTGGTAAGATGGCTAATTGGCAAGAGTTGTCATAATTTTTTATCCTTCATTCTTTTTTTTTCTTTGGTGAGGCAATTGGGGTTAAGTGACTTGCCCAGGGTCACACAGCTAGTAAGTGTTAAGTTTTTGAGGCCGAATTTGAACTCAGGTCCTCCTGAATCCAGGGCCAGTGCTCTATCCACTGCGCCACCCAGCTGCCCCTATCCTTCATTCTTCTTCTTCTTCTTTTTTTGAATAGAATTTTATTTTCCAAAATATATGTAAAAACAAAATTTTAACATCAATTTTAAAAAAAACTTTGTGTTCCGACTTCTCTTCCCCCCCCCCCATTCGCACCCCCCACCCACAAGAACTCAAGCAATTCTTGAAGGGGACCAGTGACATCAGGAGGGTGATGCCTTGGCTTACAAATAAAATGGATTTAAGTGAGAAAGGACTGTGCAAGTCATCCTCCTCATTCTTTCCTCCAGAGTCATCAGAGTCCATAGGCAAGAAATAGGTCAGGATGACTAGAGATGGCCCTGGATGCAGTGGGAGGCCTTAGCCTTTTTAAGCCAAGGTCTTTTCCAGGTCCCAGTTTGTCTGAGGCAATGCCTATTCAGTAGTTAAAGACTAGGTAAGAAATAGCCTATGAATCAGGGAAGATTTGGGTTCAAGTCTTACCTTCCATTCACAATGGCTGCAGTTCCTAGGCAAGATTCTTGACATCTCAATGTTCCACCCAAGTTAAGACTTAGAAGTTACATTACAAGCATTGTTGGACTCAGATAATGGATGGCCTAGTTTTGTTGAGTGGCTTTCCCCATCCTCTTTTTTTACCCTTTTAAAAATTCTTTAACAATAGATGGTTCACTGTATGGGAAAGGAAAGGATATAAGGAATATATTCTAAGATGACAGTAAGGAAAAAACATTTTTTTTTCTCAAAAAGGGACCACAAGTTATAGGGTATTTGCTTGCTTGTATTTGTAGAGAGTTTCCTTACTAGGAATCCCTCATACCAATGAAATCTCAAATCTGGTCGAAAAAAAATCCCATAATGTTGTAGAATTATAGCCTCAATGGTACTATTTTAGCTGAACTAACAGCATTATATAGTTCAACTACATTGTGAGTTAAATAGGCTTTTTGTGGGCTTTTAGTCTGGGAACCTAACTACCATTTATAACAGTTTTTTCACATAAATCAAAATATGCATTGTGTGTCTCACAATGAGAACCCAGTGGGAAAGAGCCTGATGTAGTCTGGGGAAAAAGCTAGCTTTGGAATCAGAGAATTGGGTTTGAATCCTAGCTTTGCAACTTGTATGTAACTACTTCACTTCAATAATGACCCAGAATGTGGCCTCAGGAAACCCAGGGTTCAAATCCAACTTCAGATGCTGACTAGCTATGTGCTCCTGGGCAAATCACTTAACTTCCCTTCCACCTCCCAATTTATCATTCTATTAGAAGACTCATTTGTGTGATGTACTTGGAGCTGCTATTAAACTCTAACAGTCACTCACCAGCTTTTGTCTGTGTTTCACTTGAACCTGAGAGAGGATGAATGTCAGTCCAAATGGGGCAGATATCCCTCGAGGAGACTTGGATAGAAGACATAATGAGCCATTTAGAGGAAAAAAAGATTCTGAAATTTTAGCAATATGCATATCTTACCTTAAATTACTTTTTTTGAACTCAGAGACTTAGCAAAGAAATGAGCTAGTAAGCAGTGTGGAGGGGGCGGAGCAAATTTTCGTTCATGCATGAGCTTTGGCACTGTCACAGCTGGTCGACTATTATTGTCTAATATTTGAGAACTTTTGGCACCACTCAGATCCCACCATCCCAAACAGCTACACAAATATTTATCCAATGCCTACCATGTGCAGAGAGTACATGTGTGGGGTATTGAATTAAGGGAAAACAATACAGACTCAATATGTAATACAGAAATGATATCGAGAAACACAGGAGAAGTGCAAGCCAAGTGCTTTGTGAGGTGGGGGGGCGGGGGGAGTTGAGGGAAACTGGGTTACTTATTGATTTGAGTTTTATCAGGAAGCTTTCAAGGATGAGATGACATTTGGGCTAGGCCCTAGATGATTAGATAGGATTTCAAGAGGCAAAAGTGGGAAAAGGAGTAGAATTCTGGGAATAGGGAATGTTGAACAAAGGTATAGAAGTAGAAAAGCATGGGATGTGTATGGGGGACAGAAAGCTGTCCAGTTTGTCCAAAAGCTAATTTGAAACAGTCATGTGAAGAATGATAACTAGTGCAGTGGATAGAGTCAGGAAGAAATGAGTTCAAATCTGACCTCAGACTGTATAAACCTGAGCAAGTAACTTTCCCAACCTTAGTTTCCTAAGCTATAAAATGGGAATAATTGTAACATCTACCTCACAGGGTTGTTGAGATGATATTTTTAGAACATTTATAGCATAGTGACTGATATGGACTTAATAAATGCTTTTTTCCTTTTTTCACATTAAAAAAGGGGGGGGGCAGCTAGGTGGCACAGTGGATAAAGCACCAGCCCTGGATTCAGGAGTACCTGGGTTCAAATTCGGCCTCAGACACTTAACACTTACTAGCTGTGTGACCCTGGGCAAGTCACTTAACCCCAATTGCCTTACCAAAAAAACAAAAACAAAAACAAAGGTGGGGGGGCAGTTAGGTGGCACAGTGGATAAAACACTGGTCCTGGATTCAAGAGGACACTTGACACTTACTAGCTGTGTGGCCCTGGGCAAGTCACTTAACCCTCATTGCCCTGCAAAAAAGTGGTGTGGATCTGAACAAACTATCATAGTATCTGGAAACTTAAGGTTCAGAACGAGCTGCAGCTTTAAATAAAATGCCAAGGACTGCAAGTAGGGCATCTGAGTAGCTCATCATCTCTCTATTCAGGGAACCAGCTTGGCATAAGGATGGAGAGTTTACTTAAAAACATGGAAAGCCTGGGTTCAAGTGCTCCTTTTAAGCTAATGCCTTTATGACCCAGGCAAATCATTGAACTTTTCAGTGTCCCAGGAAAGTCTGTAAGACCTCAAGTTATACAAAATGACTAAGTGGGATTCAGGAGGACCATGCTACCCAACTTTTGACAGAGAGGCAAGATTGAGACAGAATAATTGCTGTGGTTTCCCTCAATAACTTACTCAAACTTTTTCTGGGATTGAACAGTTCTGTTCCAGTCCGACACAGACTCTGGTCTCTGGCCCCTCCCCTGTCCATTGCCACATCTTAGGATGACACACACATCTGAGCAGAGTATCATCAAACCCATCTCAGCTCAGGGCCCCTGGAGCTAGGATTGCAGTTCAAACCAAGGGTGACCTAGAAACACAGACTTCTCTTTGAGTCACCCAACTCCTCAGGGATTCATATAATCTAGAAAGGTCAAATGGGAATATGCCTGACCAATCCTCCTCCTGAATTTTTCAGGTCAGAATAAGGGAACTGTGTTCAAATCTTGGGTCTGCTCCTTATCTCTGGGCAAATCATTTAACCTCTCTGCCCTTAGTTTCCTCATCTGTAAAATGTGGATCTTAGACTACATGCCGTTCTAGCTTTAAATCTTTGAACCTCATGATAGGTCATTTGATGAAGTGAGGACCAAAAAGCAAACATATACACAATACATACAAACACACATTTACAGACATACAACACACATACACATGCATGCATAATACACACATACATACATCTAGTACCACTTGCCTAGAAAAAAATTGGTGATACTCCCCATCACATCTTGTCTAGACTATTACAAAAGCCTTCTAATTTGTCTCCTGCCTCAACTCTTCCCGACTTTAATCTATTCTCCACTCTATCCAAAGTGATATTCCTAAATCACAGATCTGATCATGTCACCTGATGCTCAAAAAATTCCAGTAATACTGTTACTTCTAGGATAGAACCCTGTATTTGATATTTAAAGCCCCTTAAAACCTGGTCCCTCCCTTACTTTTTAGTCTTTTTACACCTTACCCTCTTCCACACACTCGCTGATTTAGCCAGCTGTCTTTTTACCTACTGTTTCTCCATCTCCTTACTTTTTGCACTGACTATCTCCTGGTGCTTGAAATGTTTTCTTCTTCCTCAATTCCCCATCTTAGCTTTTCTGGCTTTCTTCAAGGCTCAGATCAAATCCTACCTTCTGGAAGAGACCTTTCTCTTTCCCCTATCCCCCCCCCTCCCCAACCTTCTTTTGTGATATTACCTTGCATTTACTCAGTATATATCTTGTATAAACCTAGTTATTTTCATATTCTTCACCTTTATTAAAATGTGAGCCCCTTGAGGGCAGGAACTATTTTCACCTTTCTTTACAATCCCAGCTTTTAGCACAGTGTCCATGTTGATTGACTGATATTCCAAAGGTGGGAGTCAGAGGAGGGAGAGTGAGAATCATACCCCTCCCCTCCTGCAGCATTTCATCCATCAACTTTTCACCTGTACAAATAGCCAATTTATATTATATTTTTATTATCTAGTAATTATATGTAATAATTGCACATCTAATAATTATCCAATTTAATTATATAAAAGTAAAAGATACTAAAAAATTAAAGTTTTTTTAAAATCCCCAGCTTACTGGTTAGTCAAACACTGAATTTGGCCTTTCACTACACTTATCTTTATAATGGTCTCAGTGGGGCCTTGAGTGGTACTGTTTGCAGCTCATAAGTAAACCATCACCCATATCAGTCCCTGGCAAAGCCCAATCTCCTTGCCCCAAAACTTCCCCTTTTGCAAACTGGAGGAGGGAGGAGGATGGCCCAGTGGATTGAGTGGGACCGGCTGCCCCCTGCTGTCTGCCCCACTAACAACCACCTCCCCAACAAGTAGGAGGAGGAACAGGTTGGGAAAGAATAGAGCTGGTGAGACGGCTTGGAGGGGGTATGGAGAAGAAGGAGGCAATCATAGCTCCAGGAGCCAGGGTAAGTAGCAGTCATCTCTGGAGGTGAGGTGACGTTGATAATCCTACTGGCTAAGAAATAGGAGAGTTTGGGAAATGTGTCAGAGCAAACCAGGGTTTGTAGCTTCTGCTTCCCTAAATTGCCCCAGAAATCCTATTTCTTTCCTTCCCGAGGACCTCATAAGCCTTGGCTTATAGAATCAGAGGATGAAGCAGGGAACTCCAGAGATGTTCAGACTGAAGCTATGTCATTTTCCTTTTCTCCCAGGAGACCTCTTTTGTCTACTCCCTCTCCCCTACTGAGCACCACTAACCCAGCTAGCACTGGAGCTTCTGATTTCTGAGCCAAATTTTTACTATCGCCTACACTTGAAGTGCAATGTACCAGGCCCTTCAGCATCACCATGGAAACAGGTGCCTCTGCATCCATCCCAGACCCAAACTGTAAGTGCTAAAGGAGAGAATCTGAATTTCTGGCTGAGGGATGGGAGATGAAGAACGAAATTACAGAAGAGAGAGGAGACAAGCGTGGGGATGGAGGTTAGTTACAAAGGGGACAAGGTACTCACATCTAACATCTAGTGTCCAGTGGAGACGGGGAAATGATGGAGGAGCAGTTCAATCTCACATTTACATATTCCTCCTACGATGGAGTATGAAGAGTGTCCAAACAGAACGACTACTGCAAAAAATGGTTTAGTCCATCTCCATCACAGGCTAATTCAGTCTAATTCAGCCAGTCGGTCAACAAGCATTTATTAAACACCTACTATATTGGGCATTGTGCTAAGTGCTATGGATACAAAGAAAAGAAAAAAAAATGTTCCTGCTCTCAAGTAGCTCATTGTCTAATTGGCCATCAGTAAACATTTACTTAGCTTTTATTTATTTATTTATTTTATTTATTTAGCTGCCTTGCAAAAACAGAAATCCAGCCTTAAAAGAATTTATATTCTAGTTGTAAAGACAGGAAACACACACATATAAAGGGGGTAATAATAATAAAATGATACATAATGAAAAAATGTGCTTAAAGTGTTTCAGGAATCCAGAGGAAGGAGAGATACCTATAGGATGGTATAATCAAAGAAGGTCACATGGTGGGCTGACTCTGAAAAGAAGGGCTAGGTCAAAGAAGCAGTAAGGGCATCCCAAGGAAGGGAAGTAATGGGCAAAAAGTGTATCCATGGGAATGTACATGGTAGGTTCCAAGGACCATGGAAAGGTCAGTTTTCCAATAGAGACAGGTGAAATCTAGAGTTACATTTGGGTCAGATGAGGGGATCAAGAAGTTTGAACTTTATTCTGCAGTCAAGGGAGAGCCACTGAAAGCTTTTTGAGAAGGGGAAGGATTACCTCCAAACCAGCAATGTTTTAGGGCCCTAAATTTAGCAGTGGATTTGGGGATACCGTTTAGGAGGATATTGTAAAATGTAATAGTCCAGGCTTAGATAATGATGCCTCAAACTATGAATGGAAAGGGAGAGATTTGGGAGAATTTGGATAAGAAGAATCAGTGAGACTTTGTGATTGATTGATTTAAATTGGGGGGGGGCGGGACAATGAGGGTTAAGTGACTTGCCCAGGGTCACATGGCTAGTAAGTGTCAAGGGTCTGAGGCCTGATTTGAACTCAGGTCCTCCTGAATCCAGGGCCAGTACTTTATCTACTGCGCCACCTAGCTGCCCCTGCTGATTGATTTATTAACTAAAAAAAGGGGAAGGGAAGAGAGGGACAAGTGCCACATCCTCTTAAATATGGAGAGCAAAACTAGGAAGCAAACATAGAACCTGGGAAGGGTTAGGAAGAAGGACCCTCCAAGAAAGTAGATAGAAAGGCCTTATTGTGTTCAGGGGACAGTACTCAAGGTCAGGCTTGAGTCAATCACTTATAGGACGTCATGGTTTGCTGGTACCAGTTTATGCATAGGAAACAAATAAGAATCAACAACTCCTTGATCAAAGGTAGCAATCAACAGGTCAGGAGGCCTGGATGAGTATATAGGTACACAACTTTGTCTTTTGTCTCCTGAAGACAATGATTTTTTAGCAAAGTGGCATCACTGTGGAATCCTAGTATATCTGTCTGGCATGCTCCTGGTCTACAGTCATCATTTTTTTCTTTTGTCAGTAAGGTACTATCCCTTTAGGGCACTTGACTTTTTCATAGGTGAATGTTTGATGCCTGGTAGGAATAGGAAAAGAACTTTGATCTATTTAATTTATTTAATAAAAACTGTTAAAATCTATATAAAACCTCTCAGTTTTTAGATGGGGCATGAGTAATTTGGGGCAGAAAATTAGCTGTGGCATAAATATAAAAGCTGAAATCACCTTTTTTTTTGGTGAGGCATTTGAGGTTAAGTGACTTACCCAGGGTCACACAGCTAGTAAGCCAAGTGTCTGAGGTTGGATTTGAAAACTCAGGTCCTCTTGAATCCAGGGCCAGTGCTCTATCCACTGCACCACCTAGCTGCCCCAAATATTTTCTAATTATATATTTTTTCTTTTTCTTTTTTTTTGGGGGGGGGCGACAGAGCAATGAGGGTTAAGTGACCCTCAAATCATCTTTTAAAAGATGTAGGTCCTGCGCAAGTCACTTAACCCTCATTGCCCCACAAAAAGAAAAAGAAAAAAGAGAGAAAAAAGTTATTAGGGACAGCTAGGTGGTACAGTGGATTAAAGTACTGGCCCTGGATTCAGGAGGACCTGAGTTCAAATCAGGTCTCAGACATTTGACACTTACTAGCTGTGTGACCCTGGGCAAGTCACTTAACCCTCATTGCTGCTCCCCCCTCCCCCCCAAAAGATGTAAGGTGATGCCTCTTTGGGATGTGACTAGTTTGATTGGTTTAGAGAGGGCAAAGAAAGAAATTATTAAAACTGATGAAAATGTAAGTATAAAGAAACATTTATAAGAGGTACAAATTACTAAATTGAAATTCTTTGACTATGACAGAATGATTCAATCTTACAACTGTTTTAAGGTTTAAAAGGGTAAAACTCACAAAACATCATGATATAACTGGTTGATTTGTTTGTTTGTTTGGGATGGGGCAATGAGGGTTAAGTGACTTGCCCAGGGTCACACAGCCAGTATGTGTCAAATGTCTGAGGCCTGATTTTAACTCAGGTCCTCCTGATTCCAGGGCCAGTGCTTTATCCACTGTGCCACCTAGCTGCCCCTGTCATCATATAACTGTTTCAAAATTATGGGATAATTAAACAAGAACAATTGATTTCATAGTGAAAATTTTGTGAGTTTTAAGTTCATAAGTAAAAGGTGAGTTATTAAAGACAGAAGACTTCAGCTATAAGATTTCTGATTGACTGAAGAGACTGGAGGTCATTGGTCTAGAACATCTTTAGTATTACCTAGAGTTTGAGCAAGAATGAAAAACCCACTCAGTAGTACCTGTTGTTCTCTACTGCCTTCTCTGGTTGAAATGGAAAGCAAAAAGAAGAAAAATGAGTTTGTGTGGGCTTGTGTTATTGTTATTGTTGTTGTTGTGTATTGTTTTTACAGGGATTTTTCTGTATAGGAAGAAATACTTAGATCTAATTGGATGAAGCAGAATCCTGGTGAGTAAAAAACTGTTGGGGGCACCTAGGTGGTGCAGTGGATAAAGCACCAGCCCTGGAGTCAGGAGGACCTGAGTTCAAATCTGGCCTCAGACACTTAACACTTACTAGCTGTGTGACCCTGAACAAGTCACTTAACCCCAATTGCCTCACTAAAAAACAAACAAACAAACAAACAAAAAACTGTCTGGATTTGTCATATATCCCATAAAGAGAGAGCCTGAAGAGCTCTGTGTTTTTCTGACTTAGAAAAAAACACTAACTAAATTAAGAGCATAATCCTTTCCTAGAGCCTTTTTTGAGGGTGATTGCAAGTGAAAATTGCTTGTAAATGTTTTAATTTGAGATTAAAAGAGAAGCAGATTTTCCCAGCTGAAGAGCAGTGAGGATCAGTAAGGGAGTAGTTAGCAGAGAAGCAAATTCTTGTGCTACAGATGTTCTTGAATGAATGGATGATCTCAGAGTCTGTAATCCAGAGGCTACTTCTTACTTATGTATTATACTGCTAGTTTTCATGCATACTCTCCCCAACAGATAATGAGTGCATGGATTGTAATATCACAATGAAATATTTTTATTATTCCTGTGTTTGCTTTAATGCATAAGGACCAGGGGCAGCTAGGTGGTGCGGTAGATAAAGCACAGGCCCTGGATTCAGGAAGACCTGAGTTCAAATTCAGCCTCAGACACTTGACACTTACTAGCTGTATGACCCTGGGCAAGTCATTTAACCCTCATTGCCCCACAAAAAAAAATACATAAGGACCTGTGATGTCACAATTATTTCTTTTGCTTTATGACTGAGTAAATGGTTATATTTATTTAATATCTAAAAATGTTATCCTTGTGAGAGATTTGGTTTGTGAAAATGGAAGTACACACAAGAGCTAAAATGGTGAGTAATGGAATTGTATTTCCCTGACAACTGGGTTAGCCTTAGGACTCTGAGAGAGCTTAAGGTAGCTATATGCCAATGCTCCTTCTTTGGGAACCTCATTTGCTAGAGGATAGATTGCCATGAGTTAGCCAGTCCAGAAAGTGAGTCATATGAGAAAGAGTGCGAGATGCTGTAGTATGGGATCGCTACTCCATCCCTTCTCTAGGTTTCTTTTCAATCAGCTCTGCAGACAGTCCAGGGGCAGTGGCTCAGGATCTGTCTGGAACCTAGGATGGGCACTGGTAGACTTTGGATTTCATACCACTCTCTAGAAATAGGGAATGACACTGGTTGAGCCTTTCATGTAAAGAACTCAGCTCTTTCATGCATAGCCCAGTTCCTATTTTTTTAAAAATAGCCATTAAGAAATGGGGATGGGGATGGTTTCAGAAAGACCTGGGAAGACTTGCATGAGCTGATGCAAAATGAAATGAGCAGAACCAAAAGAGCAAGGGACACAGTAACAGCAATATTGTAAAGGTAATCAACTGTGAAAGACAGCCACTCTAATCAACACATGATGACCCACTATAGTTCCAAAGGACTCATGCTGAAAAATTTTGTCCACCTCCAGGTGGCGTATGAATGGACTCGGAATACAGATTGAAGCATCTCGTCCCTCTTTCTTATTTTTTCCTGGAACATGGCTAATGCTGAAATGTATTTTGCTTGACTTCCTATTTGTAATGGGTTTTGTATTTCTTGACTTCTCAATGGGTGAGAGAGGGAAAGAATCTGGAACTGAAAATAAAATACAAATATTTAGTTGTTGGAGCAAGGAGGTCCAGAGCCAACAATTTTCCAGTGGGAAATAAAAGACAACCAGTGATCTCTGTATCTTCTGCTTCTGCTCTGTGGGACCAACATTACAGAAAGGATGAGAGAAAGAGGATTCTGAAGCAAGTTTCAAAATCCTGAGTGAATCCTGAGAACTACTCAGAGGCTAAGAAATATCCGTGGGTACTACTGGGGTTCATTTATACATAAGAGCTGTTAGCTTGTACTGGGCAGCATTACTTTACAGTTGTAGGCAAGATGCTATGTTTGGGTAAGCCACCAGATGGTGCTCCAAGCCCTGAGCTACCAGCTTGAGTCTATTTATACTTGGTCCTTGGTGAAAGCAAGTACAGCAGGGGGATTGATTGATCAAGGAAACCCATGATCAGATTAGTCTTCCCCATTCTATTTGATCACCTTTGTCAGAAAAGGGTACCTCCAAAGGAGAGGGAGAAGGAAGGCTGTGTGCTCTGGCTGATTGTCGAGGGATATATTTTGCTTTTCTGATTTGAGGAGGGTGGGGGTGGGGTGCACTGGAGCCAGCTCAAACCGATTGTTACATTTTCAGTATGAGAATTCATACCTTCAAAATTGGGAAACGCTACAAATCAGGGCTTGATTTATTGTTTTGTTGATTTCTAGACTTAAGAGAGTGATAGAGAAAATAGTGAAAGGCAGATTAAACGTAAAACTATATCCTGTGAGCTGGTTGTTAGGCATTTACTAACAGATAGAGGTAGGTTGGGATGGGAATCAAAGATGAAGGCGACAGTATCAGGGGACAGAATCTTGTGGAATAACAGTCCACGGTGTTTTGTGAGAGCTGTGGAAAAACCTCAGAGCTTTCTTTGGGGCTCTTTGCTTTTACTTTTTCTCCTTTAGACTTCCCAGGGGTATGGGGAGAACTCTTCTCCCTTTTCCTCTCACGTTGCAATAGTGGCTTATAGCACAAACACATAGGACCAGGAACAGGTACTTGCTTAGGTGAACCTGTCCCTAGCTGCCATCTTTTCTGTTTCACTCTCAGAAAGAAGCCAATAACTAACATTCCTGAGAAATTTGTGTTCCCGGCTTGAGAGTTTGATTGATCTTGAGTTGAGTTTTATATGCTCAGATGGGAGATTTCCATAGAAGTGTGCTTCTCAGAGGAGAAAAGCAGCACATTCTGGAGTAAGAAAGCCATGCCCAAGGTGGACCAGAGATCTGGACTTTGTGAAAAGTCCACACAGTTGTCTTTACATTCTAGGAGGAGTATAATGAATTTAAATGGATCATTAGAGATGTTTTATGTTTCTGGGGGTTTTTTTGTTTGTTTTATTGCGGGGCAATGAGGGTTAAGTGACTTGCCCAGGGTCACACAGCCAGTAAGTGTCAAGTGTCTGAGGCTGGATTTGAATTCAGGTCCTCCTGAATCCAGGGCTGATGCTTTATCCACTGCTCCACCTAGCTGCCCTTTAATCCTAATTTCAAACTGTTTTCCAAAATGGTTACACTTATTCACAGCCCCACCAATATACTATTGTGCCTATCTTTCCACAACTCCTCCAACATAAACTAATGCCCATCTTTTGTCATTTTTGTCAATAGGCTGAGTGTGAAGTAAAACCTCAGGGTTGTTGTGATTTGCATTTTTCTTGCTATTACTGATTTGGAGCATTCTTTTCTGTGGTTATTAATAGTTTGCAATTCTTTTGAGAACTGTTTGTTCATCTGTGCCCAAAGCTGTAAAACATCATACCCTTTGACCCAGCAATACTATCTCTGTATCTCAAGGAGATTAAAAGAAAAAGACCTATATTTATAAAAGTATTTATAGCAGTTCTTTTCTAGTGGTAAAGAATTGGAAAATGAGGGGATGCCCATCATTTGGTTGTGGTATATGATTGTGATGGAATACTATTGTGCTTTAAGAAATGATGAGCAGGAAGCTTTCAGGAAAACCTGGGACAACTTATGTGAACTCATGCAAAGTAAAGTGAGCAGAACTAGGAGAATATTGTATACAATAACAGCAATATTGTATGATGGTCAACTGTGAATGACTTAGCTATGCTCAGCAATCAAAGATCCAAGACAATTAATTTTAAAGGACTTATCATGAAAAAATGCTATCCATTTTCAGAGAAAGAACTGATGGAATTTGAATAAAGCATACTATTTTTTACTTTCTTTCTCTTTTGTGTGTTTTTGTTAGTGTTTTCTTTTTTTTTTTTTGTGGGGCAATGGGGGTTAAGTGACTTGCCTAGGGTCACACAGCTAGTAAGTGTCAAATGTCTGAGGCCGGATTTGAACTCCTGAATCCTGGTCTGGTGCTTTTATCCACTGCACTACCTAGCTGCCCCCCTAGTGTTTTCTTTCACAACATGACTAATATGGAAATATGTTTTACATGATTGCACATGTATAACATATAACAAATTGCTTGTCATCTCAGGAAGGGGAGAGGCGAAGGAGGGAGAGAATTTGGGGGTTTTTTGGGTTTTTTTTGGGGGGGGTTGTGAGGCAATTGGGGTTAAGTGACTCACCCAGGGTCACACAGCTAGTGAGTGTCAAGTGTCTGAGGCCAGATTTGAACTCAGGTCCTCCTGACTCCAGGGCCAGTGCTCTATCCATTGCGCCACCTAGCTGCCCCGAGGGAGAGAAATTTGGGACAAAATTTTTTTTAAAACCACAAACATTAAACATTGTTTTTACATGTAGTTGGAAAAAACAAAATATTAAAATTAAAATATTAAAATAAAATATTAAATATTAGTATAAATATATTTAAAAGACATTTATTCATATCCTTTGAGTTAACTATTAGAGAAATTTCCCTGTAATAACTCCAAGGTTGTGAATGAGAGAAGAGAAACCTAGCAGGTCTTTGGTGCCAGGTCCATACACCAGGATGTATCCAGTACTGTGTGATCCCATAGCAGAACCCTTTCCTTTGTTGGGATCCCCTGGCTTCGAGTAGACAAAACTTGGTTGGTGCCTGTGTCTTCCCGGCTTTTCCTTTTTAGGGCTCTTCTCGGTTTCTAGCTAGGTTTGTGATTAATCCAATCATAATCTATAATTAACTTGGCTAGTATTCACCCCTATCTCACAGGGCCATGATGTCATTTCCACATTAAATGTGACCCCAAGAAGACTACCCACTCACAGAGAGATTAAAGCACATCTACTGAAACAGAGTTGAAAGTAAAAAAGTATGCTATTAAAATTTGCCACACCTTGAGTATGCCACAGTGGCTTGGCTTAGCCACTAAACTTTCAAACCCCCACCCACTCAGTCTTTTGTGCCTGTTTTTCACAGATACATCTATTGAAATTTTCAAAGTAAATAAACTGAATCATTTCATTATGGGGGATTATTATCTATTAGAAATATCGATTTATTAGTAATTAAAACAACTGTGAAAGGGATCATTGATTGACTTGAAATTTCCCTCTTTACCTACCAAAAATCCCAATTACCAAGGACAATGCTGAATGCTTCTAGAGAATGGGCTTCTAGAGAATTTTCAGCTATTATCTATAACCAACAACATGTTTTGCATTAAGTTGCAACTCAATGAACAGTGTTTCTCTAACAGAAAGGGAAAAGCAAGTCCAAAGATACATTTGTGATCGACCAACATCAGTAAACATACAAGGACTCAAGGACTCCAGGATGAGATAATGGCTATGTAAAATCACAGGGACTTCAAAACAATGGAAAAAAAAAATTATTTTAAATCAGAGTCCCCTTTGTAACTGTAATATAACAATAATAATTCTAGGGCAATTATTAAAAACAACCCACAAGACAATAAAATAATTTTTAAAGTTATTTATAAACACTTTATTAACCCCCAAAAGAAACCCCCCAACATTCCAAACAGTAACCATGGTAGACAATCAGCCAATCTGTTCTCCACAAATTGTTCCCCCCCCCCCCCCCCCCCCCCCACACCCCCCCCCCCCCCCCCCCCCCCCCCCCCCCCCCCCCCCCCCCCCCCCCCCCCCCCCCCCCCCCCCCCCCCCCCCCCCCCCCCCCCCCCCCCCCCCCCCCCCCCCCCCCCCCCTAAACCCCCCCCCCCCCCCCCCCCCCCCCCCCCCCCCCCCCCCCCCCCCCCCCCCCCCCCCCCCCCCCCCCCCCCCCCCCCCCCCCCCCCCCCCCCCCCCCCCCCCCCCCCCCCCCCCCCCCCCCCCCCCCCCCCCCCCCCCCCCCCCCCCCCCCCCCCCACCCCCCCCCCCCCCCCCCCCCCCCCCCCCCCCCCCCCCCCCCCCCCCCCCCCCCCCCCCCCCCCCCCCCCCCCCCCCCCGCCCAATGAAGTATTTTACAATTAGGAAAATCCATTTATAAACACAAAACATCCACATAACCAACTCTAAAACACTAAAACAAGTTATAAGGCAACTAAATAAAATGGTTCATTATAAAGATCATTTTTTTCTTTTGTTTCTATAATTTATGTATATGTTCTAAGCCACTTGGCTTTTCACTTCCTGGACCCATGTGTCTTTACTTTCATCTGAACAAACTGTATCACTAGCAGATAGGCAATTCATCTTGATTCTGTTGCTAGTGATTTAAGTTAATAGACTAGTTATTTCAACTATGGTATTAAGGCCTAAATCCTGTAACGGAGAGAGTGGCCTGGTTCTTTGAATGCACAGATTTACCCTTCTTCGTGAGTCATGAGCACGCTCAATATTCCCTTCTTGGTTCCAATTCAATATGTGGACACTTAGTGAGCCTTACTTACTTCTGGTGATGACTAAGGGGCTAGCAACTATGATGATAAAGAGCTGAGAAACTGGAACTGAAGGGAATATAAAAAATGGTGGGTTTGGAGTAAAGATTGCTGTGAGGAACTGGATGGGGGGGAGGGTCACTGGTGAGCTGTATTTCCCACCCAGTCACTACATGTCTTGAAGCATATGACATCTCTGTTTTTACTGTGTTTCTTTTTTCCTGGTCTCTGGTAAATATTATGAGATGAGAATAGTCAGGTAACAGTTGACCCTGGGAGATCCATCAAAACCATCTGAGGTCCCACCAGCAATCAGAGTCTAGGATCTATTTATTGGTAGCAGTAGCCTCAATGGATTTCATTGAGGGGCCAGTATAACAGGAGGGTGGTCTGCTTGACCCACCCAGTAACTGATTGACTGGTCAGCAGAGACATTGCATCATGAAAGAAGCCACACCATCCAAGCAAGGGAGCATGTGTGTGTGTGAGTGTGTGTACTTGCAAAAGTGCCTGTGTCTTTATAAGTAGGTATAAGCAAGGAAAGAGTGTATTCCCCAATTCGGGGAGATTACTTTTTTTTTCTTTTTTTTTTGCGGGGCAATGGGGATTAAGTGACTTGCCCAGGGTCACACAGCTAGTAAGTGTCAAGTGTCTGAGGCTGGATTTGAACTCAGGTCCTCCTGAATCCAGGGCCGGTGCTTTACCCACTGCGCCACCTAGCTGCCTCCAACCTGTGTAATTTCTGATTGGATGTATATACCAGAAAAAACACATGTTGACTCTACTGAGTGTTTTTTGTTCTGATCTCAGAATTCCCAACATGTTTAAGAGGTGTTCAAGTGTTCAGGCTGTGGGTCCCCTTGTGGATAGCAAAGAGTAGTTCTAGACTGCTGACATTTTCTTGAGTGGCTTGTTCTCCAAGTATCTAACTTGGTTAGAATGGATCTTGGCAAGGAATGTACGTATCAAAAAATACTTCTCCTGCAACACTTAGGCAACAGTGAATGTGTTCTGATTTCTGGTTGGAGATGTATCTGCATACCTGATGAAATGGTCACTCCTTGTTAAGATATGACTTCTTTTTCAAGAGACACAAAGTCAGTCCAGACAGATCGCAGAGGCTTGCTGGTACTTATGTTCTCCAAATATGGAATGTTGGTAATGTTTTCCTTTGTACATCTCTGGCACAAGTTTCACACTTGGTGACATTTGCAGCCATTTGCGGCCAGTAAAATCATAAAATCTTTTTCTTACCAGATCTAGTGTTTTTTCTTGCTCCGTATGTCCAAATGCATCATATAAGATATTCATGGCTACAAGGCAGTATGCTCTGGGTAGCAAAATCTGCTTTCTAGTTCCATGAATGGGATCAGCCATAGTTTAATGCAACATTCCATAGTACTTCTCCAACTTCTACCATTGTCTCAGCAGTAAAATGCCTCCCCCTGACTGGAACATACATTTTTTTAGGATCATTTCCTTGCTTTTCAGCTTGCATCACTTCTCTTCGTCTTTCATCAGCCATCTTTTTTCACTGCCAATCATTTGTAGATAATGGAGGCAAGGAAGACTGGTTCAATGAAACAAGGTATTTGACATTTCTGCCTGGCAGAAGTTTGAAGTTTGCAGCTACTCTTTTAACTTGTCAGAGCTTCTTGCGTATCGCAAATAGCTCTGATACCCTTTTCTGATAGCACTATAGCTCCAGCCTCACATGGCATTCTGGACAAGGTATCTATCTCCAAGACCTATAGTGTATACAGAAGTGTTAATTGGCTGGTGCTGCTACACTTCTCCAGCAAGTAGCATCTAAAATACATCAATGAATAGTTGTCAGTACATACTATAAACATAGTCTTTGAACTTCTCAGTGTTAGACCACTTCAAGGCTAGGAACTCAAGATTACTAACAGGACAAGAGTCTCATAGTTAATCAGACCTTGCTGATTTAATACAGTTGGTCTCTGATGACCATTGATTTCTCATACAGGACAGCTTCCAGATCTTCCAGGTTGGCATCTGCATGGAGAACAAAAGATTTGCTCGGGTTTTCCTAAACCAACAGATGTGTGTAATATTGAAATAGTATTAGTGATTCCATTTTGCCTTTACCCACCATTTTGTGGACTGCTAGGTAATGCCATAGTGCACAGAATACTGGGCCTGGAATCATGGAAGACTCATCTTCTTGAGTTCAAATCTGGGCTCAGACCCTTACTAGCTGTGTGACCCTGAACAAGTCACTTAACCCTGTTTGCCTCAGTTCCTCATCTGTAAAATGAGCTGGGGAAGGAAATAGCAAACCATTCCCATACCTCTGCTAAGAAACCTCAAATGGGTTTACAAAGAGTCAGAAACAGCTGAAACGGATAAACAATAAAAACAGTTTTGTGAAATTAAGTCTCAAAGTCACCTTAATTTGGAGAAGTTACAAGATTGCTCCCTCCTGCCAAGAGTCACCCGGCAAAGATCACGAAACTACCTCTTTTCCCATTCTTCTCAGTGTTTCCTGATTATTTTCTAATCCCTTCCAGCCAACCCTTACCCTCATTTCATTGTCTCCAGATCTTTTCATCCAATAAGAAACCAGTTGTCTTAACCCTTTTGTCCTGTTTTTTATTCCTCCAAACTATATATTAGCTGGGTAATTCTGAGTTCTTGGCTACCAAGAACCCTGAACATGGTTTGTTTCTCAACTGCATGCACTGCTAAATAAATCACTTGTCTGGGTGATACTTGGTTAATAGGTAATAGGTGCATGGATAAAGGAGTTGATTAAGTCTGACGACTTTTTCATATTTGTCCCTCCCTCTATCTTCAAAAGGCTTTGTAGATTTTAAGATAGTTTTTCCTGTCTGTTCCTGAGTCTCTTCAATCAAATAAATATATGGGGATAATAATTATACCCAAATCCCAGGGTTCTTGTGAAAATTAAGTAATATGTTTGTAAAGTGACTTGCAAACCTTAAAGGGCTATATAAAATCTATTATTATTACTAATATTACTATAAGAGAGGTTATTAACTGGTAGCAGCATCATTGTTTTTTTAATTCAATTCTATTTTTCTTTTCAGTTCCAAATTCTTTTCTTCCTTCTACTATTCCCCCGCCCACTGAGAAGACAAGAATGACAATATTCATTATAAACCTGAAGTCATGCAAAACATTTTCACATTAGTCATGTTGCAAAACATATTTCTCTATTAGTCATGTTCTCCCCCCACCAAAAAAGGGGGGGGGGAGAAAATGTGGTTCAATCTGTACTCTGAGTCCATTATTTCTCCATCTGGAGGTAGGTAGTATTTTTTTCCATCATGAGTCCTTTGGAATTATGGTAGAACTGAGAAATTGAGAAAATCAAATTTGATTTCTATTGATTCTGTTTTGTAATTGATTTCATTCTGTATCTCCCAGACATTTTGTATAACTGCCTAAGTCATGTTTCTTTATCTTTAAATTAAGTTCAGAAATCCATAGGTTCAGAAGTATAGTCTTCTCTTTGAGTTAAGTTTAAAAGTTCAGGTTTTTTATAGATCACTTTATTTTTGGTGAGGCAATTGGGGTTAAGTGACTTGCCCAGGGTCACACAGCTAGTAGGTGTTAAGTGTCTGAGGCCAGATTTGAACTCAGGTCCTCCTGACTCCAGGGCCAGTGCTCTATCCACTTCGCCACCTAGCTGCCCCTTATAAATCACTTTAATTAAAAGAAACATGTTATCTCTTTGCCATTCATTGTCCTTGTACAATTAGAGGAAATTTGTTATTTATATATCATTAGTTATTCTTGCAGGTAGACCAAGTCAATCAGGATTTCCTAGTGACAAGATGGAAGAAAAGGTTGTTGCAAGCCTTGAATTCCTGAGTTTCAGCCAATCAAGTTGTCCCTCATGCCTATGATATTTCTGACTTTGTAGCAAAACATACTGTCTTCCTGATCTATATATTACCTCCTATTTTTTGGATGTTCTTCCTTTTGTCTATAAAAATTATCTGTCAGCCCTCGTTCAGGGTCTTAGCTTTCTGAGGAGACTGAGACCCTGTTTATTGGCAAATTTGCACTTTGCTAATAAATTGATCATCCCTGCAACTTGTCCCTAAGTTTACCTTAATTTCTATTGTGACAGAACATTGTATTGATCACACTTACTAAATTTTTTATAGTTGATTATCTTTATAATATTGCTGTTGCCATGTAAATTGTTTTCCTGGTTCTGCTCATTTCTCTTTGCATCAGTTGACATAGTTCTTCCTAAGTTTTCCTGAAATCATCCCCTTCATCATTTCTTATAGAAAAATAGTACATATGGGTCTTTTACTTTTTCTCTCATCTCTTTGGTGTATTGCTGGATCAAGGGTATGCACAGTTTTATAGCTTTCTGGGCATAATTTCAAATTGTTCTCCAGAATGGTTGGACTAGTTCATGACTCTACCAACAGTGCATGGATGTCCCTATCTTAAAGCATTTATCATTTTTTCTTTTCTGTCATCTTAGCTAATCTGGTGGGTGTGAGGTGGCATCACATAGTTGTTTTAAATGTGCATTTCTCTATTAGTGATGAAGATAATTTTTATATTTCTATAGATAGCTCTGATTTATTTGTCTAAAATTGCCTGTTCATATCCTTTGACCATTTATCAATTGGAGAATGAATCTTACTCTGATAAATTTGACTCAGTTCCTTATATATTGGAGAAATGAGAGCTTTATCAGAGAAACTTACTGAAAAAAAATCCTAATTACCCATTTCTCTTCCCTAATTTTAGAGCAGCATAGTTTTTTAAAAAAAAATTATAATGATAGCCATCAAATCCTAGAAAAGTTCATAAGTTTCTAAGACTTTGGGGGCTTGGCCACTTTAGAAGTGTGGAGTCACTTCTCTGGTTCTGTGTTCACATCTTGTTGGGATAGATGTGACCCATATAGTTGACAGAAGCTCTAAAATTGACAATTGTCAATTGATAGCTTCGGACCAGATACTTCCAACTGATCCAACACTTTCATCAGTCTCTCCTAATGTTCTTCCAAGTGTCCTTCCAAAGACACTGATGCCATCAACACATACAATACCTCTAAGTCATTCATATCTAGATAGGTGGTTAATAAATATCTATTATGCTGTATTGTATTTTAACATGTACACAACTTTGAGATCCACATCTGTTCTTCTGGTAATTTCTCCATGGAGTTTTTGTGTCAAAGTCTTCATGCTTTCCTTTCCTTTAGTTTTGTATGCTGTCTGTTGTCTCTCTCATCATCTTTAGGTCTCTGACTCTAGTTCTGTATTTACAGGATAATTTCCTTGCTTTGCCTCAGAGACCCATGATGACACAGTCCTTCATTGACCTTCTGTGTGCAGGAGTACCTTTCTCACCTAGGTATTATTGGCAGTGGTTGGACCAACACTGAATGCTTGAGAGCCTTTATTTTATCATTGTTGTCCCATTTTACCTGCTTTCTTAGGTTCTACTGATAACTAGCTTACCTCAGTCTCTGAAGGCATTGTTCCACCTTGAGTAGGAATTTCACCTTTACATTTGTACAATATTTATGATGAAATTAGCATATTCTTCTGTTGATCCATCCTCCTCAAACATTTCAGGTAATGTCTGTATGCATTCACAAGGGCAGCTAGGTGGTTCAGTGGATAGAGCACCAGTCTTGAAGTTGGGGGGACCTGAGTTCAAATCTCATCTCAGACACTTACTAGCTGTGTGACCCTGGACAAGTCACTTAATCCCAATTGCCTTAAACATCTGGGGCCATCTCCATTTGTTCTGATGTATATCTTGCCACTGGACTCAGATGGCTCTGGAGAAGAAAGGGAGGTTGGTGACCATGTATAGCCCTCCCTCACTTAAATCTAATTTACTGCAAGTCATGACATCACCCTGATGTCATGGTCCTCTTCAAGAACTAAGGACAAACAACAACAATACATTCATACCAGCTGACTTCTGGCTATGCACTAATGAGATTATTCATTCTACTAAGGCTGTCTTCACTTTTTCTGACTTGAATGAATTCCAGGGCTTTAGTTGCCTGTCCACCCCAAGCTTTCCAGTGCTGTTCTCCTGAGGTAGATGCTTCCTCTCCAGAGAAGATAGATGCCAAATTTGCATTTATATTATCTGCTTATCACAGGGGTTCTGGTCTCAGCTCTACATACAGGTACATTGGCACTTCCAGACTTGATTGAGACATTCAGTTTTCCTAAAAAAGGCCTCACCTTTTTAAGCAGCCTTCCATCTTCAAAGGATGGACAGTTATAAAGTTCCCTGTATGACTTCCTATTATCAATTCCCTGCATATATCTCCATGGTGAAAATCTTCAAGTAGTATGAGAAAATCTTCCTGAGTTGTCATATCTGCCTTAATGTTGGTGGCCTTGACTGTACACTCTTCTAAGCCTTTTACCTTTCTGCACAGTATTTTTTTTTTGGTGAGGCAATTGGGGTTAAGTGACTTGCCCAGGGTCACACAGCTAGTAAGTGTCAAGTGTCTGAGGCCAGATTTGAACTGAGTTCCTCCTGACTCCAGGGCTGGTGCTCTATCCATGCACCACCTAGCTGCCCCAAATGTCCTTATTCTTAAAATCTAGATCTATTCCTGATATTAGACTGCTTTGTTTTCCAATAGAGAACTTGTGATAACACATATCAACTGACTGAGTCCCCATCTTTCTGAAATAAGTGCCAATATCAATACTCAAATGTTAATGAAAACAACAAATGTGAATGATTATAGCAAATAATGGTCAATAGGATTAATACTTTGCACTTATCAAAAGTTCAAAACAACATTCATGAACTCAGATGAGGACAATAGCATCAGTGACTTTTTCATTGTCAACATATGGTAAATAATGATACATACACTAGGCATTCAAGACTTGCTCATAAAAATTGCGCATCAATAAAATTCAATAATAGACAAATCATATAACAATAGTTTAATGCTAGCAGCAGGTAGGGTATGATGCCAGCCTCTTCTGGATCAGCTATTTATTTCTCCAGAAATATTAAAGAAATATTAAAAGAATAATATTGAAAATAAACAGGGTTTCCCTGAAATATTTCCTGGGGAACAATTGCAAGAGTCAGGAAATCAAATTATTTCTGTGGGCTTTAAAATACTAGTATAGTATTTTGATAGCCTAGTATAGGCTATCAAAAATAGAAAAAGTTGAAAAGGAAACTGATGGTCAAATGCCAAAGAAAAATGTCTGCTAAGCTGGGGTGGCAGGGGAAGTTCCTTAAAAATCATCCTTGAAAAAAGTTACCTGCCACTCAGAAGAGCAAGTCAAAAGTAGGAACCAATGAAATTTAAAATGCTGGGGGGAAAAATTAAAAGTCAGCACTTAGAACAATGGGCTTTTTTAGATTGAATGCCTGCAGCCATTCAGATTGAACTTATTACTGGGCTTTCAGAAATAGACAACAACCCATGCAAGACCCTCCAGGTTTCTTGGAACTCCTCCTGCTCATCGTTTCTTACAGCACAATAGCATTCCATTGTATTCATATACCACAACTTGTCCAGCCATTCCCCAATTGACGGGTATCCCCTCATCTTCCAATTCCTCTCCACCACATAAAGAGCAGCTATAAATATTTTTGTACATGTGGGTCCCTTTCCGCTTTCCATGATTTCTTTGGGAAAAAGACCCAAAAGTGGTATTGCTGGGTCAAAGGGTATGCACAGCTTTATCGCCCTTTGGGCATAATTCCAAATTGCTCTCCAGAATGGCCGGATCAGTTCACAGCTCCACCAACAATGCATTAGCATTCCAATTTTTCCACAGCTTCTCTGACATTTATTATTTTCCTTTTTTGTAATTTTTCTGCTCTACATCTTATTTTTTTTTTCCCTTGTAGTCTTCTGGGATTCAGAATAATAGCCACTTTCTCTGGTTCCTCTGGGTGAGAAGTATTCCTGCCTCAGACTGGGAGGGTAATAATTGGCTTACTCTAAACAGCTTATATCTCTCCCACCAAATGCTTGGTCCATGAAAGATAATAATGGACAATGAGCAAACATATTTATCCGAAAAGAGCAGTAAAGTAGATATTAGGGAAAACAAATGCATTAGGACAGAGGTGAGATAAAATCTCAGCTCTGTCAAGGAGAGAGAGATTTCATCAGAGATGCTCCCTCTTAGTTTCTGAAGGTAGAGATCCTGGGAATTAAGGAACATGGAATGTTGGCTTTCCCTATGTGTGCAGCTCCAGGGAATCTCATTAGCCATTCAAAGTTCATATCCTTTCTCAACTGACATCTCTGGTCTCTTGCTTTCTTTCCTCTGTTTCACTCTCTAAAGTGTCTCTGCCAATCAGGTTCATCTTTCTCTCACATTCAGGAGACTGCCCAAACCTTTCTGGGGTTTGACTAGGGTTTCAGAAAACCAGACTATATAGTTACTAAGTGTCCAGTACGTAACAGTAATTTAAAAGTATATCTGGAATGCCCCATTCCTTTTCTCAGGGAGATTGGAGTTACCCGTTTTTGGAGGGTAGGAGGATGGTCACAACAAGATGTGTACTCCTTTTGTCTCCTACCTTCAAGGGGGGTATTGAACTATAATTATATTTGCTATATATAAAATATTTGCAGTCTAGCAGTTAAATTTTCTTTTGGGGTATTAAGAATAAAAGCTAGTTTACCTGGTTGCTCAAAGAGATGAGGGAAATAGTTCTACCCCAGACCTGAAAGATAACAGCTTAATCTACAATTGCTTGACTTCCCTACCACAAAATACTTATTACACAAAAGATAATCAGAGATATCAAAGGAAGTAATAAAATTGTAATTGACGAAGTCATACAAATGTGTTTAGACGATAGTATACACAAGTGTTAGGGACTCTCTGTTATAATGATGAAATCAACTCATCTGAGGAAAGAATGATCTCACCCACTTTTAGCAGTCTCTTGAGTGCAGGCATTAGGAATTAAGGGACATGTTGGGGTGTGGGTTCCTTCCTGTATACCTGTGGTTCCAGTGCCTCCCATCAACATCAAAAGTCCAAACCTTCTCCTCTTTTCCTCTCCTGTCTCTTCTCTGCTTCTCTCTCAGAAGTCTTTCAGCCAATCAGGATTCATATCTCTCTCCAAGTACTTAGCCCCATAGGATTATCTTTTTGAGCTCTTCATAATTCTGGCTGGGCAGGGTTGCTACATTAATAAACTTAATACAGTAACTTCAATGTTGTCCTGCTTGCTACCTGTCTTTCTCAGGATTTCTTTCTGTGCATTCCAATGCATCTTATAAATATTTCATTAGTACTTCCCCACCCCCGCCCTTTTTTGGATCATTATTACTATTCCTCCAAAAATCTGTAACTTATTTTCTCCTCACAATAAAATTAAACTCCTTTCCTTGTAACAAATGAGTATAGTCAAGAAGAACAGATGTACACTTGGCTTTGCCAGAAAATATATGTCTTATTTTGAATATCAAGGCTGCCAAATGGTGGGGAGTATGATTCATCGTGATCTTCTGGAGCTGCAGTTGCTAATTGCATTGATTAGAATTTTTAAGTCTTTCATAGCTATTTTCCTTTATAGTTGTAGTTATTGCGTACATTATTTTCCTTGTTCTACTTAGATCACTTTATATCAATTCATACAAGTACTCTTGGAGCAGCTAGGTGGTGCAGTGGATAGAACAACAGCCCTGGATTCAGGAAGACCTGAGTTCAAATCTGACCTCAGACATTTGATACTTACTAGCTATGTGACCCTGGGCAAGTCACTTAATCCTCATTGCCCCACAACGTGAAAATATACAAGTACTATCAAGTGTCTCTGAATCCAACCCTTTTATAATTTTATACTGTGCAATATTATTTCACTATATTCAGATTCTATAATTCATCTAGCCATTCCCCAATTGATGGACACCCCCTTAATTTCCAGTCCTTCACTACAACAAAAAAGTACTACTATAGATACTTTTGTACATATGAATCCTTTTCCTCTTTCTTTGGTCTTTTTAGGATATAAGCATAGTAGCACCCCTGAGTCAAAGGGCACGAAAAATTGAGTGACTTTTAGGGGACAGTTCCAAATTGCTTTCCAGAATGGTTGGACCAATTCACACCTCTCATAGTAGTGAATAGTGCACTTTCCTTCCATAAATCCCTCCAACAATTGCCATTTTCCTTTGGTATCTTTGCAAATCTTATGGATGTGAGGTTGAACCTTAGGGTTGTTTTTATTAGCATTTCTCTTATTTTAAAATGTATTCATTTATATATTACTCCTGTCCCCTTCTGCTTCTCACTCCTAGAGAGCCATCTCATATAACAAAGAATAATTTTTAAAAAAGTAAGAGAAAAAGCAATCAGCAAAACTGATCAATACATTGAAAAAAATCTGAAAATATACATAATGTTCTATACCTATAGTCCCCTCACTTCTTTTTTTTTTGTTTTGTTTTTTGTTTTTTACAGGGCAATGGGGGTTAAGTGATTTGCCCAGGTTCACACAGCCAGCAAGTGTCAAGTGTCTGAGGCCGGATTTGAACTCAGGTACTCCTGAATCCAGGGCCGGTGCTCCATCCACTGCGCCACCTAGCTGCCCCCTCCCCTCACTTCTGCAAAGGAGTGGTGGAAGGTGTCTTTTCTTCTTTGGAGCTGTGTTAATTTATTGTCATTTTGCAATATTCACTTTCAATTGTTTTATGTCTTTTCTTCCCATTTACACTGTTGTATTGCATATATTGTTTCCTTGACTATGTTTATGTTCACTTGTATCAGTTCATGTAAGTTTTTCCATGCTTCTCTTTACTCAGAATATTCATTATTTTTTATAGCACAGTAACATTTCATTATATTAATATCCTACAACTTGTTTAATTACCTCCCAAGTTTCCAGTGCTTTGCACAAAAAGTGCTGCCATGAATATTTTTGTATTTATAGATAATTTTCCTCTTTCTTCTTTTTGGGGTCTAAGCCTAGTAATGGCAGCATTAGGTCAAAGGTTATGAACAGGGGGGCAGCTAGGTGGTACACTGAATAAAGCACCAGCCCTGGATTCAGGAAGACCTGAGGTCAAATGTGACCTCAGACACTTGACACTTACTAGCTGTGTAACCCTGGGCAAGTCACTTAACCCTCATTGCCCCACAAAATAAATAAATAAAATAAAATAAGAAAAATAAACCTAATACATTTGAACGTATTTAGGAGGCAGCTAGGTGGCTCAGTGGTTAAAGCACTGGCCATGGAGTCAGGAGGACCTGAGTTCAAATCTGGCCTCAGACACTTGACACTTACTAGCTGTGTGACCCTGGGCAAGTCACTTAACCCCTATTGCCCTGCCAAAAAAAAAAAAAAGAAAGAAAGGAAGGAAGAAAGAAAGAAAGAAAGAAAAGAAAAAAGAATATGAACAGTTTAGTGACTTTGAGGAGATAGTTCCAAATTATTTTCCAGAATAGTTGAATGAATTCACACAGCTCTCCCAACAGTGTGTATTAATGTGTTTGTCCTCCAGTCCCTCCAACAATGATCATTTTCCTTCTTTGCATCTTTGTCAGTCTTATGGGTATGAGGTGGAACTCAGAGTTATTTTAATTTACATTTTTATTGATGATTTGGAGCATTTAAAAATATGATAACTTGCTTTTCTACTTTTGAGCACTGCATGTTCATGGGGAATAGCTCTTGTTCTTATATGTATTCAATTCTCTATATTTCAGATATCAGTCTTTCACTTGCAAAATTTATTGCAAATAACTTTGTCCCAGTTCACTGCTTCCTTTCTAATTCTAAATGCATTGGGGTTTTTGCATGTGCAAAAATGTTCAATTTTGTGTAATTGAAATTGTCTACTAAACATATGATGAGATTCTTTGTTTGGAAAAAGAATATGGTAACGGTAAGCCCAAGTTAAGCTAGTATCCTATTAATTCAGGTTTAATGTTGGGAGGAAATGAGGAAGTAGATCATTCCATAGTTAACAACAAGAGTTTTACTTGGTTATAGCATAGAAAAAAATATTCAACAAGGACACACCAATACTTAACTTGGGGAGATAAGACTTTTCATGTTTCCATATGAAAACAAAACTTGGTCAGTAGGGCAGGATGTGGTCACTGGAGAGGACATGGGACTTAAACTAAATCTGAAGCTGCCAGTAAGTTGTGTTGAGAGAGGTACAAGTTGATTTGGGGTCAGTAAAGTTTTAGAAGCAGCTTTGTTATCTTTCAGGGGAAAACTAACCTACAGGAGGAGGAACCCCAGTAAATAGTGGTCCTATCAAAACATATAATTGGGCAAAGCAATTTCTTTTCTTTAAAAAATTTTTTTTTTTTAAGGGCAATGAGGGTTAAGTGACTTGCCCAGGGTTACACAGCTAATACATGTCAAGTGTCTGAATCCGGACTTGAACTCAGGTCCTCCTGAATCCAGGGCTGGTGCTTTATCCACTGTGCCACCTAGCTGCCCCTGGGCAAAGTAGTTTCTAATGATTTTCCTTTTCATTTCTTAAGAGTTCTTTTTATTTTTAAGTTTCAATTTGATTTTCATCTCTTTTTTTTTTTAAGTCAGGTTAGGTAATGTTTTATCTATTTTCTTCTTCATCCCCTTCCTAAACCCACAAAAAAACCCAGCTCCTAGTATTATTTATCAATTTGATGGTTTTTGTTTCTGATTTTGTTCATCTCTTCTTTGATATACACATAACCTACAAGCACAACCTATAAATGCATTCCTGATGAAAAGATAAAAGCTGAATAGATTTTTTTTTTTGCAGGACAATGGGGGTTAAGTGACTTGCCCAGGGTCACACAGCTAGTGTTAAAGTGTCTGAGATCGGATTTGAACTCAGGTCCTCCTATTTATTTATTCATTCATTTACTTATTTATTTATTTGTTTATTCATTCATTCATTTATTTTTATATCAGGGCCAGTGCTTTATCCACTGTGCCACCTAGCTGCCCCCTAGCTGAATAGATTTTTGAAGTACAAACCTAGAAGTCAAGTGAAAGCTGGCAAATAATTAAATATGAATAAATGGAAAAGTCTAAATGATGATGAAATGATTACATTCTAATAGGGAAAGAAGAGATTAATGTGTCATTAGAATTAACACTGTCTTCAAGGATAGAAGAGGGAGTTGTTGTTCAGTCATTTCAGATTCTCCATGACCCCATTTGGGGTTTTCTTAGCAAAGATGCTGGAGAGATTTACCTTTTGCTTCTCCAGGACATTTTTTGTTTTTGTTTGTTTTCTTGTTTTTTCGTGAGGCAATTGGGGTTAAGTGACTTGCCCAGGGTCACACAGTTAGTAAGTGTCAAGTGTCTGAGGCCAGATTTGAACTCAGGTTCTCCTGAATCCAGGGCCAGTGCTCTATCCACTGTGCCACCTAGCTGCCCTCAGGTCATTTTACAAATCAAGAAACTAAGGCAAACAGGGTTAAGTGATTTGCCAGATCCACACAGCTAGTAAATGTCTGAGGCCAAATTTAAATTCAGAAAGATGATTCTTTCTGACTTCAGGCTCAGCACTCTATTCAGTGCACCACCTAGCTGCCCATACAAAGGGAATTAAGAAACATAAACATGAACTGGATGTGGTTTTATTCTGTGTTATTTTGAGGGGGGGGGGTGAAGAACAGGGTTGCTCTTGCTTTCCTGTTGCAAAGTCTTCCAGCCTCTACTGGATTCCTTATACTTTTCTTCCCTAGTGTCTTCCTTTTTCCATGCCACTGCAAGGACACTCCTACTGGAATTCACAATTCACTTGTAAAGAACAAGTAAGCTCAGTTAGAGCCTAAAGGAAACAAGATCAAAAAAGGCCCCAAACTGATAAGAAAAGCAACTCAGCACTTAGGGTTGGTTCCATGAGGTTTCTAGGCCAGGAGTCAAACTTTACCCAATGAGTTTGTGGTTCAAAACGATCTCACAATAAGGTAAGCAATCTAGATCTGTCTAAATGCAACAAAAGTATTAACATTTATAAGCTGGGCACTAAAATTTTAGTGATGCAATGTCCATAATTCTCATATTAGCCTCAATATCAATATTTATATAGGACTCAGGAAGATAGCAAGTATCAGTGTTTAAACAATCCACAAATCTAAAGTCTGCAAAAATAATTTCAAAAGGAACTGACTTTTAAGAAAAACATGCACCAGGAAAAAATGACTACAATTATAGTGTAAAACAAAGGAAAAAACTTACAATTTTTTCTTTAGCGGATCCCCCCAAATAGGCTATCCAATAATGAAAATCCACAGTGAAGAGTCTCTCTAAGGGATCCCTACTAATGAAAAGGTCTCGATCTTATCTCAGATGAGCCCCTACATGTATGATACCCTGAGCAAGGCCAAAAGGCATTTCCCCTTAGGGTTTTAGGGGTACCTTTGAGAGGTCAAGAGTGTTTTTCTATAAATGCTATTGGCTCAAGCCCTCATTTGGGGGCTCATTCTTACTGTTAACTGCCAGTAATTAGCATCCCAGTTTCAATTAACCAATTAACATCATAAAATTTCATAAAAGGTTATTAATTCAAAGATATAGCAAGGGGGCAGCTAGGTGGCGCAGTGGATAGAGCACCGGCCCTGGAGTCAGGAGTACCTGAGTTCAAATCTGACCTCAGACACTTAACACTTACTAGCTGTGTGACCCTGGGCAAGTCACTTAACCCCAATTGCCTCACTTAAAAAAAAAAAAAAAGATATAGCAAGAACCGAAGCACAGAAATTTCCTCCCAAAACCTGGATGGCACACTCTCCCATATAACCTCTCAGCTAGTGGGGAGAGTGAGCTCAAACTTAAAGTAGCATTTGCTTCACTAAGTTCACTTCCAAAGGCAGCAAGGCCAATGGATGGATGAATCTACATCTCTGTTACTGCTAGCCTAGGTCAAGCAAGTCTCTCAGGATTTCACTCCTTACCACCTGGCTTCAATCAAATCTCTTCATTGACTTCGGTTCCCAGAATTCTGGTGGTTCACTCTCCTGACCTTTCAAAGCTCCATAAGGTTATAGCCATCTCCAGTCTCCTTCACCTAAAAGCAAGAATTAATAGATACAACAGAGACAGAAGAAATAACAGGGCCATGCATTCAACTTCATGCTGGCTCCAGATGAGAAATGTCAGGAGGCTTCTCTCCCTAACTCAGATGCCCACAGCAACTCATCTGCCTTCAATGACAGCTAAGCTGGAAAGTATCAGAGCCCACAGACTAGCCCTGGCTGGCTAGTGCCTTTTGAAAGTACCTTAGTTCTGATAACCAATCTAATAGGCTCCTCTTCATTATGTGGCTTATTATGGAATGCCTACACATTCTTCAAAGTCCACACGTGGACTGACATCCCCTCTCCCATATCCTATTCTCTGCATTCACAGTAGTTATGTTTTGGAAATATAAAGTTGGGACAAATGCTGAATTGGTGAATTCAGAACCACAATGGAAATACAGGTTTAGGTTCCTGTGAGTCACAACATTTACTTTAGCACTTTCTGGAGTAGCCTCAAGTACGGATCAATGAATTTCCTCTTCCTTTTTCTGGAAATATTGTTGCGCTGATTCATCAACACTGAACTCCTGGCCAAGAGCACTGTACCTCATGCCTGACCTTAGCTTACCTAACACATGTTTTGTTTTTTTTTTCTCCATAAGACACATCACAGCCTTCTTACACTTAGAAACACCAGACAGCACTTCAGCACTATCCTTTGGGACCATTTAAAACAGCAAATCCCCAACAAAAAGCACAAAAATGCAAAAACATGGCACCAAATAGTTCATGAAAAGGACACTCCTGTTTCAGTCAAGGGCACCACAATCTTTCTAGTCACCCAAGTTTGAAACCTTGGAGCTAACTTGACGACTCATTCTTCCTCCTCACTTTATATATCTAATCAGTTGGCAAAGCTTGTCGTTTCTACCTCCATGACATCCCTCACATTCTTCCCGTTTGGTTTACTCACATAGTCACCATCATAATTCAGACCTTCATCACCTGTCTCCTGGAGGATCCCAATATGGCCTTTTTTTTTTTTTTTGCGGGGCAATGGGGGTTAAGTGACTTGCCCAGGGTCACACAGCTAGTAAGTGTCAAGTGTCTGAGGCCGGATTTGAACTCAGGTACTCCTGAATCCAGGGCCGGTGCTTTATCCACTGCGCCACCCAGCCGCCCCCTCCAATATGGCCTTCTAATTGGTCTCCCTGCCACAAAAATTTCCCCCATCCAATAATCCAATATATCCTGCACATAGCTGCTAAAGTGATTTCCTTTTTATTTTTATTTTTATGCAGAGCAATGAGGGTTAAGTAACTTGCCCAGGGTCACACAGCTAGCAAGTGCCAAGTGTCTGAAGCTGGATTTGAACTCAGGTCCTCCTGAATCCAGGGCCAGTGCTTTATCCACTGAGCCAGGTAGCTGACCCTAAAGTGATTTTCTAAAATGTAGGTCTGATAATATGACTCTCGTTCTCAAAAAACTTCAAAGTTCCCCTACTGCCTGTAGGCTCAGGTATAAATTCCTCTGTTAAAACCCTTCTCGGGGCAGCTAGGTGGCGCAGTGGATAGAGCACCTGCCTTATAGTCAGGAGGACCTGAGTCCAAATCCAGCTTCAGACACTTAACACTTACTAGCTGTGTGACCCTGGGGAAGTCACTTAACCCCAATTACCTCACTAAAAAAAAAAACAAAACCAAACCCTTCTCAACCTTGTCCCAACCTAGCTTTCTAACCTTTGTATACATTGCTTCCCTTTTCAAACTCTAAAATCCAAACTTGTTTTCTTGTTATTTCTCAAAGATGACATTCCATCTTCTGTCTGTACCTTTTCACTGACTTTCCTCATCTTTGGCCCTTTGGGTCTATTATTTCCTTTAAAGTTTTGTTCAAGTACCTTCTACATCTAGACTTTTTGGACCAGCATAGCTGCCAATGCTCTCCTCCCACAAATTTCCCTCATAACAAGATATTACCACACATAGCAGGTTTAAAGGATATTTTGTAGGTCACTCCTCAGCCTGCTACTTGACTTGTCCCCATGTTTAATCTTATTAGCCCAAGCTCTAGAGGAATCTAGGAGTATGTTTAGATATTCTCTTTTTTAATTAATATAATTTTAACCTCCTCATTAATTAATTAGCTTGATTCCATACCCCAGTTCATTAAATATTATTTATTCAATAAACTGGAAAAACCTCCTTTCCCAAGAGTAATTATTTTTATTTTCCTATATAGTAAAATTCCTTAATCTCCTTTTATATAAATATTGAAATGACTGAATGTATAATTTATTAACAAGTTAAATAAATAATAATTGTTTGTAATATTTTGGCCATGAGAAAGATCAACGTAGATGATTTCAGTTCCACAAATAAAATTTCACTATTGAGTTCACTTCAGATAGTGATTAAAGTTTCTCAAAAATTCTCTTCATATTTCTCCTTGAGATAATAGTCTCTCAAGAAATGTTAATGTTAGTCTCTTTTTTCTTCCTCTCTTCAGTCCATATAAGAAACAGTCTGAAATATATATTGTTGTCCACCAGTTTCTCACAGTTTTCACAAAATTTCCTTTATAATTTTCCCTCAAAACAGCAGTTAAGGACACTCTCACAAGAAAGAAATTTGAAACTCACTGTCTTGGATAGGTCACTAGACTTAGAGTCACAAAGACCCAGGTTCAGAATTCAGCAGTGATACTAACTTTGTGACCATAATGAATCTTTGCCTGCCTCAGCTACCTCATTTGTAAAATGAGAGCGTTGGATCAATAAAAACACCCTTTCCCTAAGGTCATAGGGAGAAGCTTCTCATAACAAGACATTGTCAACTGTAACTACAAATTACTTTTCTCACAACTATTTCCATTTGGCTCTTAAAGACACAGGAAGGTATGCATACCCTCTGTGTGAGAGAACTTTGTGAAACAGTTGATAGAGTTGATAGAGTTTATTTAGGTAGATGTTGTGTCCCCTAATAAAATATAAGCTTTGTGAGGACAGGAGTGGTTTCACTTTTGTCTTTGTATACCAAATCCCTAATACAGTACTTGGCACATAGTAAGCATTTTATCTTGATTAAGTAGCATCGGCAAACTCTTTCTTTACCTGGGAGCTGTCTGTGCAGCTCATAGGTTTAAAGTAAACAATAGCACGGCATTCAAGGTCTCGCTCTCCTCCATGCAGTCTACATTCCAACCAAAACCTGTTTTCTAAACGCTAGATTACAATCTAGCTGGGGTGGAGTTTCTATGTGTTGGGGAAGGGGATCGGAGGTAGTGTGAAGGGAAGGGACTCAGGAAGGAGGCTGGTGTTCTGAAGGAAAATTGTTGAATATCAAAGGGCAGAGAGGGGAGGAGAGTCAGACAGTGGGGGACAGATGTGTCCTCTCCTTTCCTAGAGAGGCCAGTTCTTGCCCCGCCCATCCCTCCTTAAGGCGCCATCTTGGCGAGCCTGGCCGTTGCTAGGAGACGGAGACGCTGCCTGGAATCTCAGCCTCGGTGGGCTTGGGGTAGCTAGGATCCTCGCTAAGTCCTAGACCAGCCTTTTCTGCCCCCACCCCCCCGCCCCATGCTGGACTCCCAGCTGCTCCTATTTGGAGTGGCGCACTTTGCACCCTTCTTCTAGTCCTGCCGGGCACCTGGCCCCACCGCAGGGGCAGCCATGCCGAGAAGGGGCAAAAAGGGCCCGAAGACCGAAGAGGAGAGGTTGCTGATGCTTCAGCATAAGATGATGGCCGAGGAGGAGCAGCTCAGGAGGAAGGAGAGGCTCTTGAATCAGTTCTTGAAGGTAAGAGGGCCCGCCCGCTAGCCCCTGCGACCCTGACCCGCCCCGGGAGCGCAGGGGGTTTTTGCCAGGTGTGTTGCTTTCTCTACAGGATCTGGTGCCACGCACCTGCTCCCCCATCGCTTCTAGCTGCGTTACCGTGTGTGATTAGTGCTGATGCTGGGAGGCGCTCGGATACAAGGGAGAGCGCCCTGAATTTGGAGTCCTAGAAGCCTGGCTTTTCTGTGACTGAGCAATCCAGCTATGCCCTGCTCCTTGGTGGCTTCAGTTATAAGATGGAGGTGTTGCACTGGGTAGCTAGTCTAACTCGGGGAGAAGGGAGGGTTAAGTATGGGAATAACTTACTATTTGTTAATACAGATCCCAGCCCCACTACCAAAGGAGGAGTCTGTGCTACCAGCTGATAAAAAGCCGTGGAATCCAGATTGTCTCTTACTGGAGATGGACTATTAACAATGTCTTTTGGCTTTTCCAACCGTGTACAACTCTTTGTGACCCCTTTTAAGGTGTTGTTTGTTTGTTTTTGTCAAACAGACTGGAGTGGTCTACTATTTCCTTTTCCAGCTCATTTTACAGATGAGGAAACTGAGGCAAATGGCGTTGTGACTAGCCCAGGGTCACACAGCCAGTGTCTGAGGCTGGATTTGAACTCAGGAAGATGAGTCTGATTCCAAACCCGGTGCTCTATCCACTGGCCATCTAATTGACCATAACAAGATCCTATCCTAATTCCTCTAGTCTAAGCAAAACTATTCTAACTCCTTGCTTCTCCAAAGGGAGAGGGCATTGAGTCTCTAAAGAAAACTGTGGGTCCTTAGAGGTCATTTACATCATCATCCTTACTTCATATGTAACTCAGGGCCCAGCCACGGCCAGCCTCCAAGCTGGCCCTAAAAGATCAATGTCTCTTTGGCTCCTTGCCCTCGCCCAAAGTTTACTCCCAGAAAATCTCCAAATATGTACATGTTTAGATTTCCACCCATGTGAGTGGCAGGGGTCCCCAGCTCCCAAACTCTCAGGATCACATGGACAGTCAGTATATAACAGCCTTTATTTCACCTCACAGAAACATGCAAAAGATGCAAAGGATTCCCAAACCAGCCACTGAACTCAGGGCTACCATTACTATAGTATTCCTACACAATGCTGTACAGCCCCTTAAAGATCTACAGGGCTTCCCTATGGCTTGAATTCCCTCTGAAAAGCAGCAAATTCACTTTGTCGCTGTCGAATGAGCAATACCTTTTCTTTTGGAGCTACACTGTCCAGACAATTCACTGGATAATATCAGGAATAGCAGAATACCGTCTTCTACACGAGAAGTTAGGGTTAAGAAAAAATGATCACGAACTCCCCTCTTATCAAATGAGCTATTTGTAAAGCACTTAAGACAGTGCCTGGCACATAGTAGGCACTTCATAAGTGTTTGTTCTCTTTCTTTCTTTCACTCCTTAGAATCTCTCTTTTTCTACTCAGGAGGTTAAGGTTCAAGAACATTTTCTATGAACTCTGCTTTGGTTCATATGGGCAATACGGGTCTGCTTTTGCCATGAACTGCTTCTCCCCGGGGCCCCCCCCCCCCCCCCCCCGTGATGAGGGTTAAGTGACTTGCCCAGGGTCACACAGCTAGTGTCAAGTGTCTGAGGCTAGACCCTCGCCACCCAGCTGCACCCTTGCCATGAACTTCTGCAATGATTCTATCATTGCCTTGCTGTTACCATCTCTTGGGCTGGGAAAAGTCTCTTCTCTCCTGTTGAGTGGATTAAAAAGCTATCGGTCGGGGCAGCTAGATGGCGCAGTGGTTAAAGCGCCGGCCCTGGATTCAGGAGTACCTGAGTTCAAATCCAGCCTCGGACACATGACACTAGCTGTGTGATCCTGGGCAAGTCACTTAACCCCCATTGCCCCGCCCCCCAAAAAAACCAAAAAGGTATCGGTCGGGGTAGCTAGGTGGCACAATAGATAAAAGCACCAGCCCTGGATTCAGGAGGACCTGAGTTCAAATCTGCCCTCAGACACTCGACACTTACTAGCTGTGTGACCCTGGACAAGTCACTTCACCCTCATTGCCCTGCAAAAAAAAAAGAAAGAAAACAAAAAACCTGTGGGTGAAAATTACTAATGTGGTAATATTTTACACAATTCCACATGTATAACCTTTTTCTAATTGCTTACCACCTTGGAGTGGTGAGAGGAGGGAAGGAAGGGAGAGATAGAATTTGGAACTGAAAACTTCAAATAAAAATGTATAAAAAATAAATGTCAGAGGAAAAAATAATAATAAAAGAAAGCCATAGGTGAACACATACAAAAAAGATGTAGGTCTGACATCTCACTTTTATAGGCCATCAGAGAGGGGGCAGTTCTGTGGATAAAGTACCTCTTTCTCAGAGTCCTAGATAACCAAATCATCTTAGAAATACCCCTAGTCACTGGAAACTGATTAGGATACAACCAGTGTCCTGTCAACAAGACATCATTGGACATGGCCACATTCTCCATGGGGAAATGCCCAACAGAAACTCATGCCATGATGATCAACATTGATTGGGGGGCGGCTAGGTGGCACAGTGGATAAAGCACTGGCCTTGGATTCAGGAGTACCCGAGTTCAAATCCAGCCTCAGACACTTGACACTTACTAGCTGTGTGACCCTGGGCAAGTCACTTAACCCCCATTGCCCTGCAAAAAAACCAAACTAACAAACAAACATTGATTGGGGACCTCTCCCTAATCAACCCAGCTTACAGTTAGTTCTCATTTTTTACCTGGCTGCACTACTTTGGGAATTCACTGAGTTCCCTACCTTGCCACCTTTTCATGTACCTCCCCCCTCCTAATCCCCTTTTCAGCTTCCTTTTGTGTTTTGCCTTTTCTTCAATAGATTGCAAGCATCTTGAGGGCAGGGACTTTTTTTTTTTTCTTTTGTGTCTCTACCTCTTAGTATAGTGTCTGGCACACAGTAAGTGCTTAATAAATGTTTGTTGACTCTTGACAACTAGATTAAGGAAATGGAGATCTAGAGAATTAAAATGTCTTGATCAAATGTCATGGGTAGTTTAAGGTTCAGGCTTTACCTTTGCTCTCTGGCTTAACCTGTTATCAAGCTGGCCCCAACCCACAGAAGTATCTCAGTGATGAACAAGAACCCCTGAATATATTGCCAAGTCAGAGTTTTGTGTTTTTTCTCTTTGTGACAGGTGGGACATACCTACATTAGATATTCTCTTTGTTTTCCCCTCACAGGACAAGCTGGCTAAGGAAGAGCGCAATAGTTCCTTGAACCTTAATAAAATCAACACACAGTGGAGAACCATCCTGAGGGAAGTCAAGGCCAAAGAGCTTCGGAAAGATATTGAGATCCTTAGCCAAACATTTGAAAGGGTGGTGGATTGCAAAGATAGCGTTATCAAAGTAAGCTGTTTCTGATGAAGTATCAAAATATAAGTGTGTTATAATCTCCATTTTTTTGTTTTATTAAGGAGACTGGTTTTCCTTATCTCACTCAGGCCGGAAGTACATCAGCCAATCATGGGCCTAATTCTGATATTGATTGGGGTGGAAACTTTTGAGGTGGAAGGTAGGGATGGGCCAGGTTGTAAAGGGCTTTAAAAGCCAAATAAAGGATTTTATATTTTATATAAAATATATATTATACATTACACATATATAATATACATATTACAAAATATAATTGTAAAATATATCTTTCCGGAGTTCATAGAGAGCCATTGGAATTTATTGAGTAGGGGTAGGGTTGGGGTGATATGGCCAGACTTGTAATTTAAGAAAATCACTTTGGCAGACAAGTGGAGGATAAATTAGATTGGACAAAGATGATACAGGGAGACTAACCAGAAGGGTATTGCAGTCATCCATGTTGAAGAGGTAATAAGAACTCTTGTAGAAGGGTGGTAGAGAGGATAAATGTCTTATAAGTATCTCAAATTAAACATGCCCAAAATATAAGTTATTATCTTTCCCTCCCCCCTTCCCATCTTTTCTATTATTGTCAAAGGCACTGGCAACCCCCCACTCATGGAGGCTCACAACCTCTGTATCATACCTAACTTCTTACTCACACCCACCCCGCATATTCAATCTATTGCCAATTCTTATCTTTTTAACTTTATAACATCTCTCATTAATTTCTTCTCTCCACCAAAATGGTTTTGCTCACTTCACCCAGCATCAGTTCATGTAAGTCTTTCCAGGTTTTTCTGAAATCTTCCTGCTCATCATTTCTCATAGCACAATAGTATTCCATTACATTCATAGACCACAACTTGTTCAGTCATTCCCCAAATGATGGACATCCCTTCAATCTCCAATTCTTTGCCACCACAAAAAGAGCAGCTTTAAATATTTTTTGTATATGTGGGTCCTTTTGCCTTTTTTATGATCTCTTTAGGATACTGACCTAGCAGTGTCATTGCTGAATCAATGGGTATGCACAGTTTGATTGTCCTTTGGGCATAAAGGAAAACCCCATTGGCAGCAGTGTGTAGGATGGAGTGGAATACAAAGAGATATGAAGCAGGGAGTACAGTTAAGAGACCGTAGCAACAATCTAGGCAGCAGATGATGAGAACCTAAACTAAAGACAAAGCTATAGAGTTAGGGAGAAAAGGATAAATACAAGATATGTGGAAATAGAAATGGCAGGATTTGGCAATTGGTTGTATGTAAGGGCTAAGGGAAAATAAGAAGTCAGAGTTCCTAATGAGGTTATAAACCTGGGAGACTAGAAGGGTTCCTTTGACAGAAATAAGTAAGCCTGAAAGAGGAGTGAGCATGAGGAATATGGAATATGTTTTGAACATTTTGAGGTTTGAGATGTCTCTGGCACATGCAGTCAGAAATGTCTAATTGGTGATATGGGACTGAAGCCTAGGGGAGAGATATATGTTACATATTGTCATCTCTCTGTCATTCATATATGTATGTGTGTATATGTATATCTATCTATCTATCTATCTATCTATCTATCTATCTATCTATCTATCTATCTATCTATCTATCTATCCCAGGGGATATAGTATGATCATCAAGAGAGGGTATGGAGAAAAAAGAGGGTCTAGTGCCTTGGAGAATATGCACAGGGTGTATGGGTATAATATAGATAATATAGATGAGGCAGCAAAGGAAACTGAGAATAAGTGGATAGACAGGTATGAAAATCCAGAAGGATAGGGAGGTCAATATTGTCAGATGCAAAAACCCCAGAAAAGTCAAGAAGATTGTGGACTAGAAAATGACAATTAGATTGTTGGTAACTATGAAGAAAGGAATTCCAGTTGAGTGATGATGGGATCCAGAGGCAGATTACAAAAAACTGAGTGATTAAAAATAGGGCAGAGGGCAGCTAGGTGGCTCAGTAGATAAAGCACTGGCCCTGGATTCAGGAGGACCTGAGTTCAAACTTGACCTCAATTAGCTGTGTGACCCTGGGTAAGTCACTTAACCCCCATTGCCCCGCCAAAAAAAAAAAAAGGCCAGCTAGGTGGTTTAGTGGATAGAGCACAGGGCCTAGAGTCAGGAAGACCTGAGTTCAAATCTGGCCTCAGACACTTACTAGCTGTGTAACCCTGGGCTTAACCTTGTTTGCCTCAGTTTCTTCATCTGTAAAATGAGCTAGAGAAGGAAATGGTTAACCATTCCAGTATCTTTGCCAAGAAACCCTGAGATGAAGAGTCAGATACAACTGAGCAACAACAAAATGAAAAGATAGGAAATGGAAGTAATGAACATAGATAGCCTTTTTTTTTTTTTTTTGAGGTTTGGCTGAGAAAGGGAGGTGAGATATAGAACAACAGATTGAGGTAGGGTCTAGTAATTTTTTTTTGTAAGGATTGGTGAGACAAGAATGTTTGAAAGAATTAGGGAATGGAAAAAAAGAAAAAAGAATTAAGGAATGATTGATAGGGAAAAGTTGAAGATTTGAGAGTGAAGGGGATGACTGTGGTAGAAATTTGCTGGTGAAGTTTGAAAGGGATGAAATCAAGGGCACCTGTAAAAGGGCTGTTCTTGGCAAGGAGATGGACTCCCGCATTGTCAGAGACTAAAGAATGGGGGATGATGTCAAGGTGTTTTGGATGAAGAAAAGGGGGAAGAGGAAGCTGGCCCCATTTTTCTACAGTAAAAAGGTGAACTCTTCAGTAGAGAGATAGTGGTAAGTAGAGAGGGTGTGGGAGACTTGAGGAGAGAAGAGAAAGTTTGGGAATAGAAAGTTGCTTATTAAAGTCAGAGGGGGCAGCTAGGTGGTGCAGTGGATAAAGCACCAGCCCTGGATTCAGGAGAACCTGAGTTCAAACTCAGCCTCAGACACTTAACTAGTTGTGTAACCTTGGGCAAGTCACTTAACCCTCACTGCCCCACACAAAAAATTTTTTTTAAAAATTAAAGTAAAAGAGAGATCTGGTATGTAGTATAATTTTTTTTAATCATGTTGCTCAGGGAGTGAACAACATACCCTTTGGTTGACTCCTTGATACTCCTTGATTTCATTCTTGTTTTTCATTCAATTATGGAAGACCCAGAACTTCCAAAGCTCATATGAGGTGACAGAAGAAAACCCATTGCTATCATGGTACTTCCTGAATGAGCCTGTGGAGAACAAGCAGTCTGTCTATAGCTTCATTTTTATTCTTTCTCTCTTCTTTCTTCCCTCTTCCTCCTCCTCTCCTCTTCCCTTCCTCTCTCCCTTTTCCCCTTCCCTCTCCTCCTCCCTCCTTCCTCCGTCCACCTCTGTTTCTCTGTCTCTGTCTGTCTTCTATCTGTCTCTATCTCTGTCTGTCTGTCTCTCTATCTCTGTCTCTCTCTCTCTCTGTGTCTCTCTCTCTCTCTCCCTCCCTCCCTCTGTCTCTGTCTCTGTCTCTCTCTCTGTCTCTGTGTCTGTCTCTATCATGCACAGCAGGGAAGAGGTGCCAGGATGTTAACTGGTTATTTGTCTCCCAGTCTTTAGCTAAGGACCTGACAGAAGCTGAAGACCAATACGCACACGCCCTCCAGGGTCACTTGCACAACGTAGATGAGCTCCTAGCGCTCCAGAGAAGCCGCCTTGCCTACCTGGAGGAGTGCTACAATGAAGAACTAGAGGCCCTCACCAAGGAATTTGAGACAGAAAGGTAGAGGCCCCGGAGAGGGGGCTGGGTGGATGGGGAGGATGAAGTTGGGGGCTGGAGGGAAGCAGGCAGAGAGAGAGGATGTGGAGTAGAAATATAGAGGAGCAGTGGCCTGTGAACAGGTGCTGGGGGTCCTGGGGTGCTCCAGCACAGTTACAAGAAGTTTCTGGGCCAGGCTGAACAGGAGGCTCTGATGAACTAATTAAAGATGCTGCTGGCATCCCTGCTGGCCAACATAAGATTGTCTCTGTGCCGTGCCAGGCACTGGGGATGCAAAGAAAAAATGGTATAGTCCCTGTCTTCCAGAAGTTTACAGTCTAAATAGGAGGGTCAGACATGATGCTCTGATGCTGAAACAAAGCACACAAATGCTATAGTGTGAGTTAGAGCAGGAGTCAAACCCAAGAGTCAAGGAGGAAAGTGCCCCTTCTAGATGTGGGGATTAGGAAGACTTCAGGGAAGAGAGAACAAGGAAGGAAAGAAACAAGCATTTATGAAGCACTATGTGTTGGGCTCACCACTAAGGGCTTTACAAATATTCTCTCCTTTGATCCTTACAGCAGCCCTGGAAGGTAGGTGCTGTTATTACCCCCAGGCCCATGCAGCTAAGTATGTGTCTGAAGCTGCATTCGAACTTAGGTCTTTCCCATTCCAGGCCCAGCTCTCGCTGCCAGGGGACAGAACCTAAGGTATTTCTTACACTGAGGAAAAAGAGAAACCAGTGAAGGAGAATAAAGAGTAATCAGAACTATAGGAGGCATAGTAGAGAGCAGGGTCACAGAAATCAGGGTTTCCAAACTTTACTTGGCTGTGGCCCCCCATTTTTGGACAAAAGAATTGTGGGCCCCTCACTTTTCATAAAACCATTTGCATGAATGAGTTTCTTAGCTAATATTTTATTCAAATAAAATTAAGAACTCACAAGTTTTATGGCAGCTATCTCAAACACACAGTAAACATAATGTAACACAATTTCTTTATTGATAAATTCACTTATATTTTCCTATTTCTAATTTATAAAAATAAGAATACGATGATTAATGTGACAAGTAGACTTGTTTTTTAGCACAAAGTTTCTCAAAACAAGGCACCACAAAACTGAAAACACAAATTAGGTTTGAAGAATGATTCAGAGCACATTCCAGCTGAATGTGGATGCTCGGGGTGTGGAGCGGCACAGATCATAGAAGACTTCCCTGATGTGTTGGGTCAGTTCTGCTGAACTGTGGTTTTTACTCTCTGGAACGGGAGCTCCTTTCTACCCATAAGCAAAACATCAAATGCTTGTTTTAATGTCCTTTCCACAAGTCTGTTAACTAGTTTTGTCCCAATAGATGAGACCAAAATGTATCATATTGGTTCATAGAAAGGACAGGCATAAGGGCTATCTCTATGACTTCACTGATATAGGGAATTCTTAGGTGAGGAGACCCCCTCTACCTCTGCAATTTATGCTTTAGAGATTTGCTTAGAGTACTGAAAGGCTGTCACTTGTCCAGGGTAACTTAGCCAATAGATGTCAAAAGCAAGACTTGAATCCAGGTCATCTGGGATTCAAGGTTTGCTTTCTATTTAAATGACTCTGGAGGAAAGAGAGAGAGACTGATGAATTTGCACAGCCCTGTCTCACTTAAATCCAATTCACTTGTAAGTCACATCACCCTGCTCATGTCATTGGTCTTCTAGAACCAAAGGGCAAACAACAATCTATCTACCATGTTGTGCCGCCATGTAAATTAGACTACAATAATAGAAAACACTAAAAGGCAGATGAACTCTGATCAGTGGCAATGGCTGATGTCAGTCCTAGAAAACAGGTGATGAAACAGACATTCCTGTTCTTAGTAGAGGTGAGACAGCACAAGAGCAGGATGCTAATATACCTTTTCTCCCCTCCACAAATTAACAAGCACCCACCCAACCCCTCACCCCTCCCACCCCTTCCTCATTTGTATAGACGTATATTTGCATACCCAGTTATGTGAAATAAGTGCCACCCCCACCCCAATCTCTCCTGTTTTCTTCCCTAGTGTGTCCTTTTTCCATTTTCTCTCCTTTATTCTCATAAGATCAGTACAATATAAGAAAAACCACTCTCAGGCCCCCCATCTTGGACATTTACAGGAGATGTTTGTATTATCTCCCTTGTTCTATTAGAATGCAAACAATTCATCCTTATAAAATCTTTTCCAATTTACCGATTTTAATGTTTCTTGTATGCATTTCAAAGCTCAGCTCTAGACTTTTCATGAGGAATATAGTACTTGAAAGTCTTCTATTTCATTAAAGATCCACCCCCCCCCCTTACCCTGACTTCCCTGGATTTCACTCAGTTTTGCTGGATGGTTATTCTTGCTTGTTAAGTTGGTTGTAATCTTTTGCCTTCTTTATATGCCAATAATTCTTAAATCCACTTATTCAGTCCTAACCTCTCTCCTAACCTTCAGACTCCTCTCCAACTGCCTATTGGACATCTTGAACTAGATATCCTGTAGACACCTTACATGTAACATGTCCAAACCTAGTATTTTTCTTTATCATTATCCTTCTTTCACCATTTCCCCCTCCCAAACCCTCCTCTTCTTCCTAATATCCCTGTTGATGTCATGGGCGCCATTATCCTCCCAGTCACATAGGCTCACAATAGAGTTGTCATTCTCAACTCCTCACTCACTCTCAATCCCCCCCACATCCAATCTTTCCAAGCCCTGTCAATTTTACCTTCATAAAAACTCTCATATAACCCCCCTTCTCTCTTCTGACACCACCTCAATTCTGCAGGCCCTCGTTACTTTCCATGTAGATTATTGCAATCGCAATAGGTTGCAATAGGTTGGTCTCTCCATTCCAGCCCATCCACTTAGCTGTCAAATCATTCTTCCTAAAGCTCATGTTTAACCACATCAATCTCCTGTTCAATAAATTTCAATAGCTCTCTGTCATCTCAAGGAACAAATATAAAATCCTCTTCCTGGCATTCAAAGCCCTTACCCCCCTCCTACCTTTCCAGTCTTTTTACAGCTTACTTTGCAATGCTATTCCTTATACAAGATACTCACCTCCTGATTCCAGGCATTTTCACTGGCTAGTTCTCATGCCTGGAATTCTCTCCCTCTTTATATCTGTTAGTGGCCCTGCATTTCTCAAGTCCCAGCTAAAATCCTATTTTCCTAGTCTTCCTAAATCTTACCGCCTTCCCTCTGCTGATTGATATTGTACATAGTTGTTGACTATGAGCTCCTAGAGCGCAGGGACTGGTTTTTGCCTCTCTTTGTATCTTCAGTGCTTAGCTGGGTGCCTGTCACAGAGAGGGTACTTAAATGCTTATTGACAAAAGGTTTGTTGAATAGCTGCTAAATCTTGCACAACGATGACTGTGGTTCCTGAGTACTTGAGTTTTTTCTTTCTAGCTGTTAGTAGTATATATTTTTTCTTTGACCTAGGCCTGGATTTTGGCTGTGATGTTTCTGGGAGTTTTCATCTTGGGGTTTCTTTGAGGAGGTGATGGGCAGATTCTTTTTTCATTTTGTCTTTTTAAAAATACAATGTCTAGGTTCTTTTTTGGCCATGGCTTTTAGGTATTCCAGTGATTTGAAAATTATCTTTCATTGACCTGTTTTCCAAGTCAGTTGTTTTTGATAGGAGATACCTACATTTTTTTCTATTTATTTTCAATCTTTTGGTTTTTAAGATATTTCTTATTGTCTCATGGAGTCATTTTGGTCCATCCTAATATTGCTTGGGTAAAGTTTTTGTAACTCTTGTGCTAAGATGTTAATATTCTGAAAATTGATGAGCTCTGAATACAAATTAAAGCATATATATATATATATATTTTTTTAATTTTTTGTGGGGCAATAAAGGTTAAGTGACTTGCTTAGGGTCACACAGCTAGTAAGTGTCAAGCGTCTGATGCTGGATTTGAACTCAGGTCCTCCTGAATCCAGGGCCAGTGCTTTATCCACTGAACCACCTAGCTGCCCCTAAGGCATATTTTTTTAAAACTTTCTTTTTTTTGACTGTGTTTTCATTTGCAACATGGCTAATATGGGCAGCTAGTGACACAGTAGATAGAACACTGGCCCTGAAGTTGGGAGGACCTGAATTCAAATCTCACCCTCAGATACTTACTAGCTGTGTGACCCTGGGCAAGTCACTTAATCCCAATTGCCTTAAACATTCAGGGCCATCTCCAGTCATCCTGATCTATATCTTGGCACTGGACTCAGATGGCTCTGGAGCAGAGAGTGAGGTTGGTGACCTTGCATAGCCCTGTCTCACTTAAATCCAATTCACTGCAAGTCATGACATCACCCCAGTGTCATAGTCCTCTTTGTGAAGGAAGGACAAACAACAATATGGAAATATGTTTTGCATGACTTCCCATGTATGGTTGATATAAAATTGCTTGCCTTCCAAAGAAGGGCAGGAAAGAGGGAGAGTATGTGGAACTCAAAATTTTAAAAAATGAATGTTAAAAAATTTTTACATGCAAAAATTTTTTAAATGTTAATATACTAAGTCTCTCCTCCATAGCTCTCATTTCTTATCCAGTGCTTTCCTCTATGGGCTCTCATTTCATTTATTTATTTATTTTTTTTTTTTGCGGGGCAATGGGGGTTAAGTGACTTGCCCAGGGTCACATAGCTAGTAAGTGTCAAGTGTCTGAGGCCGGATTTGAACTCAGGTACTCCTGAATCCAGGGCCAGTGCTTTATCCACCATGCCACCTAGCCGCCCCCTCTCATTTTATTTATAATATCATTTTAAACTCTTGTATCATTTCTTTTGGTAATTCTAGTTGAGCTTATAGGCAAACTGTGTTTTTCTTTAAGACTTTTCTCATAGGTATTTTGGAGTCATTCTCCATTTCTGGGTTTATGTCTTGGGCATCACTGGCTTCATAATAGCTCTTCATAGTTTTTGTTTAATCATTTCTTCTAGCAATCTGCTCTGGGCAACCCAGTATTGCTGGCCCAGTCAGGAGCTCTGGGGGGGTGGGCGTTGAGTCTGTGGTCTCAGATCATCTGGCAGACCCTGAGCTGCTGTCTGGGGTTGGAAGCTATGTCTACAGTCTTGTTCTGGGAGATCCCTTGTTTGGGGTTCTGGATTCTGAGTCCATAATTCTGACTCTGGGCTGGAGGTTGAGTCTGATATGGGATTTGGGCCTAACTCAGGGATCTGGGTGCTGAGTCTGAGTTCTGGGGAGACTTTGAACTGCTTGCCTTGGGACTGGGAGGCTAAGTTCAAGATCAGCTCTGGATTCTGAATGCTGAGTTCATGATCCCAGCTCACCTCTGTTCCACAGCTCCTGCTCTAGTCACTTGTCTGTATTTTAAGATCTTGGGCTGAAATGATAACCCACTGTAGTTTCTTCTTTAATCTTTCTGATCACTACTTAGTGTAATAGTCTTTGATCACTGTTGGAGTAGTTGTGGGGGAGATGAGCTATACTGCTTTCTCCTACTCTACCATCTTGGCTGGTTCTCTGTGGCATACATTTTTTGACTGGCAAATATTACTCTGTCAGTTGGTTTGGATGGACTGTTTTTCTTTTTTTACAAAGAAAGATTCAATGTGATGATATTTTAGGTGAGCGATATTTTAGGAAATAGATATGGCACAGTAAAATGGAGCACATTTATGCACCACAATTTGTTTAGCTGTTCCCCCAGTCTATAATATTTTGCTTTTTTATTTTCTGGTCTTTGCTAGAACCATGTTCCATGAAGCTTTTTAAAAGGACCACAGGAGGGCTTTGAACCCTCTGTCCCAAAATAACTTTTGCTCCTGATTTCCCATTTTCCCTGTGGGGTTTAAAATCTCAGTCATCCTTGACTCCTTCAGTAAAACCCACATTTAATAAGTCACCAAGTTGTATGAATTCTTCCTTTGCAATGGCTCTTCACTCTATCCCTCCCTTTTCAGGAATATTATCCCAGCTCTAGTTCATGTTTCATCATCCCGTGCCTAGACTATTGCAGTAGCTTCTTGGTCTTCCTGCCTCCAACCTTTCCTAAGCTATTCTGCTTGTATTCACTAAACTAATCTTCCCAAAGCAACACTGGGATTGTATCACTTCCCTCCTCAAAGCCCTGCAACAGTTCCTCGATGCTTACAGAGCAAAGTCCACACTAAGCCAGTTATTCAAGGTCATTTGCAATCTGGCTCATTTACATTTCCAACCTTATCTCCCAGCACTCCCTTACAAGAACCTTATGTTCTAGGGAGTCTTGATTATTTACCACTTTGTTCTTGTTTCTCCCTCTGCCTGGAATGACTCTCCTCTCCCCATCTCTGGGTCTAAATCCAGACCCATCTCTCAAGGCCCAGCTAAAATAACAGCTCTTCCACAATCTGGCCCATGTGCCAGCCAGAATTATTACTCCTGCCTCTGCACTACAGAGCTGAGTCTAACCCCCTCTAGAGCACCCACTCATACTGTCTCATATTTTAAATGTCTCCTATTAGACTGTTAACTCTTTGAGGTCAGAGACCATCTTGGGTATCTTTCTCTTCCCTTGTAGCATCTAGCACAGTCGTGGTTTTCTTAATTTAAATGAATAACCCAGTGTACGGAAGGGCCGGGAGGTGGATTAAAAGGCCCCTTGGAGAATTGGTCTGGACTCCTTTTCTGTCTAAAGTTACTCAGCAGCTTTGGCCATGAATCTCCCTTTTCAGACTCCCCACATCATCGATTCTTCCTTTTCTCCATAAACCCCACAGGAAGATGATCGTTGACCAACATGAGAAAGAGATGCACTACCTCCAGGATGTTTACCTCGCCATGGAGCAGAACTTCACAGACACTGAATATGAAGCTAAGCTGGAGTTCCAAAGCATGTGGGATGACCTCAAAAATAAGGTATAGTGGGCAGGCAAGTGGGAAGGAAATAGGAGAGCAGCTTACCCAAGATAGCTGAAGATGGAAGAAATCCCTTCTTTCATCCCAGACTGTTTCTTTTTTTTTTCTTTTTCTTTTTTTTGGGGGGCAGTGGGGGTTAAGTGACTTGCCCAGGGTCACACAGCTAGTAAGTGTTAAGTGTCTGAGGCCGGATTTGAACTCAGGTCCTCCTGAATCCAGGGCTGGTACTCTATCCACTGCACCACCTAGCTGCCCCAGGACAGTCTTCTTGCAGAGGGTAGGATTTTAGCTGGAACTTGAAGGAAATCAGGGAAACAGGAAGTGGAGATGAGGAGGACAGCAAAGAAAAGAGGTAAATCACATTAGCAGAATTTTAGAACTAGAAGGGATAGATAATTAGAAGTCATTTTCTCGGGGCAGCTAGGTGGTGCTGTGGATTGAGCACCGGCCCTGGAGTCAGGAGTACCTGAGTTCAAATCCAGCCACACTTAACACTTACTAGCTGTGTGACCCTGGGCAAGTCACTTAACCCCAATTGCCTCACTAAAAAAACAAACAAAAAAAAGAAGTCATTTTCTCAACACTCTATTTTACAGATGAAGAAACCAAGGCCCAGGACAATTAAGTTATTTAGCCAGGGTCACATAGCTGATGATAGTCAGAAGTAGAGCCCAGGCCTCCTTGATTGCCAGTTGAGCACACTTTGTTTTATACCATTGCAATGAACGCTTAGAGGAGGGATGGCAGAGTTGCTAGATAAAATGCTAGATTTGGATCAAGGAAGATCCGGGTTTCAATCCCGCCTCAGACTAGCTTTGTGGCTTAATCTCCCAGGCCTCCGTCTTCTCATCTGCAAGATGGGACAACTTCCAATGAGGCTCAGATGGGACAATGACATGTGGTTCAATATTCCAGCGTCATACTATGTGATAAGTATTTGGGAAGAGAGGGGGCATTAACATTTTGACTTATTTCTGGGGTCATTTCCTAGAACCTGGAGGAGAAGCACTTTCTAAGAATGCAGCTAGAAAGCACGGTGGAAGATCTGTGGAGAAGGTTCCAGGAAGCACTCAAGAACTATACTGATGCCACAGAGGATCGGAAGCTTGCCTTTGAGACCCTGAAGGCAAAGGATGAGAAGAGTTCCAAAGAGATAGAGATGCAGATGAAAAAACTGCAGAAAATCCAGGTGGGCACCATTAGCCAGAAATACCCAGACCGTAGGTATGACGCCTCTTGTTCCTTTCACAGAATCACAGAGTTTGAAAGTTGGAAGGGACTTCAGTGGTTGTCCAGTCCATGCCCTTCACAAAGGACTCTCCACTAAAACATAACCAACAAGTGGCTGCCCATTCCCTGCTTGGAGACCTCCAAGGAGCGGGGGGACCTCTGAAGTCCACCTATTCTATTTTGGGGTTAGGAGAATTTTCCTGATTTCAGGCCTTAATTGACATCTTTGCAACTTCCATCCAGAAATGAATACAGATAGTATAAAAACCTCAAGTCTTCTTTTCTCCAAGTTGAACATGCCCAGTTCTTCATATGACATAAGTTCAAGGCTCTCAGCATCCTGGTTACCCTCTTCTGGATACTCTCCAGTTGATCAGTGTCCTTAAATCCAGGTGCTCAGAACTGAACCCATTATTTTAAAGGAGGTCTGAGAGTGGCAGAGCTGAGAGGGATTACCACCTCTCTTCCTGGAAGCTATACCCCTTCTCCTGCAGCTCAAGATTACATTAGCTTTTTCCATAGCCACATCATGCTCTTGTCTCCTTTTGAGCTCACAGTCAGATCCTTTTTCTGTATAACTGCTAGATAGCCTCATCTTAGATGTAGGGGGTTGATTTTTTGTACTCAAAGTGTAAAACTTTATGTTTATCCCTACTGAATTCCAACTTAATAGATTCAGCCCAGAATTTCGAGCTGAGAGTTTACTAATTTTGTGTCATGGGCCCCTCCCCAGCAGTCCAGTAAAGCCTGTGGACCCCTCCTCAGAATAACATTTTGTTTCCTACATTTATAAGGAAGGAAATACTGAATTTCAGTTAGTGGTTAGTGAAAATAAACATGTTATTTTCCCCCATCCAAGTTTACAGATGCCTTGAAATCTATCTTCACTTTGGGGAAGACAGTATGGATCAAATTTCTCCCATCCATTCTATTAACTGTTCCCACTTTGTGGCATCTGGAAATTTGGTAAGCATATCATGTAATGCTTTTATCTAAATCATTGACAAGAAAATATTAAAAAGCACCAGGGGGGCAGCTAGGTGGCGCAGTGAATAGAGCACCGGCCCTGGAGTCAGGAGGACCTGAGTTCAAATCCGGCCTCAGACACTTGACACTTACTAGCTGTGTGACCCAGGGCAAGTCACTTAACCCCAATTGCCTCACTAAAAAAAAAAAAAAGGCACCAGGCCAAGTACAGATCCCTGGGGCATACCCATTGGACTATTAACACTCCTCTTAGTCTGGCCATTCAACTAGTTGAGTCCATCTGATTGTGTGATCTTCCAATCCACATGCCTCTATCTTCCCAACAAGAGCAGAATGAAATTTTTTTTATCAAAAGCTTTAGTGAAATCTAGGTAAACTATATCCACATCATTCTCCTCCTCTATTACCGTAGTAATATTGTCCAAAAAAAAAAAAGGAAAATGAGACTAATCTGGTGTGACTCATTCCTGATGAACACCGTGTCCCTTTTGGGATAGTCACCAATTCACACCGTGTCCCTTTTGGGATAGTCACCAACTATCTCTTTGAATGATCTTTTCAAGAAGTTTGAGTCAAGTTCACTGACTTATAGTTTGCAGACTTGGGCTGTTTGCCTTTGGCATCCTGTGGTTCCTCTCCCATTTTCTGTGATCTTTCAAGTATCAATCGATTGATCTCAACTGTTGGGTCTTTTGGGACTGAGGGTATAGTTCATCTGAGTCAGGTGACTTAAAATCACTGAGGGCAAGTAAATATTCTTTTTTTTTTTTTTCGGGGCAATGAGGGTTAAGTGACTTGCCCAGGGTCACACAGCTAGTGTCTCAGGTCGGATTTGAACTCAGGTCCTCCTGAATCCAGGGCCAGTGCTTTATTCACTGTGCCACCTAGCTGCCCCTGCAAGTAAGTATTCTTTTAATGTTTTCTGCTTGGTTGTCAGTTTGATGTTAGTCTTTCTTGATGTATCATTTCCAGTATCAATCTCCTTCACAGAGAAAATAGAAACAAAATAATGATTGAGCAGCTCTGCCTTCTCTCTTTTGTCAATTATCATTGTTCTTTCCACCCCAAGAAAAAGTCCTATCCCTTCTTCAATCGTTTTTTTTTTTTTTTTTTGCTCCTTGGATTCCCTGACAGCCACAGTATATCCTGAGCTTTAACATTTTTTATACTATTTATACTATTTTTTTGGACCATGCCACATTCATCTCCTATTATCTGGCCTTGCTTTCTTCTTCCATTTCTTTTTTATATCTAAGTTGGTTGGTGAATTCCCAGTGCATCTGTATCACTCTTCAGAAAAACTCCATTCCTGCTCATTGAAATCTGTGTCTTCAGAATGTAATTCTTGAGCATCTCCCATCCCTCCTGACTTCACGCTGACTTCCCCTGAAGCATTTTGGGCCATGGGATCCCATGTATCTTTCCTCTACTTTAAAATCTGCTTGCTCAAATCTAGGATACATGTAACACTGTACCCAGTTTTCCTCTCCTTTATCACAAACTCTGAGATGGAATAGTCACTTCCTCACCTCAGCAACTAGCTCCTCTGTCAGTGAGAATCAGATTCAAAATAATTTTCCAACTCTTGGTGGCTTCTTCATTTTTTGAAGGGTGAAATTATCACTGAGGCGACTCACTCAAGAAGTTATGAGATGCTCTGCTTTTGATGGAGAGAGAGCTCTCACAGATGTCTGGGTCACTGATGTTCCCTATCACAACTGCATCATACCCCATGCCAGGTTTGTGATCTGTTTCCCAAACCTGCCGCTACTTCTCCTTTCTGTCCAGGTAGACTATGGTATACTGCAATGATAAAGTCACTTGTATTTCTCCTGCCTTTGACTTTCAAATATTCTGACATACTTCCTCCTCGGGTGTGTTTCATCACAAGGATACCTTCTTAAAAAACACTGCTACCCCACCACCCTTTTTAACCCATTCTGTTTCTTTTGAATAAGTCACATCAGTCATGGTTATGAGGCAGCTAGATGCTCAGTGGGTAAAGCACTGGAGCTAGAGTCAGGAAGACCTGAGTTCAAATATGGTCCCAGACACATACTAGCTATATAACCCTAAACCACTCCAGTATTTTTGTCAGTAGACAGTATGGTCCACAGGCTCAAGAACAGTCAGACATGACTGAATGGGTTTCATCACACTCCCACTATTGCTTCTCATTTCAGTCACCAGACCTGTGACTGGGTATGCTCCCTGGCCTGCATGATGGGATATGTCTGTCCTCTAGCCTGTTTTTCCTGAGCTACAAAACAAAGGATGAAATAGTTTTTCTAGCTCTGAGATTTTGACCCACTCTTTTTTAACCAGGACTCCATTGCTATCCTGCGGGGTAAAATCATGGTGCACACCCGTGAGAATGAGGAACAGAACCGACATATCCGTGAAGATAAAGATCTGGTCCACAGGCAACTGCAAAAGCTCAAACAACAAATGAATCGAGCCCGGGCAGAGGCTCGCCGTAATCTGACCAAACTGACCTGGGAAAGTCACGTCGCCCTCAAAGCCCTGAAAAAAACTGTTGAGAAGGTAGGGGCAGAATGGGACTGCCTAACCACCCTGCCCCTCCCCCTCTTCCCAAAGGCTGGCCCTCTACCCTGTGTGATGGTCAGGAAGATTGCTGTTGCCCCCTTTCTTAATTCATAGCCTCCTCCTTCCTTTCTGCAGGGAGATCTCATCCTCAGACTTGCTGAAATATGTAGGAAGTTTGAGACAGAGGAAGAGAAAGTCCTACCCTTCTATTCCTCAATGTTGACACCAGAGGAACTGCAAGAAGTGGAGCAAAATGACCATGAGGAGCCGTCGATAGAACTTGCTAAGGTGAGGGATCAGGAGAGAGGGCCAGGAGGGGAGAAAAGGGAAAAGGGATTCTGGTAAATGGTTCCAGCATTTACTTTGCCTTTTATTTTTGCCCCCACCTCAAACACTTCCCCTCCAAAAAAAAAAAAAAACCCCAACTACCTCCCAGTTGATGGAGAACTATACAGGCTTGGAGAATTTCTGGAAAAGGTATAACAAGGTAAAGCTGGAACAACTAAGTCTACAGCAAAGACGAGCCCAATTGCTGGAAACCAACGAGAAGCTGAGGCACATGCTCAAGCAGTACCTGGACAGTATTTCAGTGAGTGATGAAGTGCTGAGCCAGCTCAACCCTCTCTTCATCATCAACCAGCGCAGCAACATCCCCTTGCCCCAGATAGCCAGCTCCCCAAAGCAGCCTCCCTACAACATCATTGAGGCTGCCCATGTGGTATCGCACACATTGTGAAACCCTCATCAATGATGTCCTCAGGGAGCCAGCCTCTCCCCAACCCCCAAATACTTTCCCTCCATCTATAGAAACTTGATATTAAAGGCTTCCATTAAGTTCTTGGGCATGTCATAGCTTTGGGTTTCTTGTGAAGACACTCGTTAAGAGTTACACTACAATGCTATCACTCTGGAGGAAAGAGGGTCATATACCAGGGATAAGAAACCCAAATAGATTGAGAGAAGCTAGGTGGTCACTGAGAAGTCCACTTGGAAGGCCTTAGAGAAGAATCTTGACCTCAGTCCTCCAAGCAATGTGGGGTCACAGGTAGTCAGGAGGCAGTCTCTACCTTTTGGATCTAGGTTTTTAATGGGAAAAGCCAAGGTTGAGTTTGGGATGGAAGATGGGAAAATAAGACTAGGTCATAGGGGCAGCTAGATGGCGCAGTGGATAGAGCACCAGCCCTGGAGTCAGGAGTTCAAATCTGGCCTCAGACACTTAACACTTACTAGCTGTGTGACCCTGGGCAAGTCACTTAACCCCAAATGCCTCACTAAAAAAAAAAAAAAAAGACTAGGTCATAGGGGGAGAAGGTCCCACTCCTCTCCACACTGCCCCAGGTCTAACTCTGAATCACTCTACCCCCCTCTCAGCCCGCTTACAAAAGCAGCCCAGAAGGAACAGGTGAATAAAAGGGATGAAGTTTTATTTTTTTTTGCTTTTGTTTTTCTTCTCCTCTCTGAGCTTCTTCTTAGAGATCTTGGGGCTGGTGGCTTTGCTGTACAGGTAGTAGCCAATGAGACCCAGAAGGGCTGGTACCAGGCACATGCCCAAAAGAGGAAAGAGAGTTTTCACCAGCTTTTGCCAGTAGCTGGCTCGTACCAAGGCGATCAATTCCACCTCAAACTGCAGCACTGCATCCCCTAGGGAGGCAGACAGGATTTTAGTGTCAGTCACTAGACATATTACCACTGAATCAGAACCTGAAATGAAGATTGGGCCATGGAGAAACCAAACGATGTTAGGAAACTTTAAAAACTTGTGTGGAGCTGAAGGAATGACAGGCTATAAGCAGAAACTGGTGATGACGTGTTCTGAAGCACCTCTAAGGCTAGCTTAGGGGTAGGAATAATTTGGGAGAGAGGAACAAGAGAGCAGGTTTGGGAGAAGGGCAACAGGGATAGATAGGAGTGAGCTGTGGATAAAGGAGTTTCACCCCCAGGCCCATAACTCCTTTTTCCTTGTCCTTACTCCAGCTTGGAAAGAGGACAAGAACAGCGGCCCCAAGACACTCCAGAATATTGTGGCTATAAAGCAGATGTTATAGGCAGAAGCTGCACAAAATGATGCATGCTGGACACTGGCAATTATTTGCTGAGTTTTTTTAATGGCAGAAGTAGCTCCTCACAGTTAGCTTTTTTTTTTTTTTAAACCTGCTTGGGTGTGATCATTTTTAACAGCCCTTTTCCTGAGGCTGTTTGGCAAGGAAAAGTCACAGATGGGAAAAATGACACGGGGATAGGATACATAAGAAGAAAACATGGGCAAGCATGCCCTTGTGGCTCCTAGAGGCCAAGACTGGCCCCAGCAATCTTGACAGGTTATACTACTTTTTGTCCTGAACAGACAAGCCAGTGAAGAAGAGCAGGTGAAAACTAGAGACCCTGAGTATTACCCCGAACCAGTCCTTTTCAAGATGTAGCCTAAGGGGCAGCTAGGTGGTGCAGTGGATAGAGCACCGGCCCTGGAGTCAGGAGTACCTGAGTTCAAATCTGGCCTCAGACACTTAACACTTACTAGCTGTGTGACCCTGGGCAAGTCACTTAACCCCAATTGCCTCACTAAAAAAAAAAAAAAATGTAGCCTAACCCAGCACTCAGGAACTCAGAATTTGAAGGAATCTTGGTGTGTTTACCTGGGATAGATGGGGGGAATCCACGTTTTCCATAGGCCAAGTGAGGGGGAATGATTGCCCTTCGCTTCTCTCTAAGGGAGGGAACACAAGTCAAAGCCAGTGGGCAGGAAGGCCTCAAGTTTCACAGCATTCCCTAAGCCATCCTGATAAGTTCTATATCCACAGATGCACATCCAAAATGAGCTCCATTTCTTCCACCCAGGCACCAAACAGTGAACAGTCAAAGAGCCTGAACTCTCCAAAATTTCTCTAACTGCCAGGGAGAAGGGAAGAAATATGGGCAATGGGCCCCCTGTAGTGTACGGTGTCTCGATCTTGGCCCCTGGCCAGGGTCCATCCAATGTCTTTTATCCTCACCTCCCTACTTGCTTTGTTTCCCATCTCACCCCCTTAATGACTGAAATGGCTTTTCTGCACTTGAGGTTTCAGTGATAGAAAAAAGAGCAATGTTTCCATGACCACCCCAACCAAACAATACTCACCCCACACACATGTCGAGCAGGCTCTGTTCCAGGCCTTAGTAATGGCAGGAAAACAACCAGGGAAAAGACACAACTGAATGGATAGGGAAGTGGAGTCAAAGATTCTCCCACTCCTCTTCCCTCAAAACAGAAAAACCGTGGTTCTCCTCCCTGCCCTTTCAGTTCTTTAATTTGGGATTTGGGGATAGGGGACAAGGGATGAGCATAAATGAGTGAGGTCTGCATTAAAGTCCCTTAGCTTGAAGCATATACTTTGGAATCACAGTGTTTTTGCATTCTCATGTCATCCTCACAACAAATCTGTTGGAGAGGTCTCACACAAGTAGGCACAAGAACCAGATTTCAAAAGCAGTTCTTCAAAGTGCGGTGAAGACCACAAGACTTGTGTGCTTTGTTCCTCTGGAGGGCCAATGCCAGATGTCAATCTGGGGCATTTTACCAGAATTAGACAACCTTTGGGCAAAAACCCTAGATCAGGGATACCTGGGATGACCTGCTTTTGGCCAAGCTCTATAACCAAGGGGTCCCTGGTCAGGGAGGTGTCAACTATTCGTCCATCTTCAAGGCTGCCCTGAGGAAGAAGACATCATCAGCAGCTACCTGACTATTTTCCCCTGGAAGTGCCGCCCCCGCCCCTGCTCCTTTCCTCCCCCAAGTCTCAGTGGCTTCACACCTGACCCCCCAGGAAGGCAGCCTCGGGCTTATTGGGCTCTGGTCTCCCTTAGGCCTACAGGAGAGAACCCAAACAAGGACAGACCCTACCCACAATAGTCCCTGGTGCCACACGGAACCCGGAGGGTCCCTGGGTGGAGAGAGTAGGCCTCCCCCGCCACGTGCTCCAGGATCCAGGGGAGGGGGCGGGGCAGCTTCCCCTCCCGTACCCCCTCGCCACGTGTCCCAGCCAAAGCTGACGTGTTTCTGTGGGGCCCCACCCCCAAATCCAGACAAGCTCCTCACCGTATAGTGAATGTGCAGCGTATCTCCGAAAGCAGCGGGCTCGCTGCAGGCCTCCGGGGGCTCTACCTACAACAGAGCACAGGAGGCAAGGCTTGGTGGGAGGGAGGGAGGGAGGGAGGGAGGGAGGGAGGGAAGGAAGGACGGAGGGGGAGGAGGAGGAAGAGGCTCTCCCCGAGTCCCAGCCCGCCCTCCCTCCCGGAGATCCGGGGTTCCCCAACCCCCAACTTAGTGCCGAGCCTTCCCCACCCCAGGAGGAGGGGTCCGGAGGTGCAAGGGCGGGGGTGCGGGTGCCCCTCTCTCACCAGGGTCTCTAGCTGGAGGGTCCGGATGGAACTTTCGGTTTCATCCCCGGGCTCAGCGAGGCTCCCCGTGCCTCCCAGCAGCAGAAGAAGCAGCAGCAGTAGCAGCAGCCGTGGCGGAGGCTGGAGCGGGAGTAGTTTGAGGGCCATGGCAGGACGTGGGGCGTAGGCACGCGTGGGCAATGGGTCGCGCGGCCAGGGGGCGGCAGCGAAGAAGAGCCGAGAGCCCTGGGAGCCCCAGCCAGGCAGGACAGGATGGGGCGGAGAGGGCTCCTCCTCCGCCACCCCTCCCCGGGTCCGGGCCCCGCCTCTCTCCCAGTTAGGAGAAGGCAACTGGGAGGTCCTTCCCCTCCTGGGGGGTGGGGGAAGAACAAGGAAAGAAAAAACAAGGCAGTAGATCTCGGTGGCCTCTGCACCAGCATCCCCCCAGTTTCTGGACCATTTCTACCGCCCACATTTCCAGCTCCGTGGAGAGCACCTCGGGAAGCGTGGAGGTCAGTTTCCACTTAGGACGGGGTTGAGTGGAAGCCTGACTCCTCCCACCCGGTTGGTACCCTGATGCTGGCAGGCTATTCTGGGGACAAAAGGCAGGAGGAAATGACCCCCGGGGCAGCTCCGAGTCATCCTCCAGAGCCCTAGTATCTTTTCCTCCTTTCCTGCCATAACCGTAGAATCACAGAATTTGAGAGGTGGCCAGGACCTTCGGTGGCTATTTGGTCCAAGTCAGAAGTGAAAGGAATGCTCAGTACCCAACAAGTGGCCATCCCGCTGATGAGTGAAGGACTTGAGGAGAAGCCCATTGCGTACGAGGCAGGCCATTCCCTTTTTGTACATGTACCCTAAATTTGTCTCTTTTGCGTGGCTTCTGGCTGTGTGCCCTAGGCCTTCCACGTGACAATCCTTCAAGTACTTGAAGACAGTTGTCATGTTCTGAGTCTTTTCATCTCCAAGGCTAAACATCTCCACTTCCTTCAGCTGGCCTTCACCGTGGTTCCCCTCCTCTAAATACTCTAAAACTTGTCTTTAATTGTGATGCCAAGAACCGAATATAATCCAGATGTGGTCTGACCAGGACACAATACTGTCACCTCCCTAATCTTGGATGCTAGGCTTCTCTTTAAAGCAGCCAAGGATTACATTAGTTCTTTGTTTGTTTGGCTACCACATGACACTGCTGACAGATCGAGCTTGTTGTCCAATAAAACATTCAGATTTTTTTCAAACTGTCATATAACTATGCATTCTCCATCCTATACTTGTAAAGTTGAGGGTTTTTTTTAACCCAAAATGTAAGACTTCACATTTATCTCTATGAAATTAATATTACTTTATTTAGTCAAATAGTGTCCAAAGTGGAGTGCTCCTAACTCCTGGGGTGTGAGGTTGTGTATTGGGGAGCCAGACAACCAGTGGGAGGGAAGGTGAGTCAAATTTGATCTCTCTGGTGATTAGCCAACTGAAAGGCATTGCTTCAAATACAACTTTCCTTCACCCCACTATCATCCAGCCTTCCCCAACTGTGCTTCTTTCCACCCCTGGTAGCATGAAAGTGAAGGGGGAGGTTTGAAAGGGGAGGAAAGAGAGGGAAGGAGAATCAGGGATAGAGAGGAGGTAGGAGAAGAGAGACAGACAACAGGCAAGGCTGCTTAAGACAATGGAGGAAACAAGGCAGTTTAGCTCAGCAGCCCCATCTCTGGCATGTGGAGCAGCTCAAGAGATGGTCCCTGTTAAGGTTCTACTTTGTTAATCATTCTCAACTTTGCTTTTTGAAAGTTGTGGTATCATAATACTGGTACTTTTTTTCTTTTAACATATTTTCACTTTTGTTTTATGGATTTGGTTCAATTTAAACATTTCCATGTCTAATGGACCACCTGCTAGTCTAGAGAATACAGAGATGACAAGACAAACTAAGTGATTGGGGAGGCAGTCATCCCTAGAAAATTCCACTCTGCATTGCAACTAGGTATTTATTTTTGTAATAAGCAGAATGCAGACTGTAAGCTTCTTGAGGATAGGGACTGTTTTGCTTTAATCTTTACAAAATGGTTGTTGAACTAAATTGAATGTCTCAACAGAGGGGAGGATTTTTTTCCCAGCGGGGGTGAAGGCTTCATGAAAGAAGCAGAAAATCATAGATTTCAAACTGAAAGGAACTTTAGAAGGCATTTAGTGTAATCCTTTCATTTTTACAGAGAGATACCGAGGTCAAGAGAGGTCATAAAACCATACTTGAGCTAGACTTCAAAGGACAGTCACAGACAGAGATTGGAGCTTGGGCAGAAGATATTAATGCTATCTATTCACCCTCAACTTCCATCATTCTAGCCTAAATCAAATTCTGTCTTAGCCCATTTGTTTTTGTTTTTTTGTTTTCTTTTTTTAAGTGTATTGACATAAATTTTTCAGTTTTTTCCCAGCTCAAGAAATTGCTTGAAAATTCTGTTTTGTGCATTTGGGGAAAGAGGTGTGGGTAGTGTATATTATGAAGCTTTATTATGTTATTATTAATATTAAGTTTATATTATGAAGCTTTGCTTTGGGGGGGGGAGAATTCAGAATCAACATCAAGTGTTCTCTCAGCTCTCTAAAAATGATATGTTCTAGAATTTTTCCAAGAATTGAACCTAGAGGTCTTTCTTTTCTGAAAATTAAGAACCAACATTTGCTGTGTGTCTGCTATGTAGAGAGCATTGTACTAGGTAATTGTGGTAGGTAGGCATGGGGATACAGAAAGGTATAAAACATGGTCACTTTTTTAATGTATTGTCTCCACCCCACCCCCATTAGAAGGTGAGATCTTTGAGAGTAGGGACTATTTCTGTTTTTTTCTTTTTGTATCCCCAGCATTTAGCACAGTGCTTGACATAGTATATAGAGACTTTATAAATGCATTCATTCATTTATTCTTTCACTCATTCATTCATTCATAGCACTCTAAAATCTGACTCCCCCAAAACCTTAATTTCTTTAACCTATTTTATATCACAAGCAAACTGGACTACTTGTTGTTTCTTGGACTTTTGTCCTGCTCTTTCCTAATTTGTATTTTTGCTCATGAAGTATGTGTCCCATATCTGAAAAGAACATGCCCAATTATTAAAATCCTTTCCATCCTTCAAGGAAAAGGGAAGGTGAATGTGGCAAGTCTATATAGGAAAAACATAGAAAGAAGGTAGGTATTAAGCCTCAGGAGGGATTCCTGTAATTAAAATCCTTGATGGTTACAAATCTGTTCATTCTTTTTGAGATGGCTCAACAGTTGATTACCTCAATTCCTGTGCGGGGATTTCAACAGCCACCAGCAGGGGGCATCAGGAGCCCAGAGATAAAACCAAAATGGATGCAACATGGTATGGGAATACTAAAAGACTGGGAAATGGTGGGTGGGGTTGCTGCCAGATAAAAGTCTTCATTGCACACTGAAATGTGGGAAAATGGGTGCATTCAGGTTGTTCAGGGTCTGAATCTGCCCATTCTGGGCTGGAGTGCAATTCTTCCAATATCCTCCTTTCCACTTTTTCCCCTTTCCCCCTAGGATATCACTCCCTCCTAGAGAGTATCTCTAGGAACAGTATTCCTTCTCCTGTGAAGGAAAGAAATCCTGTCCTTTCTCTGTAACTTCCTGCTCTCTTCCCATGGAACTGTGGTATTTTGTCAGTTTGGTCAAGCAGTTTTCTATGGTTGGAAGGGACTTTAGAGATCATTTTCAAGCCCTCACTTTACAACTGAGCAATCTTGGCCCAGAGGGGTTAACCTGTCAAAGATCACACAGTAAACTCTAGTAAGGTTGGATAAGATGACCTCTAAGATCTCTTTCATCTTTAGAATTCTGATTTTCCTAGGCCCTCAGCTACTGCAGGTAGAGACTGTACTATAATTATCCCTGTCTTCTCCATCAAGAACTCAGGAAGGAGCTGGAATCTAGGACTCTGGGAGTTTGGGAATCCAGGACCCTGGGAGTTCAGATTCTCCAAAATGAGCCTTCTATCCCTTAACTAAAGGACCCTAGACCTTAGCTCTAACACCAGAGTGGGTAATTATCCATTTAAGGGATGCCAAGTAGCTATGGCCATCATTAGACCTTGCTTAACCAAGAATCACAACATCCAAAGAATAGTTATCTTAATTGGGGGTAAATTGTGGGGGTGATAGAGATCATACCGGGTCATTCTGAGGACAAGATCATATCGGTCATTCTGAGGACAAGATCTCTATACCCTCATACATCTCAACTCCTCCAGCTGTCTTCTCTCCTCCTCCACTTCAATCAATCAACTGATCAATCAATCAACATATATTTATTCAGCTCTCACTATGTGCCAGACACTGAGCTAGGTGTTGGGGATACAAGTACAAAGAATGAAACAATCCCTACTCAAAAGGAGCTTACATTCTAATGGAGAAGACAAGTACATAGAAAAATATATACAGCATGAATATAAAGTTAATAAATACAAATATATACAAAGTAGGTAAACACAAGATAATTTAGAAGAGAGGGCACTAACAATCGTGGGGCATCAGAAAAGATTTCATGCAGAAGATGGTGCTTGAGCTGAACATTAAAGGAAGAGAGAGACTGTACGACTTGTGGATAAGGAGGGAGTGCATTCTAGGCATAAGGGGTGGCTAATGCACAGGCCCAGAAGGAAGAATCAAATGTCCTATGTGAGAAAACAGAGAGAAGGACAATTTGGCTTCGTCAGTGAGGGAGTAATGCCCAAGAAGGCTGGAAAGATAGCTAGGGAACACATCGTGTAGGGCTTTACCAGCCAAACAGAGGATTTTATATTTTATCCTAGAGGCAATAGGAAGCCACTGGAGTTGGCCGAGTGGGAGGGTCACATGGTCGGATCTGTGCTTAAGGAAAATGGGCAACAGTGTATAGGATGGATTAGAGCAGGGAAAAATGTGAGGTAAGGAGCTCAATCAGGTTGGCCCTGTCCAAGATTTTTACCCTGGCTCCCTTTCTTCTAAGCACATTTGAAAAAATCCCCCTCTAGATCCAAATACCTCCCTCCCCTCACTCATGATACACAAAAGCATTCTTCAAGGCTTGGTTCTAGAGTGCAAGGATTAGCAGCAAACATCTCCCAGCTCCATTTCACACCTGAACTAGCCAGTGGTTCAAGCACTAAATCAATTTCCACTTTTCTTCCTTGCCTGAACACATTTGTCTCTTTTATTCCCTTAACCCTGGTCCTTCCCTCTCTTCCCATGCCAGGATAGGGAAAGAACCAGAGCCATTCAAAGACACCTTTGTAGGTTACCTCTCCAATATAATCCACTTGGGACTAGTGGAACACTTGGGGTTATATTAGACCTCAGAAACTCATCCATCCCCCTTGGTAGCAGAGTGGAAAAAAATGGACTCTGCCTTCACCTTCTGTTCCCTTCACAATTGAGCAAATGTTATTTTATGTTATATATCTCTTTATTAATAATAGCACCTACCATTGTTGTTAAGATAGGAGATATTTGTAAAGCACTTAGTGCAGTGCTTGGCACATAGTAGGCATTATATAAATGCTAGCTATTTTGGTTGTTGTGATTCTATGTGACATCTACTTCATTCAAGGTTAAAAAGACTCCACCACCATTGAGGGACTTGAGAAGAAACATGCTCTTAAATAATTGCTTCCTACTAGTATTCACAAGACCTCCAGCCCATTCTGGTTACCCTGAGTAACTCAAAGGCTAGAGAACACACAAGGTCCTCAGCTCCTTCCCTGAGCATAGGTGTCTGTTAAATATTTGGCACAGTGCCTGGGCATAGGTAGTATACTCTGCCCTTTTCTTAAGAGTGTAACTTAGTGGTTATAGTAGAGTGCAACCTGAACATTTCACTCATCATTCCAGCCCTGAGCAACCCACACTTGACATACACCTCTCTGCCCTCATTTCCCAGGAAGAAGGGGTGGGACTGCTTTGTTGGGAGGGCTTCTACCCAAGGGAGGTGGAAGACTGAGAACAATCCTTTACCCCTAGACTGATACCAGGGCCCTTCCCTTTCACATGACAAGGCGTTTATTACCATCTGGAGTATTACAATGGTATACTAACAAGTTTTCCGGCCTCCAGTCTCTTCCCACTCCAGTTCATCTTTCATTACCTCTGTCAGACTCATCTTCCTTATGTATAGATTTGTTATTTCTCTGTTCAAAACCCTCAGTGGTTCCCTGCTGCCCACCAAATAATATTCAAACTCTCTTGCTTAGAATTTAAAGGCCCTCTACAATCTGGCATCACTATATCACAGTCCCAACCATATCTAATATTCTCTACTATGCATTCAGCCAAACTAGACCACTTTCTGTCTAACGTACCCCATACTTCCCTCTTCTGGACCCTTAAGCATACTATCCTTTATGCCTGGAACATCCTCCCATCATTGCCTGTCAGCACTATATCCATCCTCCAAAGCCCAATTAAAACGCCGAGTTTCCTCTATGAAACTCCCCCAACTCCTCAAATTAGTACTGACCTCCTGTGAACTTTCACATAGCTTTTTGTTTTGCACCTGATCACAAGGCACTTATGTGCACATGGTGTATTATTACTGTTTGTCTTATGCAGATAACCCTACTGGACTCTAGGTTCCATGAATGTGGCATCTATGATTATCTAACCCTTTTATCTCTACTCCCGTGCTTAATAAGTGTTTAAACGAAAAATGAAATAACAAAAGGCTAGAGGGTTCACCTAGCTGACTAGGGCCAGGGACCCCTTTGTCACACTCCCAATCCCACCAACCTGTACGAAATGAAGGCAAAGTAGTGCCTTTTCTATGTCATTTCCTCAACAGCCTTGCTCCACAATAAGAATGCTATTTAGATAGCATTACACACCTTTTATCACATATGATATTAGCAGAGGAGGACCCTAAGAAAAATGGAGGAAGGATACAGACAAATTTTCTTTGTGGGGGAAAGGAAGGGAAGAGGTAGTAAGTACTCCAAGCTTGGCTTGCTGTCAAGGAAGGTTGGCCAGGTTGGGTTCTAAGACACAGAGAACTGCCCAGGGGAGGTAAGTGGGAGCTACTTGGTTACATAAGAGAATGAGGCATTAGAGTGCCTGAATGAGGAGGGACCAGGAAACATAAGGGATGGGAGAAGGGGGATGGAATTGGCACTGAAGACAAGTATTTCTAACTTCACAATTCTGCTTAGAATAAAATCAAACCCTTCTCCCAATTCCACCCATCTATTCCTTTCCCAGTGGAGGAAGGTGAAACTTGACTATTCAGGCACAGGTCATAAAGACCTCAGAAGTCAAGGTTGACTGAAGGATACTTGCTACCTTACGTGAAAAAAGAGTCATAATTCAACCAGCTTCTCCCCTCTTTTTTGGTCAGAGCTAGAGGATAGTCCATGTCCTGAGACTAGCTCCACAAGAACACAGGAATATGCAGGGAAGGACTCTTTCCCGGGAACCAGTGGAGGAGTTTCTGAAGAGGAAACTACTTTCTGCAACTGAGGTAAGAAGAACTGGGCTTGGAGAAGACTTAGTCCATCACCCAGATAAAGAGGGCCAAAGCTCATTGGCATAACTCAAAAACATTTCTTTCAATACTCAGTAGAACAGGGTTCAGAATGGCTAAATTAGGCCTCTTCAGGCCTAGGTGGTATGACATAAAAAGTGGATTCCTATTCCATTTCCTAGGATTCCTTACTTTGTGTGTACATGCTCACACATTTGGAGAGGTTAGGATGTTGTTGATACACCAGTTAAGAGGGTGGAAAGATCAAAACACATTTTCCTTTCAATATGAGCCACCCCAGAACTGTTAACTGGATGTCAGTGAAGCTAATGGTTAGGATAGAAAAGGGGCACTGGACCTGTGGTTATCACTGATATAGGGAACTCTGGGGTGAGGAAACTCCCTCTACCAATGCAAGTGTTGGGCACCTTCTCTGCAGCTTACTAGTGTTAGAGTTGCTAGAGCACTTCGAGGTGAGGTGATGTGACTTGCCAGGGTCCCAGTGTCAGTCTGTCAGAAACAGGCCTTGAAACCTAGGCTTGGGTTCTTGGCTTGAGGCCAGCTCTCTCTCCATACCACACTGCCTCTAAATTAAGGTAGTAAGTTCTTCCAGGAACAAGGAGGCCAAAATCCATCCAAATATGTAAAAATTTGCACTGATTTGTTCCTTGACCCCTCTTACTCCAGACTGTGGTGGAGTGAGACAGAAGCTATTCCCTACACCATTTTCCTTAAAAACTTTCCCACCACTCCCCTTACCCCACCACTCCCTTTACAAGGCTACCTTATATTCTTCAGTTCATGGAAGACTAAAGAAACAGATGTGGGTGGGAGTTGAAACCTTCCTCACCCCAAAGTCATGTCTCATTTGCCGCAGTATGAAAGAGAGGATGGTCCAGTCCAAAGCTACATAAAACATGTTTAATATCCAACCAGGGTCACAGTCATTGCGTATCCCACATTTTGAGCAATAAGAGAGATGGTGAGTTTGATTAAACATGTACAATCTATATTCCAGAGGAGGAGAAAGAGAAAAACCAGTTCAGAACTGCAGTAAACACTGTATCACCACACATAGACTTGGGGGCTGGGGAATGTCCCCAGGGAAGGGAGGGTCTGGAGCCAGAGAATACCAAAAATTCAATCCACCATGGGGGTGGGGGGGATAGGGAAGAAGCACTCATCTGAATGAAATGCCCAATCCTGGGAGAGAGGATCCAGGACAACAGGAATGCCGAGATGATGCCCCACCCTGGGGACAGGGAAGAAGGCTCCCCAGAGGCTAAAAGCAGCCAAGGCAATCAGCAGTGTCTTTTCACAGCCCTTCCAAAGTAGTAGAGGGGAGAGGGTCTTCAGAACAGAAAGGTATAGGGTGTGAAGCAATGTCCTTGGGAGTTTAAATAGGGAGGCCCTGCCTCCAAAGGGTTCTCCTTTTCTGTCCCGTCACCTGCCATTACTTATAAAGAACCCTTTCAGGAAGAGGCTTTGGGATTCAGCTGAGAAAGCTGTTTTCCTATTCTCCCACAAACATTTCTTCAAAGAAGGAAGGGGAATGGGATGAGTTCTTCAATTTGGCCTATTTGGCCTGACCCAAAGCTAGCTAGGACAGGTCAGGAAACAGATAAGGGAAATTTTAGAAAGACAAAGTCACCATAAAGTGCAAAGAAACCAAAGAAATCAGGAGTGCAAAGAGCAAAGAGATAGAGATGAAGGAAAGGAGGAAAGAGAAACAGAAGAGACAGAGAAGAGACAAAAGAGAGGCAATGACAAATAAGTAAAGCAAAAGACAGAAGTCTTAATGCTTTCCCAGGGACAGGGCACAGTTGTTAAAACGAGAAAAACAAACCAGAAATCCCCATCCCTCCCCACCAACAAACACACAAAGGCCCAGAGAGCAGGACAACTTGCAAACACCCAACACATCCAGAATAAATTACGTCACTAAGTAACTGGCAAAAGAAGGAGCTACCCCCGAGGAAACTTCACAGTTCAATCTGGGGAAGATGAGGAGACAGAAGACATGCTGACTTGTCTGCTGCACTGAGGATTAAGGTGGGAGTGGAAGGACATTCCTGGCAGACAGATATAGGTAAGGATCTCCTTTCCAGGGCATGACAAAAAAACCCCAAAAACCCAAAAAACAAACACCCTACCCAGAGAGGGGCCCTATACTGGGAAGGCTGTAGAAAGATTCCCATGGATCCCCCAACTTTCTACAGGGAGGGTGTGTTACAGGGGCTGTCTTGGAGCTCCAGGGCCGCAGCCAGCACACACAGGAGCTCAAAAAGCAGCCTTAGGCTTCACAGAAACCTTGGAGAGACAGGGCCAGGGCTTGCTAGTTCACAACACAGGTAGGTGTTTAATACCTCCTATAGTCTTGGAAGAGAGTGTAGCAGTAGGGCTTAAAATAGACCCCCAATGTAATAAGGTGGGTGGGTGGGTGGGTGGAACAGATTGACTCCCAGTAGTTCCCACTTACATTCCATAATCTTAGATATTAAGCTACACTCCAACATCCAGACCAACTTAAGAGTATAGGGTGTGGAGTTGAGGAGACAAAGGTGTCTGGGAATGGATAAAAGATGGGAAGGTTGTCTGAGTGCCCAGAAATAAGAAGAATGTCTTCCCATCTTTCAGTTGTCTCTGGGTTGGAGAAGCCACGAAGAAGAGGGAAGAGATAGAGAAGAAGAGGATGGAGGTAGAGGCAACCCATTTCACACTCTCTCTCCACTAGGCAAATCAGCTGGACTTGGAGAGACCAGCAGCAGGACTGATGGAGATGGGGAGGGATTATATGGAAATAGGGGGTCAAGGCAGGAGTATGGCATCTTAGAAGTCACTTATCCAATATGCATCTTCACCTGCCAACAGTCAGAAAGATGAAAATGGAAAGCAAGGCTTTCTCTACCTCCCTCATTCCCCAACTCAGTCCTTATCCTTAGCCACCCCTAATCTTAGTGGGAGAGTCTAGAATTGAAAGGTGAGACATCCTCTCCAAGGCTAACAGTAGAAGAAAGCCACACATTCAGGGAAACCAGTGAGAGACTCACCAGCCAGAAGACTGGAAGAAAGAGGTCCAGAACTGACTGACAACAGAGACTCCCTGGGGTAACCGAGCCCAACCCAGAGCAAAACCTTTTCCCTTCTTCCTCCTTGGTGAGGTGAGAGGGACAGGTGAGGGAGTCTTATGCCCTGAACTGTGCCTGCCCCAACTCTGTCCATCTTCCTAGCCCCCCTCTTATATATTTCTCTATACATGTATATACACGCACACACACATACACACACACACCACACACATACACACACATTACACACAGAAGCCCGTTGCAAATTCCATGTAGAAGCAGAAGGGAGGGACAAAGGAGTAAGGGAGTGGCTTGTGGAGACAGGGAAGGGACTCAGTTGCAAGAGCACAACAATCAGAGCCAAATCAAGCAAAGCAGAGAAGCCTCTCCCCATAAGAACTCTGGGGGAGTGGTGAAAATATGGGGGCACTCCATGAAACCATAACACTCTATTTTGTTTTGGTTTTAGATCCAATAATTCAGAGCAAATCATCATCAAGACAGCAATTGAGAAACAAGGACTGATCATGTCAGCTGTCAGGGGGAGTGGGCAAGGCTCTTGCTAGACATGTGGACATGGTACTGGGGTCCTCACCACACTTACAATGGGGTGGAGAGTGGGTGCATGTTGGGAGGGAGGTGGGGGGTGGGCATTGGCTGGCGCTCACTTCTTGTTCTTGAGCTGGTTGGCCAACCAGTCCAGGCCTTCATACAGCCCATCCCCACTGGTGGCACAGGTGGCCTGGATGTACCAATTACGGTGACGCAGAGAGTGCAGGCCCAGTTTATCCGTTATCTCGGCTGCATTCATGGCATTAGGCAGATCCTGGTGGACAGAGAAAGATAGGAAAAAAGGGATCAGGAACTCTAGGGGCATTTTGTTGAGTTCTTGGCCACAAAAGGCACCTTGGATACCATTTCTCCCTCTAATATTCTGGAGATGCCCATAAAAGGAACATATTTTAAAAATTGTCTTGGACAGAGACAACCTAAAGGCAGAAGTCAAGGCAATTCAGACTCACATCATTGAGACATTCTTAGTAATAAGAAAAGACATTGGTCAAAGTAGGCATCCAGGCCTGGGTAGAGTTATTTGGAAGATCATACAAACCCTACAGAATAGGTGAAAAAGCATGAGAGGACTGAGGTATCAAGGACCTCCCTGACTCTAGGAGGATAAGTCTGATAAAGTAAACAATGAAAAGAGAAATTTGAAGTAATTCATCTATACCATGAAAATCCCTAGAGCCTCAGCTACTTGGAGCCTCAAAATCTGTTAAATAAGATTGAGGTAGGGAACAGGGAGGCCAAAGAATGTGGCTGCTCCCATCTCCCATACTCTGGAAGTAGGAACACTTCACAAGGGTTGCTAAGAATGGGTTGTCTCTAGGCTCTATACCACTTATGCTGGGGTGGGTGGTGGCAAATGGTAGCATATATCCCCACCTGTTTGTTTGCAAAGACAAGTAGCACAGCATCTCGGAGCTCATCTTCAGCTAGCATCCTCATCAGCTCCTCTCTTGCCTCATTTACTCTTTCCCGATCATTGCTGTCGACCACAAATATCATACCTAGGAGGTGGAGAAATGGCCATCTTTTCTTTTCGATCCCTCATTTTCTTCCCTCTGAAAAATGTCATTCCTCCCCCTTATATGAAGCTAGTTGCCATTACTCTCGGAAGCCTTTGTCCACAGATGGGTAGTTTTTGTATGTATGAGCCCAAACACTTCAGTCTCACTCTCAATCCAGTCCCCCATACCTTGGGTGTTCTGGAAGTAGTGTCTCCAGAGGGGCCGAATCTTGTCCTGGCCACCCTACGTCCCAAACTGTGAAGCTGATGTTCTTGTATTCAACAGTTTCCACATTGAAACCTGTGGAGAACCAGACAGGTATAACTAGGAATGGTGCTCCAATGGGCTTAATCCTCCCCCATGCTTTGGTCATGACCCCAGTGAGAATTGGTGTTTCCTGGGTTCCTGATACCCAGGGGGTCCTAGGAGAAAAAAAAGCCAAGGAAGGGTCCAGAAGAGTGAGGGGACAGGGAGGGCAATCAATCATTCTACTCACAACTATCTGATGTGACTCAAGCTAACTGTCCAGCCTCTAGCTCAAGACCTTTATTTATTCTTAACATAGGGAAAAGATGAACTAGAATCAGACCCTACAAGTTAGCTGCCTTGGCTAAGAGATGGAATTGGCTCGGAAGCAAGTGGGGAAAGAGGCATGCCTTGAATGTAGGATGAAATTTAGGAATCTCAAAACCCAAAGCAGCTGATGAATGGTTCCTTCTCTACCACCATCCAGTTTAACAACAGTTTCCCTCCCACTGCTAGCTTTATAACCAGGGCTGGGGCCACAAAGATTCTACTTCTAAGCTACGCCAAGCCCCTGGCAGGAACATCAAAGTCCTTCACCTGATTTCCAAACAAGACAAAGAGCAAACCAACCCCAGTGCCTGAGGGTGGCTACTCTGTGCCAGCCAGAGGAAGTTCTTACATGGGGGAGCATGAAAAGTAGGGAATGAACAGAATGGCACCTAACACCTGCTGGGAAACTGCCTTGCACCCCATGCTTTACAGACTTGTTGGGCATGTGTATGGAAAAAGGGACACCCTTCCTGCCCCTTAAGCCAAAAGAGTGAAAAGCCAGTGTGCAGAAGCCTAGTCCATGGCTCATACCTATGGTAGGAATGGTGGTAACAATCTCCCCCAACTTCAGCTGTATAAGATGGTAGTCTTCCCAGCAGCATCCAACCCCACCATCAGATGCGCATCTCCTTTTTCCACATCAGGCTTTTCAGCAGGTTTCCAAAGATGTTCCCCATGGTCACAGATGCTGTTCTGAACAGGTGAAGGGGAGCTAAGTGAAGGAAGGTAGCAACTTGTGTATGGGCTTGGGCCCTGCTGTTACGAAGGGGCCCCAATTCCTAGGCCAAAAAAAAATTGTGAATCATACCTAAAGCAGCCGATCAGTACATTATACAGAATTACAGTTCAATGACAAGTCTGGATCTCTTACCACTCCTAATTTGTGTAAGCTCTTCATGTGTTACTCTGCTGTAAGATTCTGTCCCTCTTTTCAAAGGCATTGTGCTGGCCCTCTATCAGCTTGTTTCAAAGTGAGAGCGTTGTCTAGGAAGAAACATTCCTTAAAAGGTTGGGAATGGCAGTGAAAACCACCAGGAAGAGTACAGAGAGGGTCCTTTTTCTCCCTCCTTACTTTATGTCACAGGGTGGCCCCAGGAGTTCCTCTTTAGAAGAGTAATGAAAAGAGGGTTTGGAGCTGTCTGAGCCAGCCAGTCCTCTATGCCTAGGGGAGGCATGTATCATCCAGCAGCTTATTCAGCAATTAACATATGCCACATGCTGGCATTCTTTTGGAGTCTGGGAATGAGAGACACACACCCCAAACCCAGCAGGCGAAAGAACAGGTCAAGACAAAGTGCATCCAAACGCAAAAATCTGAAAGGTGGGAAGGAAAGAATCCTATTTACAAATTAAAGAACAGGGGTTTGATGAATTTGGGGAGTGGTTTTTTCTCAAAAACATCTTCAGTTTTGTATTTTCTTATTCTTTTTAGTTCTCAGCAAAATCCTTGAGGGTGGTAAATGAGAAAGATGGACAACCTCCAGAGATTTAAGTTCTAATTTATACAAAAGAACAGAAACAATGAGCATTTATGGAGTGTTTCATCTTCAAAGGCATCCCCAGACATTCACTAATGAGCCAGGCGTGGTATTCTTGGCAGATTCCCCTTCAGCCCAGCCCCTGACCCAGAGGGCCCACACCCAGGTTTGGCTCAACCATAGGGATACAGCCAAGTTGCCCACGAGCCACCCAGCCCTATCCAGTCAACAGGATTGAAACCCATGGGTCCCAATCAGTGAGAACCATAAACTCATAGCACTCAGGGCCACATCTCATCTGTTGTTTTTACTAGGTTGTATTCTTGTGATATGTATAGGGGAAGGAATAGAGAGGTCAGAGATTAGGAAAAAGGAAAGAAAATATCTTTAGATTCTCCGAAGCACCTAAGGAATATGACTTGCTTCTCCCTACAGTCTAACCAATACTGCCTTACTATCTAAAATCTACCATACTCCTTCCTTCTTCTTATCTCAGATCAGACATTTTCCCCATTTCCTTTTTCATTCTGTTCCCTGATGAAGAGGTGGCACTTTTTCTTCCCAAGGACACTCCCTCTATATGCATGTCTGATCCCATTTCTCCTAGTCTTCTCCAGCAGACTATACCTGCTATCATTTCCACTTTTTCTCTAATCCTATTTATCTACTGGTTCCTTCTCTTCTGCCTACAAATACAGCCATGGATCTTTTCCCATCCTTAAAAAAATCCTCAGTTGATCTGACAACCCTGCTAGCTTTCATCATCTATTTCCCTTTCCCTTCATAGCTAAACTTCTGGAGAAAGCTGTCTGTACTAAGTGCCTCCACTTCCTCCCCTCAATAATTTGGCTTCTGATCTCATCATTCAACTTAAACTGCCCTCTCCAAAATTGCCAAGAATCTCTTAATTGCTGAATCTAACAGGTTTTTTTTTTTTCACTAATCCTTATCCTTCTTGACCTTCCTGCTGCATTTGACACTGTCAGTCATCTCCTGAAAATATTCTCTCCTCTAGGTTTTGTAATACTGCTCTTTCCTGAGTTGCCTTCTATATAGCCTTTTCTCCTATGCTTTCTCACTCTCCTTTGCTAGATCTTCATTCACATCATGCCCACTATATTCTGTCCTGGGCCTTCCTTACTTTTCCCTCTCTATCACCGCATTTGGTGATATCAGGTCTTATGGGTTCAATTATCATCCCTGCAAATGATTCCCATAGCTATATATCCAGTTCTAGCCTATCTCCTGAATTAGTCACGAATAAACAAATGCCTTTTAAAAACAGCTTGAAATGGATGTTTTGTCAGCTTCTCAAACTCAATGTAGCCAAAATAGAACTTATCTTTCCCTTCAAACTCTCCCACCCTTCCAACTTTGCTATTAGAAGAAAACACCATTCTCCCAGTCACCCAGGTTCAAAAGCTAGGTGTCTTCCTCAATTTCTAATTCTCATTCATCCCACATTCCAGAGCCCTTGCCAAATCATGTTGCTTTTTATCATAACATTTCTTAACATCTCCTCTCCCTTCCCAGAGCCACCATCTTAGTTCAGGCCCTCATCACCTTTTATCTGGACTACTGCATTAGCCTTTCAACTGCTCTCCCTGTTTTTTATTTCTCTCCCCACTCTAATCCACCTTCCCATTAGCTGCCACAATGATTTTCCTAAAGCACAAATTTGACCAGTGGTTCCCTATTACCTCCAGGATCAAATATATACTCCTCTGTTTGGCATTTAAAGCTTTTCACAATCTGGCCCTTCATACCTTTGCCATCTTACACTTTACTCCCTACAATCTAGCAGTATTGGCCTATTTGCTGCTCTTTGAATCCATTTCTATGTATTCAAGTTCTCACTCCATCTATGCACCTATGCATTGGATGTCCTTATGCCTGGAATGCTGTTCCTTTTCACTCCTCCCCTTAGTTTCACTGACTTCCTTCAAGACTCAGCTCAATTTTCACCTTCTCCAGGTCTTTCTTGACCTCCCAGTCACTCAACTGCAAGTGTCTTCCTCTCTGAGTCCCGAAGGAGTTCACATTTATGTTATATGTGTACCCAGTTGTTTTCATGTTTGTATTCTGTATTAAAATGTGAACTCCTTTGGGATAATCAGGGACTGTTGTTGCTTTCCTTTGTATCCTAGCTCTTAGAAGAATGTTTGGCACACAGTAAAAACTTTATAAATGTTTGCTTATTGACTACTCAAGAGTGTCAGTATTTTGCACTGGAAAGGGTCCTGGACTTGCAGTCAAAAGCCTGGATTTGAATCTTGATAGTGTTACTATCTTTGTGACCTTGAGCAAGTAACTTCAGTACTCTAGGTCTTTGTTTCTTCTTTTGTAAGATTACTAGATGACCCTTTGGTAACTTCCCATCTCTAAATACTATGGTCCTGTGACCTGTTTATGATCATGGTTCTTGTAGAATCCTGCTTTCTCCCTCTCTCCAAGTTGCAGATTCAGGTAAGAGTCTCATTAAATCTTAAAGTTCTCCAGAAAAAGGAGATAATGAAACTTTATTCATTCATCTGTCCCTAAACAGTAAGTCATTTCTGCCTAATTTCAAGCCTTTCTTTTGTTTTGCCTTTTTTGTTTAAGTGAGGCAAATTGGAGTTAAGTGACTTGCCCAGGGTCACACAGCTAGTAAGTGTCTATCCACTGCACCACCTAGCTGCCCCCTCAAGCCTTTCTAATACAATTCAAGTCTATTTTCAATTGCTGTGCCTCAATGCAGAGAAAGTGACTCACCATGTCCCATAACTCTTCTTCTGAACATATCATATCCTTTATTCCTTCTGGTTGGATACTTTGCAAATGGCTAAAATTAATAAAGCTCTGTCAAGATCACATAACCTACATTTATCTTGTCATCCATGTTTGAAGATAACGTAGCTAACAAGGATTGCTATGTAGCAGCAGTAACTGGAAATAACTTGTGTAAGACCAACATGCTTTCTACACTGAGCACATAAAGACTTGGTTATGACTGTCTCCTGAAATAATGTCTCAAAGCTTTAAAACAAAAACACTATTTCTCACTGGTAAATGACAAATGGTATGTCTAATATGGTTATCCACCATTCTAAAGTCATATGTCACTTTGCACTTATCTATAACTTATTGAGCAGCTATGTGTTGCTGCAAATAGTACTGGGCCTGAAGTCAGGAAGACTCATCTTGTGTTCAAATCAGGCCTCAAACACTTACTTGCTGCATGACCCTGGGCAAGTCACTTAACACTCTTTGCCTCAGTTCTTCATCTGTAAAATGAGCTGGAGACACCACTCCAGTATCTCTGCCAAGAAAACCCCAAATGGGGTGATGAGGGGTCTGAAATGACTGAACAACAACAAATATCTCATTTGGCACCATTTATTGCATTGTTACCTGTTTCACATATTTTATCTCTTCCACACAAAAATTTAATAACAGATTTTGATTTTAAATAAGTGGTATTCTAGCAAAGCAGATACAACTAGACTGGAAAAACTTTGCATAGAGGCTCAGGACTATTATGTGTGACCCAAAAATGGCCTTCAGGTTATGAATATGAATTTTTTTATTCCCAGAAACTCAATAAACTATCTATTATGCACAAGGGCATTGCAATCTCCCTTGCTGGTAGGAGTGATAAAATTATAGGTCTTTTGAAATGCTAAAGTATCATTAGTTATATTTCCACATGTTTATTTCTTGTCCCTACAAATCATTAGCATCTTGGAAGTGGTGCTATGTCTTATACTTTTGTTTTTTCTCCCTTAATGGACACTCAGGATTTGTTGATTTACCAAATGAAACTAGTCTTGAGTCTGCCCTTTACATTTCTTATGCTCTAGCAATTTACAGTTGTCTCATTTTTGCATCAGCATTTACCCTGCCCTAGTATACTCTTCTCAGGGAAACTGTGTTGACATGAACACTACACTGGTTTATTGGCCATGTCCTAATAGGTGATTCATATTTGATGACATTTCTCAACTAGTCAGTTGTGCCATCTAGGGTAGATCCAGGTGTTAGCTTCATAATAATTCTCATCTATGTAGTGCCTTATAAAGGGTTTTCTTGTAATAACCCTATGGGAATGTATTATCTTTATTTTGTAGATGATCACACTGAGACTTAGACATTAAAGGACTTGCTTATGACAAAATTGGAATTAAGATCCAGGCTTTTTGACTACTAATCCAATACTTCTACTGTATCTCATTGTTATAGAAGACAGACCATACCAAATCTCATAGACCTTCCAGTGTAAGAGCTAGAGTTGGATTGCTTTTGTATTTGCATTTCAGTGCATGACACAGCACCTGACACTTAATAAACGTCTGTTGATTGATGTTCAATTGGTCTTATCGCACATGAACTTTCCTAAAATACATCCTGGCCTTCTTGCTATGGTTTTCTATTGTGGGTTGCCCTGGAATCAGAATTCGCTAAAATTACTGCTTTTCACCAAGCATGCCTAGAAACTATCAGAAATCAAAGGAGCAAGGATCTATTCCTATACACTGAATAGCCTGCTGTTACTCTCTTTTGCCACATATGAGCTGTAGCGTTGAAAAGAAAGTTTACATGATGACTCAGTAACTAAAACAGATGTATGAATAAAGACAACAAAAAGCAAGTGCAATATGTCTATTAATGAAGAGGATGTATTCTAATATTACAATTTATTTTCAGACTTTTCCTTTACTAGAAGTAAAAATCACAATAGAAGAAATAAGAATATGTTACTGGATATAGATGTCCTCTTCAATGCATTGCAGTGGTATGTAATTCATCCATTCCTCCTCTCTAAGTGAGGTACATTCTGCTTGGTTGCATTCATCTGCTCCAGACTGTTCCCGTCCAGTGATAGATGCATTTGACTGAGGTACAAGTGGTAGATCCGTAATTCAAAGTGACAAAGATAGAACCACTGCTTCATTCTCCTTAGGAGCACTGATGCAAGCAATGAAGCAACTAGAACTTCCTCATAATCGCCTGTGACCAGGTTAACACTGTTGAAAAAAACTTAAATTTCAGAGAATTTGTTTATGTTGGAGTCACTGTGTACATTGCTTTCTTAGGCACCAGGAAATGAATAAATTAGTAACATTCAAGGGTAATGTTAGATTCCCTGTATTTAGTTTCCTTGTACTAGCTGTTATGCAAGGTTTCTTCAACTGACAGTTTGCACCAATTCTGAAAGGCAATTCAATCCACAATCTTCAAATGTCTTATTTGATATTGCCATCAGAGTGTGTGTGTGTGTGTGTTGCTCCTAGATCAGTGCTTCAAGGCTTCCAAATGTTGTTTTATAGGAAGTTTCCCAGTGTATAAGAGATATTTTCTGAAAGTACCTTTTAGGCTTATGGCCTGAATAATGTTCAACCCTACTTGATTCACACAGAATCATCAATTTTGACATGACCCAATTACTATGGAGTTTTCTAAAGAACTCTGGCTAGCCAAACTTATAAAATAGCTACACACCACCCCCATTCTACTGATAGTATCAAAATGCTTTAGTGAAGCTAAGATCATACCATAGAAAGCTTGATTTTTTTTTTTACCATTTTTCTGAACTTGACATGCAGTAAAAATTATTTCTGCTACATTGAGTTATAGATGAAAATTATACTAAAGTTCTAGAAGCATAAGGCTAATAATAAACGCAATGGCTAATACAGAAATATTTGGGCTAGACTCCTGCTAGTAATAGAGTCTAAGTACAACAAAAGCTGCCTCACATCTTTTTCTAATTTGATCATGATATGGCAGTTCTGAAAATCTAAGGAATTTTTCATAGTATTTCTATATGTTAAGTAAAGACTCTACAGATATCTATAACAAACCTTCATAGATTAACAAAAATGTTATTGCTTCCCAAAGCCAGGTCTTTCTGCAAACCATTTATGTCATATGTTCTTTGAATGTTGATAGAATTTACTTTTAAATACATTTAAACCTGGACATTTTTTCTCTGTATTTGTAATTTGTTCAGTTATTTTCTAACTGGATTATTTAAATTCTGCATTTTTTTGTTCTGTTAATCCAATATTTTACCTTTTATATATAGTGATTTCACTTATGTTTTGATGGAATATAATTGGTGCAAAATAGTTTCTAACAATTTCCTCTACGTTTATAAATTTTTTTTCATTGTTTACTTTGGTAATTTGTTTTTCCTCAATTCTAAAAAACTGAATTAGCTAATGATTTGTAGATTCACTTGTCTTTTTCAAAAAACTCCTATTTTTATTAATCAATTCCATTTTTTGGTTTATTTCTTCTTTGATTTCTGTTATTATATCTATTTTTGTGTTTATTTGGTTTTTAATTTATCTTCTAGTTATTATTTTTTAGTTACATACCCAATTCACTGCTCTTCTTTCTTTCATTATTGCAAGTATTGGCACATACATCCCATTCACACACATATATATACATACCTATGCTTTGCCCCCTAATTACTGTTTTAGATGCATCCCAAAAGTTATTAGAAGCTTTTGTTATTTTTCCTTGGCAAAAAGGGAAACTAAATGGTAGCTTACTTTTTGGTAGACACACACATATGTTTTAAATATAAATATATTCACATATAGTAATGTCTGTCTCTCTATATATGTATTTAGTATTGTTTCAAGACATATGTCTATAAGCACAATGTAGCTTTCCCGATTTTATCCATTTTGACTATATCTATTTTTATTGTTCCCTTGTCTGAAATCAAAATTGTTGCCTCTTTTTTCCTGGATTCATCTGAAGTATAAGTGTATACAGCATACTTTAGCCCCTCGTTTTAACCGTACGTGTATCTTTATTTTTCAAGTGTCTTTCTTGTAAAAACAACATTTTGGATCCTACTTCCTAATCTATTCATTACCCTCCTTTGTTTTATAGATGAGTTCATTCCATTTACAAGTACAATTATTAGGTGTATTTTTCCTCCACTACATTCTATTATTCTTTCCTCTCTTCCCAAAAATCTTCCTCAAAAGTGAAAAAAAATGAAGATAACATGATAAAAATTAGTAACTTACAATTGGAGACTCTGATCGTAGTCCAGATCCAGATCACTGGTTCTTATCCTCTCTATCCTTTTAATCCTGTTATATACTCAGTCTATGTAGCTGAAATTTGTACCTAGAAAGACTTACATGAACTGATGCAGGGTAAAGTGAGTAGAACCAGAACACTGTACACAGTAACAGCAACACTGTGTGATGATCAACTATGGTATACTGAAGTCTTCACAATAAGACAATTCCAAAAGACTCATGACAGAAAATAATATCCACATCCAGAGAAAGAACTATGGAGTCTGAATGAAGATCAAAGCGTACTACTTTCACTTTTTTGTGTTTTTTTTCTTTCTTGTGTTTTTTCCCATTTGTTTTGATTCTTCTTTCACAAAATGACTAATGTAGAAATATGTTTAATGTGATTGTACATATATAACCCAAATCAGATTGCTTGCTGTCTTGGGGAGTGGAAAGAGGAGGAAAAGGGGGAGAAAAAATTGGAACTCAATCTTATAAAAATGAATGTTGAAAACTATCTCTATATATAATTGAAAAAAATATTAAGTTAAAAAAAGAAATTTGCTTTGTCTGTGACTATTCCCTCCCAAGTGTTTCCATTCCCTGTTCCTATCTATTTCTCTGTTCATTTTAATGGACTTCCACAGTAAACTGTGTATGCACAAAAACGTGCACATACCATCTACCTTCCTTTACTTGGTTAATATAAGAGATCCATGAGATGTCTATTCTTTCTATCCTCATGTTTACATATACTTTTTTTTTTTTTGCAGGGCCATGGGGGTTAAGTGACTTGCCCAGGGTCACACAGCTAGTAAGTGTCAAATGTCTGAGGCCGGATTTGAACTCAGGTACTCCTGAATCCAGGGCCAGTGCTTTATCCACTGTGCCACCTAGCCGTCCCCTACATATACTTTTGATGCATCCCAGTTATGAGAAATAATTTCTCCCCTTCTTCATATCTTAACTAGTATATTCGCCCTTTTAAAAACAAGCAATAGCACAAAACCATTCCCATTTCTTGAGTTCTTTCTCTCTCTCTTTTTTTTTTTTTTGCTTATCCTTTAACTTCTGAAAATAGAGATTCTGAAGGGACAAAGGCTTCCTCTCCCACTATTGAGGAAAAAAGCAATAGATCATCCTTTAAACTCATTTAATTTTTCAAATATATTTACCTTGCCAAATTTCTTCTGTCTTCAAATTTAATAATTCTACCCAGTTCTAGGTTTCCTATCAGGCAAAGTCTTCTATCAAAGGTCCATTTTTCCCCCTCTAGGACTATACTTAGTTTTTGAGAATAAATTATTCTTGGTTATATGCCTTCTCCTTCTGCCTTTTGGTATACTAGATTCCAAGCTTTCCTTTTCTTTAAGTAACTGGTCCATAATCTTGTATGACACCAACTATAGTTCTTTGGTATTCGATTCTTTTCTTTTTAGCTACTTGTATTATTTTTCTGTTGCCCTGAAAGCTCTGGACTTGGATTATGATATTTCTATGCATGTTGAATTTGGGGATTCTTTCTATTTTCACTTTGCCCTCTAATTCTAATAATCCTGGGCAAATTTTAAAAAATGAAAACCAGAGATTGCACTGGTTTCAGGTTCTTTTATCTAGCAGGCCCTCTGACTAGGCTGTCTGCAGGTTCCTGGCAGTCTCCTGTCTGAATCCCAGAAGGATGGAGAAATTCGCTGCTACTTTTCTTTGGTGTTGTTGAATCCACTGTTTTATCTGGTGCTCATTATCACTTCTGGAGTGTTTTTCAGGGGGAGGGGATGGGCTTGTTTAGAATCTTTTATATCATCACCTTTGATGGAAATCCTCCTCTAACTCCCCAGCCATTTCTTTCCCATGCTACATACCCAGTCCTTTATGTTTTTCCTTTTTTTGAGGACTCTCTTCAGATTTCTTATAGTCCTCAGAAAAGCCTTTATGAATCCATTTGAAATGAATACTATGTTGGAATCATATAAAGAGAATTACATAAATACAATCATTTACATCCCCATGAAGTTTATAATCTAAAGGTTACATAAATATGCACATTTATAGAACAACTGGATAAAAACAATGGCCCAATACATCAATAACCTGTACATACTGAAACCTAAAAAAAAAAAATGAGACAAGGAACTGAGCGATAACAAATAATATGGGAAGGTAATTTGATAGTTCTTTTGTGTTAAGCACAGCATTACATTAGCTCTTCACAGGATTTCAGAGATCATCTAGTCTAACCTCTGCCTCAACAGGAATCCTCTCTGTAGTGGAAAGGCAGTCTGGGGGTAGTAGAAAGAGCAACAGATCTAAAATCAGAAGAACTGGGTTAGAAGCCTGTTTCTGCTCTTAATACGTTGTGTGACAAGTCATTCTTTGTGTTTCAGTTTCCTTATCTTAAAAAATGTTAGGTTAGATGATGTTTAAGTTCCCTTCCAGTTTAAAATTCTGTGATCTAGGACCTCTACTGGTAGAGAATTATCTTCAAAAGCAGTTCATTCTACTTTTAGAGAACTCTTATTGTTGGAAAGTTTCACATGATATGATACTGAAATCTGCCTCTCCAACTTCCACTATCTAGTTCTATCCTTTGGGTCCATATTTACTCATAGTTTACTCTTCCTCTTCCACATGAAAGTTCTTCAAATAACTGAAAACAGCTAACATGTTCCCTAGCTAATATGCTCTACAAGCTAAAAAAAATATTTTGATTGGCTTCAACTGGCCCTGGTAGAACATGATTTCTAGTCTTCTATCTTTGGCAACCGTATCCATGTTTTAAGACATGGTTTAGTTTGTCAGTCTTCTTGCTCAAAAGTAGCATCCAAAACTAGATACAAATCTCTAGAGGTGTTCTGGCTAGAGCAGAATATTATGGGGCTGAAATCTCTCTCAATTCCAGAATATGCTTCTATTAAAACAGCCATGGGGCAGCTAGGTGGCGCAGTGGATAGAGCACCGGCCCTGGATTCAGGCGTACCTGAGTTCAAATCCGGCCTCAGACACTTGACACTTACTAGCTGTGTGACCCTGGGCAAGTCACTTAACCCCAACTGCCTCACCAAAAAAAATTAAAAAACAAAACAAAACGGCCTAAGATCACTGTTTCCCATCCCTATCATGCTCTCTAAACCTCTGCCTCTAAAAATCCCTAGTTTCCTTCAAATCACAACTCGGGTTCAATCTGACAAAGGAGGCCTTTACTGTTTTTCAAACAATGCTGTTTCTCCCTCCTAGGACATAAGCTTTTTGAGGGAATGAGTTTTCATTTCTATCTTTGTATCCTATAGCATATACAATGCCTTGCAATCAAATCTTTTTTTCTTGACTACCACACTATAATGCTAATTTGTACTTAGCTTGAAGGCTGAATCCCCACCCCCATATTAACATAGATTATTATCTAACCATGCCTCCTCCACCAGGAAGTTTACAGTTAGTTTTTAAAATCCAACAGGGGACATTAGTTTTATCTCTATTAAATTTCATTTACTAGATTTAGTCCATTGTTCTTAGCTTACTGAGATCTTCTGAAATCCTGATTCTGTTAGATGTACATCTCAGCTTTGTGTGATCTCTAAATTTGATAAGCATACCATCTATCCCTTCATCTGATTCACTGATAAAAATATTGATCATAAAAGATGTCCCTTGGGGGTCAGCTGGGTGGCCCAGTGGATAAAGCACCAGCCCTGGATTCAGGAAGACCTGAGTTCAAATCTGGCCTCAGACACCTACTAGCTGTGTGACCCTGAGCAAGTCACTTAACCCCTGTTGCTGAAGGAGGGAGGAGGAGGAGAAGGAGGAGGAGAAGGAGGAGGAGGAGGAGGAGGAGGAGAAGAAAGGTCCCTAAGACACCATATACCTGTACCTATAAAGACACTGATTTATTAATCACTATTGTTTAGGTCTGGTCTTTCAATTTGTTTGAATCCACTTATCATCTAGCCCCATTTCTAAAACTAGCCCTTTCTCTGAATGAGCCATTCCATTATTTCAGAGTACCAAGTCCATTTCCATGAGCTCCACATTTTGTTCTTTCCTTTCCTATTGCAGCTACCTCACGAAATGACAGGAAATGGATTTGTGAATTTATTGGTATAGGGATTCCCTGGTGAGGAAAGACCCTTTAACAATATGGGTTGACACCTTCTCTGCAATGTATGGCCTTAGGCCTTAGGCTAGAGCAAACATCTGTCTAATGGACTACATTAGGATAGACTATAAGCTCAGAGTTCCAAATGTCAGGATGTTAGAGGCAAGACTTGAACTCAGGTCTTCCTAGCTTGAAAGCAGTTAGATGGTGCATTGGACAGGCTCCAGCAGTATCTGCAATGAAGAAGACCTAGATTAAAATCTAGCCTCATGCACTAGCTTTGTGACCATGGGCAAGTCATTTAACCTGTCTGCCTCAGTTTCTGTAAATGTAAAATGGGGATAATAATAGCACCTACCTCTCAGGGTTGTTGTGAGGATCAAATGAAATTTTAAAGCACTTAGCACAGTGCCTGGAACATAGTAGGCACTATGTAAATGCAAGCTATCACCATCATCATCATCATTGAGGACAACATCAAAATATAGTGCTAAAACATTAAATTTAATAAATATAAGGTCCTGAAAATAAACACTCTTTTCTTTTTTTTTTTCCTTTTTTTTTTTTTTTTGTGAGGCAATTGGGGTTAAGTGACTTGCCCAGAGTCACACAGCTAGTAAGTGTTAAGTGTCTGAGGCCGGATTTGAACTCAGGTACTCCTGACTCCAGGGCCGAGCTGCCCCCTAAACACTCTTTTCTTCATTTTTTCACATACATTTCAGGCTGTATATTGTCCTTTTTAACATTTTCATTTCAAGGCTACCATGTATTTTCATTTTAATAAAATTTCACATGGATAAAAATACCAGGAATAAGGAGTAAAAAAGGCGATTTTCGTCTGGTTAAATCACCATAGATCTAATCAAATACACCTCAATTCTGTTTTTGTTGTTGTGGGTTTTTTTTCGGGGCAATGGGGGTTAAGTGACTTGCCCAGGGTCTCACAGCTAGTAAGTGTCAAGTGTCTGAGGCTGGATTTGAACTCAGGTACTCCTGAATCCAGGGCCGGTGCTTTATTCACTGCGCCACCTAGCCACCCCCTCAATTCTAACTAAAAATCATCAGGAAAAGCAATTTTATATTTTCTGATCACTTCATTATTGAGTTTCTCCTAACTTTAATCCATCTCAATTTAAATCCCCTCTCATAACTTAAATTCCTACATTGAAACCACTTCTTCTTGTGATCCTTTCACTAAGAAAAGAATATCTGAGGCACATACTCCATAGACGACACTTTAAAAATAATTTCCATCCTTTTTTCTTTTCACCATGATTGTTGCAACTTGTTCATTAGAGTCATGTTAAGCTGCTGATGCACTATTACCCCAGATTTTGGGCAATGGCTCTCCCAGACTCTGCAAGAACCCAGTGATACCATCTTAAGATCGAAAGAGCAATATAGGAAACAATGGATTTGTAGTCAATAGATCTGAGTTTGAGTCCCAATTCTGCCACATATAAACGGTGACACTTGGCAAATTATTTAACATCTTTGAGCCTTAGTTTCCTCATTTGTGAAATGGCGATAATACTTAAACTAGTTTCCTCATGGAGTGGCTGTGAAGAATATGCTTTGTAAATTCTTAAATATCATAGAAACATCAGCTATTATTACTAATATAATTGTAAGAGTGGTTGAATCCAAAGGAAAAGAAAACTGCAAATTATGACAAAATCCCAAGAGAGAAATATTTGGTCCTGGCTACTATGCCTCAGTTTTCTCACTCATAAACAAATGATCCCTGAAAGATTTAGAGCTAGAAGGGACCCCCAAAGACCTAAACCTCTATAAAACACACACACAAACCACAATGCATAAAGCATGCCTAATGGCCAAATTCAAAGATTTTAGATCGAGGTCCTGGTACCACTACTCGGCTACCTCCCAGAAACTCAGAAGAGTTAGGTAAATTAGACAAATCACTTCTTTATCAAGCATCAAGACATCTTTGACTGTAGATGTCAAAGCTCTGATTATTTACTCATTATTCAATTAATATAAACGGAATTCCTACTTTGTGCCCATAAGATTTTGCTGGTCACTGTAGGATGGGGGTGGGGAAGAAAAAAAGAGATAAAACTGTAAAGTCTTTAAGGGCAAAGATTGATCTTATAATCTCATGGTGACAGGACACATACACACAAGAATAAGTAAACAATAGCAGGCAATGAGTGTACTTCAGAGAGGGGGTGGGGAAATGTGTTAAGTGATCCTTCTCTGGTGGAGACTCTCTGGTGGAGACCCAGATGGCATGGGATTCGATTTAGCTCTTGGAAAGATCTAAATGGTCCACCTTTGTATCCAACTGTTTTTACTCTCAATGACCAGGCTAGTCCAAGAAATAGACATAAGACAAGATGGATACAAAGCACCTGTCCCGAACCCCTTGGTGAGGACGAGAGGGAACTTTACAAGGTGGCCAGTGTCCTGTCTTGTTGCACTGTCCCCGAGCAATCAGACCCAGTAGCAGATTACCTCCCAATAAAACTTTCATGCCACACAGACCTGGGGGAATCAAATCCAACAGAAGCCAGGGACAGGTTTTCGGTTACACTTCGCCCTCACTGGGATTACCTCACGGTTTCTTTCCATTCAACCACATACCACCCCTTCATCTCGAACCCTCTACCCTGTCCAGTGGAAAGGAGAAAGGCAGGTGCGTGAAGCAACATCGCCCAGGATACTTGGGGAGTGAGGCTCATTCCCAACCCAGAGCTGCATACTTTCCTAATCAAATGGCCCATTTTAAAAGGGAACTTCCTCCCCTCCCCCTCCCCGAAAAGGTTGGCTTATTAAGCGAAGGCACCATTTTCTGTTTCAGGAATACTGGTCCTTCCAAAGGAAAGGAATGGGATTGGAAGATGCCAGCCCGGGGCCAGCTCTAAGATGCTCCCCCCTTCCGGCTCCAGCGAAGGCCGCCCCCGCTTAGCCTGGGGGAGGGAGTCCCTCCCTCCCTCCGGCGAGCAGGAGAACCTCCTCCCTTCTCCTCTTCCTCCTCCTCCCCCAACACACACCTCCAGCTGCCCTCTCCCCCACAAGTGTTCCCAAGGAGCCCAAGAGAACCTACTCGCTGGCCCCGATCCCCGCCCCCCACCTGCCCCAGCCTCAGCAGGGTGGGGTGACACCCAGCCCAGGGGGGAGGGCAGAGGCACTCCCCCCACCACCCTGCAGCCCCCTTCCCAGGACAGAGCTTCCTTTCTGGTCCCCCCCCTCCACCCCTCCCCCCGCTCCCCAAGCCCATGGGGGGGGAGGGAGAAGGGGGGGGGAGCGAGCACTGCCGGATCCCAGCCTCCGCGAAATGACAGGAGGGGAGCAAGCCTGTGTCCGTGTCCGTCCCCACCAACAGCTCCCCGTCCTTCAAACGAGAGAGCCGGGGCCTGACACCCCCATTCCAAGCCCCCCCTCCGGTCTTCTCTCTCCGGGGGTGGGTACCGGCCTCGTGCCCCTCTGGCTTTGGAGGAGGGGGAGCTCCCCCCCCCCATCTCTCCTTCCCCTCCCCCCATCCCAGCCATCTCTCTGAGGGGAACTCCGGCCCCAGCCCTGTCACCTGCTCCGGGGGCCAGCTCCGCCGCCGCCTCCGCTCGGCCTTGCTCCCCCGGCTGACTCCACAGAGGTTGCTCCCCCGTCCCCACCACCCGACAGCCCGACCGCCTGCCTGCACCTCGCACCGGAAGCAGCAGCGGTGGCAGCGAGCGCTGAGCGACGGCCCCCGCCTTCCCCGGTCCTCCCTCCCTCCCCGGCCCTACGTCCCTCCGCCCTTCCCCCCACCCCCCACAGATCTTGCGAGAACTGCGAGGCGGCGCGGGGCAGTTCTCGCGACATTCATCACCATGGCAGCAGCTGCAGCAGCAGCAGCTGCGGCACCTAGGAGGCGAGGGCGGGGGCGGGGGCGGGGAGGGAGCGGAGGGGGTGCGTTGGAAATGGAGCTAGGGGCTGGGAATTCTCATGGAATTTTATATGCGCACACACATGCAGACATACATGACGTATACATGTGTGGATATGATCGTTCCACATATTGTGGACATCTACATGTAGACACATGCTCAGAGAATGTATATGCTATGTATAGATACCATCTATAGTAGTAGTAGTACTACTAGCTAAAAATTGATTTAGCCTTACGATGTAGCAGGCACTGTGTTAAACCTTTTACAATCATTATCTCATTTGATCCTCACAACAACCCTTAAAGAAACGTGTGAATATTATCTCCATTTTACAGATCAGGAAACTGAGGCAAACAACTACTTGCTCAGGGTCATTCTAGTAAAATGTTAGTCTTAGCAAGTCACACTAGGTAGTAAGTGCTTGGGTCAGGTATTTCTGACTTTAGGCCTAGCACTCTACTGTGTCACCTAGCTCTGTGTGTGTGTATGTGTGTATGTGTGTATGTATGTAGTATATATGTATACAATGTGTATACACATTCTCAAAGCATATTTGCTATGTGCACATGCATATACGTATTGTATACGTATGTGCATATAGACAAATATATTCTGAGAATCCTTATTTTAACTCCCACTCTCATGGATGAGTGCCTGCACAATGAATCTCCATCTCCCCTCTCAGGATTCTGGAAGTACTCCATCAGGAACTGGAGAATGATTCTCTAATGTGATAGTCAGTTGCTTCCCCCCAAAATTATCAGTCTAGAGTAATTTTGCTCAAGCCGACTTAAGTATCTTTTTAAAAAATGTTTTTTTCCAATTACATGTAAAATTTTTAAACATTTACTTTTTAAAATGTTGAGTTCCAAATTCTCTTCCTCCCTCTCTCCCCTCCTTCCTCATTGAGAAAGCAAGCAATTTGATAAAGGTTATACAGTGTAGTCATGCAAAACATATTTCCATATTAGTTATGTTATAAAAGAAAATACAATAAAAATTAAGTTCTAAAAATTATGCTTTGATTTACATTCAGATTCCACTGGTTCTTTCTCTGGAGATGGATAGCATTCTTCATCATGAGTCCTTTGGAATTATCTTAGATCATTGTATTGCTGAGAATAGCTAAGTGACATCGTACAACTGTGGACAATGTTCTGGTTCTTCTGACTTCACTTTGCATCAGTTTGTGTAAGTTTAAGTAACTTATTTGACAGGTATTTACTAAGGTAGAACAGTTGTTTTAACATATTTTTGCCACAAGCAAATACAGAGTCCAGGGAAGGGTAGATTCAAGTTTAGAGAAGACATATGACATAGAAAGTTGTTTGCTGGAAGTTTCTTTTTTCCCTTCCCATTCATGGGATGCTCAAAACGTTTGCTTGAGTTATTGTAGAGGTTCTTTGCTAGGCTCCTTGGGGGCCTATGAATCTATGTCCATTTTGTCCTTGTTTCTCAATATAAACACTGACACCAGCTGATCTAGGGATGCCACTAGGACATAGATGTATTGGACATACAACATCCTCCAGACTAGCTTGCAAGATTCTCCTTGAGTCAAAGAGAAGGAGTATAGGAGGAGGGGGACCCAAACCTAGGCTAAAACCCATGTGTTCCTCCTCAGGGATTTGCTGGAAATCTTTCTCTACTGACTTGCCATTCACTGAGACGCCTGAATTGGGCACAAGGAAATGCACCAGACAATTGGAATATACTTTCTGTATAGTGTACTTTTACTTTATTCATAGGCTTTCAAAGACCTTTCACATTTAGTCTAGAGGTTTATTCATTGGTTCCATCTTATCACTTATTTTATTTTATTTTATTTATTTATTTTTTTGCAGGCAATTGGGGTTAAGTGACTTGCCCAGAGTCACACAGCTAGTAAATGTCAAGTGTCTGAGGCCGGATTTGAACTCAGGTACTCCTGAATCCAGGGCCGGTGCTTTAACCACTGCACCATCTAGCTGCCCCTTATCACTTATTTTAAATAGGGTGGAGTGGCTTAATTCAATAAATCTAAGCCATATATGTATATTTATATATGTATAATAATTCTAACCTCAACTAGATCCAGTCTCAGGGAAGAAGAGGAGTGAACTTCCCTGTGACTGTGAGCCTTCTATCTCCTATGGAACCTGTCCCCTGATTGAAAAGGAAGAGGAAAGTAAGTGGGAAACAGGACTTCCGTTTCCTGTTATGCAGGTTTGACTTCCACTGGTCCTTGATGGATTTCCAGCCCTCAGAGAAAAGTGAAAAAAAGAGCTTCCAATCTCACTGTGAGCCTTCCATCTCATGTTATCTGTCTCCTGCCTGATCTCCAGCCTTCTCTGGTAAGAGGAGTGGGGCCATCCAACTCAACGATTGGCATATTCACACATGGTCTTACTCTAACTGTCCCAGTGATTCTTAATTTGTTTTGGCCCTCTGTACCCCCATTCCCCATCCCCCTCGACCCTCCTGCCTTAAAGTCTCGACTGAACACTACCCACCCCTTCTACTCTGCCCTCGGGAATGCTTGTTCCATAGACAACATCTTGCCATCTTTTACTTGACTTTTAACTCCCTCTTATAGTAGGGCCCTGCTTCCAAGCTTCACTGTCCCAAACTTCACAGGAGGGTCCCAGGTGTTTTGGTTTGACAGAGGGCAGGTTTTTCTCTCACCTGGCCTGTTCTCTGGTCCGAAGATAACCTCAAGCCAACTTGCTAATTAACCAGCCAGCAAAACTTTGTGTGCTGTGGTTCTTAGCTCCAATGAGCCTGTGCCCCTCCCCAACCTGGGCCCCAAGATTTCTTCCTGGTTCCCTGCTGGGGTGGGAAAGCTGAATTCTTCCTTAGGTCCTGCAGACACCCCAGTATTTTCCACTCCCCTCCGCCCCCCCCCCCAGCCATTCAGCCCTCTCACCTGACCATAAGCTTAGTTCCAGAAGACACAGGTGCTGCAGCTGATTTGGAGGCTCAGGGGTAAGTTTCTCTGGTGCAGCCTGCCTGGGGACTGCATTGGTTTGATTGTGGGGTTGAACTCTTCTTCCAGTCCAGCATAACCCCTTCTAAGCTGTCTTTGGCTGGAAAATAATCTCAGCCCGTCTTTTTTGTGGGTTTTGCTGCTCCAGGAGTTGTTTTATTGCTGTTTGGGGAGTAATTGTGTCAGGAGCTCTGTGCATTTAATATCTTTCTTCCATCATCTTGGCTCCGCCCCCCTGTTCCATAGCCAACAAACATGTCTTTATCATACATCTTTCTCCTTCCTACTCCTTCCATCTTCTAGCAATCACCAACACCTTCCCTCACCCTGTGCTCTCATTCCCAATGACACAGCCTCACTGGCCACTCTCTCCAGTACTGACTGCACCTTTACTCATCCCCTCAGTTCACTGGTTGAGACAGGAGAATTGGAATACTCTTTGCTCCCCATTGCTACATCCAAATTCTCTCCCTACCTTCATCACTCAGTTATCTTTCCTCCTTTGAGATCTATGCAATCCATATCTTCTACCCTTATCAAAATCCTGATAACTGTTTCCTACTGACCTTCAGGTCACTCTACTACCTTCCTCGAATTCAGTACCTGACTCACAATTTTTTTCTCCTCCCCAATTTCTGCCTTCATACTAAGAGACTGCAACATACACATTGACTCTCCCTCAAATGCCCTAACCATTCAGTGCCTAAACCTATTCATTTCTCATGACATACTTCTCCACCCTACCTTAGTCACATACAAAGATGGTCATACCCTTGATCTTGCCATCACCCCCAACTGCACCACCTCTGTGTTGAAGAATTCTGAAATCTCCTTGTCTGACCATAATCTATTGGCTTTTCACTTCTCCTGCATTTTCTTACCAAAATCTGCTGTTCCTTCACACCATGACCTCCAATTTCTTAACCTTTCAGTTCTCTCCCAGGCCATGACCCCTGCACTAACTGTTCTCTCCTCTCCCCATCTTGACCCCTTGGTGAAACAGTTCAACTTAACCCTGTCTTTTTCTCCTGAGTTCCTGGCCCCCTTATCATGTTGCTTATTGTGGCCTACCAAGCCTCAGCCTTGAATGGCTCCCATCATCTGCTGCCTTCAATCCTACACATATGCTGATGAATAAAGATGGAGAAAATCAAGCAGCTTTTCTGATTGGGTCCATTACAAATTTGTCATTATCCTTCCAAACCTTTTTATCCCTCTTTAAATGTCCTATGACTGGGGCAGCTAGGTGGTACAGTGGATAAAGCACTGGCCCTGGATTCAGGAGGACCTGAGTTCAAATCCGGCCTCAGACACTTGACACTTACTAGCTGTGTGACCCTGGGCAAGTCACTTAACCCTCATTGCCCCACAAAACCAAAAACAAAAACAAACAAACAAAAAAATGTCCTATGACCCTCCCCCACCCCACCCCAATCCCAAAGAATCCTCATATTTTACAGAAAAAAATAAGACCATTTTCTGTGGTCTCTTCTCTCCTTTTCCTCATTTCCTATCACTCAAATGCTTTCTGTCTCTATCTACTCCTGCACCCTTGTTTGTTTATTTATTCATTTATTCATCCATTTATTTATTTATTTATTTAATCATTTATTTATTTATTTGTTTGTTTATTTTAGTGAGGCAATTGGGGTTAAGTGACTTGCCCAGGGTCACACAGCTAGTAAGTGTTAAGCGTCTAAGGCCGGATTGAACTCAGGTACTCCTGAATCCAGAGCCAGTGCTTTAACCACTGTGCCATCTAGCTGCCCCGACTACACCCTTGTTTTTTTTTTTTTTAATTTTTTTTTTTTGCAGGGCAGTGGGGGTTAAGTGACTTGCCCAAGGTCATACAGCTAGTAAGTGTCAAGTGTCTGAGGCTGGATTTGAACTCAGGAACTCCTGAATCCAGAGCCGGTGCTTTATCCACCGTGCCACCTAGCCGCCCCCTGCACCCTTGTTTTTTACAAAAAAGTGGCCTTATTCCTTAACAAGGCAACTTCTCTACCTGCAGAAACTATGCCATTTCATCCTGTCTCTTCCAACAAAATGACCCCTCTGTCATTCCCACTTTATCACTTACCTTCTGTGTATAAGCTCCTTCCCTACTGCCTACACACATACTCATGTCTCCCCCATCCTCAAAAAACCCTCACCAGATCCTTCTATCCCTGATAATTAACATCCTATTATCTCTTCTTTCCTTTGTAGCTAAACTTGAGAAGACCATCCATAACAGTTGCCTCCATTTTCTTCCCTTTGCTTTCTTCTTACCACCTTGCAATACTCAATGACTTCCAACCTCATCATTCCACCAAAACTATTCTCTCCAAACATACCAATGATCGTTTTTTGTTTGTTTTTTTGTAGGAAAATGAGGGTGAAGTGACTTGCCCAGGGTCACACAGATAGTAAGTGTAAAGTGTCTGAAGCAGATTTGAACTCAGGTCCTCCTGAATCCAGGGCCAGTGTTTTAACCACTGCACCCCAATGATCTTTTGGTTGTTTCTTTGTTTTGTTTTGTTTTGTTTTGAGTGAGGCAATTGGGGTTAAGTGATTTGCCCAGGGTCACACAGCTAGTAAGTGTTAAGTTTCTGAGGCCGTATTTGAACTCAGGTCCTCCTGAATCCAGGGCCGGTGCTCTATCCACTGCGCCACCTAGCTGCCCCCCCCAATGATCTTTTAATTGTCAAATCAAATGATCTCTCTGACTTTTCTGTAGGCTTTGACACTGTTAAGCAACTTTCCTCTTCACCTTGATACCCTCTTCTTTCTAGGTCCTCCTGGTTCTCTTTCCACTTACTTACTTACTCTTTCTCAGTCTCCTTTGCTAGATCTCCAGACAAATAAAACCCAATAACTATTGGTCCTGGGCCCTCTTCTCCCTCTGTACAACTTTACTTGTTGGTCTCATAAACTCCCATGGATTTAATTGTCATCTCTATGCTGATGACTCTCAGATCCATCTATCATTCTCTAACCTCTGTTGTCTTTTAGGCTTTCATTTCCAACTGTCTTTTAGACATCTTGAATTGTATGTCTAGTAGATATCTTAAACTCAACATGTCTAAAAATGAATTCATCATCTTTTTTCCCCTAAACTCTTCCTCACTCCTAACTTTCCTATTGCTCTCAAAGGCAACACTATCCTCCCAGGTACGTAGGCTCAAAACCTAGGAGTCTTCCTCAACTCCTCCCTATCTTTCATTCCCCATAACCAATTTGTTGCCAAGACTTGCCAATTTCATTTTTGCAACATCTCTTGAATATGCCACCTTACTTTTTCCAATACCACATGGTATTGTAGGCCCTTGTCACCTCAAGCTTGGACTGTTACAATAGCCTATTGCAAGTCTCTCCCCACTCCAATCCATCCTCTTTTCAATGGCCAAAAAGATTTTTCTAAAGTGCAATTCTTAACCATGTCATCCCTTCCCCCACTCAATAAACCTCATTGGCTCCTTATCACTTCCTGGATCAAATACAAAATCTTTTGTTTGGAATTGAAAGCCCTTAATAGCCTAATGCAACCTTTCCTAGTCTTCTTATATATATATATATATATATATATATATATATATATATATATATATATATATATATTTTTTTTTTTTTTGGTGAGGCAATTGGGGTTGAGTTACTTGCCCAGGATCACACAGCTACTGTTAAGTGTCTGAGGCCGGATTTGAACTCAGGTCCTCCTGAATCCAGGGCTGGTGCTCTATCCACCGCGCCACCTAGCTGCCCCTTCTTACATCATTTTTGTCAGTCTAGTGACACTAGCTTCTTTTCTGTCCCACAATGAAGATACTCCATCTCTAAGTTCTGGGCATTTTCTCTAGCTGTATCCTGTGCTTGGAATACTCTCCCACCTTATCTTCACTGCCCAGCTTCTCTGGCTTCCTTCAAGTCCCAACTCAAATTCCAATTTCTGTAGAAAGCCTTTCTTAATCCCTCTTCATTCTAGTACCTTCCCTCTTTTATTTCCTATTTATATTGTATATAGTTTGTTTGTATACATTTATTTGCTTGCTGTCTCCCCCATTAGACTGCAAGCTATTTGAGGGCACAGTGACTGACACACAGGAGGCACTTAATAAATGCTTATTGACTGATTGAGTACATCCAAAGGGCTGGACTTCTATGCCTTCTCCCTCTGTACAAAGTGTCTGCTCTGCTCTGGACCCATCTACTGGGGTAACCAGGTTTAGTCTATTAAAGTCCACCCATTTGTTCTCTTTGGCTCTTCACACCTCTACTGGGGCATAGGGGAATATTACTTGAAGCTTGGATTCAAGTCGTGTATAGGAACTGTCCAAGGGGGGAAATAGAAAGGTATTCAATATACAATATGAAATGGGTATGGGACAGCTACTCAAAAGAATTGCTAAAAATCACAAAGATACACAAGAATACAAATATTCAGAACAGGATGGAATAACTTATAACTATTCATGTTCTCCTGTGAAGTGGAGATTTAAACACCAGAGTATGAAACAATTTGTGAGACTCTTGAATAAGTATTTTACATTTCACCCTGGCTCTGCACCGTGGAAATCATTATTTCCAGTCTAAGTCTTTTGGTGAACCACGCCATGGATTCTCACACCCCACCCCCTTTCCGCGCGGTCCCCCGCCCCCACCCCCCCACCAGTTGTCATCTTCTCCAATGCAGAAATTCCCCTGGTGGTCAGTCAGCCCAACCAACCAAGAATCCAGGTTCTCTGCTCTTCTCAAATCCACAGGGTTCCCTCTAAGGCAGGCCATGCTTGTCTGGGAATAAAGGTTCAGTCTAATTGGTAGAAAAAGGACCTCCAGGCTCAACTCATGTAGCCAAGTCCTTTTCTTAGCTGCTACATACTGGCAGATGACATGCTACAGAAGGGAGGAAGGATCAGTGCTTTAGCCCATCCCTTGATAGGAAGCCACATATGAGAGAACTATTTGCCGTACATTTCAGAGATGGAAAGTTAGTGAACTGGTAGCTGATCCTTTTTAAATTGGTGGAATGCTTTCACCAGTGCTGTCATGGGACTAAGGAACTAATAAGAGTATTCCTTAATGATCTCAAAGCCCATACTGAAGTATGGGGACCAAGTTTTAATTGGGGAGTGCTAGCTAAGCAGCTCGCTTCAATATTGGGGCAAGGAAGGAGATCGGCAGCCTCCCTCAAAACAGAACAAGATTTATTTTAACAAGAATGAACTTAAAAAAACCACACAAACAGGATCAGTAGGATCAGGGAAAGGAAGTAAAATGAGGAAAGGGAAATTATAATACCTGAAAAAATGCCACCACCCAGGAATCAGCTGAAAATACACAGCAGAACACCTGTGGCTTTCTAGCTCCCACCTAGAATGCCCAATTCTCCTCCCCCAAACCTAGAAAACACCCCACACAGCCCCAGCCATTGGGATGGCCACTCTGACAGTCACATGACTGCCCTCACTAGGCTTCCAATCATTATAATTTTGCCAGGCCCATGTAGGCGTTAGTGAGTGGTGATGATGTGAGGTGCCAGAGCCCTCGCAAGGGCTACAACCAGTGGGTGGAGCACCGTGCAGTTTGCAGAGCCCCAGGCCAGTGTGTGCCAAGGCATAAAAACCTCAAATAACAATTAATTCTTTACATTCCCCACTTTGTTTCATCAAGAAACACAAGGTGTTTCCTTGATGGAACAATAAACAATAAATAAAATTTTAAAAATAACAGAATATCATAATGAATACTAACAAACAATATACTAATAACAATATAGGAAAGGGAAAATGCATATTACAGATGATGTATATAGTAACAGAAGGAAAAACAAAAATGTCCATTTAAAGTCCTTAAAATCTTGTCTTCAAAGGAGAGTTGAGATGTCATCAGGGGAACTGGACTCTGGTCTGGATTCTGGCTGTCTCTGGATTCTGGTTGTCTCTGGAACTGCTGGATTTTCATTAATCTTTAGCATAGCATTGTCCAAAAATGTTCAAATTAAACAATGAAAGTTCTTCAAAATATACAAAACAAGTTTAAACTTGATATATATATACAGCATATTGGAGTCCCCCCTTTGGAGGATACTCATGTCCATACGCAATACAAAATTGAGACAGTTATGACATTACTAATACTTTTTACCACTATATGTCTGGATCAAGGCCAAATTTAGTTATGTGTCCATGATGACACCTGAAAATGTTATGGAAAGGTTACCATATCACATCTCGTGGTGCATAGACGTCTAATAATTGTGCTAGGCCTCAGGTGTATTGATTCTGATCATGCCACCAGATTGAGTGAAGAAGCCAAGTTAAGTTAAACCAGGTGCATGCATTAAGGCTAACATGACACCAGAACATTTTTGGAGTGAGAGAGGAAGAAACTGGACTATGTTCAGCAATTGTGCTCTACATAGCTGCTCTCATAAGTAAATTATGGACTTCCTGAATGTATTTGGCTATTCTCTCAGCCTCTATCAGGGTATCTTATATGTACCTGTCTCTCCTCCTATTGTACATATATTCTCTCCAGGGCCTGCAATGTGGAGTTGAACCATCTCCATTAAGCTCATTGTAAGAGCAATTAGTCTCTGAAATGGTAAGTTTTCATAAATCATAAATCTCACATTAATTTCACCAAAGATAATTTGATGGTAAAAATGTATGCTACACTGCATAATATACTTGAAATATATACATATATATATGTAATCCCAAACCATACCCAGAGTATACATAGTCACAATGACATACAAATGATAAATGAATGTAAATGACTGATATTATTAAACATTATTACAGAATCTTCATTAAGCAAGTAAACCACATCATCTTGTCCATGAATTCTCTATCTAGTACAATGACAATAACAGATACTTGAAATGATAAACAATTTATCAAAAGAAAATAAAACATCAGCGAGACTCAATATGTTCATTAATTGCCTTATAAATCAAGCAATAAGGTTCAATAACCCTTTCTAGAAGACAGAGCCATATGCTCTTGGTGGAGAAGTTTTTCAGCTGTAGGAGGAAAAGCTTGTTTAAGGTAAAAGCTTATAATGCTAGAATTTGGGGTACACCACATTTTTAAACTGGTTCCCCAATTCTCTGCATGCCAAAGTGGCAGGGGTTTCTGAATCATCATTGATTCTTCTAATGCTGTCATAATGACTGTTATGGTAGAAAATACAGAGTTCCTTAGCATCGACTTTGTCTGTGCCACAAATTTGCCATAGAGGTTCATTCAACTGGTGAATGATTACATTCAATTGGTTATGTTTGGCAAAGGCTACAATGGCATTGTTCCCAGCACAAGTACCAGCTTTTTTCAAATCAGCAACATATTCTTCAAAGGGAATATCTGTTTTTATAAAAGACCTAAAGTCTTCTTTATGACTGAGCATATAATTAGCAGTTTCTTGTCTGTGTTTGAGATAGTTTTTGGAATGACCTTCTAATTGGTCTCCGAGGGCTCTGAAAAGACAATTTCCATCTCCTGATACCTTACGGAGTTTGAGTGCCAGGGTTTGCAATTGAGTAATAATGCTTGCAAATTGGAACTGTCTATTACCCCTGTGCTCTGTTCGGTTTCTTTGCTCTTTAGCAGTTGGTTGAATTTTATCTGAAATTACTTTACCCACAAATGGTGCGGGCTTCACATGGGAACAATGAATCCAAGATTCTTTTTCTCCAATTTTAATAGCAGTAGGAGTTGTCAATAATACCTGAAAAGGTCCCTCCCAAGTGGGCTGGGTCCCACTGGTCCACTGAAAATTCTTAATATATACATTGTCTCCAGGACTTAAATCATGCAAGGAAAAGTCTAAAGGACCAGCTTGTACAGCAACTCCTGCTTCATGGAGTTCATGTAGCCTAGTTTGTAGTTCCCGTATATAGGAAGCAACAGAAGTATCACCTCCCACCAGTGATGTATAGACTGGGGAAAAAGTTTTAACTTGGATAGGAGGGTGACCAAAAAGCATCTCATAAGGATATATGTGGAGTTCACCTCTTGGTCTACTGCACAGATAGAATAATGCCAACGGTAGAACATCAGGCCATTTTAAATGGGTTTCAGTATATAATTTGCCAATCATGCTCTTAAGCTCTTTATTCATATGTTCAACTTGGCCTGAGCTTTGAGGGTGGTAAGGAGTATGAAATCTAGGAGTTACTCCCAAGAAAGAATAAATCTGAGAGAGAATTGAATCTGTAAAATGTGTACCTCTATCAGAGTCAATGTATGCTGGTGGCCCAAAGTGAGGAACAATTTCTTTAAGGAGAGCTTTGGCCACAAAGCCAGCAGTTGCTTGTGGGGCAGGAAAAGCCTCCACCCATCGAGTGAGCTGGTCAATAATAACAAGGCAAAATTTATATTGTCCTGCTTTGGGCATAGAAATAAAGTCAATTTGTAGATGTTCAAAAGGTGTATATGCCAAAGGGCACCCTCCATATGCTTTAGCATGGAAAACATGTTGATTATAAGACTGACATGTGGAGCATCCCGAGCAGATTCGAGATGCTATGTTATTTATACCTGGTGCTAACCAGGTCCTTCTAACTGAGTCCACAATGCCTTGTGTGACAAAATGGCCTTTCTTGTGAATAGAGAGGCATACCTGGTGATAGAATTTCCGGGGGAGAAGTGGTTTTCCCTCCGAAGACATCCAGACTCCATTGATCTGTTTAGCCTTGAATCTCTTTTTCCACCTTTCTACTTCAGAATCATCATAAGTTAGGTGGAGAGAAATATCCTCAGAAGGTGAGAGGTTAAATACATGTTCAGGGGTTTCTAAAGCAGCGAGCTTAGCTGCTGAATCAGCTCGTGCATTCCCCGTTGAAACAGGATCACTATTCCCAATATGGTCAGGGAAATGTACAATTGCTAGAGCAGAGGGAAGTTTCAGGGCAGATAGGAGGTCCTTGATAAGGTCTCCGTTAGCAATAGCTTTACCAGAGGATGTTAGAAAGCCCCTCTGTAACCAAAGCATGCCTACAGCATGGCATACACCAAAGGCATATCTGGAGTTGGTATAAATGGTAGCACTCTTCCCTTTGGCTATGTTACAGGCTTGTGTAAGAGCCACAAATTCAGCAGCTTGTGCACGAAAATGTGAAGGCAGAGAAGCTGCCCAGATAATATCATAATCAGAAACTACAGCAGCCCCAGTGAAACAGGTGCCATCTTTCATAAACAAAGAACTGTCCATATAGAGGACAATATCAGGGTTCTCTAAAAGTGTATCCAAAAGGTCATCACAGGGTTTCTCAGCCATATCAACTAAAGAGGCACAGTCATGCAATGGCTCCCCCAAGAGTGGTAAGTTAGGGAGCAATGTTGCTGGGTTAAGGACTGTACAATGTTTTAAAGTGATATTTTCATGACCTAGTAGGGTTACTTCATACTTAGCCAGCCTTTGATCTGAAAAGGCTTGTGTTCTATGATGTAGTAAGAGGGCCTCTACTTCATGGGGACATTGTATTGTAAGAGGATTACCTAGGACCAAATCAGAGGCTTTTTCTACCAAAAGGGCTGTAGGTGCCCCTGCTTTGAGGCAGGGTGGCACCCCAGAGGCCACAGAATCTAGTTGGACATTGGACAGGTCCTAATGATTGAGTCAGGACCCCAGAAGCTACTCCCTTCTGTTCATGTACAAAAAGAGTAAAAGGCTTACTGTAATCTGGGAGTCCTAGTGCAGGTGCTGATAACAACGCCTGCTTCAATTCTGTTATCGCTAGGAATCCAGCTGTAAAGGTTCTCAGACAGAATTTTTGGTTAGAGCTATAAGAGGCTTAGTCATTTCACCAAAAGAGGGTATCCATTGTCTGCAATACCCAGCTGCTCCCAGAATGGCCCTTAAGTGCTTCTTAGTAGAGGGAGCAGTGAGTTGTTGAATAGCCTGGACTCACTTAGGAGAGACAGAGCGAGTTCCAGCAGCCAGAATGAAGTCCAAATATTCTACCTGAGGTAAAGACCATTGCACCTTTGACTTAGAGACCTAGTGGCCTCTCTTGTATAGTTCTAATAATAAATGGCGACTGTCTTCCTGACAGGTGTCAGCATCAGGTGAGGCTAAAAGTAAATCATCAACATACTTCACTAAAGTAACTGCCTTTAAAAGTAATAGAGGCCAGGTCCTGTTGTAAAATTTGAGAAAATAATGTAGGACTGTCCACAAATCCCTGTGGGAGTGTAGTCCAGGTCCACTGTCTATTTTTTCCAGGTAAAGGCAAATAAATACTGGAAGTCCTCATGCACTGGTATAGAGAAAAAGGCAGAGCAGAGGTCTACCACTGTGAAGCATGTAGACTCACATGGAATTGAAAAAACTATGGTGGCAGGATTAGGGACTATAGCATGTCTAGGAATAACATAATTATTAATAGCTCTAAGAGCTTGTACAAAATGATAAACAGGTTTGCCATCTGGACCAGGCTTAGGTTTTTTAACTGGCAAAATGGGAGTATTACATGGAGAATGATGGCATGGGACAATAATACCCTGACTTTTCAGAGCCTCAATTATAGGGGTGATCCCTTCTATAGCTTCTTTAGACAATGGATACTGCGGAATGGATGGAGGTGGTCCCCCTTTAACTTTAATAGTAATAGGCATAGAAGATTTAAGGAGTCCCACTTCAGTAGAGGATGAGGCCTATAGGGACTCAGGAATGTCAGAGGGGATTTTGGATGTATCCGTACTGCTCCTTGAGCATCTGCAATCAAAAGTGGTAATAAATGAACAGTATCCTCTGGCAACCGCAGAGAGACAGCCCCATCTGGAGCACAAGATATAGTTGCTCTAAGTTTACAAAGGAGATCACAACCTAATAAATTTACAGGGGCATTGGGCATAAGTAAAAATGAATGTTCTGCAGTTAAAGGCCCCATAGATACCATGCAAGGGGTTAATTCTGCCACTCTTTGGGCCTTACCTGAGACTCCTACCACATTTAAAGATCCAATAGCATTGCGTCCAGGGTCTGGTTTACACAGTAAGACTGATTTAGAGGCTCCTGTATCTAACAGACAATCATAATACGTGTCCGCAACTTTGAAGGTCACATGGGGTTCGTTACTCTGGGGAGGTGAATGGATTGGTACAAGAGGGTTCAAAAATTCAGGATCTGGAAAAGTAAAGCTTTCTGTATTTATTTTCCACTCCTCCCCTGGACACTGTCAGTCCTGTGTCTCCCTCTGAGGGATCCTAGAGTTACCCCGATTCTGATTCTGTCCTTCTGTACCTCCCTGATAGAGTCTACGAGTATACTGATTCTGGTTGTAATAAGGTCTTTAATTATCTTGGTTGTTTCCTTTCTGGTAAAAATTTCCATAATTATTCTGGTTTCTCCTGAAAAAATATTCCAGACCCTCAGTTACTACCCACCTGAGTTCTTGCTTTCTAATTCTACATTCTCTCAATGAGTGTCCTTGTTTTTCACAGTACTGACACACCTTAGGGGTTTTGTCCTGACCTTTAAATGCCTGACTTGAAAGTGCTGGTGCCAGAATGCTTTGCTTAGCCATATTGTCTTCATTTGCCTCAAAGATATAGGTGGTAATTTCTTTAAGCCTTTCTATAGCCATATCTTTCCAGCCTGGACACTGTGTCATAAAACATTTACAGGGGCAGCTAGGTGGTGCAGTGGATAAAGCACCGGCCTTGGATTCAGGAGTACCCGAGTTCAAATCCGGCCTCAGACACTTGACACTTACTAGCTGTGTGACCCTGGGCAAGTCACTTAACCCCCATTGCCCAGCAAAAAACCAACAAAAACAAACAAACAAAAAATTTACAGATTTCTGGCAACGATTGATATACAAATGTATTACGTACAATATAGGAATCTTTTGAGTCCAATGGGTCCAGTCTTGTAAATTGCCTAGCAGCTTCACAAAGTCTATCATAAAATCTATTAGGTTGTTCATTAGGCTCCTGAGCGAGTTTTTAAAACTTTTGCCAGTTGTCAGATTTCTTAGAACAGGATTCCATTCCTTTCAGTAGCATTTCCCTAGCATTTTTTAATTCTTGGAATTGCTGTGGATCATTATAATCCCAATTTGGCTCCTGGAGAGGCCACTCTGTTAACACTTCCCCAGAGGCCACCAAGGAATTTCCTGCTGTGACAATATCTGCAATATCTGGGGATAGTATAATTTCCATAAGACAAGTGACATTGGTCCAGCTGGGTTGATATGTATTAAATATAGACCTTAACTTCGAAATTACTGACTTCGGATTCTGATCAAACCTAGATATAAGTTTTTTCCATGTACACAGATCTTTTGGACTGAATGGGCTATATATTTTATGCTGTGCTCCTCTGCGGGCTGTAACATTCTGTAGGTGGAGCAGTTTCTGTTGATCTGATTCTAAAGACTGGTCTAAATCTGTTTCTGAACTCAGGTCATCTCCAATTGAGGGACCTGTACTGGTATCCCTCTGAACATGTGGTCTACTATGGTCATATCCCTTCCTCTCTTTACAGCTTTTTTGGAAAAAATACCACATTGCAGTAATGACAATAACAAGAATAAAATTTATAACCATTTGAGTTATAATGATAGTGGTATAGTAAAGTTAATTTAGTTGTAATGCTTCCAGTAATATTGTATATGTGCTCAGTGGGAAAGATAAACTCTACCATACCATTGTTCCAAAGATTTTTTACTGGGTTTGTGAGGAAACCAGAAATGCCATGAATAAGTATTGAGGGGGCCAACAGTTTAAATCGGGACAATATGCTGTCCCAAAATATGCCAATTAGAATATACAAGGGGGGAGCCAAATATTCAATCATGGTGCAGTTCAAAATGAACCAGCTTTTCTCTGACCAGCAAGATAAATGCTAAGGTTTTTTTAAGAGCAAGGGAGATTGCCTAAGGGGACAGTGGGGGAGGGGCAAGAAGGTCCCTCAGGTTAGTTGGCCAAATAAGGGGGGGGGGCAGGTTAAAGAAATTCACTAGGTTAATCAACTCCTGGTTGGAAATAAAATGGGGAAAGGGAAATTATAATACCTGAAAAAATACCACCACACAGGAATCAGCTGAAAATACACAGCAGAACACCTGTGGCTTTCCAGCTTCCACCTAGAATGCCCAATTCTCCTCCCCCAAACCTAGAAAACACCCCACACAGCCCCAGCCAATGGGATGGCCACTCTGACAGTCACATGACTGCCCTCACTAGGCTTCCAATCATTATAATTTTGCCAGGCCCATGTAGGCGTTGGTGAGTGGTGATGACATGAGGTGCCAGAGCCCTCGCAAGGGCTACAACCAGTGGGTGGAGCACCATGCAGTTTGCAGAGCCCCAGGCCAGTGTGTGCCGAGGCATAAAAACCTCAAATAACAATTAATTCTTTACAGAGGTAATGAAGGAATATGTTACTATCAGATATTTCTTTAATTACTAAAATTGTAACTTATTAAGTGAGTAATTATCTATAAGGCCCCACTCGTCTTTTTCCATATATATGTATATACGTATATATATGTATATAGATACACATACATATGTAAACATATGGGCTATATAAATGATTAACCTTGTAACTGATAATAACTTAAAGAATTAAATAGTTATTTAAAACATTTTAGCTGTCTGTAGAGCCAGGAAGACATGAGTACAAGTCCTACCTCTGACACATTTAAAAAAAAAGTGTGACTTTGGGCAGTTCACTTAACCAATCAGTGTTTTAGGCAATTCCCTAAGAGTCTAAGTTATAGATAGGTGCTGATCTGAATTGGTCAAATATGTTTCCTAATCTGGAAGTTCTCTATATCAATAAAATCACAGTTAAATTCCTAGTCCTATCTGAAAATCTCAGTTTAGAATTATGCCAAGAACATGACTATATTGTCCATATCCTTTGATGCATAGATTCTACAGCTAGGCATATATTCTAAGGAAGCCCCAAATAAACCAAAATATTTATAGCAGCACTTTTTATAGTAGTAAAGAATTGGAAGCAAAATAGATGCCCAAAAGAGTGGGGATGACTAAAGAAATTGTGGTACATGAACGTATGGGATATTACTGTGCTATTCTTCTTTTTTTTTTTTAAAGGTGAACACAGAGAAGTATAGAAAGACATATGACCTGATGCAAAATGAAGGCACTTCATCATTTATTTTAGGGGGGGTGAGGGGCAATTAGGGTTAAGTGACTTGCCCAGGGTCACATAGCTAGTAAGTATCAAATGTCTGAGGCTGGATTTGAGCTCAGGTCCTTTTGAACCCAGGGCTAGTGCTTTATCCAGGGTGCCACCTAGTTGCCCCCTTCATCTTTTTTATGGCACAATAATACACACACACACACATATATACACACACACACACACACATATATATATATATATATATATATATATGACTTCAACAAATTTTATTGACTTAGAAGTATTGAAAATCCTTTTGGTTGAATAAGTGGGAATGCACATCTGTCGAAGAATTTTTCTTAGTGTTGTAACATCTTTCTTAGTGAATTTCAAAGGGGACCCCAAAGAATTACTCTAATAAATCCTCTTACTTTATTTTTTTAATTTAATTTTTTTTCTCTTAATTACATTTAAAGATATTTTTTGAGTTCCAAATTTTTCTCCCACCCTCCCTTCCCTACCCCCTCCTGAGGTCAGAAAGCAATTTGATGTAGGTTATACATTATAATCATATTAAACATATTTCCACATTAATCAGAACAAAAGGAAAAAATATAGGAACAAACAAGAACAACAACAACAACAAAAGTGAAAATAGTATGCTTTGGTCTGCATTCAAACTCCATAGTTCTTTTTCTGAATGTGGAGAGCATTTTCCACCATGAGTCTTTTGGTATTGTCTTGGGTCATTATGTTGCTGAGAAGAGTTAAGTCTATCACAGTTGATCATCACAAAATGTTGTTGATATGGCACAGTAATAATCCATTATATTATAATTACAACTTAAATGGGTGTCAAGGAGGACTAGCACCTCTGGTGGGAGAGCTGCCAAGCTCTTTTCAGAGCTACTTTCCACCTTTGGTGTCCACCTGTCCCCTCTCACCTGTGGCTCCAAGAAGTTGTAGCATGTACAGAAGCCACACCACAGTAAACCATTTCAGCAAACAGACTAAATCAGGGGCCTCAAATTCCTTGGTGGGTTAGGGGGATGTCTACCCTAAGCATGTGAAGACTTCCCCTGGCAGAATGAGCAGATGTGGACAATTTGTTCTAATGGGTTATGAAGGCAGGGGAAGCAGGCATTGTGCAGGCACTTAGAGCTTGGTTATACATGGAAAATGCCAAGGTGATCCACTGCAGCTTGGGCCACTGTTAGTTGTTTTGACTTTTGTCTTGTCACTAGACTTGGACGACTATGGAAGAGAGAAGGCGGCTGATGAATTTGAGCAATGCTGCCTCAGTTTAATCTAATTTGTGCATGAAAAGACATCACTCATACCATTTTATCATTTTTTATCTACCTTTGGTGATGGGAAAGTGACAAAGCAGCAGGCGCGGGTATACTTGGAGCTGTAGTCACAACCCTGCACATAGGCAGCCCAGGCCAAAGGGTCATCATCTCAATGAAATTTGGCAGCTGTCTGGGTGTCTGCGTAGCCTTTTTTGTTTGTTTGTTTGTTTGTTTTGTTTTGTTTTGGGGTTTTTTTCTGAGTAGCCTTTTAAAGGACTGCACTGCTCACCTTCTGGAGTGAGGAGAGGGCTAGAAAAGGTGCCCTAAAAATTGTCTGCTTCACCAGGCCTGACCCTGGCCTGCTTACCATAGCAGGCAGAGATCCTACTCAGTAGTTAAAACACACACACACAAAATGTACAAAAACTTTTGCAAAGATGATTCCATTCACTATCGGTACATGGAATTTGCACATGCTTATGGACAATAAGAAATACAATAGACCTGAATGATGCAAGAGAACTCAACAGGTATCTCATCCAAATGACAACTCTGAATGAAACAAGGTTGGCAAATGAAGGCCAGTTTACCAAAGTTGGAGCTGGATACACATTTTTCTGGAGTGGCAACAGTGATGGGGAGTGATGAAGCTTCTAGGCAACAAGGTTGTATGCCTCCAAAAGGAGTGAATGACAGGTCCATGACAATGCAATTGCCACTTGCAGGAAAATGCCACACCACCATCATCAGTCTGTGCTTCCACCATGACAAATCCTGATGAGGTCAAAGAAAAAATGCATGAAGACCTGGATACCTTCATCATCAATGTAATTCTGGGTGTCTTCTAATGCCAGAATAATCACAGACTATAAGACATGGTGAGTTATTGGGAGGACTGGAGTCAGAAAAAACAACAGCAACAATCATTTTCTGCTGAAGACTTGTGAGTCTTATGACTTTCAAATCACCAAAACTGTCTCATGTTTACATAAATGCAATAAAACGTCAATAAAACTTCATGATGCACCCTCCCAGCAAACACTGGCATTTTAAAAAAGTATTTTATTATTTTCTAGTTACATATAAGGATAGTTTTCAACATTTGTTTTCACAGGATTTTTAGTTCCAAATTTTTCTCCCACCCTCCCTCCTCCTCAAGACAAAGCAGTCTGATTTGGTTGTATATGTACAATCACACTAAACATATTTCTACATTAGTCATCTTGTGAAAGAAGAATCAGAGCACAAGGGGAAAACCTCAAAAAAGAAGGAAAAAAACAGTCCCAAAGTAGAAACAGTATGGTTCAATTTGCATTCATTATTCACAGTTCTTTTTTCTGAATGTTGAGAACATTTTCTATCATTAGTTCTTTGAAACTGTTTTGGATCGTTACACTGCTAAGAAGAGCCGAGTCTATCACTATTGTTCATCACACAATGTTGCTGTTACTGTGTACAATATTCTCCTGGTTTCTCTCCTCTCAGTAAGCATCAGTTCACGTAAGTCCTTCCAGGTTTCTCGGAACTCCTCCTGCTTATTGTTTCTTACTGCACAATAGTATTCCATTACATTCATATACCACAACTTGTTTAGCCATTCCCCTATTGATGGGCATTCCCTCAATTTCCAATTCTTTGCCAAAACATTGGCATTTTTAAAAGACTACTGTATTGTGAGAAGAGACAGAATGTGAAAGTAACAAAGACTTGACCAAGAGTGCTGGACCAATCATAGACTTATCCTCTCCAAGCTAAACATTCCCATTCAACAAAAGCCTTGGCCCCAAGGCAAGATGACTTCCAGAAAACTTAATGTCAACAGATTAGAGCTTTGCAACAAGGGTAAACAGTTTGTTGTTAACTTGGAGGGAAAACTGAGTTAACATACTGTTGGTAACAGTAAAGCAAAAAAGGAGTGGGCAGCTTTCAGAAATTTAGTATACAGCACCATATTTACTCATCTGGTGCAGAAAGCTTGCAAACATCAAGCCTGGTTTGATAAAGATGATGGGGAAATGGGGCAGCTAGGTGGCGCAGTGGATAGAGCACTGGCTCTGGGTTCAAATCTGACCTTAGACATTTAACACTTACTAGTTGTGTGACCCTAAGCAAGTCACTTAACCCCAATTGCCTCACAATTGATGAGGAAATTCAGAAGCTGCTAAATGAAAATGAGAACTCCACGGGATTTACCAGATAGTTCATCTGTCATTTAACTACATAAAAATAAGGTGCAAGAGAAGGTAAGAAAGATGTTGGATTCTTGACTCAGTAAGAAGGCAGATGAAATTCAGTTTTATTTCGATAGTAACAATCCAAAGCACTTTTATGATGCCCTGAAGGTTATTAATGGGTTGAAGACCTATGGTGAATCTCAACTACTCATTGCTGATAGAGCAATTATTAGTGATAATAAGGGCATGATCCTGGAGAGATGGGCTGAACACTTCCATAATGTTCTCAACCGACCATTGTCAACCAATGCTGAAACTATTGACTGTTTACCTCGGGAAAAACCAACCCCTCTTTAAATAAACTTCACACTGAATAAGAGAGGTTTTTTGGTTTTCTTTTTTGCCAGGCAATGAGGGTTGAGTGACTTGCCCAGGGTCACACAGCTAGTAAGTATCAAGTGTCTGAGGCCAGATTTGAACTCAGGTCCTCCTGAATCCAGGCCCCATGCTTTATCCTCTGCGCCAACTAGCTGCCCCTGAATTAAATGATATTTGGTTCCTTTCATGTGGTAAAGTGCCAAGTGCTGATTCTATTCCAGCTGAAATATACAAGGCAGTAGTCCATTGCTCATATAAAAGCTCACCGAAATCCTTTAAGTTATATGGCAAAAGATGATTATTCTCCAGTAATTCAAGTATGCTTTCATTGTCTATCTCCATAAAGGTAAAGGAGATAGGTTGTCCTGTGACAATCACAGTGGTTTCTTTCTCTTAGTCATTGCTGGAAAGATTCTTGCCAGATGCCTTTTTTTTTTTTTTTGTTAGGCAATTGGGGTTAAGTGACTTGCCCAGGGTCACACAGCTAGTAAGTGTTAAGTGTCTGAGGCCGGATTTGAACTCAGGTACTCCTGACTCCAGGGCCGGTGCTGTTCCAAATTCTATCCCTCTCTCATTCCCTCCCTCCATCTCCACCCCCCTCCCCAAGGTTGCAAACAATCGGTATAGGTTATACATGTGCAATTATGTAAAACATTATCATATTAGTCATTTTACCTAAAAAGACTCAAGTAAAAAAAGAGAAAGCACAAAATAGCATGCTTCAATCTGTGTTCAATCAATATCAGTTCTTTCTCTGGAGGTGGATAGTATGCTTCATCATTAGTCCTTTAGGATTGTCTTGGATCATTGTATTGCTGAGAGTAGTTTAAGTCATTCACAATTGTACACAGAGTTATAATGCTGTCACTATGCACAATGCTATCCTCTTCTTAGGGTGCACCTTGATCTTCCTTGTCACTAAAGAAACTTTCCATGGCCCTCACCTTTCTCTGTCTGCTCATCTTGCATATATATTATTTGACTTATAACTCCTTAAAGTGAGGCACTGTTTCCAGGCTGCACTGTCCCAAGCTTCAGGGGGTCCCCAGGTGGTATGATTTAAGGAGGGGCAGGGTCTTCACTTGCCTGGCCTGATCCCTGGTCTGTAGATAACCCCAGGCCAACTTGCTAATTAACCAGACAGCAAAACTTTGTGTGCTGTGGTTGTTATCTCTGACAAGCCTGCACCCCTCCCCTACCTGGGCCACCACCACTCAAGCCTACTTCCTGGTTCCCAGCAGGGATGAAAAACCCAAGTTCTGCCTTAGCACCAGGCCATGAGCTTAGTTCCAGATGACACCAGTACTGTAGCTGATTCAGAGGCTCCAAGGGTCTCTTTCCCTGTCTTGGCCTGCCTGGGACTGGATCTGTGTCAGTGTGACCATGGGGTCGGGCTCCACTCCTGCCTCGGCACAGTAGCCCCCTCCTGCTGACCTTCTAAGCCTTCTTTGGCTGGAAAATGATCTCAGCCTGTTCTTTTGTGGGTTTTGCTGCTCCAGGAATTTTCCTATATGGCGGGTTTTTTTGGAGTGATCATGTTGTGAGTTCCTGATGGTAAATTATTTAACTTGAAAAGGCTACAAGCCAGGACAAATGTGGAGGAAGTGTTGATGCGTGATCTTTTGTTTGCAGATGATTGTGCCCTCAGTGCATCCTCTGAGGCTGAGATGCAACAAATTATGGATTGATTCTCTGCTGCTTGTGCTAATTTTGGCCTAACAATTAATACCAAGAAAATAAAGGTTCTCTACCAGTCAACACTGCACCGTCCATACATGGAACCATCGGTTATAACAAATGGAGAAATTTTGAATGTTATAGATAAGTTCATTTACCTTGGCAGTACACATTCCAGGGATGTACACATGAATGATGAGGTTGATGAATGTATTGCCAGAACTAGCTCAGTGTTTGGGAGACTGAAGGAAAGTGTGGGAAAGAAGAGGTATTAGACTGCCTACCAAACTGAAGGTCTACTGAACCATTGTGCAGACCTCATTGTTGCATGCCTGTGAAACCAGGACAGTATACCAGTGTCATGCCAGAACACTGAATTGCTTCCATTTGAATTGTTTTAGGAAGATTATGAAGATCACTTGGCAAGATAAGGTACCAGATACAGAGGTCCTTTCACAGATGAACTGTCAAGCATTCAAACTCTACCACAGGGAGTGAGACTCCAATGGGCTGGCTGAGTTGTTTGAATGCCAAAAGTACACTTACCTAAAAGACTGTTTTACAGAGAACTCACACAATGCAAGTGCTCACATGGAGGTCAGAAGAAGTAATACAAGGATACTCCCAAGATCCCTCTGAAGAACTTTGGAATTGATTTTGAGACATGGGAGACACTGGCACAGGCAATCCAGGCCATCCAGCAAGGCATGCCCTTCTTCTATGAGCAAAGCAGAATTGTGGTAGCTCAAAAGTAACAGGAGATGTGCAAATTTAGAGACATCTACACTCCAAATGTTCACACGCACTATTTCTGTCTGACCTGTGGTAGAGTTTTCCCAACTCATTTTGGTCTGACTGCACCTTGACCCCAATATCATTATGTCATTTTAGTCTTCTACCAGCATGAAGGACAACCAAAAACTTAAATGGAAAGAACAATAGCAACAAAATAATCAAAACTGAATGCTGTAAGATTATAATGACTAAGTTTGACCCTACAGAAGAAATGAGAAGACACCTAAGACACCTCTTTCAACTTCTTTGTAGAAGTGTGGGATCCTTGGATGTGGAATACTATATATGAAGTCATACTTTTTTGATGTTGTTTATGTTGATGTTTTCTAGAAGGAAATAGAAGAGATATGGTAGGAAATATTAAAAGATTATTAATAAAATTAATTTTAAAAGCTATCCTGTCTGTAAGAAAGATCACACCCAGAGTCACCTCTATCACTTTTCTCATGGCTTCTCTTCACTTCTGAAATATAATCCTACCCATACCAATTAAAATCTTTTCTCAAGAATCCACTTCTTTTTTTTTTTTTTAGTGAGGCAATTAGGGTTAAATGACTTTCCCAGGGTCACACAGCTAGTAAGTGTTAAGTGTCCGAGGCCTGATTTGAACTCAGGTACTCCTGACTCCAGGGCCGGTGCTCTATCCACTGCGCCACCTAGCTGCCCCAAGAATCCACTTCTTTATAAGGGTTATAACAGTTCTAACAAAAAGATGTTTTCTTCATCCTATTTCTTTTTTCTCACAGTTTTGCTCAAAACATCATCAACAGTCTCCCCATATTTTAATTTAAACTACCAATACCTAAACACTCTTTTCTTTCTTTTTTCCCCCAGGGCAATGAGAGTTAAGTGACTTGCCCAGGGTCATACAGCTAGTGAGTATCAAGTGTCTGAGGTCAGATTTGAACTCAGGTCCTCCTGAATCCAGGGCCAGTGCTTTATCCACTGTGCCACCTAGCTGCCCTTTCAACACTCTTAAAGATAAAATGTTTTTAAAAATAGTTGATGGAAAAGGATAATGAAACAAGTGTTACTATCTACCCTTGTTATAGCCAAACTAACCTACTTTCAGACCCTGAAATGTATCATTCACCTTCCTAACTGCTTTTGCTGTTCCTTATTCTTGAAATGCTCTCCCTCTTCCAATTTGACTTCTGAGTTCTTACCTGTTCTTTAAAGATCAACTAAAATTATCTCCTTCAAAAGACAACTCCATTCTCTTTGTTGGAGAATATAGAGAACGCCAATTTATTTTGACCACCATAGCTAATTCAGGATTTTAATTTGTAAGTGTTAATGTATTTGTATATGTAAACTTACTTATATGTAAGAATGTAGGTCACTAAAATCAGTCAGAAGTATGAACTAGGTGGGAACAAAGCCTAGGAACCTCCATTGAGTCAATCAATGGAAGACATTAGATTAGGTGTGAGAAGTCCTTGAAAGCCATTGGATGACATGGAGTAATATTCCATAGAGGTGTGTGTCTGGTGGCTGAGGAGATTCCATCATATTCTATGGGTCTTCCATAAAATAGTAAGCAAATTCTGCACCCCAAATTCTAGCATCTGGCAGCAATGATGAAATAATAGTATAGCCAAGCCCCTGAGAGAAAATTATTTGGAGTAATTACTTGGAGTGGGGAGGGAAGGAGAAAGCCTCTGTCTCCTTCCAGCCTTTTTGACTTTAGGAGGACATTGTAAATTTTTGATAGTTGGAATATTGAGAGTTATCACTTGAATCCTAACAGTGGCCCCAGAAACGTCAGCATTGTTTGCTTTGAGAGCTGAAGACAAATTAGTCACACTGAGGAAAAGCAGTTTCAGAATTCTACAAAGAGCTGTGCAGAGAACTATACCACTCCCAAGGGGAACTTCTTGAGGACTTCTGCAAAAATTTCCAGGGACAGTGAGCTATCCCTTTTGTTACATATGCTATAACAATGAACTCACTTTCTCTTTGGTCGCTGTATCTACTAATACAAGAATGTGTCAAAGACTTTTGGGGTGATGTTTATACCAACCACCTCAGTAAATACTTGCAACCAAAAGCTAATTAAATCTGACTGGCTAATTGATATTAACTAATAATCAGACTCCCATCCCAGTAGTAAGCATACTAGTAGGGGCTCATAAGTTATCCTATTAAAAAGACCCTCTATCCTCTAGGTTAGCTTTAGAACTTAGAGGGAAATATAATACCAATGTGAGTGGGAGTTGGTAGAAATGAGCCCAGAGCTTGTGCTCATTATATACTTGTATCTTAACACCTTACTAAATCTAGTAGGCAAACACCATTAAGGCATGGACTGTGTATTATCTAATACCCCAGAGCTTAGCATAGTTCTCCTTTACACAATATAGATACTTAATGAAATGTTTGCTAAATTAATTCTTGAGAAGCACTGAGAAAGTTTATTTTGTGTTTATATAGACTGCAGGTCTGTTCCAGTTCTCTCTGTACCCTCTTTAGTATAGACCCAAGCCATCTAACTCTACTTTCTTACCTAGGTCCTTAGAATAGTTTTGATACAACTTGGTTTTGGCTGTAGGAAGTGTTAAAGAGAAGTAGGGGTCTCTTCCCAGGGGTTCTCTCTCTCTGTCTCTCTGTCTCTCTCTGTCTCTGTCTGTCTCTCTGTCTCCCACTCCCTCTCCTTTTCCTTCCTTCCTTCCTTTTCCCTCTCCCCCCTCCCCCCTTGTCTTTGTCTTTCTGTTTCTGTCTCTCCATGTCTCTGCCTGTCTCTATCTCTATATCTCTCTGTGTCTCTGTCTGTCTCTGTGTCTGTCTCTCTTCTCCCACCTCTCTTGGTTAAGACTTATAGTTTCACCACTGGCAAGGAACTCCCATTTGGTACATATCAGTAACTCCTCTGTAACTTATTAGACCTAGCCTAGGTACTCAGAGGTTAAGTGAAGTACCCATGGTGACACAGTTTGTATGTGTTGGAGAAAGAACTTGTATCCAGATTTTTCTGACTTCAAAGACTGCCCTCTAGCTGCTATGCTAAACTGACTGCTTCTTTATATTCTTTCCAATATGAAGGACGATTCAGCTGTTGCCTAGACCTAGAGCCAGAGATGCAGTAATACTGAAATCCTCTTGGTCTCTTATTCCTGGTGTGTGTGTGTGTGTGTGTGTGTGTGTGCGTGCGCACGTGTGGTCCAAAGCTTTATAAAAAGGTTCTTTCGAGGGAATACAAGGTTGGGAAGTGGTCCCAGTCTACTTGGCTTTCTTCCCTACTTTCAATTCTAGATAAATGCATAATCATCTTTCCTCCTGTTCTTCAGGTTCTAGTCTCTTTCTCCTGCTCATTTCTACCATTAGAATAAGTGATGTCTGGGCAGCTAGGTGGCACAGTGGATAAAGCACTGGCCCTGGAGTCAGGAGTACCTGAGTTCAAATCTGGCCTCAGACACTTAACACTTACTAGCTGTGTGACCCTGGGCAAGTCACTTAACCCCAATTGCCTCACTAAAAAAAAAAAATTTAAAAAAAGAATAAGTGATGTCTACTAGCAAAATGGCTGTCTGATGAGTCTTTACAAATAGATGAGGAAAGAAGGAAAGCAAAAAAGGAAAGGAGAAAGGTAAAGTTATGCTCAATTGAATGCACAATTCTAGAGAATAGTAAGGAGAGATAAGATTTTCTTAAATGAGCAATGCAAAGAAACAGAAGAAAACAATAGATTGGGAAAGACAAGAAATCTTTTCAAGAAAATTAGAGATATCAAGGGAAAGGTTCACGTAAAAATGAACATAACAAAAGACAAAATGGTAGGGATTTAACAGAAGCAAAAGAGATTAAAAATAGGTGGCAAGAATACACAAAAGAACTATACAAGAAAGATCTTAACAACATGGATAACTATGATGGTGTGGATATTGATCTAGAGCCAAACTTCCTTGGAAAATGAAGTCAAGTGGGCCTTAGGAAGCATTGCTAACAATAAGGCTAATGGAGGTGACAGAATTCCAGCTGAGCTACTTAAAACTCTAAAAGATGATGTTATTAAAGTGTTGCACTCAGTATGCCAACAAATTTCGAAAACACAACAGTGGCCATTGGATTGGAAAAGATCAGTTTACATCCTAATCCTAAAGAAGGGAAATGCCAAGGAATGTTCAAATTACCAAACAATTGCATTCATTTCACACACCAGCAAGGTGTGTAAAACTAGGCTTCAGCAATATGTGAACCAAGAATTACCAGAAGAGCAGACTGGTTTTTGAAGAGGCAGAGAAATCAGAAACCAAATTGCCAACATTCACTGGATTATGGAAAAAGCAACAAGTTCCCCCCCCCACACACCCCTCTAAAAAATCTACTTCTATGTCATTGACTACACTAAAGCCTTTGACTGTGTGGCTCACAACAAAACATGGCAAGTCCTCAAAGAGATGGGAGCACCAGGTCATCTTGTCTCCTGAGGAACCTTATACATGGGCCAAGAAACAATGGTTAGAGCTGAACATGGAAAAACTGATTAGTTCAAGATTGGAAAAGGCATATGATAAGGCTGTATAGTGTTACCTTATTTATTTAACTTATATTCACAATACATCATGTGGAATGCAAGGCAGGATGAATCAAAAGCTGGAATTAAGATTGCTAGGAGAAATATCAACAATAATGTCAGATATTCAGATGATACCACTCTTATGTAAGACATGAAGGGGAATTTAAAAGCCTCTTGATGAGTATGTAAGATCAGAGTGTAAAAGCTGACTTGAAGCTTAGTATTAATTTATAAAACCCAAGGTCTTGACAACTGGTCCCATCACTTCTTGGCAAATAGAAGGAGAAGAAATGGAAACTGTGTCAGATTTTATATTTTTGGGCTCAAAGATCACTATGGATGGTGACTGCAGTCATGACATTAAAAGATTCTTGCTCACTGGAAAGAAAGTTATGGCAAATCTGGATATCATACTAAAAAGCAGAGACATCACCTTGCTGACAAATGTCTATATAGTAAAAGTTATGGTTTTTCCAGTAGCAAAGTGTGGCTATGAGAGTTGGACTATAAGGAAAGCTGAACATCACAGAATCAATGCTTTCAATTTGTGCTGCTGGAAAAGACTTTTCAGAGTCCCTTGGACAGCAAGGAGATCAACTCAGTTAATATTTAAATAAATTAATCCAAACTATTAATTTGAAAGTCAAATACTGAAGCTTAAATACTTTGGCCACATAATGAGAAGACAAGACTCATTGCAAAAGACCCTAATGTGGGGAAAGATTGAAGGGGAATAGCAGAGGATGAGATGGATAGATAAAAACAAACTTGGACAGACTTCTAAAGATAGTGGAGAATGGAAGGGACTGCCATTCTATCATCCATAGGGTCACTAAGAGTCAGAGAAGACTGAATGACTGAACAATTAGCTAAAATCAGTTCTAAGCTCCAATTTCAACTTGCAGAGACTTCGATGTCATTTGGCATAGGGGCAGCTAGGTGGTGCAGTGGATAGAGCACCAGCCCTGGAGTCAGGAGGACCTGAGTTCAAATTCGGACTCAGACACTTAACGATTACTAGCTGTGTGATCCTAGGCAAGTCACTTAACCCCAATTGCCTCACAAAAAAAAAAAAGAGAGAGAGAGAGAGAGAGAGGTATCTGACTGGTCCCACCTACATCTGCCCTCAAAGGTAGACATCTCCCCCAGGCCTGTCCCAAATCTCAAGGGTGGCCTTTGTGTTTACTACACACACAATTGCTTCATCTTTTTATCCCTTTTCCTGAATCTTTATAGGGATATAGCTGATGAGGCCCCATTTTCATATCAACCTCACTTTTAATCAAGGTATCGTTTAACCCTCTTTTCTAACCCTCCCACTGAGCCAAAGTGCCTTTTATGGAGGTCTTTCAAGGAAGTGGAACTCTCCACGGTGGTGAGCTGGCTTTTATCCAGACCTTCCACTTTAAGCCAGGGATACTATTGAACCAAAATTCCAGCCACCAAGAGGAGGATGGAGATAAGGACTCTAATGTGGTCCAGAACAGGACCATGGTACTGGAGGTAGGGCAGTCCTGTGGGAACAGGATAATTTCTGGGGGAAAGCTCTCAGCTCTTTTGTCTTCATGCTTTTGAGGTCTTGGGCAAAAAGCAATGTCTACTCCAAGATCTGTGGGGATTTCCCACTCAGGGTAAAAAGGAGTGGAGTTAAGAACAGTTCTGCCGAAGGGCAGCTTCCTTCTTTTGAAGTTCCATCTGACAATCACTCAGCTTGCCCTTTCTCCTTCCCCAAGATTCCCTCCCATTAACCAGAAGGTGGGGTGTGTTCGAGGAGGGAGGCCTTACTTGCAGTTCTTCCCTTCCTCCCTCCCATTTTGTGCCACTGGAGTTGAGCAAAGGCTGAAATTGCAGGACCCGCCCTGTGGGCTGCATCCTCTCAGCCACTGTCACTGACCCCAGTCCTGGGCCTGAGCCCAATGCATGTGCCGGAGGAGCTGGGGTGAGGGTGGGGAGTGTTGGCCTTGCTGACAAAATCCACTTGGAATTTCTCAAGGTTGTGGTTTGGGATTTCAGTCTGCCAGGGAGTGTGTCTGAGAAAAGCAGAGAGAGCTAGAAAGAAAGGGAGAGGAATCTGAAAGGGGAAGATAAGAAAGAGGCTGTGACATGCTTCCTGTGATTGGCTGAGGAGAGGTAAAGAAGAACAAGTCTCCCCAGTATCAATCACTCTGCTGAGTATCAGAAATACCCAAGAAAGAACTCCATTCATAGCCACAGACCCCTTCCCAGCACACATCTTCAACCTCTCCAGCTAATGATTGAGCTAAGAATGGAATGGGACTCAGACTGGACCCACACAATGGACTGTGTGACCTTAGACAATTTCCTCTTAACTTTTCTAGGTCTCATTATCCTCTTCTAGAAACTGTCCATCCCACTATACTCTAGGAAAACCCCTGATTTCCAAGGAACTCTTAGCACTTCAGAGACTCTCTGGATGGTATTTACAGATAGGGTGTAGGGGAGAAGAAGAGAGAGATATTTCTATCTTCAGTGTCTAAGGAAATAATCTAAAAAGCCTAGGACCTTCATCCCTATGAATGTGCAACTCATTTACATACATCTGCATACATTTTACACACCCCTTTTCTTCATTGAGATTTGCTCTGATAATTATTTATTTTAGTGAAATTAGGACAAGGATATAAGAAGTTTAGGATAAAAGAAGGGCTGCTCTTTCTATCCACATCTGATCATTTTGTAAAAGAGAATTGATTGATGCAGGACCTATGAATATTTGCAAATAAATCCATGGGAATCATTTCTGGTTTTCAGAATAAAGAATTCCCTTTTTAAGCCTAGGGTATTCACCTTTTCTACTCCCTATAATTCTAATTGCCTCCCAAATTCTCTGATCTGGAAAAATAGAAAAGCTCCCTTTCTTTTAGGTCTAGGCTAGACTGAGACTTGGGTGACAGCCTGAAGCAGATTCTAAGGTCAATGCCACAGCCTCTGGTTATGGCCAAGGAGAACTCAGTCAATAGTCCTTTTCCCAGGTAATGATATGGGTCCCCATAAGTTAGGAACCAGGCCACTGAAGTTGGAAGATGAATCATCTTGAAAAAAATGTAAGGACAGGAATTACAGATATATGGATATTTCCATATCTGTAGTCACCAGCTTAGTAATTTGATTTTTAATTTATTTTAGTTACAAACAGGAACCAAGAACAAGTCTCAGCAAAATAAATTATCTGTTCCCTCCCCTTCTGCTGGAGAAGACAGAAGAGATCAGAAAGTCCTAGACCCACCCTTTCCAGAGAAGACCTCATTTAGGATCCAGGAGAAAAGGAGGGAGACTTAAGAAATTAAGGACTCTGAACAGGAACTTTCTTAGGAGCTGTAACTGTTCCCAGTTATTTAGACCCTTTCCAGAAATAGATCCCCTTCTGTTTTACTTTCTCCTATTACTTCGTAAAAGGGGACCAAGACTACTGGATGGAATGGTGAGAAGACTGGACACATGTGAATGGTCCTTTTTAGAATACAGACATTAATAGTTCTGCACAACTCCTGGGCACATTATTTTGGGAGAAAAATGACTATAATCCCCACCCACCCAAGGGTCAGGAATCATGGGATTTTCCATGGGGAGCAAGACGGGGTACAATCAAGTAGTTGGGGGAACAACACAGTGCATTTCATCCTGGTCTATCCCAATGTGCGAAGGACATAGAGTAGGGCATGAAAAGGGTAGGAATTTGAGGTCTCTCTTCTCAATCCTCTAATCATAGAGGGAAAATCAGAAAGGACACATTGCTGACCCATCAAGCTTTCACTCCCGGAAACTGTTCCTGGGGAGATACTGATGAATGAACTAAGTTGCAAAGGACTAAAGAGAGCCCTTCCCTCCCCCCAAGTTCCACAGTATGAATTAGGGCGGGAGATGGGGGTGAGCATCCCTCTCACTTGCAGACATTTACCCACTCAGTGACCCGGCACTCATCACACAGAACGTAACAGCACCAATGGAAACGGCAGTGGCATCGCTCCACACGGGTCTGTCGGAGAACATTATGGCCTCGCCCACAGCACAGACTCCCACAACCATCCAGGAGGCGGCTGGTCTTGTTGCAGACACGTCCCTGGGTGCCTGGTGATCCCAGGGCTGGCTCCCAATCACAAAAGTCAGGAGATTTCTCAAAGTAGACGAGTTCACCCGAGAGACGTCGAGGGCGAAGTCGGGGTTGAAAGGCACCTGAGTTGCGGTTGTGGCGTTGATGAAGACTGCCCGGTTTAATCGTTCCCTTAGTGCTGCCCCAACCACCCGGAACTCTGGCGCTGCTCTCCAACAGGTCCTTGAATTGCAGCTGCCTGATGTGCCATGGCACTTACATTTCTGTTTCAGATTCTCAGTCACCACCTGGAGCATGGGGGTGAGGGGTGGATAGTGTAGGGGGAGGGTGTTTTCAGGTGTTAGCAGGAAAGGGTGATGAATAAGAAGGAAAGGAGAATTATCATGGAATTATGAAACTGTAAGGTAACTTAGAGATCAGCTAGTCCACCCCCCCTCATTTATAGATGGATAAACTGAGATAAACAAGCAGAATGACTTGTCCAAAGTAACAACAGCTAATCAGATGAAGACAGGAATAGGACTTACTACTCCCAAATCTTACCCTTTAAAACAATACCTTGAATAATGAATATCTGATTGAGTGGAGTCCAGATAAGAGTATCAGTAAAGCCCTCTATACCCTCCACCCCACAAAAGTGTAACCCATCTTCCACACATTCCTTCAAATACCACATACTCTAAAACAAACCTTGCAGATTGGGGAAGCAGCTATCCTGTAACTTCACCATGGGTTGGAGATATAGGGTCAATCTTACCTGGAAATACCCTCCACGGTGGTATGACCCCCTAAGACCTCCTGCCCCCATACACATATGAACAAACACACAACACTATCACACAAGCATCGTGGTACCTGTCTCCCCACCCGGTTGTTGTGGATCCTCATTCGTGCTTGGATGTCTCTTGGAGCCTCCCTCAAATCCAGGAAATCCCGAGAGAATTTTTCCCCAAAGTCCAGGTCGTGGTTGCAGCCACCCCATTCCCATGTATCCTGGGGACCAGGGATGGTGCCTGAATTGGGTCCAAGGCCAACTGGGGAGTTAGGAAAGCTTTTGCCACGAGAGAGTGTCTGTAGCTGTAACAGTTTGGCTCTCAGCCGGTCTTGTTCTCCACTGCCTTTCCAACCACAACCACAACTCACCAGTTTACCAAGGCTGCAAGCAGTGGCCACTGAGTGCATGACCCCAGCAGCTAGCATGGAGAAAGAGAAGGCAGTCTCTCGGAAACCTGGAGAGAAGGGACAAGGGCAGTGGGAATGAGTAGACAAGTAGGAAGGGTGGAGGGAATGAAGAACTACTCACTAGCACAAGTTAGAACCTTGCTCAGATCATGCAACCTTGACAGGGGCCAAACCTTGAGGAATAGAGCGAAGGCAGAGAAGAGCAAATGAACTTTGGAAATGTGAGCAAGACTCAACTGAAAGAATTATTTGCAAAGCAATTAGTAGAACAATTTACACCTTAAATGCCACTAATACCATCAGTCCCTCTTCTACCATGTACATACTCCCCAGGGAGATGAAAGGATAGAAATAGAGCACCCCCCCCCCATTTTGCAGAAAACAAAAACAAAATAAACAAAAAACCAAATCAAAAGCCTGCTACTCATACATACATTTGACCCATATAATCTCCCCCCCACAAAGACAAAGACTATCACTCACAACTGATAGGAATTGTGTATATGTAATTTTTATCCCCTTTCAAGACTGCCCTTGAGGTTCTTTTTTACTTAATTACATGTATATGTATTAATTCTCGTATAGGCATTTTACTTTCTATCAATAAGTACAAGTCTGAGGTTCAGCTTAACCTGATTTCAACTGTATAAAAGACATCAAGAGGGAAGGACCACAGAATGATCTAGCCAGGACCCCATTCTGTCAGGGATGGTGTGATCTATGTCCCCCAGGGGACAGGGAATACCTGCAAGGAGGCTGGGTTACAGCCCTCTAACATGCTTAGGAAAACCTCCTCTCGAATCTGATTCCAAGGCTCTGGGTCTCTTTTAGTGGGGAAGAACTATTGGTTCCACACAATTTGGAGGAAGGGATTCCAGTAACCTCTTTACAAAGTCCTGGTTCAGCACCTGACTCCACATCATTCCTTCCCCACCCCCTGGGAAGATGGGCTGCTGGTCCCAGCTCTCAATCCCCCACCCCACAAAGGGTGAATGCTGTTCACACTTGTCTCGGGAATTCCCCGCAGAAGGCAGCTGTCTATTAACCCTTTCTTCCCCAAAGCATAGCCTCCATCTAACCTAAACCCGATTTTCTCTTATTCAGTGACAACTCAGGGTCGGAGAAGATGATGCCCTCTTAGACCTGGCCACAAGTGACACTGTTCTTACCCCTCCCACTGTTCCTCACCTGCTCAGTGTGAGTGCCACCTGGGGCTCTCACAACAGGGCGAGGAGGGGGATACTCCTTGGCTTCAAAGCCATCGGGGTCTTTGTTCCCAGCGACAGCTCCTGGGAACCCCAGCAATTAGGGGAGCTGGTTTAACCCTTAAACGGCTGGGGGCGTCCTCCCCGCCTCCGCTGCGGCTTCGGAGGGCATGGCCCAGGCTTGTCAAAGAGTGGGAGGTGGAGAGAGGAATGGGGAGGTAGGTGGGGGGGGGGCGTTTGAAGCTCTCTGAGCTGGGGGGAAATCTCCCAACTCACAGGTGCAACCCGGGTCGGGTTGTGCAGAGCCTAGGGAAGGGGGGGGGGAGCGGGAGCCGGAAAGCAGCTGCTTCGCCCGCAGCACACGCAGGTGGAAAGTTGGGAGCATGTCGGGAGCACAGCGAGTCTTGAAGCGGTGTAGGACTAGCGGCCCAGCCGGGGCAAGAAGACCTGGGGAAGGGGGAGGAGAGGGGGAAGGGGATTCCCAGGTGAGGCCCCTCCCCTAACTTTAAACTTTTCCTCCCGGTCTCCACATGCCCTAATCCAGGAGAGCAGGCCCTTGCCTCACCCCGCTTGAGGATGGCGCTGTGGTGGGGCAGCCGGCCGCTGGCCTCCAGGGACGAACAGTTCCAGCGCTGATCCCGTAGCTGGTGCTGGCACTCGTGGACCGCGATGTGCAGGCCCTGTAGAGCAGACGCCGTCACGTCGGGGCTTCGCAGGCACAGGCCGAACTGACGCTTACTGAGACCCGGCAGCGTTAGGCACACGGTGTTGGGAGTGAGCGGAGGCCTCCCCGGGGAAGTTTTCATAGCCCCAAAGATTTCATTGCTCAATGCTCTGGGGACATAGAAAAGACTCGTTGGAGACTGGAGACCAAGGCTCACGTTGGTGGTCCCATGTGGTGACTTGGACACATTAGGTTTTACGAGCATCCATCCACATTCCTCCCCTCTTTCTTAGGTAGGATTCTGGCCTGGGCTGGACAGGCGCTAGGATCAATCACTTACCTACTGCAAAGGAAGAGGAGCAGGAGCCCGGCGAGGCCTGAGGGCAGAGGCCATAACCGTGGCTCCTCCGTCATGTCCTGGCCAGGGCCTGGTGGCTCCAGCGGCAACTTCTTCAGGATCTGTGGGAATAAGTAGCAATACTGCGTGTCAGCCAACTACCTGGCAGTCTAGAGAGGGAGGAGTTCTGGTCCCTGAGTCTTTCCCTTCTCGACGGAGACGCAACTCTGAACTCCTAACCCAAGTCAGCTTCAGGATAGCCCCATAGATCCAAATCCCTTGGAGCTCAGGGTCCAAACTTGGAAGCCCAGAGGGGCAGCAGCCCAATTCCTGGGGGAAATGGAAGAGCTCCTGACCCCAACACTACAGGAACCCAGACAACTCAACTTTTCCCAGAGAAGTAGATCGGGGGCACATGACAGCCACGCACAGAGGCCAAAGGGCCCCAAATACATACATATTTACACTTGAACACAAAGTTAGGTTATTCGCACGCGGCACACACACACACACACACACACACACACACACACACACACACACACACACACACACCAACCCCCAGTGACTTCTGATTGTAGCTGCCTCTTCTAGCACAGTGCAGCTTCGAGCCTCAGCTGACCCCGCCACCGAGTTTTCAGCGACGCCCCCCTCCCCTTATTCTGTGGCAGTGGGCGGCCCGCCCTGAGTGGGTTCCACTGGACCAAGGGGATGGGGTTGTGGTCCTCCACCGCCAACAGTCCTTGGGGCAACCCTAAGGACAGGCTTGCTACCTCTGCTTCCCTTCAGCGAGTAGAAGTTTAAGGGTAATGAGCCCAGAGGCACCCTCCCCTACAGACTTAGGGAATCCCCAGGCCCCCACGCCTACACTCCACCTCGACCCACTTAGGGAGAAATGGGGGCAGGAGGGAGGGGGAGCGTACAGGTTGCTATGAAGGGATAGGCTCTCTCCCATCTCAAAGGGAGCTTGAATTGAAGCACTTTGCTACGCTCACGCCCCCAGCCTCCTACAGTCATAGTCTTCAGCCTGGTCCCTAGGAATCCCAGTCTTGGACCCATTTCTCTACTCTTGTTTAATACCCTCCCAGCACAGAAAGAAACTCAGAGGTTTCTTTCTTTCGATGTGTCTCCAGCTGTCTCTTAATTTCTATCTCTCTACTTCATTCTGTCTGTCTGCCTTATGCCATTATCCCAGAGTTCCCTGTTACCTCCAATGATTGCGTTCCGAGTTCTCGGACTTGGTGTGGTTCTGTCCCCTGGCTCCCCTCCCCTCCACTCGAGTTGCTCAAGCCGTGGGGAGGCTGGGTCATGCTTCTTGCCCCCTCCGCGGGGCCGCATTCTTCCAGGGCCGGGCCACTCCTCTTCCTCGCTTCTCCAGCGCCGCCGCCGCCGGGAGGGAGGGAGGGAGCTAGGGGCTCTGGCTGCGTTCGCGTTGCAGTCGGAGGCTGCTTTGCCCGGGCTGAGTGAACTACGGCTCCTCCCAGAGCCTCCGGCATCTCCACCCCTTGGTCCCCCCCCCAACACCCCCCCCACACACACACACACAACTCCACCTGACCCGGTGAGGCACAGCAGCTCCCAGCTACCCAGTTCAGCTCCCCGTCGTCAATACACCCCACCCCCCCCTTCAAACACACAGACACACATGCTCGCACACACAGCCACTCCTTCAATGCCTTAGTCTTGACTGACTCTGCCCAGACTCAGGAATGAAAGGAGTTAAGTCCAGCTGTCCCTTCACCTACCAGTCCCATGCTTGGGTTGCTGGAAGGGCGATAGGGTGGCTACCAGTAGCTAGGACTTGTGCCACTTTGCCTCTGTTTCCCTCCCCTGGAAATAGGATGAACTGGGACGCCCCTACACGAAGCCCCTCAGCGAGGTGGGGGCGGAGCTGGGAACTGAGGTCTGGAGTTTGCATTTCAGTCCACCCACCGACTGAGTACCATGACACTGTCTGATTCCTTGTGGTTTCACCCCAGCGCACCTGAGAGCAGGGGACTTCTCGAGCCCAGGACAGGTTGCCTCAGAACAGGAGAGAACTGCACAGCCGGGATCTGTGCAGAATTCGGAGCCCCATGAACCCAACTTTCTTAGTGTCCTACTTCCTTTCTATAGTTCAGCTATTTCTCCCTGTGACTCTCAGTCTTTTTGGTCTCCGTGGCCCGCTAGTCCTGGACTTCCAAGAGTCCCCCCACCCCTGTCATGCGTCCCCCCTCCCACCCTGTGCAGACCTCACCTACGATCTGGGTGGTTCTGGAGGAGTCTCTGAATTTCAGATTTGATATAGGTTGCTACGGGGAGGTCTCGGAATCCGGACCTACCCAGACCCCAGGGGCGGGATCCTAGAGTTTGCTGTGGCCGGGGTGGCGGAGGCGGAATCAGAGTCAGATACGACTGCCTTGGGGCCGCCTAGTCTTGAGAGCCAACGCAGCAGTGAAGGGGTTAGGCTCCCGCCTGACTCACCCTCCAAGCTTTAACCACCGCCGGCTATTTTTGCTTCAGAAGAGGGGCCCCGGCTTCCCAGCCGCCCCCGGCCCCTGCCAGACCGCAGCCCAGGGCCCCAACGGGCCCCGAGCTACAGTCTCTAGTTGACTCAGCTGCCAGGCAGCCAGGGGTGTTGGGTCTTGAAGCTGATACCCGCCACCACCATCATCACTTCCGTGGCCACCTGCCCACTGTCTTCGCGCCCCCCCCCCCCAGTCGAACTCAACTGTGTTTTTTTCGAGCTGTCCTTCTAGTGTATGAGGGGACGAGGAAATGAGAAAGTACTTTTGTGAGAGGCAGAGAGGAAAGTAGCTCTGGCTTAGGCTCAGGAACCTAGAAATTGCACGTTACAAAAACCTTTTCCATTAAGCCCAGGAGAATTCATTTCTATCCTACAACCCTCTCTGCCACCAAAGGGTCTTCCTCGATGTTTCAAACCCTCCCCTCGATGTTTCTAGATAACACTATTTCTCTATGACTCCTTAGGGAGTCCTGTATTTGTGAGTCTATACTGCGGAGGCTTTCAGACATCCCTGGTGACCAGCAACTGTTTTCATCGACCTTGGGGTTTCCCTTTATCCCAGTCCCTGTTGCGACAGGATCCTTGTCTTTAAAGGAGACCACTGTGTTTGAGGAAGTTGCACGTGGAACCTAGGAAAACTTTATCAACCATCTTTGATGCTCTAGAGTCATGGAGAAAATAAAAACCAAGCATTTATAAACACCTATTATGACACTGTGTTCAGCAATTTACAAATATCTCATTTGATCCTCAGAACAATCCTGGGAAGTAGGTGCTATTCTTATCCCCACTTTACAGGTTAAGTGACTTGCTCAAGGTTACACATTTAATAAGCATGTATTCTGTGCCAACCACTTTGCTTAGCTCTGGAGATACAAAGAGAGTAATGAAATAGTCCCTGCCCTCAAGGAGCTTACATTCTGACAGCAGAGGCAATAGATAGATGAATAAAAAAATAGTTTTGGAAGAGAAGGCACTAGTTGCTGGAAGGATAAGTAAAGGATTTTGGTAGAAAGTGATAATTGAGCTTAGTCCTAGAGGAAATGGGAGGTCACAAAGTTAGAGGTGTGGAGGGAGTGCATTCCGGGCTTGGGGAAAGCCAATGCAAAGGTGGGGGGGGTGGAACATCATGTGTAATGAACAGCAATAGGCCAATATGGATGGTAGAGTTTGTGGAAGGAAATAATATGTAATAAGACTGGAAAGGTAAGCTGAGTGAAGTACAGGTGAGTGAATATTTCCTTCTATAAATCATAAGGAACAATTGGAATTTTTAAAGGAGGAAAGGGTGACCTGCTCAGAGCTTGCCTTAGGGAATTCACTGCTGACTGTTGGTGGTTAATTAGATTGGGAAGGCTTGAGACTATTGCAATGGTGCAGGCAGAGATAATAAGGATGGCTGTTATATGAGTGAAGAGAAAGGGATGTATTGAGAAATATTGTAGAAATAGCAACGACAAGACTTGGCAACTGTTTGGGTATATGGGATAAGTGAAAATGAGGAGTCAGAGGGATGGGGAGGGTTTGAAACTGGGGGTGATTTTAATAGTAATAGGGAAGTCCAGAAGAGTGGTCAGTTGGGGGCCTAAGGGGAGTAATGAGCTTTGCTTTGGAAGTGTTGAATTTGAGATGCCTAGGGGACAGCCACTTTGAAATGTCAAAATGGGCATTTGGTGAGGGAAGTCTGGAGCTCAGGAGAGAGACTACGGCTGGATATTATCAACTTTGGAGTCATCTGCTTAAAAATAATAATGGAACTCTTTAAAGCTGTTGAGTTCATTAAGTGAGAGGATGCCGAGAAAAGACCAGAAAATAGAGAAGCTTGACAGCACACTCAGAGTTAGGGGGCATCACATGGATGATGAACCAACAAAGGACAGATTGAAGAAGAACCAAAAGGAAGCAGTGTCTATTTTTTCTTCTTCTCTCCTAATCACTATAAGTCTCTCTGTCTAGCTAGTTTAGTGTCACTTTCTTAAAATTAAAAAATTAGTATAGGGAAGTCTAAGATGAAGAAACTCCCTCTACCAATGCAATTCAACACATTTTCTGACTCTGTGAATGAGTCTCAGAGGGATTTAGTTCACTGACAAGTTAAGTATGTCTCAAAGAGGCAGTACTTGAATCCAAATCTTTTAGCTAGAAGGCCGGTTTTCCATCCACCACACCACACTGCCTTCCCATTTTGTTTTTAAAAAGTGTATGTGTATAGGCATATCTCAAACACATATATAATATTTGGATAGCGGTTATCTTTCCCTTACGTTATCTTACTTGATTCTCACGCCGTCTCTCTGAAGAAGTTGCGGGGGTATTAATCTTTTACAGATGAATAAATTGAAGGATTTGTCAAACGTCACACATCAAGTAAATATGGGAACTAGGACAAGATTCCAAGTCCTGTCTCCCAAAATGCATCCGGAGCCAAACATTGTCTTTATCCTTTCCTCCCCTCCTTTCTCTCTCCAGTCACCTATCAATTTCAGGATTTTCTGCTGCTAATGGTCCGAGTTCTAGTGCTCAGTTCGGCTGGAGATTGAACTCCAGGCCGTAGACAGTGGCATAGGCTGCGTGGCCTGACGACGACCCACAGTGCCCTCACCGTGACCAGTTGGCCAGAGCCAGCAGGGCGGAGTTGGAGCGGGGTTGAGGACCCACACCCATTGTCTAATACCCCAAACACGCAGTCCCGCTCTACTGGAACTTGGGAAGTGGAAGAAGAGGGAGAGATTCAGGGATACCCTGACCTCAGGCTATGTACGGGTAAAGGGCGGGGTGAAGGAGAGGTGGCTAAAGATGTCTCCAAACCTCCCCCTTCCAGGATATCGAAGGTGCTGTCCTTCCCAGCAGAGGGAATGAAAAGAGAGCAGAGAGAGGAATGAAATTCCTGTGAGGGAGGAGCGGAGGGAAACAGAAGCTGGGTACTAGAGAATGGGGGAGCATGCAGTTAAGGCTGTGGCCAAGGCCCGGCCATTCCCCAGGGGCGGTCTCCGCCCCCCCCCCCTCCTCCAAGCTTGTATTTGCCTTGGCTGGGGTTCCGGGTGACTCATCTGCTGTTGAGCTGCTGATAGGGACAGCCAAGGCCGGGAAACCCAAATTATAGGCTCTCTGTGCACTCAGCTCTCGGTCCTCCTCGACTCTGTGCTCAACTTTGACGGCTTTGTTACAGGCTGCCACCAGAGGGCAGTAAAGAGTGCACGCTGCAAAAGCTTTGCCACTGGTCTCACCTCAAGGCCACTAGGGCCGACTCCATAGGGTAAATTCCCTCTAGGTGGTCACCTGGGCTGAGAGTTTGGGGTGCCCGTTGGGACTGCTGATTGGAGGGGGAAAGGGGCATCTCCATCAGCTGGCAGTGAAGAGGACCTCAGGCATCTAGACTTATATTTAACCTTTAAACAGTCTACCTTCACCACCACCATCAAAGAAGCAAAGCAATGTTATCACATCCTTCACACAACCCTCTCAGCCCCTTCTGTTTCTTCTTGCTCCTTGATAACCTGCCAATAATGCTAATTTTAACCCGATTTCATCAGTATAAAGACGTTCAAGGTAGGGGGCAACACAGGTTATGCTTTACTCACTAACCCCTCCCTGCCCCCAATTATTTTCCTACCCAAGGTGTATCCTTCCTCAAAAGCTATCATCTGCCTTTGATACTTGACACCAAAAGTCAAACATTTTTAGGGGAAAATATACTTTGGAGTGCTCAAGTCCTGGTTACCTCACTGTCTCTGGCCTTTACTTTCTCTCCATACCCATACAGCTTTCCACTTAGCCCCATTTTCTTACCTGAATTTGGGAAGCAAAAGACAAAAAGGGAGGGAATTCTTTATATCCAATATCAGTGGTTACTACCTTCAGGCCTTATAGAACAGATCCAAGACACTCAAGGCTGAGAAGTTAATGGAACTTTAGATCTAAAGCTCCTGGACACACCCCTAAACACATCCAATTCTGCTTCCACTTCTAGGAAAGCTGTTTCTTGTCACAGAACCAGCATAATTATGCCCCTGGCAAAGGGTCTCTTGCTCAGAACTGGGTTACAATAGCTTAATTGGCATTTCTGAGCCAGAATAAGGAATTCGTCAATGTTTGTATCATGTTTTAGACTAAAAAGGAGAGGCAGCTAAGAGATTAGGATTGATTTTGCCTCTACTTCCCTAATCTACTATTAGTTACTAGCCCCTAAACTCCAATAGCTTCCACTGATTCTCCTCTTTCTCCTAAAGGATACTCAAATACAACTGTGATCTCATCAATTTGAAGGTTCTCTCTAATGACACAGATGAAAATGCATAAATGCTTGACCATCCTGTCTGATTCTTGTCCATTTCCTCCTACAAATTCACCTCCTCTTTTTCTGTTTTCCATTCTATGTTGAAATGCTCAAATTTGCTGAAGTTTGTGAAATTTTGCATAATAACAAAAATTCTAGCCTCTACTTGAAGACCTACAGTGAAAAGAACTCACCACTTCTAGAAGTAGTCATTTGGGGGTTGTTGCAAGTGTTAGGAAGCTGTTCCTGACATCAAGTGTAAATTTGCCTCATCAGAACTCTAAGGGATTTGATCTTTGACCTAATCACAGAAAAGGGAACAGAGAAGTTAAGATCAACCACAAAACACAGTCACATAGCTGATACCTTTTTGAGGTATGAATGACTTCTTTGACTCAATCAAAAAGGGAACAACTACATAGGGTAAAGAATGATAGACTGCCATTCCCCAATTGATTAATGGTCAAAGGAAGTTATCAATAGCCATATGAAAAGTGCTGAAAGCCACTAATAATTGGATAAGTACAAATGAAAATGACTCTGAGGTTTAACCTCACACCCATCAGATTGGCAAAAATGACAAATTCTGGAAGGACTATGGGAAAATAAGTGCATTAATACACTGTTGGTCGAATCATATTCAGCCATTCTGAAAGCAATTTGGAAAAAATGTCCCTACACTATTAAACTGTGTATACACTTGGACTCAGTGTCACCACTACTAGCTCTTTACACCAAAGAGAACAAAGAATATGGAAAAAGACCAATATGTACAAAAATATTTCTAATGTTTCTTTTTGTGGTGGCAAAGAATTAGAAATTGAGGGTTCCCCATCAATTGAGAAATGGTTAAACAAGTTATGGCATATGAATGTGATGGAATATTATTGTGTAATAAGAAACGATAATGGAATGGTTTTAGAAAACCTGGGAGAACTTGTATGAACTAATGAAGAGTGAAATAAGCAGAACCAGGAGAATACTTTATTCAATAACAACAATATTGTAAAGTCAAATACCTTTGAAAGACTTAGGAACTCTGATCAACCAGAATTCCAGAGGATTCATAATGAAACAAATTACTCACCTCCTAATAGAGAGGTGATAGACTCAAATGCAGATTGGATTTTACATGATTTTTTGTCATGGTCAAGGAAGGAATTTGTTTTGCTTGATTATACATATTTGTAACAGGAGTTTTGGGAGTTTTTTGCTTTCTCAATGGAGAGAAGGAATATGGGAAGGAGGAAAAAAGGATCTTTGTGAAAATAAAATGAAATTGAATTTAAAGGGGAAAAATGATAGGCCACAATTTAGGATGATTTTTAAAAGTTAGTTTACTGAGTTTAGGAGACAGACTGAAAGAAGAACTTGACTCCTAATTGCAGGAGCAAAAGAAGCATGGAACTGGAAAAAAGGAAACTATATGGAACTGAGAGAGCAGAAGGGCAGGCAGCAGCAACCACTCCAAATAAAAGGCTAGGATTCTGGGACTGAGGGTACTTGGACCAATGGGGAACAAGGTATTGCAACAGAAATTGTTTTTCTGAAACCATTTGTTTACAAGGCCCAAGTCAAGAGTCCTATATGTTCTTTCTCCTTTTGAGTTCCTTCATGAAAGCCTGAAAAGGGGGACAAAATAATTAACCTTTCTTTGTTTTAAACATTTATTTGTTTTTAGACACACTGGTAACTATCCACAATTACAATTGCTAATTGGAAGCACAGTTGGAAAGAAATAACTGGGGGTAGGGAGCAAGAGGACCAACCCTAGAGAAGAAAAATATGGATATATGGAAATATGGAAATATGTTTTTCCAGGAGTCTGTTTCTGGCTGGGGGCTCAAAGCTAATACAAACATAAATAGATACTACTTCAATACTACTTTGATACTATTTCTCAGGAGTGGGGTTTTGGGGTTTTTTTGGTTGTTGTTGTTGTTTAGTCATTTTTCAGTCATGTTCAATTCTATGTGATCCCCTTTTGGGTTTTACTGGCAAAGATACTGGAGTGGTTTGCCATTTTCTTCTTCAGATCATTTTAAAGATGAGGAACTGAGGCAAACAGGGTTGAGTGATTTGCCCAGGATCACACAGTTAGCACATGTCTGAGGCTAGATTTGAACTCAGGTTTTCCTGATGACTCCAGGCCCAGCACTATATCCACTGCACCATCTAGCTGCCCCAGAAGGAGTATTTACACTGGGAAAAAGTATGAGGACAACCAGCAGTAGGATGAAGGGTAAATAGGAGTGCTTGAACACCCCTGATCACTACAACATCCTTTCAACATTGTTACACAGCTTCCACTCATTGTTCCTGATTCTCTCCTCTAAGGCTAAAAAGAAAAAGTCCAGTTCCTTTTCCACATGACAGACCTTCATGTACAGCAATCATATTCACTCCAAGCCTTCTCTTTCCCAGGCTAAATATGCCCTGTTCCTTTCACAGATCCTTATATGACATAAACTCAAGGCCCTTCATCATCTTGGTTGTCCTCCTCTAAACACTCTTCAGATCATGATTGTCCTTTCCAGAACTGAACACAATACTCCTGATGACATCAGACAAGGGCACAGTGAAGTGGGACTATTTCATCTCCATATTCCTGGAAGTTATTACTCTCTTAATGCAGCCCAAGATTGAATTAGCATGTCTTTAGCTGCCACATCACACTGCTGACTCATTTTGAGCTTGCATTCCACTAAAACCCTCAGATTTTTTCAAAAAAAAAACAAAACAAAACACTATCTTTTGCCCATAAAGGCAATTGTTTTGACCCAGGTATAAAACTTTATATTTTTCCCTACTGAATTTCATCTTATTAATATAAGCCTAATGCTCTAGCCTGTCAAGATATTTCTGTATCCTTGACTCTCTCATCTAGTGTTATGCCACCTATGACTTTATCTAAATCATTAAATTATAAAAATGACAAAAGGCACAGGGCCAAGCAGTTGGTGACTTAGTGGATAGAGAACTGGACCTCATGTCTAGAAAACCTGATTTCAAACCCAGCCTCAGATACTTACAAAGCTGTGAGACCCTGAGGAAGTCAATTAGCCTCAGTTTTCTCAACTGTAAGATGGAGATAATAATAGCACCTACCTCTCCTGATTGTTCTGAGGATCAAATGAGATAATATTTGTAAAAAACACTTAGCACAGTGCCTAGCATCTAGGAAGTGCTGTATAAATGCTTATTCCCTTCCCTTTCAAGTGTAGATCCTAGGGATGTTCCACTAAAAACCTCCTACCAACTTGACAATGCACTACTAATGAATATGCTTAAATCTTGGCCATCCAATTGTGAGTCCATCTAATAGGATTATCATCTAGTCCAGCAGCATCAAATGGATTCCTGCTGACTTCATATCGACTTAGAAAACCACAGATTAACATTAGCTATGTTCTTTTACATTTTACCTGTATAACATTTCCCAATTACATTTTAATTTGGTTCAGGCTGTATTAGGGGGATTTGTGGCCACTTACAGCCCAGGGCCATGTATTTGACAGCTCTATGGAACTTAGTCCACCTATTTCCACAGTCTCTATAAGAATAGCATGACATACTTTGTCAAAAAACCATGCTGAACCAAAGGGCTATAGGACTGTACATATCCTTTGACCCAGTAAAATCACTACTAGGTCTGTATCCGAAAGAGATCAGAAAAAAAAGAGAAAAGGGCCCATGTGTACAAAAATATGTATAGCAGCTCTCTTTGTGGTGGCAAAGAATTGGAAATTGAGGGAATGTCCATCAACTGGGGAATAGCTAAACAAGTTGTGGTATAGAAATGTAATGGAATACTATTGTGCTGTAAGAAATGATGAGCAGGCAAATTTCAGAAAAACCTGGAAAGACGTAAGTGGACTGAGGTTGAGTGAAGTGAGCAGAACCAGGAGAACATTGTACACAGTAACAGCAACACTGTGTGATGATCAACTGTGATAGACTTAGCTCCTTTTAGCAATGCAATGATCCAAGACAATTCCAAAGAACTCATGATAGAAAATGTTCTCCACATCCAGAAAAAAGAACTGTGGATTCCGAATGCAGATTGAACCATACTGTTTCTACTTTATTTTTTTTTCCTCTTTTTTGAGGTTTTGCCCTTTTGTTCTGATTCTTCTTTCACAACATGGCTAATGCAGAAATGTTTAATGTGATTGTACATATATAACCTATATCAGATTGTTTTCTGTCTTGGGGAGAGGGGAGGGAAGGGAAGGAAGGAGAAAAATTTGGAACTCAAAATCTTATAGAAACAAATGTTGAAAACTACCTTTACCTGTAATTGGAAAATAATAAAATACTTTTATGATTTATTTATTTTGCAGGCAATGGGGGTTAAGTGACTTGCCCAAGGTCACACAGCTAGTAAGTGTCAAGTGTCTGAGGCTGGATTTGAACTCAGGTCCTCCTGAATCCAGGGCCACTGCTTTAACCACTGTGCCATCTAGCTGCCTCATACTTTTATGATTTAAAAAACCCATGCTAAAATTAAACTAAACCATGTTTACAGCATTTTCTCCACCAATTGAATAATCTTGTAAAAAAAGAAAGAAAATAAGGTTGGTCCAGAATCAATAATGTATTTTTTTTTTAGTGAGGCAATTGGGGTTAAGTGACTTGCCCAGGGTCATACAGCTAGTAAGTGCTAAGTGTCTGAGGCCAGATTTGAACTCAGGTATTCCTGACTCCAGGGCTGGTGCTCTATCCACTGTGCCACCTAACTGCCCAATAATGTATTCTTGATGAAGCTGATTTACTTTCTAGATCTTCACTAATTAGCTCTTTAATGAGCTGTTCTAAAATTTCCCAAGGAATTAAGTCAAGCTAACCAGCCTGTAGGTTGTAGACTCTTCTCTCTCTCTTTTTTTTTTTAGTAAGGCAATGGGGTTAAGTGACTTGCCCAGGGTCACACAGCTAGTAAGTGTTAAGTGTCTGAGGTCGGATTTGAACTCAGGTACTCCTGATTCCAGGGCTGGTGCTCTATCCACTTCGCCATCTAGCTGCTCCCACTCTTCTCTTTTATGAAAATCATAGTCCTTCTTCTTAGCTGTGTACTAGCTCTCCCATTTTCCATCATCTTTCAAATACTATTGATAGTCTCAGAAATCACATCTCTTAGTTCTCCTCCTCCCTCCTATTCAACCTCCTACTCCTCAGTCACCTTTGTTTGATCTTCCTCCAGGTGGCATTCAATTACTGTGGCCACCTCCCAAGGCTCTTTCCTCTTCCCTCTTCTCTTTTCCTTCTATCATATTTCACTTGGTGAGCTCACCAGCTTCCATGGACTTAATAATAATCTCTATGCAGTTGATTCTCAGAGCTATTTGTCCAGCTCTGATCTTTTCACAATCCTCCAGTCTCGGATCTTCTACTGCCCATCGGACTTCTCAAACTGTATATCCCATAGCACCTACCTCATAGTGTTGTTATAAGGATCAAAGGAGGTAATATTTATAAAAAGTGCTTAGCATAGTGCCTAGTAAATTGTGGCCACTATATAAATGATTATTCCCTCCTTATAGATATCTTAAACTCTCAACATGTTTAAAACTGAAATCATTATCCTTCTTGACTCTTCCTAAAATCTCTATTATAGTTAATGGGAGGACCATCCTCTCAATCACACAGGCTCAACTTCATTCTCTTTACCCCAGTCTCCATAACTAATCTGTTACCAAGGTCTGTTTATTTTTATTTAGAAAAATCTCTCTTATGCCCCCCTTTTCTCCTCCGACATCATCACCTTACACCTTATCTATTGGAATGGCTTATTTTTTGGTTTTCCTATCTGAAATCTTTCCCCAACCCAATCTAATTTATCCTCCACTAAGCTATCAAAGTGATCTTCATAAAGTATAAGTCTGACCATGTCACCCCCTATTCAATAAATTTCGGTGGCTACCCATTACCTTCAGGAACAAATATAAACTCCTCTTTTTGACTTTCAAAGCCCTTTATAACCTGGCTCCTTCCTATCATTCTAGACTTCTTATATCTCATTACCCTCTGCATACTCTGTGATCAGTCCAGTAACACTGGCCTCCTTGCTGTTCCTTAAACTCTGTTTCCCAACCCTTGGCATTTTCATTGACTGTTCCCAATGCCTGGAACTCTCTCCCCCCTCATCTCTACTTTATGGCTTCCCTGACTTCCTTCAGTTCTCAGCTAAAATTCCACTTTCTGCAAGAAGCCTTTTGGAAGCCTTCTTAATCTTAGTGCTTTCCTTTTCAGATTATACCAAATTTATCTTGTATATAGCTTGTTTGTACTGAGGTGCTTGAATGTTGTCTCTTCTTTAGACTGTAAGCTTCTTGGGAACTCCCCCACCCCTTTTTTGTATTCTCAGAGCTTGGCATAGTGTCTGAAACATTTGTTGTTATTGTTCAGTCCTGTCTGACCCTTCACGACTCCATTTGGGGTTTTCTTGGTGAAGATACTAGAGTGTTTTGCCATTTCCTTCTCCAGCTCATTTTACAGATGAGGAAACTGAGGCAAACGGGTGAAATGACTTACCCACAGTCACATAGCTAGTGTCTGAGGCCAGATTTGAATTCAAGGAAGATGAGTCTTCCTGACTCTAGGCCCTGTGCTCTATCCATTGTACCACCTAGCTGTCCAGGCTGAAACATAGTAGATACTGAATAAATTGTTGTTGATTGACTGTTGATTGACTGGAAGATTCCAGTTATTTCAGTACCTAACAATGTAGTTCATCTAGACCAGATTATTTGAACCCTTCAAAAGCAAGTAGGTACTCTTTAAAACAAAATTATTATTATTTTTTGGTGGGGCAATGGGGGTTAAGTGACTTGCCCAGGGTCACACAGCTAGTAAGTGTCAAGTGTCTGAGGCCGGATTTGAACTCAGGAACTCCTGAATCCAGGGCCGGTGCTTTATCCACTGCACCACCTAGCTGCCCCAGTACTCCTTTATTATTTCTTTACTTGGGTATCAACCCCCTCCTATGTTAGCCATTTTTGTTCTTTTATTTAAATGAAGAGATAATTTTCCCTAGCAGAGAAAACAGAAGCAAAATGAGAAATATCATTCTTATTCATTATCATTACCCCAAACATCTCATGCAAAAGTTCTGACCTTTCTTTGATTATCCTTTTTTTCCCCAATAGAGCCAGATTATAAAATGGACTAATGAGCTAAATCCAGGTTACCTAAATTGAAAAATCCCCAATAATTATGTGCATTTTCTATTGTGCTTTCATTTTGTGTTTACTTTCAGTTATTGTTATTCTTTCTACTGATGTTGTGGTCATTGAGTATATTAGTTTCTTAGTTCTACTTACTTCACTCAGATTCAGCTCACTTAAAGTTGTCCCTTGTTTTTCTGCATTCTTCATATCCCTCCTCTCTTATGGCACTGTATTATGTCATTCATATATCACAATTTGTTTATCTATTTCCCACTGGATAGCCATCTGCTTTATTTCTAATTCTTTGGTACCACAAAAAATGAGGCTATGAATATTTTGGTCTAATACAATGATTAGCTGAGATCACTGGGACAGGACACTTGTGCCAATACTTACCCTTACATAGCCATCAAAGTTTATCCTGGGTTCATTTTATCCTGAGGTTGCCTGACTTCTCAAGAGAGTAGACTCCCCAATTTTAGATGCGTGAATATACTGAGGATCCTTTTTATTTCCTCTTTAGACAACATATGGCAAAATAGTATTTTTAAAATTGTTCCTTAATCCACAGTCCTTGGTCCAATCTGAATGAGAAATACTTGTCAGTCTTTTTTTAACTATTTATTCCAAATCTGTGTTCTAGTCTGAAATCCTTTGTAGCCTGGCCCATTTCTAAAACTAATTAAAAGTTCAGGGAGGAATTCTATTCTCTCCAAGATAAAATTAGCATGTTGACAGGACAAGAAGGAGGGGGGAGGAGGAGAGTTGATAGCAGTACCCTCTTTTCCTCATGCTTTGGCTGGATTAGGATAATGATCAGACTGAGAGAAGGAAGAAGTCTTTCATTAATTCAAAGTAATTGAAGTATCTCAAGTCCACTTTTGACCAGATGGAAAGGAGAATCCTTAGAGGGAATGGTTAAAGAGGGATTGAATGGTTTTAATAAAATTATTCTCCAGGGTGTGCCAAAAGTTAAGTGAGTATTGTTCTGCCTGATAAATCAAAATAACTGAACTTTGACCTGAGTTCTATAACTATATTTTATTTTATTTTGGAATTCTGTCTTTGTTTGGTAATACTACAATAAATAAATACTATAAATTGTAACTCCAAAATAGATTGTGAGAAATTTTCAAAGGCAGGATAAATTTCTCTCTTTGGATTTTCTCTCTCTTTAGGCAGAGATGCTTAGAATGAGAATAATTCAATACATAAATTTGTCTCTTGCAGGCTTGTTCCCAAAACACAGTATAATATTTTCTTCCTGATAGTGTTGCTAATTATAGAAATGGTTATGGCTCTACTGGTTTTTTTACTGTTTTTATCTACTGTTTTCCCCAACAAGGGTAGGGGGAAAGGGAAGGAGAAACAAAACAAGTATCCAGTGTATAAACTTAAATCTGGTATGGAAGGGGTAGTTTGTTCACATACATACATACATACACACACACACACATACACACACACAAATAGAATGCTAAACAATAAAGGATCGCAGAATGACTAGAACAGAATCCTCTAACATAACTATTTGTACAATCAATTGGGAGGCTAATATTCAATTCTCAATGGGACATAAACAAGTTGTTTTTTTTTTTTTAACACAAGACTGCTAATTGGACAATTTGCATTTCATTCTCATTTACATAGTCTGATTACATGCCAATCAATTGTACCATCTTTCCGGGCCTCCTTCTCTGATGCTGATCTTTTCCATGTTGCAAACTCAATCCTGCCAAAGCTTCTACAAGGACATTCATTCCAATAGAGGATGACCTTGCTGCCAGTATTACTATAAGGCCTTCCAGGGCCTTTACAAGACTGCTGCTAAAGGGAAGGAAATGTGAAAGGTGAAGTAATAAAGCTGGGAGCCTCTAGTCAAACTTTAGTTAGTTGACCCATGTTCCATATGGGACTACTATATGCTAGCATAGGTAGCTCAATGGATAGAGTATTGGACTTGGAATCAGGAAGACCTGAGTCCAAGTCCAACCTCAGACATTGACTATCTGTGTGACCCTGAACAAGTCACTTAATCTTTGTCTGCCTCAGTTTTCTCAAGTATGAAATGGAAATCATAATAGCACCTACCTCATAGCATTATTATGAGCAACAACTGGGACAATATAGCATTTAGCACAGCGCCTGGCACATATGAGATACTTACTAAATCCTTATTCTTACCCTTATATAAGGAGCAGAAACCCAGATGGTCCTTGCCCTGCCATTATGCTGGACTAGGAAAAGACTTTTCATTCTTCTTTTCCCAGCATTGGAGCCATATCTTAGTTTCTCAAAAGATGAATTCCAGATTCCTGCCAATTTGAAGCCACCTATTTTTCTATCTTAGTGTAGCATGAAGAGTCATGAGCAACCAATTAGAGGAACTCAACCCACCAATGAGTCAGACAAAACTGGAGGTAAGCAGAGAATATCTTCACATGCTCCTAAGGGGGACCAGGGTACTCCATGAATTTGACTGAAATGCCCTTAGGTGGTTGACACTTGGAAGAATAACAGTCCCAAATATATACCTTTCCTTTCTGGTCTTTGACTTCCTAGGGATATGCCTATTTGTGAGATCTCTGGGTTAAAGCATATAGAAATTGTGTTAGTCTCATAATAAAAACACTTGCTTTTTAAAAGAGATTCTTAGTCACATAAATGAAGCTCCAATTAGTAGACTTTGCATATGGATAGTATTTCTAAGCACTTGTTAGTAAATGTTGGAAAGAACACTGGACTTGAAATCAGAAAATCTGAGTTCAAGTATCAGTATCATCCCTTACTAACAGTGAAATGTGAGGGCAAAGTAGTGTGGAGAATACTCCATATTTAAAAAACAACAACCTGAGTTTAAGTTTTGCCTCAGACACTTGTTAGCCATGTGAATGTAACTAGATTATTTGAATTCTCTGAGCCTTAGATTCCTCACTTAAAAAATTCCAACACTGTTTCAACTACTTACCCCATAGGGTTGTTTTGAAAATCAAGTCAAATGATGTATTTAAAAGGCTTCAAACTGCTATGTAAATGACAGTAGCTGCTACTACTTACTACTCAAAGAAGAAGCAGAAAGGCTTCCTGCTATCCTTTGCCTATACCCAAGGTTGCCAACTCTGACTCTACCATGGATTTCATATCTCACAAATCTTAGGAGGGGATGGGCTGAAGTAGATGAGTAGAGTGCTGTGTTAAGCTGGAAAGAAGAAGGAATGCATTGGACTATGAGTAAGGACCAAAGAATAGGTCACGGGATCAAAGGATTCTATATTTAGAGATGAAAGGGACCTCAGACATCATAGTCTAGTCCAAAACTTTCATTTTGTTTATGAGGAAACTCGACATATAGAAGTTGAGTAACTTGACCAAGGTCACATAAGCAGTAAGTGGCATAGCCAGGATCCCTACTTGAGATCTGAGTCAAGAAGAGAAGTACAAGAACAGCCTCAGCCAAATAAAAAAACAAGGAGAAAGAATAACATTTTTTAATGATATGGCATAAAACAGAACTTAATCCTGAGCTGTTAAAACAAGAACACTAAAATGGGAAATGCAAAGTGAATGCTGGAAATGACATCAACTAGTATTATAATAATTTTATACAGGTGTAGCACCCCTTCTGGGCTAAAGTCCCCCAATCACACTAGCAGAGGAATGACTATTACCTGAATAGGAATAATCCCATTGGAGGCTGTACTCTTTTTTTTTTTTTTTAGTGAGGCAATTGGGGTTAAGTGACTTGCCCAGGGTCACACAGCTAGTAAGTGTTAAGTGTCTGAGGCCAGATTTGAACCCAGGTACTCCTGACTCCAGAGCCAGTGCTCTATCCATTGCGCCACCTAGCCGCCCCAAGAGGCTATACTTTAAAATATCCTCTGACTAGCATGTTTCCCCTTAAAATCAACCAATAGACTTAATTAACTTTTTTTAGAAATGGCATTTACTCAAATTGCATCTCAAAAACAGTAATTACAGGGCAACTAGGTAGCACAGTGGATAAAGCATCAGCCCTGGATTCAGGAGGACCTGAGTTCAAATCCAGTTTCAGACACTTGACACTTACTAACTGTGTGACCCTGGGCAAGTCATTTAACCCTCATTGCCCTACAAAAACAAACAAAAAAACAAAACAGCAATTATAGCCATTTCTCCTAAAAGGGTACATTCTCCCATAAATACACAGTCCATTTGGTGAAAAGTAAGAACAAATTTAAAGTGCAATGGTCATGAGCACAGGTAAGGAAGCAACTCAGAACTCTGGAATATCAGAACTTTGATATTCTTTTTTTGTCCAGAAAGTCCACTCAACATTCATAGTAGAATAGACTTCAGCAAGTTGCTCCAGACAGGGTGCTCAGCTGTTTTACAGGGAAGCTGGTCAAAAAATACAAGGAAAATGGGGGAAATCTGTTAAGATTACTACAACATGGCAAGGAATTGGAAATTATGGGGATGACCATCAATTGAGGAATGGCTGAACAAGTTGTGGAATATGAATGTAATGAAATACTATTGTGCTGTAAGAAACTATGAGCAGCTTTATGTGGTGGCAAGGAATCGGAAGTTATGGGGATGCCCATCAACTGGGGAATGACTGGACAAGTTGTGGTATATGAATGTAATGGAATACTATTGTGCTGTAAGAAACGATGAGCAGGAGGAGTTCAGAGAAACCTGGAGGGTCTTGCATGAGCTGATGATGAGTGAGATGAACAGAACCAGAAGAACATTGTACACAGTATCATCAACATTGAGTGTTGATCTACTGTGATGGACTATATTCTTCTCACCAATGCAATGGTACAGGAGAGTTCCAGGGAACTCATGATAGAAGAGGATCTCCAAATCCAGGAAAAAAAAAAAGAACTGTGGAGTATAGATGCTGAATGAACCATACTATTTCTTTTGTCTTTGGTGCTGTTGTTTTTCTATTTTGAAGTTTTTCGTCATTGCTCTGATTTTTCTCTTATAACATGACTAATGCAGAAATGTGTTTAATGTTATTATGTATATATATAAAACCTATATCAGATTAGGGGAGGAGGGAGGGAGGGGAGGGAGGGAGAAAAATCTGAAATTGGAAAGCTTGTATAAACAAAAGTTGAGAACTATCTTTACATGTAATGGGAAAAAAATAAAATACTTTATTACAAATTTAAAAAAAAAGAAAAGAAACTATGAGCAGGCAAATTTCAGAGAAACCTGGAAGGACTTCCATGAACTGATGCTAAGTGAGATGAACAGAACCAGGAGAACACTGTACACAGTATCAACATCATTTTGTGTTGATCAACTGTGATAGACTTGACTCTTCTCAGCAATACTATTTAGTCCAAGATAGTTTCAAAGGACTCATAATGGAAAATGCTCTCCAAATCCAGAAAAAAAAAGAACTGTGGAATCTAGATGCAGATTGAACCATACTACTTCTACTTTTTTTGTTTTTCTTTTTTGAGGTTTTTCCCTTTTGCTCCGATTCTTCTTTCACAACATGACTAATGCAGAAATATGTTTAATGTAATTGTACATATATAACCTATATCAGATTGCTTGCTGTCTTGGGGAGGGGGGAGGGAGAAAAATTTGAAACTAGAAATCTTATAAAAACAAATGGTGAAAACTATCTCTACGTGTAACTGGAAAATAATAAAATACTTTTATGGAAAAAAGAGCATTTATAATCATACAAATTAATATTTATATAGTGCAAAAATATTACTATCACAAACTTTTTTTTACCTCCAAGGACAATGAAACCACCACAATTGAACTTTAACATCACAGTCCTCAATATACTTATAAGGGTGGCAAAAATGGTGATAAAGAGAACAAAAAGGGTAAAAAAGCTGGATTGAACCTAATTTATATAGAAGGGATCTGTACTGGAAGAAGCATAATTTAGAGTGCTGAGGGATCAGTATACAAGTTATCTGAAGGAGGGAATGATGTAAAAAATCTCAGACTTTTTCACATAAAAAATAAGCAACAGAGGAAACATCATTTACTTACCTCTTACCTACTCTTCTACCTATACAAAATATTTATGTTCTTCATCTACACACGTGTAAGGGTAAGGATGTACCATACTGTCTCACCTTAGACACTTACTAGCTGTGTGACCCTGGGCAAGTTACTTAGTCCTAATTGCCTTAAACATCTGGGGCCATCTACAATCATACTGATATATTTTGCCACTGGACCCAGGTGTCTCTGGAGGAGAATGAGGTTGGTGACCTTGCACAGCCCTCACTCACTTAAATCCAATTCAGTGCAAGTCATGACATCAACCAAATGTCATGGTCCTCTTCAAGAACAAAGGACAACCAACAACAACAATGATTATCTCACTCACTTGAAAATAATTACCTTTATCAAGTCAACAAGCATTTATTAAGTGGCTACTGTGTGTCAGGTACTGTACTTAATGCTAGAGATACAAAGAAAGGCAAAACATTCCTATTCTTAAGAAATTCACAGTATAATGAAAGGAAACAACATCCAAGAAACTCTGTACAAACAAGATATATAAAAGATAAATTGGGGGGGGCAGCTAGGTGGCACAATTAATAGAGCACCGGATCTGGATTCAGAAGGACCTGAGTTCAAATCTGGCCTCAGACACTTGATACTTACTAGCTGTGTGACCCTGGGCAAGTCACTTAACCCTCATTGCCCCACCCCCCCCAAAAAAAAGATAAATTGGAGATGATCTCAGAGAGAATACACTAAGTTTAAGGAGGACTTGGAAAGCCTTCTCTAAGGAAATGGAACTTTACCTGGCACTCAAAGGAAGCAAGGAAAGCTATAAGATGAAGATGAAGAGGAAAAAAGTTCCAGGAATAAGAATCAGTCAGTGAAAATGCACAGAATTGTAAAGTGAAGTATCTTATTGGAGGAACAAGGAGGTCAGGTCCCTGAATTACAGAGTATGTGGAGGGCAGTGAGGTATAAGAAGGGGTAAGTTTATGAAGGGTTTCTTTGTTATGTAATAATATTTCTTGATTGAACCAATCAATCAGAGCCAAGTGTGAACAGGACCTGTATCCCTCCATAAAACAATCAAAGCCATCTCATAAGAAACTTGGTTATACTCTACAGTATTTTCATAATAGAGAAAAACTATCTCAGAATGAGATAGAGATTCCAGGGCTGGAAGGAGAGAAGAAGTAGCAGGGATCATTCAGCCCTGAGCCCCCGTATATTCAGAAAAAAAGAAAAGATAGGAATGAGTTGTGACAGAGATGAGAGATTTCAACATTGACTTTACAGGCATCTCAGAGCATAAGACTCAGACTGATGTTACCAGTGTCCTTGCATACTCAAAGACCAAGGGAAATTGTGAGAAAAGGTCTGCTCTTTTTCCAACTTTCCCTTGATCTGCCTATCTATCCACAGATACTATGATATAATATGCTGTTTAATTACCCAAACATTTCCAGTAACCTGAACCATAGAATAACTAGAAATAGAAATAAATGTAAATCTAGTCAGAGAGCCCAACTCTACCTAAATGTTAGGAATTTTTCTAACTGAAGGCTCAGATAATCTGTGGTTGAACTCATACTTTTTTTGTCTAAAATAAATTCTCTAAAACTGAGGAGTATAGAATCACATGGACCTTGAGGGCCATTAAACTGCTCCCAGGCTTAAAATGAACTAATTATTATAACAGGATAACATACAATGAGGTTATTAGTAAGGAACAAGTAGACTTTCAAATTTTATTTTAAAGTGGGTTACATATTTACAGTATCACACTTGACTAAAAGATAAAGAAAATATAAGTTCCCATTATGCTTATTGATTGTTGGTTATTTTTTCCATAATTTCATCTGGAGTGGTAGACTAAAAAATCATTTTTGGACAATCAAAAAACATTTATTGTGCCCATTATTTTCTAGATACTGTGCTAGGTTCTGGAGATAGTAAGAAAGAAGGAAGGAAAGGAAGGAAGGAAGAAAGAAAGAAAGAAAGAAAGAAAGAAAGAAAGAAAGAAAGATGAGAGTCCATTCTTTCAAGGACTTTATATTGTATGGTGTGGGGAGGAAAGGAGAAAACAAATATATATTATATGTAAGTATAAATAAAATATGTATGTAGCTTCTTAGTTCTGTGTGTATTAAAATCTTTGTTTGGTGCTAGAAGTTCTTTAACACCAGGTCAGCTAACAGTTCCTCAACCTCTCTCTGGACCATGGCTAATTGATCAACTGAAGGAATCCTAAAGCCAAGCAACCTCTGTGCCTTCAGACTAAAGTGCTGGCTCTATGCTGCCCCTCATATCATGTGGACTTTCCCTGGTTCCTTTTCCTTAGGGCATGATGGGGATTCATATGCACTCTGAAAGTATCAGGCATACTTTCGCTTTTGACTCTGATCCCTGTCCCAAGTGCTGGAAGAATGCAGAGTCCTGGAAGAGATCTGTAATTACTTAAGAGTTTAGCTCATCTATCAATTTGCATTTCTGAAACAGACAGTACAACACTGTGGACAACATATTGGATTCAAAATTGAATAAAGGAAGAGGATAATGGGCTGCAATATAAAGCTCTCCAGACTTTCCTCTGACGTTTTCCATGGAAGTTGTGCAAGTCACTTAACCTGACTGTCTCAAGTTTACTCAAGAGATAAGGATGATAATAGCACCTACATCCTAAGATTGTTGTAAAGCTCCAATTAGATGATTTTTATAAAGCACTACATAAAAATTATACATTCTTATTCCTCAGGGAAACACAAGGCCTATATTTTATTTATTTTTGGAAACTCTTTCACTCCTTTACCCCCCCCAATAACATGTAAAAATAGTTTTCAACATTCATTTTTGTAAGATTTTTAGTTCCAAAATTTTCTCCTTCCCTCTCTCCCCTCCCCCATCTAAGATAGCAATCTGATACAGGTTATACATGTACAATCATGTTAAATATATTTCCACATTAGTCAAGTTGTGAAAGAAGAATCAGATCAAAAAGGAAAAACCAAGAGAAAGAAAAAAACAAAAAACAAGAAAAAAGTGAACATAGTATGCTTTGATCTGCATTTGGACTCCATAATTTTTCTCTGGATGTGGATAGCATTTTCCACCATGAGTCTTTTGGAATTATCTTGTATCATTATATTGCTGAGAAGAACTAAGTCTATAATAGTTGATCATCACACAATGTTGCTATTAGTGTACAATGTTCTCCTGGTTCTGCTCACTTCAATTCACTTAGTTATTCACTTAAGTCTTTCCGTGTTTTTCTGAAATCTGCCTGCTCATCATTTCTTATAGCACAGTAGTATTCCATTACATTCATATACCATAACCATTCCCCAATTGATGGGCATCTGCTCAATTTCCAATTCTTTGTCACCACAAAAGAGCTGCTATAAATGTTTTTGTACATGTGGGTCCTTTCCCCCTTTTTATGATCTCTTTGGGATATAGACCTAGTAGTAGTACTACTGGATCAAAGGGTAATACAGTTTTATAGCCTTTTGGGCATAGTTCCAAATTGCTCCCCAGAATAGTTTGGTCGACTCACTACTCCATCAACATGCATTAGCATTCCAATTTTCCCACATCTTCTCCAACATTTATCATTTTCCTTTTTTTGTCATATTAGCCAATTTGATATGTGTGAGGTGGTACCTCAGAGTTGTTTTTAATTTGCTTTTCCATAGTCAATAGTGATTTAGAACATTTTTTCATATGACTATATATAGCTTTAATTTCTTCATCTAAAAACTGCCTGTTCATATCCCTTAACCATTTATTAATTGGGTAATGACTTATATTCTTAAAAATTTGACTGTTTTCTATATATTTGAGAAATAAGGCCTTTATCAGAAACACTGCCTGTAAAAATTGCTTCCTAACTTTCTGTTTTCCTTCTAATCTTGGTTGCATTGGTTTTGTGCAAAACCTTTTAAATTTAATGTAATAAAAATTATCCATATTTTATAGTATTCTCTTTCTTTTGTTTGGTCATAATTTCTTCCCTTCTCTATAGATCTGACAGGTAAACTATTCCTTGCTTCCCTAATTTGCTTATGATATTACCCTTTATGTTTAAATAATGTACTCATTTTGATCTTATCTTGGTATACAGTGTGAGATGTTGGTCTATAATGCCCATATTTTTAATACCAACATTGCTACATGGTAGGGAAACATGGAATACAATATATTATTTTTGAAGAATTAAACATAAATATTAGATAGATGGCAATAGACAGGCACATGGTAGGTATGAACAGGTTGCAATGTACAGTCAATGAAGAACTTTGGAGAAAATTATTAAAAGATAGTATCGGGGAAGCTAGGTGGTGCAGTGGATGGAGCACCGGCCCTGGAGTCAGGAGTACCTGAGTTCAAATCTGGCCTCAGACACTTAACACTTACTAGCTGTGTGACCCTGGGCAAGTCACTTAACCCCAATTGCCTCACTAAAAAAAAAAAAAATCTGGCCTCAGACACTTGACACTAGCTGTGTGACCCTGGGCAAGTCACTTAACCCCAATTGCCTCACACACAAAAAAGATAGTATCAAAGAAATGTATGATAGAAAAAGAAGATGGGCTGGTCACGTATCAAGGGCAAGGAGTAATAAGTGGACATCCAGAGTATTGCACTTGTATTTTCAAAATATCAGGAGAAAACAAGGAAAGCTTCCATTTTGGGGTACCCCCACCCCAGTCAAGTTAACAAACATTATTAAGAGCCTACTATGTTCTAAGCACCATACTAAATGCTTGAGATACCAAAAAAAAAAGGCAAAAACATTCCCTGCTTTCAAGGCACTCACAATCTAATAAGGGAGATGGCATTAAAACAACTATATGCTTTCTAATATGGAAATGTTTTGCATGACTACACATATATATATATATATATATATATAATATATATCAAATTGCTTGCCTTCCCAATGAGAGAGGAGGGGAAGGAGGGAGGGAGAGAATTTGGAACTCAAAATTGTAAAAAATGAATTTTAAAAATGTTTGTTTACCTGTAATTGAGAAAAATAAAACAACTATAAACATCCAAGATATATAAAATAAATAGGAGATGGTCTCAGAGGAAAGGAAGTAGCATTAAAGGTGACTAAGAAAGGCTTCTTGCAAAAGGTGTCACTTTAGCTGATGCTCTCATATTCAAAACTCTTCCTTCTTCACCTTTAATACCATGTCTCCCTTAAGTCTTCTGTTCTCCAGGCTATGTGTCCATGTATTGACCCTTTTTCTTCAGACCTCCCATATCCTTTTGTTTATATTTCTTTCACTGGATCAGAGGATTATATATTTAGGGCTGGTAGAACCCAACATATAGGTTTAGATCTTAGAGGTAATCTCTTCCAATTTTCTCATTTTACAAATGAGGAAACTGGGGCCCAAAGAGTAACTTGCCAAAGGTCATACTTATAGTAAATGACAAAGTTGGGATTTGAATCCAGTTCCTCTGACTCCAAATTCAGTGTTCCCTTAATCTACTATTTGGTCTCTCATGTACTCAGGTATTGTTGTGTATTGTGATTTTTTTTTTGCATGTGTCATAGCCCTTTGTAACCCATGATGCTGAGCCATGGATTAACACTTGGGGATTTATTTGGGATAGGTTTTTTCCACTTTAATAATTAAAATTTTTCTGTTATTTTGAACTTGACAAATACCAATAAACATGAACATTCCCATATGCAAATAAGAACAGAAAAAGAGCATTGTATATGAAACCGAATTTCTACTATGGATAGCTTGGGTTTTTAAAAAGTATATAATAAATTTGACATGTTAGTTTCAAAGTGATCCTGGTTGTCTCCCTTTGGACTTCCTTCTCCTTTTTTCCAGAGTATTTAAAATGTTTCAATGAACCTTTTTTTCCCTTTCTTTTTTTCTTTTTTGACATCACTATCACTAGCATCCTCTTTGGCACACATTTAAAAAAGATATTTCGCCTACTAAAAAGCATGGTTAAGAAATGCAAATCCATACATTGGCCATAAACAAAAATGTCTATCTCATTCTGTACCTCCAGTCCGTCACCTCCATATCAAGAGGTGAGAAGCAAGGTTCATCATCATTCCTTTGGTATTCTAATTGGTCATTGCATCGATCTTTTTCTTAAGTCTTTCAAAGTTGTTTGTTTTTACAATGCTGCTATTATTGTATAACTTGTTCTCCTGGTTCTGCTCGCTTCACTTTGTTTAAATTCATACATGTCTTTTAGATTTCTCTGAAAGCATCTCTTTCATCCTTACTATGATGTAACAATATTCCATTACATTCATATGCCATATAATTTCTTTGACCATGCCCAAATTGATGGGCATCCCTTTCATTTCTAATTTTTTGAACTACAAAAATGTTGCTATGAATATGTTTGTACATATGAATTCTTTCCCTCTTCTTTGATATCTTTAGGATGTATACTTAGTAGTGTTTTTTCTGTGTCAAAGGGTACCCACAGTAGTGACTTTTTGGGTATAGTTCCAAATTACTTCCCAAAATGATTAGACCAATTCACAACTCACTAGTGTGCCTGTTTTACCCCAGTCTCTCAACATTTGTCAGTTTTATTTTCCAATCTTCACCAACCTGATGGGTATAAGGTAGAATTCAGAGTTTAAATTTACATTTCTCCTATAAGTGATTTGGAGAATTTTTTTCATATAGTTGTCTATAGCTTGGATTTCTATTGTTGAGAATTGTCTATTTATCTTCTTTGACGATTTACCTGCTGAGGAAGACTCTTGTTCCGATGTATTTGAATCCATTTTCTATATATCTTGGCTATCAAGTCTTTACCAGAGAAGATGCTAAAAAGATTTCCCCCAAGTTGTTTCTTTTCTAACTTTGATTGACTTTTGTTTGTGAATAGGCTTTTCAATTTGGTGTAACCAAAACTGTCCATTTTATCTCTTGTGATCTTTTCTATTCCTTATTTGCTCAAGGATTCTTCCTATTGGGGATAATTTGATTTTTTAACCAGAGGCTGAAGAGTGGCCTTTCACTTTTCACTTTCTCAAGTGCTAAATCCCCTTATGAAGAGTATCATATATCTAAGAAGTTCATGTGGAATTGTTTGTTTTATTTTTTTAGTTTTACTACTTACCCTAGCAGGGAGTGAATCTAGGCTTTGGCTTAGATTTAGATAGACTTGGTGTTATTTCCTAGGCTTCCCCAAAAGGTAATACTCTATCTTTAGTTCATTGTATCCCATCCAGAGTTTACTCTGGGAAATTTTTTACTCTAGCTCATGTATAACTGACGTCTAGGTTTCCAAGAACCTGTGGCTAGGAGCAGCTAGGTGGTGCAGTGGATAAAGCAATGGCCTTGGATTCAGGAGGACCTGAGTTCAAATTCAATATCAGACACATGACACTAGCTGCGTGACCCTGGGAAAGTCACTTAACCCTCACTGCCCCACCAAAAAACCAAAAAACAACACACCAAAAAAAAAAAAAAAAGAACCTGTGGCTAACAACATCCCCAGTTTTTGTATAAGCCTTCAAGGTAATATATTCCAGTTGAGTATAAGATAGCCTTTATTTCAGCTCACAGAAGGTACAGAAGATGCAAAAGAATCACGGAAGCTATAAACAAGTGCAGAACAGACACACAAAGACAGTCAAGCACCCAAAAATTATTTTCTCCCTTTTAGTAAATCTTGTTTTTGCACCAAATCCTTCTGATAGCATTATACTATGGATTGGACCCTGAAGGGACCTGAACTTGAGATTGTCATTGGAGAAACAACTTGATATTCTAGTGAAATTCCTCTCTCCTACACAACCCTACACAGTTCCCTAGAAAGATTAGTAGGACTTTGGGCTCAATTTAATAGGTCAGAACAAAGGGTCTAAGAGGGTCCGTCCTCCCTAGAGTTTGGGCAGATACAGCCACTGAAACCCATACCCTGTGCCAGTGGTTTCAAAGTGGAGGAGGGCATGGAATATCCCCCTACAATGGCATGACTTAATCCTCTTCTCCCCCCTTTCCCAGGAGTATGTGATCAACCATTGGGAAGGTGGGAATATGAGTCATATTCTGCCCCCCTCATTGTCAATTGTTGGCTCTCTCCAATACAGCTACCTTAAGCATTCCCTTACTGTACCATAACCTGCAGCTGCCTTTCTGGGATTCCACAGGGTGTAGGCCTTTAGGAGATCATAACTTCCTCCAACCCAGACACCCAAAGTAACTGTGACAGAGAACAATTCCCCCATTTCCTTACTCTACCTTTTCTCTTCCAAGAATCCCTAAATTCGGTTCCTCATCATGTCCCAGCTGCAGCAGGAACCCACCAGTGGCGGGGCTTTGTACTTTGGAATAGTAACACACACACACACACACACACACACACACACACACACACTTTTTGGTGGTTTTTTCCCCAGTATAAAAAAGTGAATAATAGGACAAGTAAGCATCAATGGATTATGATTACAGTATCTTTCCTCTCCCCAAGAGGTATGTTTTCTTCATACCGCTTTTCCTTTTCTGTCAAGACTACTACCATCCAGGGCGGCTAGATGACGCAATGGATAAAGCACTGGCCCTGGATTCAGGAGGACCTGAGTTCAAATCTGGCCTCAGACACTTGACACTTACTAGCTGTGTGACCCTGGGCAAGTCACTTAACCCCCATTGCCCTAAAAAAAAAAAAGACTACTACCATCCTTCCAGTCATACAAATTCAAAACTTTGGTATTACCCTTGATTACTAACTTTTCTTTACCTCTCATACCTAAACAAAGATAATTGTCTTTGGTTTTTGTTTGTTTTTGTTTTGGGTTTTTTTTTTGTGGGGTTATGGGGGTTAAGTGACTTGCCCAGCATCACACAGCTAGTAAGTGTCAAGTGTCTGAGGTCTCTTGAATCCAGGGCAGTGCTTTATTCACTGTGCCACCTAGCTGCCACCTCAATAAATTCTAGTACCTCTATTGACTTTAGGATCAAATTTACTTAATCTTTATCTCATTTATTTAAAATTTCTTTTTTGTACATTTTACAATGCACATACTAATGAGTAGTACACATATACAATAACATTCCCAATGTTTTTACTCTTGGTGAACTTGACCAAATATGTTTGTCAACTCCTTACTGCCCCCAAGACAACCAAGTTGCATGGCCAGAGCAGGAGTCTCAGTTACTTTTCCATCTCTGGATCTCTGGACCAGCAGAAGGGTGGGAGGACAAGATAGGGAGTGTGATGTATGTTAGAGTTGATGATCTAGGGAGCTGATCATTCTTTCAGAAAACAGGTTGAGAGACTTGGAGAGAGACAGAGATCTAGGGAAAAACAGAGACAGAGACTGGAAGACATAAGTGACTGAGAGACACACATGGACTTCCTTATCCTGTCACTTCGACCATCTGGCCCTGTTCCTCATGGCTCAGTTATTATGGATCTTTCAATCTTTTTTCATCCTCTAATCTTCCCAATCTTGGCTCTTGCCCTCACCCATCCTCCCTTTTTTCTCCTGCCAGTTTCTAAGTTGGAGTGGTACCAGGTCTCAGACCACCTCCCCTGTCCCCCACAAACATAGGGCAACACCCTTAGAATGACACATGCCCCTGGATGACACACTCTACACAAGATGACACTTACTCCCAGACATTCACACCCCCTCCACTCTCCCCCACCCCACACACTCATCCACTCACCTCCACTGGCAGACCCAGACATCTTCCTTCCCTTTAGTAACCCCGAACATCATTCCCCACCCCTACAGGTCAGGATATATGCATTCTCAACTCATTCATAATTCACCCTAGATATGGTTACGACGACAGACATACACTTACTTAGGGACACGCTGCACACCCAGAGGAACATACGTTCCCAAAGGCATTCGAATATTCACTTCTACACTCACATTGTACCATCTATGCAGGTTTTATCCCCACCCCCACCCCCATCCTACCCCCACAGGTATTTGCTCGTATACACACTTGCATACTTGTACACGCACAAACTTACACACATGCACCTTTACACGTAGTGAATTTAAACTCATTCTCCTCACCCCAGCCCCCAATCCCCAGACTGATCTGATCCTCTGCTTAGTTTCTCCCGCCACTTGGCTTCGGCCGCTCATCTTCGTCTCCCCGCCCCCCACCCAAGTCCTTCTCCCACACTCTCGGCAATCTTGTCCTGCCTCTCTCTTCCCTCCCCCATCACTGGGACTCCCCTGACCACTACCCGCAGTGTCTCCCTCCTCCCCCAGGCCGGCTGTCTGGGGTTCCTGGGTGGGGTGGTTTCTCCCCCGCGTCCCGTTCTCAAACCGCAGCCTTCGGACTCTCGGAGTGGGGGGTAGGGGCGGTGGAATCTGAGGTGACGTCGAAAGTACAGCCCAATATAGGGGGCGGGGTGGGGAAGGGCGGGACTGTGGCTGGGGTAACCGGGCTGGGGGCTCCAGAGCCAGATCTCTCCAAAGTCTGCATTGGCCGCTCCCTCTGCCGGCCACCTAACTGATTTGACTGACTTGTCCCCGACGGGCCGGGGCAGCGGGGAGGAGTGAGGCTGAAGCGCGTAGGAGGGAATCCCGAGGGGAGGGGTCGACAGTCGGTGCCTAGACTGGGGGGCGGGAGCCCTGAAGCAAGGGGCGGGGGGTGAGCCCCGACGGCCAGCCAGCCAGCTCTGCAAGCAGACAAGCCAGAGCCCCGTAAGGCCCCGCGGTCCATTGTCTGAGCCCCTGTCCCGTGCACCCCAGTGTGGAGGCCCGGCCCGGCCCGGCCGGGAGACCCTCCTTGTCCTCACCACAGCTATAATAGGTGGTGTTGCCGACTTAGGAGACTTCAGCCTGTCAGACCTGCCCGGGACCTTGCTGCGCAGCTCTGAGAGCCATGCTGCAAGCCGTCACCTGGACCCGGCATTTTTAGATCAGATTCAGGGATCCTGGGAACCCGGGGCCAACGCCTCCTGTCCTGCCCCGCCATAGCGGGAAGCAGCAAGTCCAGTCCCGGCTCGCCACAGACCGGTGATGGGGACCGAAACTCTGCTTTTGAGCTGGGGAGCCGCGACACTGCTGGCGCTCGCTGCTATGCCTGGAGTTCTAGCCGCCAACAGCAGCGGCAGATGGTGGTGAGTGATCCGAGGTCAGGGGACTCTGGAGTCGGGGCGCTAACCCCACGGTTTCCACTCAAGTCTCAAATACACGGAGACAGATGGACAGACTTCATAGACATTGTGCATTCTTACACATACGCTCCATTACTTTGGGGGAAAGAACCCCTAGAAAATAAGGCTGGGAGGGAGAGAGTAGGAGAGTAAAAAGGGCCTCGGAGCTGTCCAGAGCTGTCCAAAGTTGCTGCCAGAGGCTTGAGGCTTGGGTGGTATAGAATCTGAGACTCCAGTCTCAGCTCTTCCTCATTCTCTTCTGGATCTCCGACTCCTACCAGGAACAGCAGATCTTCCTCTTTCCTCTGTGTTCTCTCTCTCTCTCTCTCTCTCTCTCTCTCTCTCTCTCTCTCTCTCTCTCTCTCTCTCTCTCTCTCTCTCTCTCTCTCTTTCTCCTTCCTAGTTCCCCTCTCCCTGCTCTCCCACAGCTTTTCCCTCCACGTAGTACAAACCCAACTGTACTAAAGAGGTAGGGGAGCGTACAGTCGCTCTCTATGAAACAACTCGGATACTCACACTGGTCCTGGGCTCGCCTAAGAGAAAGCCCCTCGAGTTTCACAAGTCTGGTAGTGAATGGGTACAAGCCAATCTGCCGTCAGACCCTTGGTTCAACTGAGCCGCATTTCGGGGTTTTCCTTCAACCTTGGCCTCAGCTCTCTTCTTTAGGGGATATAAGAGGGCAGAGGGTTTGGCATCTCAGTTTGGGTCTCGATCATTTTGCCACTCAATCTGTACAGGGCAGTTGGGAGAGAGTGGGGGTGGGAGGGTTGAAGAGAATGGACTTGTCTTGGGACAGAAACTGACTGGAAACCGAAATGCAAATGTCTAGTTCTTGTTGCTGACCTTGGGTGTAGCGGAACCTCAGGAACCCAGGCACCTGGGTCTTATGGCTAATGGAGCTTTCTTCCGCCCTGCTGCAACTCGGCTTTCCTGCAGTTGGGAAGGGGATGCGGTACTTTGGTAGACATTTACTACATGTTTGTTGAATGGACTAGAATGGGATTGAATAGAGTATCAGCTCTTTTGGGGAGGGGGAGACAGGGCTCTTAGAGCCCAAGCTAAACTCAAGCCCCTGACATCCATGTCCGACCCCAGGGGCATAGTGAACGTGGCGTCCTCCACCAACCTGCTGACCGACTCAAAGAGCTTGCAATTGGTGCTGGAACCAAGTCTGCAGTTGCTTAGCCGCAAGCAGCGGCGGCTAATTCGGCAAAACCCGGGGATCTTGCACAGCGTGAGCGGCGGTTTGCAGAGCGCTGTGAGGGAGTGCAAGTGGCAGTTTCGGAATCGACGCTGGAACTGCCCCACGGCTTCAGGGCCCCACGTTTTCGGCAAGATAGTCAACAGAGGTGCGCGCTGTGAAGCTGGGGGGTGGGTGGGGGGGAGTGGTGTGGGAGGTGGCGGGAGGAGATTGTGGGAGTGGAGGTAGACAAAGGTCGCACTAAGGGATAGGTAGGTTCCTGCTGCTGTTTCAACCTAAATAAGGTCAGCCCTGGGCTAGAGGCGTATTGGAGCCTATGCCCCCAGAGGGCATACAGACATATAATCAATCAATCGACAGATGGTGGTTGCGCACTTACTGTGTGACGCTTTTTTTTTTCAAAGTCCTATATTCACTTCTCCCTACCAGGAAAGCTGGCACTAAGAATTCTGTTCTTGGGAACTAGCTAGCTCTCGGTCACCTCCAGTTTAGTAGGGGCTGCGCTTTGGGAAGAGGTGATGGGGGGGGGGAATGTAGGAAATTTACATGTCCTTGGGTGGCCCCTGAGGGCACTGGATGGACTCATTCTCTCCAATCTACCCACCTCTTCTTTTCATACTATCTCCTCTTTTCTGGATGAAGGCTCGAGAAACTGAGGCAGCAAGGAGCTAACGCTCGCTTTCTACAGCTCCAATTACCCATAGCAATCAAAATGCTTGCTGGATGTAAGCGTGTGCGCGCTCGTCTAGCGGTTTGTGAGGCAATAAATATAGGGGAATGAGTCTGTGCATGTGTTCAGAATTCTTGGATTCCAGTACCTCCCTCCCCCGTCTAAGCCCAACAACACTACCCACCCCAGTGACCCTCATTCCTCTTCCCTTAACAGGATGCCGAGAGACCGCCTTCATCTTCGCCATCACATCTGCTGGAGTGACACACTCTGTTGCTCGCTCCTGTTCCGAGGGTTCCATAGAATCTTGTACGTGCGACTACAGGCGACGTGGCCCGGGAGGTCCGGACTGGCACTGGGGCGGCTGCAGTGACAACATCGACTTTGGTCGCCTCTTTGGCCGAGAATTTGTAGACTCTGGGGAGAAGGGGAGGGACCTGCGTTTTCTCATGAACCTTCACAACAATGAGGCGGGGCGCACGGTAAAGAGAGTTCTAGGAGTTGTGTGTGGGGCGCATAATGAAGGGTGTAGGAAAGCCATAGTGAGGGTTCACAATCAGAAAGCCAGACTTCAGATTAGCAAGGATATGTGTACACGGGAGAGGGGGCAGTTAGTGTGTCCAGGTTAGCCAGGGTATGTGGGAGTGGAGGGGGGGTAGGTTAGTGTAGGCTAATTCCGGAGCCTGGGAAAACTGGGGGGGGGGAGGTTCAGGCGAGTGGGCTAGGAAACCTTACCCTAAGGAATGAATGGTCAGTGAACGGGACCGGAAGGCTTGGGAATCATAGGATCAGAGACTTAGAAAGACGGTGGAGAGCATCTCGCCTAATTTCCTTATTTACATATTTTGACTTGTCTAGTAAGTGGTAGACTCAGAGCTCAAACCCAGACCTTTCGGATCCCAATGCAGCTCTTTCCCCACTACTGCATGCTGCTTCGCTAGAGAGGCAGCAGGAAAAAAAGGAAGCAGATGGGGTTCAAAGGTTCAGCCACTCCGGGCATCGGTGTGGTCTTAACTGCCCTACGAAGGGACTGTATTTAGGGGAAGTGACAGGATGCTATTAGGGAAGTAGGACGGTCAGGGGAGGCTACAGGAACTGACGACTGTCTCTTTCCCACAGACTGTATTCTCGGAGATGCGCCAGGAATGCAAGTGCCACGGAATGTCGGGCTCGTGCACTGTGCGCACGTGCTGGATGAGATTGCCCACGCTACGCGCTGTGGGCGACGTGCTGCGGGACCGCTTTGACGGCGCCTCGCGCGTACTCTACGGCAACAGGGGCAGTAATCGCGCATCCCGCGCAGAGCTGCTGCGCCTAGAGCCGGAAGACCCTGCCCACAAGCCGCCCTCACCTCACGACCTCGTGTATTTCGAGAAGTCTCCCAACTTCTGCACCTACAGTGGGCGCATGGGCACGGCGGGCACCACAGGACGCGCCTGCAACAGCTCCTCCCCGGCCCTGGACGGCTGCGAGCTTCTGTGCTGCGGACGAGGCCACCGCACGCGTACGCAACGCGTCACCGAGCGCTGCAACTGCACCTTCCACTGGTGCTGCCACGTCAGCTGCCGCAACTGCACCCACACGCGGGTGCTGCACGAATGTCTGTGAGGGAGGGGGCCTTCCTGGGAACCTGCGGAGCCACAGCCTCTGAGGAGCACTACCCTCTGGACTCTTGCCCTGCACTGCAGTCACACACATCCTGGGAATCCCCTGGGCCAGACCCTTCTATCCTCATTTCCCATGGTTCATCAGTGCCCCTTTTCCATACCTCCCCTTCTGCAGATACCCGTTTCAACCGCGCCCCCCTCCCCGCCCAACCCACCCATTTCATCCTTCCCACTTCAGTCAAGGGAACACAAAATCTCTTACGTAGGGTGAACCGTAACCCACAATCCCATGATGACAGGTGTACTGTCATAGCTATTTCCCCCAAAAGCTTACCCTAGGGGAAATGCTCTGCAGCACTGCCCCCTCCCCTTCTGTGAAGTCCTCCGCTCAGGCCCACTCACTCCCTGCACAGAACAAGAGATATCAGTTCTTCCCATCCCCTGGGGCCTCTAGAGGTTAGAGAAGGAAACCCCCTCCCCCACTATCTTTGATAGTGATCCTGTATATTCTCCTTCCCCTTCTAATATTCTTTCTTTCCTTTCTCTTTTTTCTCTCTCTTCTTTCCAACATCTTTCCTTGTCTTTTGCTTTTTCTCCTCTGGTCTCCCTACAAGCCCTTTTACTTTCCTGGGCTGTGAGGAGACACCCCCTCCCCGTACTGGAAAGCCAGGCAGGCACTGAGACCGAGGACCCAGCCTCTGGCATCAAAGCATGGGTAGTGCCCACCTCTCTCCTTACCCACAGTAGGGACAGTAGAGTTCTGGGGGAGAAGGGCAGCTGTGATGATGTGTCTAATGGGGCTAGGGAGACCCAGATGAGGTCACCCTCTACCCAGCCTCTGCAATGGGGCCATTGAACAGCTGTGAGTTAGTTCTACCTACTATGTCCCCACTCTCACCCCCTCCCATCCTCCTCCCTAGTCAGTGTGTAAATAATTTGCACTGAACTGTGGATACAAAGCCGAGGATTTGGTTCTTGTAAATAAAACTATTTATTGTGCTGGGTCCCAGCCTGATCCACAGAACTACCCCTACCTCCAGACTCCATCCCACTCTGTCTCCACTTGCCTTTCTGCCCTGCCCTGTTCCTTCTCTCATTTCTCCTTTATCTCTTCTCAAAGGTATCTGACCACAGAAATCAACATTTCTTTTCTGTGTAATCATTGTCAACTCCTCCATCCCCTGTAGTATATTCTCCTTTGCAGAATAAAATTTCTATTTTTTATCAGTGATATAAAGGTTTTTTTCCTTGAACAACCCATTGTTGATGCTAACCTCACTTTTCCTCAGCAAGGATCTTTACATTTCCTGCAGCCCAGGGGTAAAGGGAGGCCTTAGGAAGGGGTAATATGAACAGACTTGAGCCCTTAACTGGGGTCAGGCCAGAGATTCGGGATCTTTGACCTCCAGTTGACCTTTCTGAGGCCACTGGTGGACCCTCTTCTCCTGTGGAAAGAGCACAATTGGGAGAGTCCCCCCTCTATCACTAACTAGCCATGTGATCTCAGAAAAGTCACTTATCTTCTATGCCTCAATTTCTGTTTTAAAACAAGATTTTGTTTATATCATAGAATGGGAGGACTCACAGACAGAAGGGAGCCTGAGATATTATCTAATACAACCCTTTCATTTTATGAAGGAGGAGACTGATGCTCAGAAGGATTAAGGGCTTTGTGCCAGATTCCACAGCTATTAACCATCAGAGGCTACATTCAAACTCAAGTCTCTAGGCTGAGTTCTAGTGTCCTTTCCACTAAACCATGATTCCCCACTAAGCTCCACTTCCTTCCTCTCCATTTTTACGTCATCCCTAAGTTTCTTTTCTTTTTTTTTTTTGAGTGAAGGCTTCTTTATTCATCTTCAAGATGGGCACTCTTCTGAATGTGCTGAGAGTGCCCATCCCTAAGTTTCTTCATGGGCAAAGTGGGAATCCATTCTACCTGCCCTAATTATCTCACAGGGTTATTTATGAGATCATAGATGTAAAAAGTTCTTGGAAGTAAAAAATGCAATACAACTGTCAGGCTTGATTATGGTAATGACAGAAGTGAGGCTCCAAGGCCCATCTGCCCTGACTCCAGCCTCAGGAATTTTAATAGGAAAGAAGTCAGGTAACCTTCCTAGTTAGACTCCTAACTCCAAAGAGAATATCCACTACGGATTGTGGAGGTCCCAGGAAACGGACGATGGCATCCTAGATCAAAAAGATCAGAACTGAAGGGTAAGCTTCATCGGACAGTAGGATTTAGAAATGAAAGGCATCTAGGAAGGAGAGGGACAAGGGAATTAGGAACCAAATCATGAAACCAACCCAAACACAATCTTCACCAAAACACAACCACTCAAATGCATGCCACAAATACAGAACACCTTAACCCCAACCTAGTACTGACTGAAACCAGAACTGTGACTCTAACACTAACCATAACATTCATTCTACATTCAACAAGTTTGTAAAGTACCTATTATCTTAACCCTAGACCTAACCAGCACCTTTCCTAGAACCCTGAGCCCTAATCATAACTCTGACTACTTATCATTTGCCAAATTTCCTTTGCTTCTTAAAGGGCAAAAAACCTTCAAGTTAAGCATCTAGATTTTTCCTTATACTCTACTCTATGCACCAGCTAACTCCTTGTTCCCAGCCCAAAGAGAAAAAAAAGAATGGATTAACTCTGGAGAGGAGGTACTGAGGAATGGGGAATGCAAGGACATGTGGGGATAGAGAAGAATACCCTAGGGGAGACTCATATATTCTTCCTCCCAACCTAGACAGCAAGAGGTTTGAAGACACGGAAGAGGCAATACAAAATAATGGCCTGGGAGGCAGAAGTTCTATCACCATCAATTGTGTGACTAGTCAAATATTGCTTTGCCTCACCTTTTCCCTCTGTAAAACAGAAATGTCATTTGCCCAGTGACTACCTCACAGGCTTGTCATAAGGCTAGTGGTAAAGCACCCTACAATGTTATGGGCAGATCTTTTCATTTCAAATTGCTCATATATGGAGACTTCTCAGGAAACTGGGGAGCCAGTAAACAGAATGAGGACAGACAGGCGACAGAGGGTTGCCACTTAGGAAGACTGAATGGGATACTCTGGGGCAGGGGCAAGGGAAAAAGAAACTTTGTCCAAGTTGGGGAAGGAGCCCAGAGGGATTACCTTGAGTACTCCAGTTTCAATCGATACCAGAGTCCTTAGACATGGGCTGGCATTAATAAATCAAGGGGTGGTGTTGCTACTGAAAAACTCCAGGATGGGAGGGAGGAAAGACAGGAAGGAAAGGCCTGAGAGCCGGGTGGAAGGGCTGGCACACAGGAAATGTCGGGGGGGGGGGGGATGGGGACCAGCATGCCTGTAGTAGCATACGCCTCAGCATTTGCACCCTGGAAAAACCCTGTCAGTGGGGCTGCAAATATCCTGGGGTTCAGCTCCCCACCTCCCACCCCCCCTCAGCGCCAGCTAAATCCTGCTCACCAGCCCAGAGGGAGAAAAATAACAAAGAGAGGAGAAAATAAGCTGTTTGGCTGTGGTGTGAGCAGGAATATCCATGCAGAACTGCCCACCACTCACCCTTACTCACTCTTTCCACATCCAGACAGGGCGTCCAACTTGAGACAGAGCCCCCCCACACACATGCACATTCACACAGGCACACAGGCACACACACACACATACACACATACACACGTCTGGGCTAAAAGCAGCATCCGGTGAGAGGCAGGTTATAAATATGCCTGGGGAGCTGCCTTCAAATAACCTCCTTGTCATTCCCTGAGGAAAGGCCAGGTGTGGGGGTGTTTCTTAGGAAGGGAAAGAGGGTTACCCTACACCCCCAGGCCTAAGAAGGGAACCAGAGTTGAGGAACCAGGTTGGGACTCCCCTGGAGGGCAATGGTGCCCTTTTCCAAGAATCTATGCAATGTGCTGCATTTTTTTTTTTTTGCCTTTTTCCGTTGAGAGTAGGAAAAGCAGGACCTCTTAGGCTCCTGGACACTTTGCTGCAAATAAGGAGACATTTTGCCCAGCCTGCTGCTAAGTTTCCCATCCTCCAGAAGCCTTGGAAGTCAAAGAGGCTGTCCTGGCCAGGCCTGGTAAGATCTCTTAAAGATACAGGCTTGGGGGAAGGTCAATCTTCATACAAAGCCCAACTGACAAAGTCAGGTATCACTCCCTCACTCTTATTTATATTTTACCAGACAGATGTGTATACCCAGAAATATGCATACAAACATGTTCATGCATAAATACAAATTCTTGGACATATAGTTCACTCATAAGAAATGTATGCATGTGCATACATTCAGATAGTGGAAATATCTAAGTAGAAACATGCATGTGTATTAGATGTGTATATACATGTAATATATGTACATGTGCTCTTAAGCACACATGCACACACAAATGTGTACACAAAGACATGTCCAGCACCTCTAAATACTTTCTAGATTTAACCTATTAGCCTGTTCAAAACGAACATAGGACTATACTGGGAAGCAAAACTCCTGGTTTCACCACTGACTGGGGGGAAGACTTGGGGGTGGGGCGGTGCTAATTCTTCCTAGACCTCCTCTGGTCTCAGTCAAATAGGGAAAATACTCCCTGCAACTCCCTGCCTCTCTGGGCAGCAGAGAGGGGGCCTTCAGGTAAGGGAATATCATGGACTGGCTAATCCTTGTGATTTCTCTACAGGAAGGCCTAGGGAGATGTTGGCCTCCTATTCCTGCATGGAATTACATGCCCACAAGGTGCCACGCTGAGCAAAAGGGTAGGGGAATGCAACTCCACTTTGACAGCCCCCAGCTCCCTCCCAGGACCTGTGCCCTCTCCTTCCTAGCCCTCCCCCACATTAATCCTCGGAAGTGAGGGGGCGACCCAGGCAGTCCCCTTGGGTTTTATTGTGGTCCTTCACCCTCCCCATTGGCGTCTAATTAACTCCTCCTGCCTCCTGGTTTTGTGTGCCCCCTCCCTTACCCCACCTTGTTGCCCCGCCCCTCCGCTCGTCCTGCTCCCCCCCAAAGGACATTCCAATCCAGTCGGCCCATCGTGCCAGGGCAACCAGGGCCGGACTTTGGCCTAATCCTCCCGCCGCCTGGCCAGGCTGGGGGACCCCCACTCACCTCCCCATCTCTGGGGACTACCCGACTCTGCTGTGGCGGAGACACACAATCAGGACAAAGGCACAGGCCCCGGGGGGCTAACTCAGCCTTCACGCCCAGGTTGTGGGGCATTTGGGGAGTTTAATGAATTGTCCATCATGCCTTTCAGGGCTGGCCCGTCAGGCTGGATTAATCTTCGGAGCCCTGGTGGGGTAGGAGACACTAAGCCTGTATTTATTACTCTCCCATTGTCACTAATTGAGGTAATTATCTGTGACTCTAGCCCTGGCCAACAATGCTGCATTCACTCCCTCGACCTCAGATGGGCCTGGCTCTCACTCCCAGCTTCCCCCTCCCCATCTCCTGTCTCCCCCAAACCCACCAAGGGCCAATTCAGACCCTGGAGCATCTTGGGAGAATGGACAATATCCCACGATACCCCATATCCACTACTATGGGGAGTTGTCCAGATCCTTGAAAAAAGTAATAGAAACTAGTGTTGGGGAACCCAAGGGACAAAGATTTTGCTTGCAGAGGCCTTCTAGCCCATTCAGAGGCATGCTTATGGGATCAGCAGTTTTTCTATGATCTCTGTACACAACTTCTGGGGAGAGTAGCATCATTCAAATTTAGAGGATCTTCTGATCCTCTCTCAGAATCCAGTAGTATCTAATACCTTAGATCATGCAGAACATGGGCTTTTCCCCATTCCTTTCAAAATTTCCACCTTAAACCATCCTGGACTCCCAAGCCCTCTACTGTAATTTTCAGGGTGACTGGGGGTGGAACCAGGGAAGGAAGAAGGTGGAACAGAGATGAAGGTGATGCATACTTCCAGGGTGTTCAGGGGTTGGGGTCAGCAGAGAGCTCAGGGGAAACTGCATGGTGTATAGCATTGCGGAAGGGGCTGTATACAGACCAAACAAGCTAGCCATACAGTGAATAGTGCAAGATGACCTGAGTTCAAATCCAGCCTCAAACACTTATTAGCTGTGTGACTCTGGGCAAGTCACTTAACCTTTGTTTGCCTTAGTTTCTTCAACTGTAAAAAGGGGATAATAATGTCACCTACCTCACAGGGTTGTTGTGAGGATCAAATGAGATAATATTTGTAAAAGCTCTTAACGTTGTGCCTGGCATATAGTAGGTGTTTATAAATACTTATTCCCTCTGCCTTCCCTAATGTACACGAAGATTTCCTACAGGTCTATATATATGCAGGGACCTCACATGAAGACACATGAGCCTGTGAGGAGACAGGAGGCAGATCCTGGATGGTACAGATCTCTCAAGACAATTTCTGTGGGACAGGGATTTAGTCCAATGCTTATTTAATCTGCTAGGGAGAAGACAGCTGTATAGGTCTATCTGTGGGAGTATCAGTGATGAGCCTTGGGATAAGAGGTTTGTATCTCTTTGATGGGGTTTGTCTACCTCTACCTACTCCAATTCCACTGAGGTTGCTTATTCTCAAACAGAACTGCTGGGAAGGGAAAATGATATCCCAGGCTGAGATCATCCAATTCAATTATAACACAGGAGACACAAACATAAAAATGAAACTGACCATGTCCACAAGCAGCCTACAATCTACTCAGAGTTGTCATTTCAGTTAAAGACTTTGGGATTTTGAGAGATTATTGGGAGAACAAAAGATCTGGACACCTTGCATTCATTACTGAGTACTGTGGGAACAGCTCCTAAAAAGGGGAAGTGGGTTTTTCCTCCTGCCCTGAAGAGACAGAATTAATGTGGGGCTACAAATTCTTCCACACATTATTCAATTAATATTCCTAAAGTACTGACTTGATCAAGTTATTTGTCTTCATGATAGCTTTTAGGGGCTTCCCAAATAAAATCAAGTTATCAACAAGGGAGGAAGGGAAGAGAACAAATATGCCAAGCACTGTGCTAAAGACTTTTACAAATAGTATCTCATTTGATTATCACAACAACTTTGTGAGGTGGGTGCTATTATAATCCTAATTTTACAGTTGAGGAAACTGAGGAAGGCAGAGGCTAAGTGACTTGGCCAGGGTTACATAGCTGGCAAGTGGATAAGATTTGAACTTGAGTTTTCAAGCTCCAGGCCAATCCATCTCTGTCCTGCACTGCATCACCTAGCTGCCTCTAACATGCATTTATTACGTACTTACAATGTTCCAGGCAATGTGCTATGTGCTAGGGGTACAAAGAAGGGCAAAGAGTAGTCCCTACTCTCAAGGAACTCACAATCTAATGGAAGAAATTATATGCCATTAAAATGAATATAATAAATGGATTAAATGGAGATAATCTACAGAGAAGGCACTAATATTAAGGGGGAATGAATGGGGGAAGGTTTCCTGTACAATGTGGGATTTGGGCTATGGATTAAAGGAAGCCAAGGAAGCATCAATTTAATCCTTCGCAATCCACCTGACCCCCACTCTATCTTTCCAACTTTATAATACAATAGACATAGGGTGAGAAGGGACCTCAGAGGTCACATAGCTCAAGCACTACTCAAGTCATGGGTCCTGTCTACAACATCCCCAACAAAAGAGCTATCAAACTTTTGCTTAAAGATATCCAGTTATAGGGTTAGTCAATGTGGTATATTGGAGAGAGTTCTGGATTTAGAGACAGAGAGCCTGAGTCTGAATCTCAGTTCTGTTCCTTAACTGCGGTTAGGCCAAAACAGTTAACCTCCATCCCTCAGTTTCCACATCTGCAAAAGGGGGAAGTTTTGTGATGATTTTGAAGGTTCCTTTTATCTCTATGATTCTAGCAAAGTAAATTGGAAGAATGAATTGGAAGAGCTATCCATTCGGGAGATTTTAAAGGGGATTACTGCCCTCTTCCCCCTCTTCCTTATAACTCTGGGACTTCCTTAAGGCGTGGACAGGGTGGGTACTTTTCTCCAGCCAAACTTGATGGTGGCTGCAATCACAAGGCACACACACACACCTGTCTTGTATAGGCAAGCCTAAGCCAGGGCCTTAGGCCCCAGGCTGCCTCTTCTGTGTTGTGTTATTTTCCTGAGCATAGGTGATCCTGAAACAGATATGTCCACACTTGGCACAGTCTCATGAGAAGCTGGGAGCTCAGGGCTAGCTAGGTGGTGCAGTGGATAAAGCACCAGCCCTGGATTCAGGAGGACCTGAGTTCAAATCCAGCCTCAGACACTTAACACTTACTAGCTGTGTGACCTTGGGCAAATCACTTAACCCTCATTGCCCTGCCAAAAAAAAAAAAAGTTGGGGGCTCCTGGGTCCCTCAGCTGATTGACAATATGAAGAGAGTTCTACAACTACACCCTTCTCTAAGACAGGGGGCCGAGCCCTGATCTGGCTTGTCAGAAGTCAAGTATTATGTTTGACTGTACAGAGACAGTGAATGTGAAATGCCAATTCAGTTGTCCCATAAAATGCTTCATATTTTGCTGTTTAAGTATCAACCTACCAAGAGAGAATGTCAGTAGTTTCAAGTAACAACTATTTGTTTTAAAAAATTATTTTTGTAATTCTGAACTTGACAATCATCAACAAACATAAGCATTTCCTTATACATAAAACAACAAAAACAGGATTGTCCAAGAAACCCTGAATGTCTATTATGTACAACCTTCATTTTATTTTATTTTATTTTATTTTATTTTTTAGTGAGGCAATTGGGGTTAAGTGACTTGCCTAGGGTCACACAGCTAGTAAGCGTTAAGTGTCTGAGGCCGGATTTGAACTCAGGTACTCCTGACTCCAGGGCCGGTGCTCTATCCACTGCGCCATCTAGCTGCCCCTACAACCTTCATTTTAAAGAAGAATGTAATAATACAAACATGTTAGTTTAAAGTTTTGTTTATCTGGTCCTCTGAACCTCCTTCTGTTCTATTCTATGCTTTAAAAAAAAAAAGCTGTCCCTGCCTCCCACCCCCAGTTAATGAATTTTCCTTCACATTTTAACTGTATTGATTCTATTAGTGCAGAAGCCTTTCAGTTTTAAGTGATCAAAATTGTCCATCTTATCTCTGCTATCTTTTGTTTGTTCATGAACTCTTCTCCTATCACTAATCATAAAAGGTGACTCCTTCCTTGCTGCTTGAATTTGTTTATAATGTGACCTTTTATATCTAGGTCACGTATCCATTTGAAGTTTATTGTGATATATGATGTGGGAGCTTGGTCTAAACCTCATTTATATGAAACTGATTTCTAGTTTTCTCAGTGGTTGGGGTCTTTGGATTTATCAAATACTATATTTATATTTTCATTTGCTTCTGTATGTAATATACCTACTATGTTCCATTGACCGACTTTTCTTCCTTCTTCTCTTTCCTCTCTTTCTTCTTTTCTTCCTTCCTGTCTCTTTCTTTCTCTCTCTTTTGCATAAATAGAAAACAAACTAAAGCCAGGAAAATTGAAATTCTGTCTCTGACACATACTGGTTTGATGACCCCATTACTTAAACTTTCTGTGCTCCAGGGCAATTCTATAAGACTATTAAGTGGAAGAGAAGGTACTGACCTGAAATAGTGAAGGAAGTTAACTCACCTAGGGATTGATTCCCCATGTCCATTAAATGGTAGGGCCAGTCCCCTATCAAAATAATTTTGATGATTATTGCTTTGTGGTATAGTTTAATATTTAGTACGGTTAATCCCCCTTCTTTCCAACTTTTTTTCACTCTTTCCCTTTAGATTCTCGACCTTTTATTACCCCCTCCAGATGAATTTTTTCTAGCTCTATAAAGTAATGCTGTAGTAGTTTGATAGGTAAAAAATTGAATAGGTAAATTAATTTAGGTAGTGTTTTCATTTTCATTATATTGGCACAACCCAACCATGAACAATTAACATCTCTCCAATTATTTAGGTCTGTCTTTATTTCTATAAATAAAAAGGAGGCAGAGAGCCAAGTCTAGTATAGGTGTAAGTGTCTGCCTCCCTAAGGTGCTCTTGATTCAGAAATCCTCCCTTGACTGCTTGGTCACAGGACTGATTTCCCCTGAAATTCCTTCAGCAATTTAGAATCTGAAGAGCGGCTGTCATCTCATTTGGCCAGCCATCTATTTCCTTCTTGACCTTCTCAAAGAGGTTTACATTTACTAAAAAAACCATAGGCCAATTGTGTTTACACATTGAAAACTTAATCATTACATTGATTATATTATAGTAATTGAAGGGGATATGTGGAATATTTCTTTTTACAAGTGTTTTATAGTTTAATTTATATAGTTCCTTTAGTATCTTGGTCAGTAGAATCCCAAATATGTCATATGTTTTATATCTGTAGCTATTTCACATGGAAATTTTCTTTCCATCTCTTCCTGCTGGGTTTTGTTGATAACATACAGGAAAGTAGATGATGTATGTAAGTTAAGTTTATATCCTGACATTTTACTGAGACTATTTAAATTAATTTTAGTTAAATCTCTAGGATTCTCTAAATAGGCCATCATGCCATCTGCAAAAATCAATAATTTAGCTTCTTTTTTGCCAATGTTTATTCAATTAATTTCTTTTTTTTTCTTTTTGCTGGACAATATAAGGGTTAAGTGACTTGCCCAAGGTCACACAGCTAGTAAGTGTCAAGTGTCTGAGGCCGGATTTGAACTCAGGTCCTCCTGACTCCAGGGCTGGTGCTTTATCCATTGCGCCACCTAACTGCCCCCTATTCAGTTAATTTCTCTTCCCTATCTTGTTGCTATAGCTATATCAAATAATAGTGGTGATGATGGACATCATTTTTGGACAAATGTCTAATATTTCTCTATTATATTATAATGTTCACTCTAGGCTTTAGATAGATATGATTTAACACATTAAAGAAAGTTTCATTTATTTCTATGCTTTTTAGTGTTGTTTTAAAAAATAAATGAGTGTTGTATTTTGTCAAAAATCTTTTAAAAGTATCTATTGATATAATATGCAATTAAATTGATTCTAATAATATCATTTATCAAATTTATAGTTTTCCTAATATTAAACCAACATTGCATAACTAATCTAACTCTAAACTAGTAATAATAAATAATTTTTAATTGCTGTAGACTCTATTAATATTTTACTTAATATTTTTGGAACTATTCATTCAGGATATTGGTCTATAGTATTCTTTCTCAGCTATATCTCTTCCTACTTTTGGTATGAAGATAATATTTGTATGATAAAAAGAATATGGTAGGATTTCTTCTTTTTCTATTTTAACAATTTATATAAAAATATTTATTTTTTAAATATTAGAATTCACTTGTATATCCATTGACGCCTGGGGTTTTTTTCTTTTGGAAGCACATTTATGGTTTGTTTAATTTCTTTTTCTGAGATTAGGCTATTTAATTTCTTTACTTCTTGTTCTGTCAATCTTAATATTTTACATCTTTGTAAATATTAAGCCATTTCACTTAGATTACCAGTATTATTTGTAAATAATTGGGCAAAATAGTTTCTATTCATTTCCTTTATTTCTTGTGAATTTTTCTCTTTCCTTTTTGATACAGGTATTTTGGCTTTCCTCTCTTAAAATCAGACTAGTTTATGGTTTATAGGTTTTATTAGTTTATTGTAAAATAGTTAAGTAGGTTTTTTCTTTCAATTGTTTAGGCTCTTCATTAATTTTCAGAATCTTATTTTTTATTTATTAAGGATTTTGATTTGTTACTCTTTTAGTCTTTTTTAAGTGCATGCCTAATTCATTGGTCTTTGTCTCTTTTGTCATTCAAGTGTTTATAGATAAAAACATTTTCCCTAAGGACTAAATTGACTGCATCCTAAAAGTTTTGGGATATTGTATCATTGTTGTCATTTTCTTTGATGGAATTATTTATGGTTTCTATAATTTTCATTCGTCCTACCAATTCTTTAGAATTAAATTAATTATTCTCTAATTTATTTGAATCTTTTCAAAATTATTGAAAATAATTTTTAATGCACTGTAACTAATAAAAGAAATGTTTAATAGTTCCAACTTTCTACATTTTATTGAGAGTTTTATGCCCTAACTCATGGTCAATTTTTGCAAAGATGCCCAGCCCAACTGAAAATATGTATACTCCTATAGATTACCATTCATTAATTGTCAGCTATCTCTCATCTCTAACATTCCTAAAATTCTAATGAAGGCTTGAATGTTTTATTGTTTTTTAAATTAAGTTTACCAAGGTCTGTAACAGTATGCATTGAGGTCCCTAGAAATTATTCCTCTGTGCATTTCTCTTACTTTAAATTCTTAGATGTCTTTCCATTCAACTATCTCTATTAAATATCAATGCATTGATATTATTTCTTATCTGTGGTGCCTATCTGGGCAGCTAGCTAGGTCAGTGGATAGAGTACTGGCCCTGGAGTCAGGAACACTCATCTTTCTGAGCTCAAATATGGTCTCAGAAATTTACTAGTTGTGTGACCCTGGGAAAGTCACTAAACTCTGTTTGCCTTAGTTCCCTCAACTGTTAAGTGATCTGGAGAAGGAAATGGCAAACCACTCCAGTATGTCTGCCAAGAAAACACCAAAATGGGTCACAAAGTGATTGAAAATGACTCAACATGATTTCCAGGGGGTGGAGTCAAGATGGTAGAGGAAAGGCAGTAACCTCTCTGAGCTCCCCATATGATCACTTCAAAAACCTCCAAATAATGCCATAAGACAATCCCTGGAGCAGAAGAACCCACAAAAGGATGGGGTGAGACCATTTTCCAGCCAAAGATGGCTTAGAAAGTCATCAGGAAAGATCTATTGTACTGGGTGGGAGTGGAGCCCAGACCGGGGCTGCATCAACACAGATCGAACCCCAGGCCACACCAGAGAAAGAGACCTCCAGAGCCTCTGAATCAGCTGCAGTTGTGGCTACTTCTGAAACTCAGCTCACAGTCTGGTGAGAGGGTGGAGTGGGAACCAGGAAGAAGTCTTGAGTGATGGGGCAGCCCAGGTTGGGGACACCCAAAACTAGCAACTATAGTGAGACAGAATTCTCTGCATTAAAGAGTAAGCAAGCCTGGGGCTATTTACAGACCAGAGACGGGCCAGGGGAGTAAAGAACCTGCCTCTCCTTAAATTGATCCACCTAGGAACCTCTGGAGCTTGAGACAGTAGGTCCTGGAAGCAGGGCCCCACTTTAGGAAGGAGTTAAAATTCAAGAAATATGCTAGAAAAAAATGAACAGACAGAAAAAAATGTGAACCATTGAAAATTTCTTTGGTGACAAGAAAGATCAAAATACTACCTGTGTGACCCTTGGCAAGTCACTTAACTCTCATTGCCCTGCAAAAAAAAAAGATCAAAATACATCCTCACAAGAAGATAACAAAGTCAGAGCTCCTACATCCAAAGCTTCCAAGAAAAATATTACTTGGGCTCAGGCCATGGAAGTGCTTAAAAGGGACTTTGAAGATAAAGTAAGAGATGTAGAGGAAAAAAGAGAAAGAGAAATAGGAGTGATACAGGAAAGTCATGTAAAAAAAACTCAACATCTTGAAAAGCCAAATGGAAAAGCTCTCTGGAGAAATGAGAGTGTTGCAGGAAAGTCTTGAAAAAAAAGTCAACAGCTTGAAAAACCAAATGGAAAAGCTCTCTGAAGAAAATAATTGCTTAAGAATTAGGATTAAACAAATGGAAGATAATGACAATGAGAAATCAAGACACAATAAAGCAAACCCAAATGAATGAAAAAATAGAGGGCAATGTGAAATATCTCCTTGATAGAGCCTGAAGAGATAATTTGAAAATTATTGGACTACCTGAAAATCATGATCAAAAAAGAGCTTAGACATCATCTTCCAAGGGATTGTCAGGGAAAATTGCCCTGATATTCTAGAAGCAGAAGGTAAAATAGAAATTGAAAGAATTGGGGGCATCTAGGTGGCACAGTGGATAAAGCACTGGCCCTGGATTCAGGAGGACCTGAGTTCGAATCCAGACTCAGACACTTGACACTTACTAGCTGTGTGACTCTGGGCAAGTCACTTAATGCTCATTGCCCTGCCAAAAAAGAAAGAAAGAAAGAAATTGAAAAAACCCACTGATCAACTCCTGAAAGAGATCCCAAATTCCAGAGCTCCCAGGTCAAGGAGAAAATATTGCAAGTAGCCAAAAAGAAACAATTGGAGTACTGTGGAGCCACAGTCAGGATAACACAAGATCTAGCATCTGCTACATTAAAGGATGGGAGGGCATGGAATATGATATTGCAGAGGGCAATGGAATTGGGATTACAAGCAAAAATCACCTACCCAGCAAAACTGATCATAATCTTTCAGGGGGGAAAATGGGACTTCAATGAAAAAGAGGACTTTCAGACATTCATGATGAAAAGACCTGAATTGAATAGAAACTTTGACTTTCAAATACAAGACCCTAGAGAAGCATAAAAAGGTAAACAGGAAAAATAAATAATGAGGGATGTTAAAAAGTTTAACTGTTTCAATTCCTATACGGGAAGATGATACTTCTAACTCACAAGAACTTTCTCAGTATTAGGGCAGCTGAAAGGAATAAATTTGGACAGAGAGCACAAGTAGGAATTGATTATGAAGGGATGATATCTGTAAAGCATTTATTGTTTATCTTTTTTGTGGGGCAGTCAGGGTTGCACAGTTCAGGGAGTGTCTTGTGTCTGAGGCCAGATTTGGGCTTGGATCCTCCTGGATCCAGGGTGGGTGCTTTGTCCACTGTGTCACCTAGCTGCCTCATGATGACATCTTTAAAATAAAATTAAGGGGTGAGAGGATTGCACTAGGAGAAAGGGAAAGGTGAAATGGGGCAAAGTATCTCATGTAAAAGAAGCAAGAAAAAGCTTATGGAGTGGAGGGGAGGAAGGGGTTGGAGCAGGGGAATGAATGAACCTCACTCCCATCAGAATTGACTCAAAGAAGAGAACAACACACACACTCAAGTAGGTATAGTAATATATCTTGCCCTTTGGAAAAGTTGGAGGGGAAGGGGATAAGGGGAAGAGGTGAAGGAAAGGAGGGAAGATTGGGGGAGGGGCAGTCAGAAGCAAAACACTTTGGAGGAGGGATAGGGTAAAAGAAGATATAAAATAGAGTAAATATCATGGGGAGAGAATAGGATGGAGGGAAACAGCAATAGTAATGGGGAAAATTTGAAACAGAAGCAAGAGCAATGTAAGATAAGGATGATGATGGTGGTGGTGGTGCTTACTTTGCTGAGCTATTGTGAAGAAAATTCTTTGTCAGATAGAAGGTACTATATAAATGTTAGCTATTATTGTTGTTGCAATAATCAACCTCATGAGTGTTTTGCAAGGAAATCTCCCTTGAAAGTACTACATAAATGTAGTTTACTATTATAAAACTTATTATTAACTAACTTAACTGGGGGTCCTAATCTGTGGACTTTTGGCTGGCTATCTGACTGATTTTAAATTAATATGGGCCGTTTAAAATTTCCCACACTGCTCCTCCCAAGTTGATAAGCAAATGTCTCTTTTAATTAAATAATCAAAGTAGGGTTTATTTATATGAAACAATTCAGAAATAAGAATACAGGAAAGCAAGATATACAACCTGAAACCTCAGCCAATGAACTCTCCACTTTCTCTTTTAACTTTCTCTCCTGCCACTTCTGCTTTCTTGTCTGTGGGTTTGGCCGCCCATTTGCCGTCTGCTTACAACCTGAGTCATGTCTCCTTCTCTGGTCTGGCCCTTTCTGTGTCTTAGTGTCCTCTGTACCGATCAACCTTCTTCTAGCGTCCCCCTCTTCTCACTCAAAGCCCCCTTTCACTTTGTCGACCACCCCCTTTATGTCTCTCTGCATCTCTTTTTATTAACCTCCTCTCTCAGGTGAAACTCGGGCTGGCCACCCCCAGGGCTGCTGCTGAGCCCTGTGCTGTGGGCACCAGGAGCTGGGGGCTGGGTGAAGCAAACTCCGGCGACCCTGAGGTTTTTTGTGTGCCTCTCCAACGAGCAGAGGAACCTGGGGCATGGCGCACGAGGCTTGCGGGGGTGGGGTGGGGCGCTGGCAGGGAGCCTTCAGGGCTGCCAAGGCCAATTCTAGAGCTTACACTATATAAAAAAAAGATGAGCGGGATGCTATCAGAAAAAAAATGGAAAGACTTACATGAGCTGATGCAAAGTAAAATGTACTGTATACAAAATAACAGCAATATTGTAAAATGATCTGCTGCGAATGACTTACTTATTTTCAGCAATGCAATGATCCAAGACAACTCTGAAGGACTTATGAAAGATTCAATCCATCTACAGAGAAAGAACTGATGGGGGCAGCTAAGTGGCGCAATGAATAGAGCACCAGCCTTGGAATCAGGAGGACCTGAGTTCAAATCTGACTTCATACACTTGACACTTACTAGCTGTGTGACCCTGGGTAAGTCACTTAACCCCAATTGCCTCACCAAAAAAAAAAAAAGAACTGATGGTACCTGAATACAGATGGAAGTATATTTTGTTGTTCTTGTTAGTTCCTTTTTCTAAAGTTTTTTTGTCTGCTATGTTTTGCACAATTGCACATGTATAAGTTATATTGAATTGCTTGAGTTCTTAAGGGGGGCATAGGGAGGAAGGATGAGAATTTGTTTTTTGGTGGGTTTTTTTGTGAGGCAATTGGAGTTAAGTGACTTGCCCAGGGTCACACAGCTAGTAAGTGTCAAGTGTCTGAGGCCATATTTGAACTAAGATCCTCCTGACTCCAGGGCTGGTGCTCTATCCACTACGCCACCTAGCTGCCCCAGGATGAGAATTTGGAACACAAAGTTTTAAAAATTGATGTTACAATTTGTTTTTACATGTAAGGTGGGAAAAAATTATGAATGAACGAATTTGAAGAAAAAGAAAATGATTCAACAACCAAATGGTGCCTTTAAGTATAATGTATGTTCTGTTTATCTCTTTTAATGGTTTTGCTTTTTTAATAATGCCTTGTCTGAGGCAATGACCATCTCAGACTTTTTAAAGTTCCCATAAGATATAATAAATTCTCCTTTTCATGTTTATTCTAACTCTGTGTAAATCTTTACGGTTGAAGTGTCTTTCTTGTAAAGAACAGATTATTATGTTATACTTTCTAAACCATTTTGCTATCATCTTACATTTTATGGGTGAATTTATCTCAGTCACATTTATGGTAATGATGGTTAATTATGTATTTCTGTCTATCTTATTTTCTTGTACTTTTTCTTGTCTTTGCTCTTTGCCCCCATCTTTACAAAGGAGATAGCAATAAAAGAGGAGTTGTGTGTGTGTGTACATACATGTGTGTATAATTTGAAAGACTGGCTTCCATCCCAGTACCTTTTCTCTTACCCTTGCTCAGGCGCCAAAGACTGGTTCTTTCCCCCCCACCCTTAATTCCCTCTTCATGATTTACCCTCTAAAGTTGAAGTTTGTTTTGTGACTATTTCTTCCCTAATTAGTATCCTTCCTCTTTAATCCTCTTCTCCCTTCTTTCTGTCCCTACTTGTTTCCCTATTGATTGTAATGCATTTCTATACCAAACTCTGTGTGTGTGTATGTTTGTGTGTATGTGTGTAAGTCCTTGTCTTGTTCAGATAAAAGTTTAGTTCATATGGTGCCCCCTCCTACAACACCTTCCCCAATGTTTATATTTTCCTCTTACTGGGCACCCAATTATGAGAAATAATAAACTCATCTTTTCTTTTTACTTTCTCCCCCAGAATATTCCTTCTCTCCTGTCCTGGAGGCAGCTAAGTGGTACAGTGGATAGAGTACTGGGTCTGAAGTCAGGAAGACCAGAATTCAAATGCGGCCTCTGAGACTTACCAGCTGTGTGACTCAGAGCAAGTCACTTAATCTTTATTTGCCATTTGCAAAATGGGGATAACAATAGAACCTACCTCACAAGGTTGGTCAAATGAGATAATATTTGTAAAAGCATTTAGCACAGTGCCTGGCACATAGTAACTGCTAATAAATATTTATTACTTCTCTCTCTTTCCATTTCCTTTCTTCTTTTACAGCCATACTTTGCTTGTTGTATTTAAATCCCTCTATGACCTTTAAAGACATAAAGTTTTAGAAAGGAGCACATGATTCTTCTCCCCCATTAGAATACGTCTTTCATTATCATCATCATATAGCTCCTTTCATTTGCTCAAATATATTTATCTTTCTAGGTTTCTCTTGACTTTTTTTTTTAAATCAACAGTTCTACTCCACTCTAGTTTTTTCATTAGGAATGCTTAAAAGTACTCTATTCTGTTAAGAATCCATCTCTGCAATTTGGAATTATGCCCAAACGGCGATAAAGCTGTGCATACCCTTTGACCCAGCAATACCACTTTTGGGTCTTTTGCCCAAAGAAATCATGGAAAGGGGACAGGGACCCACATGTACAAAAATATTTATAGCTGCTCTTTACGTGGTAGCAAGGAATTGGAAGTTGAGGGGGTGCCCATCAATTGGGGAATGGCTGGACAAGGGAGGGGAGGTAGGGAGAAAAAATCTGAAATTGGAGAGCTTGTATAAACAAAAGTTGAGAACTATCTTTACATGTAATGGGAAAAAATAAAATACTTTATTAATTTAAAAAAAGAATCCATCTCCCCCACATAGGATTACATTCCATTTTGTGGGGAAATTATTCTTGGTTATAAACCTTTATCTTTTGCCTTTTTCAATATGTCTTCTTTGCAAGATTTCCTCTTCCTTATAATGGTAATCTTGTGTGACCTTGACTATGGTTCTTTGGTGCCTGCATTCTTCTTCTTTTTTTAAGTGGTTGATTGTAGTATTTTCCTTTGATACAGAAGCTATTTGATCTTTTGCTATGATGTTCCTGAGAGTTTTCATTTTTTAATTTTATTTCAGGAAGTAACTGGTGGATTCACTTTGCTTTTATCAATCTTATAGATCTGGGCAGTTTTCATTTGTGATTTATTCTGGCACTGGTTTTAAGTCTGATTATTCTGAAGTTATCTCTTCTTGAACTGCTGTTCCGGTGATTTTTGTTGTTGTTTGTCTATTTTGGTTGCTGGGTTTTTTTCCCATTTGTTTTTTGGAGAATGGGTCTCCCTCTCACACCCAGTCTGGAGATGCAGTGGCCACTCATGAACCCTATCCTACTACTGGTCATCTTAGGAGCTTTGACTTTTTCTACCTGGGACAGTTTTTCCCTACTTAAAGCTGCCTTATAGCCCCTAGCTTTAGCCCACTGTAGCTTAGAACTAACTCCTCAATTCAAGTGATCCAGCAACTTCAGCCTCCCACAGTAGGAGGAATTACAGGTCTGTGCTAACATGCCTAGATCAGGTTAGTTGTATTTTGAAGGTAGAAACTTTGTATTTTCTTCTATTTTTCAAAATCTTTTGATCTCGTTCCAATATTTCTTGTTTTTCTCATGGAATTGTTGGTTTCTATTTCATTCATTCTAATTTTTAGAGAGTCAATTTCTTGGGTAAATTTTACCACTTTCTATTCCAAGCTATTAATCCTCCTTCAGATTCTATCCTATACAGCTTTCATTTCATTGAAAATTACATTTTGTAGATCTTATTTCATTTCTTCCATATATTTTTATCCTTGAGAACAAGTCATTTTCTTCTGTGAGATTCCAATTGTAATTACTTTAGAGTTATTCTCTTCTTCTGAGTTTTCCTTTTGGATGAGTCTTGATACATAATATTTCTTCTTAGTGTTCATTGTCTTTTTCTGCTATTCATATCTCAAGCCTGAGTTCCTTATTTGGGACTTAGTACCAGAGCCAGGTTCTATACCTTCCCATTCTCTTAGATGGAGCAGTTAAGCTGTATTTGGTCTTGTCCTCTCTTTCTTGGATAGGTCTGAATTCAATGATGTCAGGTTTCAGTGCCCTGGACAGAGCTTTGTGGTTGGTTGCCTCTGATGAGGACTCTGAGTGGTCTTCTGTTACACCTTGAGCTTTCTTAATTAGGTTGTTACTTTCTCCCTCTGTCTCTGTCTCTGTCTCTCTGTCACTCTCTGTCTCTGTCTCTCTCTCTCTGTGTCTTTTTCTTTCCGTGTCTCTTTTCTCTGTCTCTGTCTCTCTGTCTGTCTCTCTGTTAGAGGCACCTAGATGGCTCAGTAGATAGAGTTCTAGGCTTGGAGTCAGGAAGAACTAAATTCAAACTGGTCTCAGACACTTACCCAGCTGTGTGACCCTGAACAAGTCACTTAACTTTTGTTTGCCTTATTCCACTGGAGAAGGAAGTAACAAACCAGTATCTTTGCCAAGAAAACACCATGGACAGTATTGGTGTGCTATGGTCCATGAGATTACAAAGAGTCAGACACAACTGAGCAACAAGTCTCTGTACTTTCTAAGGCTTCCTTGATCAGGAGACTGGGTGGTCTTTTGTCTCTCTCCCTCATCCTCCTTGGTGCTTCCACAATCAGGTCATTGAGTAGTGTTCTGTTCCCACTATGGCTTTCATGACATGAAATGAATGATCTCTACTTCCTGGGACTCCCCTGGTCAGGGTGCTTCCTAGGCCTTCCCCATGCTATTTAACTAGGGACAAAGCTTAATGGGTGTAAAGAGCAGGTGCCACTGGTATGCTCTGACCATAGTATATCCAATGGAATACTAAACCTGTGCTCTACTTCCAAGGATGGGCTCAGTGCACTTTGCACTTTGGAATGACCCAGCAAGACCTGGCTGATCTCTTTCCACTTCTTTTGAGTTTGAGGCTATATCAGAGAGTACTGGACAATGAACCAGGAAGAACTGTTCACTTGGTAGACTTTAAAAGGAGTGACTATGCTCTGCCCCTTTCTTCCTTTCACACTCTGGAAAGTATGGTATCATGTAACTCTGTAACTTCCTGTAAAGGGGGTACCTTTCCCCCAACTCAAGCAGCTGACTGGATGAGAGACATCATCCAAATAAACCTCAAGTGATATTCCCTAGGGGGGTTGGGTGGGACCTTAAAGACCTCTAGTTCAAGAAAAGGAATCTGACCTCTCTTTTAGGGGGTCAAGTTCCCTCAGAACTTAGCCCAGACTGCATGCAAAGGTGCAGAACTAGGGGATCTTCAGTGAGAGATAGGAAGAGAGCCCCAGCTCCCCTGGGCCCAGCAATGGCCGCATATTGTTACAAATGTAATCACAGACAGTTCAGGAGAAATATAACAAACTTAATGAGGTACTGATGTGTTAAAATGATGTGCAGGGGGCAGCTAAGTGGTGCAGTGGATAGAGCACCAGCCCTGGATTCAGGAGGACCTGAGTTCAAATCCAGCCTCAGACACTTAACACTATCTGTGTGACCCTGGGCAAGTCACTTGGCCCCAATTGCCTCACCAAAAAATTAAAAGAAATTTTTTAAAAATAAAATTAAATGATGTGCAGACTTCCTCAAAAAAAAGACATATAATCTAAATATGTACACAAAAAGTTTAGGAAGTTCAGACAAGAAGAAGCTTTATATAAAGTGAGGATTATACCTCTACCAAAGGATATCAGGAAGAAAGAGGATTTGCCAAAGAGATCATAAAAAGGGAAAAGGACCCACATGTACAAAAATATTTATAGCTGCTTTTTTTGTAGTAGCAAAGAATTGAAAATTGAGGGAATGCCCATCAGTTGTGGAATGGCTAAACAAGTTGTGGTATATGAATGTAATGGAATACTATTGTGCTGTAAGAAATGATGAGCAGGCGGATTTCAGAAAAATCTGGAAAGACTTACGTGAACTGATGCTGAGTGAGATTAGCAGAACCAGGAGAACATTGTACATAGTATCAACAACATTGTGTGATGATCAACTGTGATATACTTAACTCTTCTCAGCAATACAATGATCCAAGATAATTCCAAAGGACTGATGATGGAAAATGCTCTCCACATCCAGAAAAAGGAACTGTGGAATCTGGATGCAGATTGAACCATACTGTTTCTACTTATTTATTTTTCTTTTTTCTTTTTTGAGGTTTTTCCCTTTTGTTCTGATTCTTCTTTCACAGAATGACTAATGCAGAAATGTGTTTAATGTGATTGTATATGCATAACCTATATCAGATTGCTTGCTGTCTTAGGGAAGGGGGAAGGAAGGGAAGAAGGGAGAAAACTTTGGAACTAGAAATCTTATAGAAACAAATGTTTAAAACTATCTTTGCATGTAACTAGAAAATAATAAAATGCTTTTATTATTTAAAAAAAAAACAAAAAAAAGCCAAATGTTAAAAAGTATCTTTGAGGGGGCAGCTAAGTGGCGCAGTGGATAAAGCACCGGCACTGGATTCAGGAGTACCTGAGTTCAAATCCGGCTTCAGACACTTGATACTTACTAGCTGTGTGACCCTGGGCAAGTCACTTAACCCTCATTGCCCCACCAAAAAAAAAAAAGTACCTTTGGAAGAACAAATTAGAAATCCCCAATTAGATACTAAACTAGAGATCCTGAAAATTAAAGGAGAAATTAATAAGATTGAAAGCATGGGGCAGCTAGGTGGCGTAGTGGATAGAGCACCAGCCCTGGAATCAGGAGTACCTGAGTTCAAATCTGGCCTCAGACACCTAACACTTACTAGCTGTGTGGCTCTGGGCAAGTCACTTAACCCTAATTGCCTCACTAAAAAAAAAAAAAAAAGATTGAAAGCAAAAAAACCCTATAGAATTAATTAATAAAACTAAGAGCTGGTTTTATGAAAAAACCAATAAAATAGATAAAATATTGGTTAATTTGATTTTAAAAAAAGAAAGAAGAAAGCCAAATTACCAGTATCAAAAATGAAAAGGGTGATGTTACCACCAATGAAGTGGAAATTAAATCAATCATTAGGAATTATTTTGCCCAATTGTATGCCAATAAATTTGACAACCTAAATGAAATGGATGAATATTTACAAAAATACAAACTGCCCAGGTTAACTGAAGAGGAAATAAAATCCTTAAATAAACCCATATTAGAAAAAGAAATTGAACAAGCCATTAATGAACTCCCTAAGAAAAAATCCCCAGGACCAGATGGGTTTACGGGTGAATTTTACCAAACATTTAAAGAACAAAAAGTATCTTTGGGGCAGCTAGGTGGCACAGGGGATAAAGCACTGGCCCTGGATTCAGGAGCACCTGAGTTCAAATCCAGGCTCAGACACTTGACACTTACTAGCTGTGTGACCCTGGGCAAGTCACTTAACCCCAATTGCCTCACCAAAAAAAAAAAGTATTTTTATATGCAATTGGAAGAAATAAAATAAAATACTATTTTTAAAAAAATTTTTAGTGAGGCAATTGGGGTTAAGTGACTTACCCAGGGTCACACAGCTAGTAAGTGTTAAGTATCTGAGGCTGGATTTGAACTCAGGTACTCCTGACTCCAGAGCCAGTGCTCTATCCACTGCGCCACCTAGCTGCCCCTATAAAAACTATTTTAAAACAAAGAGGATTTGTCTTTTCCCTTCCCTCTTAATCAGGCTTGGCATTTTGCATCAAAACTACTCCAAAAGAGGGGGCAGCTAGGTGGTGCAGTGGATCGACCCTGGATTCAGGAGGACCTGAGTTCAAATCCAGCCTCAGAGACTTGACACTTAATATCTGTGTGACCCTGGGCAAGTCACTTAACCCTCACCCCCGCCCCCCAAAAGAACTACTCCAAACGTAAACACTGCATCCAACAGGAAGCACAAAGGGAGACACAGCTGAGGTAGGAAGTAGCTTCAAGAAGTATGACCTTTGGCAGTAGAGAAGAGATCCAACCATGGATTCAAGGAAGAACTAGCCCTGGAAGTTGGGAGCTAAACTGTGGAAAGAAACAGACTCAGGGAGAACAGCTGAGATACATACCCATTGGCATGGGGGTGGGGGAGTAGGTTGAGGACACCATGAGGAGAGGTCGTTGGAGTACTAAGATGTAAGTTGCCTTAGACACCTATGCATTTGTGGAAGTATGTACCCCTAGTTGTACATGTGTACTGTTATTACTATTATTATCACTATTTGTTATTAACTAATTATTATTACTATTTCATCTTAGTAAATGCCTTTGTTTTGAGCTAATTGTGTCTCCTGATTAACTATTAAAGGTAATGCGCTGATGCAGGATGTGTAAGTTATGGTTTTAGGAGTGTTGAGCCATAGAGTGAGTACTTTTCACTTGAGATTTTTTTGGGGGGGCAGGGCAGGGCAATGAGGGTTGACTTGCCCAGGGTCACACAGCTAGTAAGTGTCAAGTGTCTGAAGCCAGATTTGAACTCATGTCCTCCTGAATCCAGAGCCAATGCTTTATCTACTGCACCACCTAGCTACCCCAAGTGAGTACTTTTACACTCAGAGTAGCTCCTCATTGCTAAATGGGGTTCTGCAATTGTCCCTTGGGGAACCCAAACTACAAATACACATTGTGGGATATAGTTTCCAGAAGGGGTGATACACTAGGAGCTCACAATTTTACCCTCCCTGTGTTTATTCCCCAGGCAAGTAGGTGGCAAGGTGGAAAACATGCCAGAAAGACTCATCTTCCTGAATTAAAACCTGGCTTCAATACTTACTAGCTGTGTGACCCTGGGCCAGTCACTTAACTCAGTTTGCCTCAATTTCCTCATCTGTAAAATAAGCTGGAGAAGGAAATGGCAAACCACTCCAGTATCTTTGCCAAGAAAACCCCAAATGGAGTCACAAAGAATAGGACATGACTGAACAAGTGTTTATCCCCTTTCACTTCAAGGAACACATGTTCCACTTTTGTACAGCTTTCATTGTTAGGAAGTTTTCCTTATGTTGAGCCAAAATTTGCCAGTTTCTGTGGATGGCACTACCATATGTCTGTTCACTCAACCCAGGGTTTAAATATTGGAGTCATCTTTAACATATTTACCACTTCCCCATAGAGAAGAGAGCCACCTTCCTTATCATCATGAGCAAAAGCTGCTTTCTAACTGCGCTCAACAGGAGCACAGATCTCTGAAGGTGGCAGTGTCCTCCCCCCACCCAGATCACTCCACTCACTGGTTCATCCTGACCAATTGCCAACCAAATGCCACTCATGAGACAAGTGGACCAGCCTAGCTCAAAAGATTAGAACCCTCAAGAAAGTGACAGGAGGCCATGTTTTCCATACAACTCAAACCATTACCACCTCCTGGGACACTTCTTTCCCTCAGAACTCAATGGAGACAGGTCAGAGATTCTGTACCCAAGGGCCTGGGCACTAGCAATGCTTCCAGCCTAGTTCCCTCAGCCATCATCCTTGGAAATAATCCCTGTGGAGATGCAGCCTGCCACATACATTGAAAACACAGAGAAGAAAGTTCTTGTTTCCAAAGTCCTTGGCAAGGTCAAGATACTTCAGTATCAGAAACCAGTATGATGACATCAGTGGAAATGACATCAAAGAGGCACAGCAGCATGACAGCAGCTTTGTTTCTGCACCCTACAGACCACGTTCCATCAGTTGTTGTTCTGGCACGTCTGATTCTTGGAGTTTTCTTGGGAAAGATACTGGAGTGGGTTGCTATTTCCAATCTTTCTTCTACCCTCAATACACCTGTCGAAATAATCTTCCTAAGGCAAAGGTCTGGCCATACCACTACTCTGCTCCCTATTGACCACATGACCTACTAATTATTTAGCATTTTATTTAAAGTCTTACGTGATCTGGTTCCTACCTACCTTTCAAGCTTTCCTGCCTTCTGTATCTGACCAGACTACTATTTCCCAAATTCAGCATCTTGCCTCTGTACATTTGTGTAGGCTTTCTTCCATACTGGGATTGCATTTTAGGACTTCCTCATAGTCATTTTTCAAAATCCTTATCTTCTTTTAAGGTTAATCTTAGGTGATTCTTTTTATATGAATCCTTCCCTGATTCTCCTAGACAAATGTGTTACTTCTCTTCCCAAACTATCCTGGAGCATATGGCATTTAAAATGATATGTGGTCACCTTATTACTGTCCCAAATTTTAGGGAACTTAACTGGGGTTTCTAATATATTGCTACTTATAAATTAGAAGCTTTAGCACCAGTTTTGGGCATTAATCATTTATTAAAGCACATTAAATAAAGTAATAAAATAAAGAGAGAACATGTGGTTCAGAAAGTTCAGAAAGCAGAGATAGAGCTCAATGTGGCCACCTCCTCCTCCAAGTCCCCTCCAAGAGAGCATGTGAAAGCATACTCACTACCTTCCAGTCCACAGGAGAGGCAGCCCTTCTACATTGCTCAAAGCTAATTAGCTAGCGTCATTCAAATCTATTGGTTTACTGAACTTGAGGGTGGTCCATGAGCAGAACATGCTGAGGTCAAAGTTCAGAGGACAGACTCTCTGAGGGGCAACGCTTTCAGGTAGGTGTGGGTTTGGTGGTTTTTTTTTTTTTTGGTGAGGCAATTGGGGTTAAGTGACTTGCCCAGGGTCACACAGCTAGTAAGTGTCAAGTGTCTGAGGCCAGATTTGAACTCAGGTCCTCCTGAATCCAGGGCTAGTGCTTTATCCACTGCGCCACCTAGCTGCCCCCAGGTAGGTGTGGTTTTAAGTGAGTTAACTTTAAGTGAGTTAATCAGCAAGGTCAATCTATATTTCCTTTGAAATTCTCCTGACTCTGGGCTGGCTTTAAGAAAGGTCAGGCAACTTTCCCAGTGGTGAAGATCTCCCTGTGGCAACATGCCTCTCGCAAAAGATCTCCTACACCCCTCTCCTGAGGAGGAGAAGTGGAAACACAAGAAGAAGCACCTGGTGCAGAGTCTGAACTCATATTTCATGGATGTAAAGTGCCTGGGCTGCTATAAAATCACCAGTCTTCAGTAATGTACAAACAATGGTTCTCTGTGTTGGATGCTCCACTGTACTTTGTCAGCCTACAGGAGAAACGGCAAGACTTACAGAAGGATGCTCCATCAGAAGGAAGCAGCACTAATGACTGAATCAAGATGAATGAGGAAGTGTAAAGAATAAGACAAATTTGGTACATAAAAAAAAAGAAAAAGAAAAAGAAAGGTCAGGCAAGACTCTCTGACCCCTTGAGTGGGGCCTCTGGGAGTTCCAAAATCCATTATTTTCTCACAAGCACTTTGTGAGAATAATCAACAAGCAACAAGCAACAAGCAACAATCTTTCTCTTATCTATATCACACTTTACCTTATGTTATATTTATTTCTCTGCGTGTAATATTCCTCCAAACCCACCCCTTGAAGGTAGAGACTGTGGAAATTAATATTTTATCCAGTATCTATGTGGGGTGTTGGTGTGTGTCAATTGAATTACCTACCCTACCTCGCATAAAGTAAATCACATGATACTCTGATACCTTTGTCTGGTAAGAACGCTTCTGTTGAATCAATGAACCAGTCAATCAAAAGCAGTGGACGAGGTATGAAAATTTCTTAGTCCATTTGAAAGGAGTGAAAACCATTAGATAAAATGAAATGAGCTACACAAGAAGTATAATGAGGTTGGCTGAAGCAGGGAGTGGAACCAAGATGGAAGCAATACAGCTGAACTTCCATTCACAGCTCCTCCAAATAGATCTACGAAACACACCACAGCAAATTCTGATTTGCTGTGAAATCCAGGAAATAAGTCACAGGAAAAAGTCATCTGGCCCAGGTTGGCAAAGGGGGACAGAGAGGGTCTGCAGACCCTGGGGACAGGGTCAAGGTGGGAGCACTTCAGCATCCAAGGAGAGGCTGTGAACTAACACAAAAGTAGACCCATACTGGGACATTGCAATGAGAACAGGTGCCAAGTGGCAGCTTTGTTGCCCATTACCCAATTCTGGTTCACAAATCCAGAGTGTAATGAGAAAGGGACACTCTCAAAGGCTAGTGTCATTACCTTTCACAGGGAGGGAGGCCCTAGGTGGTGTGCCAAAAAAAGAAGGAAATTCAGAAGCCAGCACCAGCAGTGGTGTGCCTCAGATGCCAAGCTCAGAGCAGAGTCCTGGTTCCAGCAACTAGCCTAACCCACAGAGAAATAACCAAGACAGGAAACCTAAACCAAAGGGATGCACAACAATTCTGCTACTTTGAACCAACAGAGCTTTCCAGCTGACTGATGGGGCAGAGTCTCTCAGAAAACTACAATTGCATAGACCCAAACCAAAGTCAGGAACTTGGAGGGCTCAGACCAGAGAGTAGATGGTGGAGGTAGAGCAGCAATCAGACTTTTTCTTCAATCAGACTCCTTTGGGAGCACTTCAAGTTTTCAGATCCCTAGTCTGTCTGTGAGATCTTGGAATTATACAACACTCAATACCCGAAGAAAACCAACAAATCTAGTGCAGAACTTCCTTCCAGAAGTATGGTGGGTTTAGCCTTAAAATCAAGTCCAAAGTGAGTAAGTAGAGCAGAAAAATTAGCAAACAAAAAAGAACCCCATCATGATCAGTTATTATGGTGGCAGGGATGCTCAGGACACAAATCCAGAAGAAGAGAATGACCCCAAAACATCTACAAGCAAACAAACAAAACATCTCAGAGAAAATCACAGCTTGGGCACAAACTCAACTAGAATTCCTGGAAGAGATGAAGTAAGAACTTTTTAAAAAGAGTTTAATAATGATGTTATAAATGGAATGAGAGTACACAAAGAAAACTATTAGAAAAGAAATTAGAACTGTGGAGGAAAGAATTGAAAAGGGAATTGATAGCTTGGCACAAAAGATATAAAACCACTTGAGCAAAAAACTCCCTGAAAATTCAAATGGACTAAATAGAAGCCAATGACTTCATGAGGCAACAAGAAATATTAAAACAAAATCAAGGGGCAGCTAGGTGGTGCAGTGGATAGAGCACTGGCCCTGGATTCAGGAGGACCTGAGTTCAAATCTGGCCTCAGACACACTTACTAGCTGTGTGACCCTGGGCAAGTCACTTAACCCCAATTGCCTCACCAAAAAAAAAAAAAAAGAAAGAAAAAGAAAAAAAGAAAGTCAAAAGGCTTTGGAGATTGCAGATTGGCTGAAGCAACTTAGTCATACCCTGGGCATCTTGTATAAAATAATAGCCAATTCAGAACCCAGGCATTCAAGAGCAAACTAGCTCAGTGGTAGCAGCAGACCCAGCCACTTCCTTGAGATGAAACTATTTTGAGGTAGAGAAGAGTTTCTGTTGCCTTCTCTTGACCAGAGGATGACCTTGTGAACTTTAATAGGTTAGGAGATTATAGGCTTCCGAGCAGGGTCCTAAATGTGTCCCCAGAACATCTTCATTGGGAACCAAGGCAAATTAGACACATAGGGGAAAGAGTTTCTGAACCTTACAAGGAACCCACCAGAAATCTGCACCATGCTTAAGGGAAATTTCTTGAGGGCCCCATTAAGGAGAGATAAGGACTTCCAGCAGAAGTTCTCCTAGGGATTTATTTCCTTTATTCTAAGTTTAAGCTTGCCTTTCCTAGATTCTTTGTGCACTTGTGGGACCAAGTTCCCTAGGTTTTAAAGGATGTTTTGTACCAATTATTCTTACCTCTTTCTAAAAGTTAATTAAGTCTAATTGATATCAATTAATGGGGGAAGCACAGAAGTGGGGACTCATGACTTATAGTACTAAAAAGTCACTCAACTATCAAGAGGAGAAGAGGTAGCTGGTCATTTGGGACACCATCTGTTAGCCCAGAGCCTTCACCACATCTAGCACAGTGCCTTGTACATAGAATATGGTTAATTGAATTTTATTGAATTGAATTTGGGTTCCACTTCTGATATTCTTGGCTTTGTGTCATCTGTGAATTTATTATTCACCACTATCCATCTACATGTATTTTGTGCCCAAGCCAAACTGGTGTCAGACATGAGGACTGTATGTGACATATTATATGTATACCATGAGATACTTGGAGTGCCGTGGTAATGGTAGCAGTCCAAACTGGCTCATGTGCTACCTCCCTTAAGCCCAAAGAAAGACAGGGTGTCATTATCTGCCACCAAGCACCTAGCCTTGCCAGAGTTTCTCTGTAGTCTCTTCTCCCCAAACTGTAAGATGGGTATAATAATAGCACCTACCTCACAGGATTGTAAAGTATTTAGCACAATGCCTGGCACATAGTAGATGCTTGATAAATGCCTATCTGCTTCCCCTCTTACTGCCCACCCCCCCAGGTTTCAATGTCCTTTCTGGCCACCAGAGGGTAGCAGTCAGCCTGCTCCAACACAGAAGCAACTTCTTGTCTGTCCTTTGTTCCCAAAGAGGACTGTGACATTGGGGTGATGTCATGACTTGTGCTGAATTGAATTTTAAGTGAGAGAGAGCTGTGCAAGGTCACCTCTCCTCCAGAGACATCTGGGTCCAATGGCAACTGGAAATGGTCCTGGGTATATTTTTTTAAAGGCAATTGGGGTTAAGTGACTTGCCCAGCGTCACACAGCTACCAAGCATCCAAAGTGAGATTTTAACTCGAGTCCTCCCAACTTCAGGGCCAGTGCTCTATCCACTGCACTGCCTAGCTGCCCAAAGAAGCAACTAGTACCTATAGCTGACTCTGGCTGAGTATATCATCAATAAATATTTATTAAAGGCCTACTATATTTCAGGTATTATGCTAAGCACTGGAAGCATATTACACACACAAACTAGATTCAGCACTAATATAGGAGATGATGTTTATCATTTCAGTTCTGCCTTACTCTTCATGACCCTATTTGGGGTTTTCTTTTTCCTTTCTTTCTTTCTTTTTTATTTTAGTAGGGCAATGGGGGTTAAGTGGCTTGCCCAGAGTCACACAGCTAGTAAGTGTCAAGTCTCTGAGACCAGATTTGAGTTCAGGTACTACTGAATCCAGGGCCAGTGCTTTATCCACTGCACCACCTAGCTGCCCCCATTGGGGGTTTTCTTGGCAAAGATATTGGGGTTTTGGGGGTTTTTTGGGGGGGTTGCAGGGCAATGGGGGTTAAGTGACTTGCCTAGGGTCACACAGCTAGTGTCAAGTATCTGAGGCTGGGTCTGAACTCAAATACTCCTGAATCCAGGGCCAGTGCTTTATCCACTGTGCCACCTGGCTGCCCCTTGGCAAAGATATTGGAGTGGTTTGCCATTTCCTTTTCCAGCTCATTTTCCAATGAGGAAACTGAGGTAAACAGGGTTAAGTGGCTTGCCCAGCATCACACAGCTAATTAGTATCTGAGGTCAGATTTAAACTTAAGAAGATGAGTCTTCCTGACTCCAGGTCCAGCAATCTATCCACTGAACCACCTAGCTGATGGAGATGATGTGGAATATCACTCAAAAAATATTAAGCATAGGAAATTTATTACTCTAGAGCCCCAAACCCAATATAGAATCAACTCTTTTAGCCTAAAAACACTTCCTCCCTCCCATCCCCACACATTCACAGGACATGAGAACGCAAGATGGTGTTGACAAATAGTTAATTGAACATAGGAAGGAGAAACCATTAAGCACTATTACATGGAGCCTTCTACCTCCAACCATCTCCTAAAACTCTTCCCACTTAGCCTCCAAATTCTTCAGATATGTCTGGGGAATCCCCAAATTGTGCTCACAGAAAATCTTGGAAAGGTAATAGAAGGAAAGGGTTGGGGGCAGCTAGGTGCAGTGGATAAAGCACTGGCCCTGGATTCAGGAGGACCTGAGTTCAAATCCAGCCTCAGACACTTGACACTTATTAGCTGTGTGAACCCGGGCAAGTCTCTTAACCCTCATTGCCCTGCAAAAAAATAAAAAAATTTTTTAAATTAAAAAAAAAGGAAAGGGTTAGTTATCCAGGATCCATACTCTAGGCCACAAAGTATAAACAAGGAAAGTCAAGGGAATCAAAGGGAAGGATATTGGTCTCCTCACCTCTAGCTACCTATGAGTTTTGATAACTGATATCCTTGGAACCTCTTGGCAATCCCCAATCTTGGAGTCACAAAGCTCATGACATAGAATCCAGGAAGTCTCTTTCAAGGACAACAGGAAGAGAGGCCCAGATCTGTGAGTCCATGCAAAGGTCACTTCCCTGTGTTCTCATAATGTTTCTCTTCCATTTTGAAGGAACACTCTCCCAGACTCTTAGAGAGAGAAAAATGGCCACCATCAGAAGTCAGACTCCTGGTAATCAGGGGAAGACTGAGACACTGCATCACTACTCACTCTCTTTGAATCCTCATCATTATCTGGCCCCAAGTATAAAATAATGATAATTCCAATAGACAAGAGGGGATAGTGTAGATGAAAATTACACTAAACAACTCACTATTCCTTAAACTCATTGTACTTTCCCATACTACTTCCTAGAATGTCCTCCTTCTCAACCACAACCTATGGAAATCTGAGCAGTATTTCTACATCTAGCTCAAATATTAACTCTTCCAAAAAAAACTTCTTGATCACCCCCTGACCAGAATAATCTCTCTTCCACTAACTTTGTTTAGCAATGTGTTCATACTTCTGTAATTCATGGCCCAGGAGCTCCTGAGGATCTGGACTCACTTGACCAGGTTTGATCCTGGGGGCTGACTCCAAGATGGGAATTTTCTCTCTAGTTCTTGTCTCCACATGAATGCAACCTACACCACTCATCATGTATTCCTTGGTACTGCTATCATCTCTTCACGTATATCCTATCTTCCCTACAAGACTAAAGTCCTACATAGCTAAGAATCATATCTTATTTATCTCTGGATCCTCCTACAGCACCCTGCACACAGTGGGATCAATATTTGTTTAGCCATTAAATGAATGATAAATATGTCTCCTCTCAGACATGACTGAACAACAAAAATATATTTGGCATGTATAAGAGACTGCAGAAGCTAAGAGCCCAGAGAGCTTGGACTGTTATCTGGGTCAAAACTTTATTTCCAGTGATCTAGGGTTTAAAAGACATTGTATTGATTAGATTGTAACCTTGACAAAACACTTCAATTCTCTAGGTTAAGCCTCATGTGCAAAGTGGAGAATAGATCTCTAATGTTCTTTCTAGTTCCAAGTCAAGATCTATGATCTCCTGGTGAGGTGTGGGTGTCAGGGAGGGGCACAGGTGCACAAGTGTATCTCCTACCAACCCCTTCCTTTATCTCTAGACATACACACTCTAAACACTTACTTGCTTCTTCCTTATACAGAATTTCTTGGATCTGCCTCTTCCATACACACTTACTCCACTCCCCCAATCCTGTAGTGACCCCCAGACTTTTCCATGTACCTGTGTCCATCACCTTGCTTGGAACACCTGTGCATGTTCTCTCTTACCTACATACCTGAGACTACCTGACATGGAGAAGTTCTATGGTTCTTGCTAAGGGGAGGGAGCCACAGAATCAGTGGATGGAGAGAAATCAGGCTCCCCTGGCCCTGAAATAGCAGTCCTTGCTGTTTCAACTATGGGCCAGTGCCACATTAACCAGAGGCTCCTCTGCCCTTAAAGCTCAGCCCTACTCCCCTTCTCTACAGCCTCCAGCACCAGCTCCTGTTTTGCGTAAACAGCCCATAAGCCCATGAGCTGTGTGTGGGGGTGGGGAGGGGGAGGGTGCAGGGTGAGGGGGTGACTGCGGCATTTATCCTGTCTCTGGCCAGCCAGCAGACAGAGCTGGATTTAGATTTAGATTCAAAAGTCATTTTCTCAGCAGGGAGTCTCCAGTCTCCCACCCACAGAGCCCCTACAGGGCCATTCAGAGACATGACTCTCCCAGCACCCCCCCAAACCCCAGCAGTGACTCCTCCCCTGACTCCCTCTTTTCCTTTCCCTAGCATCAACCACTGATTCTAGCCACACACAAGGAAGAGATATGATTGGGTAACTGGAACTTCTTGTCCCTCTCAGCCATTCCATAATCAAAAAGCTAGACATCATTAAAAATGCAACAAACAGAGAAGCATGGGAAGAAATATATCAACCGATGCAACATGAAGAATGAAGAACTAGGAAAAATAATATAATAATATAAATGGAAAGAACAACAAAAACCGAAACAACAATAATAATAATGACTAAGCTTGGCCCCAAAGATGAAATATAAGATTGTACCTCTTCCCCTCCTTTGAAGAGGTAGGTGTGAATCACTGTATATACTATCAGACAACTTGACATTTTGATTAGTTTTACTCAACTGCTCTGGGTGGGAGATGCGCAGAAGGGAATGTTTTGCAAAGGTGATGCAAAAACAAAATATATCCCTTTTTTTAAACTAAAGACATACTGGTCCTCTTTTTCCTTATCTCTTGCTTTTCTCCTATGTCTTACTCTTTATACCCTTTTGTATTCCACCCAACTTCTCTCCTTTCTATTTCCTTATACCACTTCATTCTTTCCATTCCCTGATTTTTCTGGTTTTAATCAATTAAGAAAATAAGAACCGGGGGAAGCTAGATGGAGCAGTGGATAAAGCACTTGGATTCAAGAGTAAAGAGTTCAAATCTGACCTCAGACACTTGACACTTACTAGCTGTGTGACCCTGGGCAAGTCACTTAACCCCAATAGCCCAGCAAAAAAAAAAAAAGAAGAAGAAAAGAAAAAGAAAATAAGAACAGGATGAGGGTGGTGTTAGAAAAGGACAATAAATAATATTTCCAGGGATTTTGTATATGTCTCTAGGCCTCAGTTTCTTTATTTGTAAGAAGAAAGGATTGGGGGCAGCTAGGTGGCACAGTGGATAGAGCACCAGCCCTAGAGTCGGGAGGACCTGGGTTCAAATCCGGCCTCAGACACTTGACACTTACTAGCTGTGTGACTCTGGGCAAGTCACTTAACCCCAATTGCCTCACCCCCCCCCCAAAAAAAAAGAAGAAGAAGAAGAAAGAAGAAAGGATTGGACCAGAAGACATATAAGATACCTTCTGACTCTAAATATCTGAGCCTCTAATCCTAAAATTAAGACCCTAAGAACTTTGGAAAAGTTGGATATGATAGAGCTATGATAGTTACTAAATAGGAACAGAAAAAAGTTGTGTATTTCTCACCTTTACAAAAATTGGCTATAGTTGGGGGCATAAAAACCTTGCAAAATGCAGAGAAACAGAGAAGTTAAATACATTTTTATTGACCACAATGCAATAGAGTGATATTAAACAGAGAAGTTTTAATGAAAGGATTAAAAATTAATTGTTGGCTAAATGATTTAATTCTACATATTTTTTAAAAAAGAATCTTTCCAGGAGGCCTGTGGAGAAACTTCAATGTCTCCAGAAAGAAGAGACTCAAGAGGAGAGCCTGAGTCCTTAGGAAGATTTCTGCAATCATAGAGTTGTGTTCACCCTACTTAGTTGAGTTTAGTACAGCTCTGAACAGTTCCTGGGGTCTCAGATTTCCCCAGTAGAGACTGTTACCCTTCCCCTAACCTCTTGGGCTGACTTGTATAATAGGGCCTCTAGCTAGAAGCACTAAGACAACTCCCTTGCAGGATATGCTCTGGAGCAGATTGAGCAAAGTACAGCCATTCACGGAGATTAAAAATGTCAGTCTCTTACAGTGCCACCCTCCCCTTCCCCCAATTCCCTCCCTATCCCAACTCCCAACTCCCTTCCTACCCCAAACCAAGGGTTTTTTAAGTATTTGGAGAAATAATTTAGACCCTATCAAGTGATAGCAACTTTTCATTTCCTAACACCAGCAAAGTTGAATAAAAACCAGGATGGGGGCAGCTAGGTGGCACAGTGGATAGAGCACCAGTCCTGGAGTCAGGAGGACCTGAGTTCAAATCCAACCTCAGACATTTAACAATTACTAGCTGTGTGACCCTGGGCAAGTCACTCAATCCCAACTGCCTCACCAAAAAAATAAACAAAAAACCAGGATGTCCAAGTCCAAGATTGGAATAAGGGTAGGGGGAATGATCCTTCAGGGATCAGAGCCTTTGTTTTGTTGTTATCATTGTTTCAATTGATTTCCCACACTAGATATAACAGTTGTCTCCCTTTAGGAACCTAAAAAGAAATTGGTGAGATCACCCTACCTCAACAGAGACCTATTACTTTTCCATCAAAGAGGGACAATGAGGACCAGAACAATTGTGGGGTTGGTTTTTTGTCCCTTGGCCACTCCACTCTATCCTTGCCCCTCTCCCCAGTCAACTCCAGGTTTCAGTCTTCCCACTCCTTCACTCCTCCTCAGTGGTTGGGACCTGGGGAAGGTGGGGTTATAACCCACCTTCTAGATAATTTGAGACTAAAATCATAAATAGCTTGAAAGGGGGACAGAGGACTTGGGGCCTGGAGTGGAGCCAGTAGAACAGGATAGTAAGGGTGTGAGAAGGAAGGCACCCTAGGTGAGTCCTCGAGCTAGGCAGAGAGAGACTAGTCAAAGTTCCTGCATTTGCTCAGGCCAGCTGCTAAATTTACCCAAGCTGACTCAGCCCAAATGCCCGGAATGGGGATGGGGGATAAGGACACTGAAAGCACTGGGCAGAGCCAGGGTGAGAGGAATAAGTTAAGAGCAGGGGATAGGAGTGCAAAGGTGCAAAGACAGATGGAGTTTTAATCAGAACAGAGCTGCAAGTTTCCCCCAGTGCACTCCTACCCCCTACCTTTCATCCATCAAGCTGCCTATTACATGATTCTGGACTCAGTCCAGTGCCTAGTGCTTAGTGCCTGTGCCTGGTACATAGAAGACACTTAATAATCAATGTTTATTGATTGAATTTGGCTAGAGTGAGTGGGACTCTGTTGGGAAAGGGGCAGCAGTTCAGAGACTGAGAAAAGGAGCCAAAGTCTAGAGGAGTCATGGGGGCAGATGAGTATATCACCCTCCATAGGAATCCCCTATTCTGAGTTGCTGTTCTTTCCTCTCAGTAGCAAGGATAATGTGGGGATACCTCCCTGAAAAAACCTGGGGAAGCTGACCTGGTTGGGCAGGGGGAGGGCTGAGAGGATGCAGAAGAATAAGGCAGCTAGGCAGGAAAGCAGATAGAGTGAAGGGCCTGGAGTCAGGAAGTCTCATCTTCTCAAGTTCAAATCCAGCCTCAGACACTTCTTAGCTGTGTGACCCTGGGCAAGTCACTTAACCTGTTTGCCTCAGTTTCCTCATCTGTAAAATGAGCAGGAGAAGGAAGTGGCAAACCACTTAGTATCTATGCCAAGAAAATCCCAAATGACGTTATAAAGAGTCAGATAAGACTGAAATGACTGAACAAAAACAGAAGAGTGATAGCTCATAGTTATATGGCTAGCATTATTCCCATTTTGTTACTAAGGAAACAGCCTCAGAAAGATGTAGTGATTTGTCCAAGGGCTTACAGAGTCAGTGAGAGGCAGAATCACATTATGTCAGAATTAGAAGGGCTCTATGGGATAGGAAGGCACCCTAAAATACATTCAGTTCAAATGCCTCACTTTACCAATGAGGGAACAGAAGCCCAGAGAAGTGAAATAACTTGCTCCAGTCACACAGGACTTGAACCCGGGTCCTCTGACTAGAAGACTTTCCATTATATATACCACTGACCTCAGAGACCCTTTACTTCAGTCCTCTTCCTTTACAGATATAAATTCAGTCCTCAAAAGATTAAATTACTTGTCTAAGGTCACTCAAATAGATGTGGGACCTAATCAATGAGAATGTTTCCTCCAAAGGTGCAAAATCAAAATTCATCCATGACTGTCCACCCTGTGCCCCTCTTGTCCATGTCTTCCCATATATTGACCAAAGAGGGTCAATGGACTGAGGACCTTCCTCTTTCTCTTGATAGCATGAGAATACCAGTCAAACAGATGGGCTGTTCCCAGCAACTGGGGGTCCAGTGGATAGAGCACTGAATCTGGAATCAGAAAAACTTGAATTCAAATCCAACAAAGATTCTTATCTGTGTGACTCTGCTCTTTAATTGCCTCCATTACCCCAACTACAACATGAGGACAATAGCACTTACCTCGAAGGGTTGCTGTGAGTATCAAATATGATAATATTTATAAAAGCTCAGAACAATGGCTGGCACATAGTAGGTACTATACAAATGTTTATTCCCTTCCCTAGTTATTTTCTTTTGTCACAACTTAAGAAGCCCATCTTCTTTTTTGATAATACATTTTTGGATTGTCATCATTTAAAGCTGTGGGATCTTAGAATAAAAGAGTCTGTGGTCACACGATTAGCAAATAACCGTCGGTATTTAAACTCCTCTTCTGTTCCACTCTAGTGCCTAGAGAAGTAGGCAGTGTGAACTAGTCAAGTAAAGATAGCAGGAATCTTACCAGCTTTGTGACCCTTCCCAGAACTCTACCCACCTGAGGGATCAGAGAGGAAATGAAACTGATGTCCAGGTACCAGCTTGGATTTTCTTCATTGGAATAGTTAGGGGAGGTTGGATTGAAGAGGGAATGGAAGGGTCTGAGGAGTTGGAAAGTTTCAGTCTAGCTTCCCCAATTATAGCTGGGCCAGTTCAATATATATTTGTTAATTGATTGGAGTCTTTGATGCCCCCTAACCTGACTGAATCCAGTTTAGGCTGTAATGAAATGTGATTCTTCAATACAAGTGTGCCCCCATGTGACCACATAGAATAATACAACTCAATTGACTGGCCAGTTTCAACCTAACCAATTACCTCCCTCTCCAGCTGCCCTAAAATGAACATGAGGGATTTAGGGATCACTCTCAAATTTCCTCCTGGCATGCAACCCCATCATGGGAGGAATATGGTAACCACAGATGAAGTGGAGAATTCAGCTAAGAGAAGGGGGAAGTATGGAGGCTACAGATTAGGGCATTAGCCATGTGGGGCCCAAATTGATTCAAGCACAAGTTCTCTAACACAGGATTCCCCATTCAACCCAATGCTGCCTTGTTAGCCTATCACACCATACTCTGTCCATTTCCTTTTCAGCTTTTAGCAGCTAAGATCAGTGTCACTGATAGCCCCAATCCAGCCATCCCTGCTCTATTCTGTGCAGTCGTCATCGCACAGCCATTTTGCTTACTGGGGCAAGAAATCTCCACTTCTTCATTCCCTGTTTCTTTAGAGTGTAAAATCATACTTCCAGTCATGCACATTTACAACCTTGGAATCCTCCTGCACCCCTCACTCTCCCTCACTCCCTCACATATCCATTCTGTTGCAAAATCTTGGCCATTTTATCTCCACAACTCTCAGTCAACCCAAGTTCTCCACTCACAAATCTACCATCTTCATTCAGCCCTTCATCACCTTTCAGCTTTCTAATGGCTCTGCCTGCCTCAAGAATCTCCCTTCTCCAGCTTCAAGAGCCTCAGTAGTGAAATTCCTAAAGCATTAATCTTACCACATTATCCCCTCTGCTTTAAACCATCATTGATCCCCTATCAATCAACCAACCAACATTTATTAAACATCTACTCTGTGCTAGGTGTTGGAGATACAAAGACAAAAATTTCTTCAAGGAATATTCTATTGAGGAGGAAATAAGCATTTATTAATCACATACTATGTGCTAAGCACTTTACAAATATCTCATTTGATCCTTACATCAACCCTGTGAGGTAGGCGACTGTGGCAGAGGTTAAGTCACACAGCTAGGAAGGTCTCAGGCCAAATTAGAAGTGTGGTCTTTTTTATTTCAGTCCTAGTACTCTTACTCACTCTCTCTCTCTCTCTCTCTCTCTCTCTCTCTCTCTCTCTCTCTCTCTTACTCTTTCTTTCTCCACTATAACAGATGAACTATATAAATCAGATAAACTATACACACGTCTGTCTATCTATCTATTTATCTATCTACATAGGGGAGTGGCTGGGAGGATTCGAAAAGGCCATATGTAGGAAGTAGAATCTGGGCTGAGCATTGAAGGAATCTAATGAGTGGAGGAAAAGAGGGAGAACATTTCAGGCACAGGATAACAAGCTCTAAACCCAGAAAAGACTCCAGAAGCCAGATAGTTCAACACCTTCATTTTATGGATGAGGAAACTGAGGCCTAAGGAAGTGAGGTGACTTCCCCAAGGTCACAGAAGTAGCAGCAGAGGTAGGATTAGAATTCATGATCTATGACTCCAGAGCCACTGGACTTGGCCAAATCCTTGCAAAGGCACAAAGATGGGATAGGAACTTGGATGGACCTCAGAGTGTGTGAAGGTGTGGGTCTGGAAAGGTAGTCTGGAGCCAGGTAGTGAAGGATTTGAAATACTAAACAGGGGAGCCACTGATGCTTCTGGAGCATGGGGGAACTATAACATGTGCTTAAGGAAAAATACCTTGGATTGTTTGATTAGCTGCCTATTGCCTCTCGTTGTTGTTTGTTCTTCGTTTCCAAAGAGGACCAAGGGACGATGTCTTGGTTCTTTCATGTTGGATTTAAGTCAGGGAGAGTTGCACGAAGTCATTAGCCTTGCTCTTCCAGAGTCCAGTGGCCTGACAAAAGTCAAGGTGACCCTTGATGGCCTGGGATGCATTGGATGACCTTGGTGTCTTCGATGTCTGACCAAACTCTAAAAGTTCCATATGACCTGCTTTAGCTACTGTAAGAGCAAATTATTCTCATCTGCCCATTCTACCAGGGGAATAGTTCACAGGCTTGGAGTAGACACCCACTCACCCCCTCAACTCACAGTTGGGTTTGTTACCCTCCACTTCTACTCTATTGCCTCTAGGATCAAATTCAAACTCCTCTGTCTGGATTTAAAGTTGTTCACAATCTGGCTCCAACCTCCCCTTCTTGACTGATCTCTCATTACTCCACTTCACATCGGTTAGGTGGAGCTAAACTATCTCCATACATAGCATTCCATCTCCCACCTTCCACAATTTTGGTAGGTTAGCTCCCATACCTGAAACAGACTCCTTCCTTAGCTTTGTCTCTTGGGGTAGCAACATTCAGCTCAAGGACCAGGTCCTACATATGCCTTTCCTTCCTCAAAAACGATCATAATAATATAGACATAGACATACACAGTATACATACACTATATATACATATATGTTATCTACTAATGTGTGTATATATAATCATTGCCACACCACTCCCATTCCATACTATAAGCTCAGTGAGGGTAGGGACTGGTCAATTTTTTTCTCTGTATCCCCAGCACCTAGCACCAGTGCCTGGTACATAATAGTTATTTAATATATGCTTATTGGTTGGTTGATTCTTGGAGCTTATCAGGTTTTGGGATTCTCCCAGTTGAGAATAAGGTGTGTGAAAGGGAGTTCTCCCCAGGTGCTTTTTTTTTGGAGAGTGAGAAGTCTCTTTGCCCATTGCCCCTTTCTGAATAAAAATGAATCAAGTTAGTGTGGTGGTCCTGGCTTACTGATTTGAATCCTTCCCTCCTTCTTTCAGCCTTTATTTCCTTTCAGGAGCCTCTTTTAAAAAAAAGACACCAACAAACCAATCCACTATGGAATGCTTCAAGACCGTACCTTCATAGCCTCCCTAGTCCCTTTCTCATTTCTTCCCCTCCCCTTTAATTAGTCCTCAATCCTAATACCCTCTCTAATAGACATCACCCCTGCTGTTATTATCCCTCTCTCAATTGCCTAGCTGATCCCTGCTTAGGCTTCCCTATCCAATTATGACCCTTTTGTATCCTATAGTATCAGTCTTTTCAAAATACACTGAGCCATCCAGAGAAAAAAAACAACCTTTAACTCCTGAGAACTGTGTATGTTTAAATTGAAAACCTAGGTAGAAAATGATAATGGTCTCCAAATATTTGAAAGGTTGTCGTGTTGAAGAGAGTTTAGACTTATTCTGTGTGGTCCTAGAGAAAAAATTAAAAGCAAAAAGGCTGAAGTCACAAGGAGGCAAATTGAGGATTGAGGCAAGGAAAACCTTCCTAAAGATTAGGATGATCTAAAAGCATCGTTGACAGTCTCCAGAAGGAAGTGTCTGCCCCTCACTCGGTATTGAAGGAAAGGCTTAAAGACTTAAAGACTACTGTTAGGGGATGTTATTGAGGTCATTCTTGGTCAAGAGTAAACTAGGAGGGGCAGCTAGGTGGCGCAGTGGATAGAGCACTGGCCCTGGATTCAGGAGGACCTGAGTTCAAATCCAGCCTCAGACACTTGACACTAGCTGTGTGACCCTGGGCAAGTCACTTAACCCCAATTGCCTCACCAAAAAAAAAAAAAGTAAACTAGGTAGCTTCAGAAGACCTTTTCAACTCTTTTTTTTCAACTTTTCAATTCTTTGATTTTTATGTGAGAAAACAATAGATGATGTCAATACTGAAGCGATGTGGGAATTCCTTGAGGCACACAGTAATTTTGATAGGGTTTCAGTTAAAAACAACAATAAACCAACAACCACTGGGCTTTTTTTTTTCTAAGCCCTTTAATTGAGATTGGTACGGAATTAGTCCAGACATAATATGATTCCATTTCCCCCACTTCTCATTCAAAAACGAAAACCGTAAAAGCTCCAATGCTATTCCTCTGGTTTCACGGCAAGGACCTCCCGGTCAGGGTACATGTAGGGATGGGGTTATAGAAGAAGAAAGTGAGAAGAGGTGAGAGAATTCTAAGGGGACGGTGAGGGGGAGCCATGGAGGGCGGGGCCAAGTACGAGGTCCGGGAATCTATGGCTGGGGGTGCCCCCCTCCCTGCTTTCCCTGAGCGGAGCCCTCGGCCCGGAATAGCGCCTCCTCGGTCTGGCAGATCACATCCAGGATCTCCCGGATACAGTCTCTCAGCTCCCCGGCCCTGCGCCCGGCCTCTCCCCGGCCTCCTGGGGTGCCAGGGGTATCTAGCCCCCCAGGCAGGCTTTGCTCAGGATGCCTGGAGGCACCCGAGACCTCTGTGTCGCTCCCTTCCGAGGAGCAGCTCGGGGCACCACACTCTGGGGCTTCATCCGAGTCCGAGTCCGGAGCTGTATGGCGGCGGATGCGGGATACGGCCTCGCGCAGCGCCCCGGCATAAGGCCCTGGGTCCCGCACCCAGCCGCGGCCCGCGGGGCGCTGGACCCTCGCCGCCGGCTCCGAACTCTGGACGCCATCCGCGCACCTCACAGCTGTTCCACTGGGTCCGCCAGGGTCCGAGCTACACTGAACGGCAGACGTCCCCAGGTCCAGCTCCTTGATTGGAAGCCCCAGGATGCGGGAGGCGCGCTCCTCCAGGGAGGGGTCCTCCGGCTCCCCGGCCTCAGCACTCTCACCCCATGCATCGGAGCAGCCTTTGTTGGACTGATGGGAGAGCCGGCTACTCTGCAGCAGCTTTTGGCATGGGGAGGGGAAGGCTTGCCCCTCCTCTCCCTCATCTTTTCGGGCCTTCTGGAAGGCCGGGGAGTCCCCCCCATCCCGTGGTCCCGGGGAAGGCAAAAACTGCACGTGTTGGATTTGAGGGGTCGGGATGAACTGGGCCCGAATCACAACGCACGTGGCGTCAATGACAAACACTCCGTTTTCCCCAGCAGAACTACGGGGGCTGCGGGGGACAGTATGAGCTCGATGGGTCTCTTGCCAGTCGGTTGGAAACTCGGAAGGCCTCTGGGACCCACCCCTCTCCCCCGGGGACTCTTTCTCTTTTGGGCCTCCAGGGGCCCAGGGTCTAGGAAGGGTTTGGCTGTGCTGGGGTGGCTGGTCTCTAGGGGAAGGACCCCAGGCCTTGCGAGAGCAGTTCTGCTCTCCTGCTTGTTCCCCTTCGGAGGTGTCCCTGAGAGGGAGCTTGGTTCTGGGGGTCGTTTGGGGGGTGTCGGAGGGGACTGTTTCTGCTTTCGTGCTCTGGTTGGCCCCAGGCTGTGAAAAGCTCTCGCTGCAGCTGCTATTGAAACCCACGGGAGAGACCCCAGGAACCTTGTCTGTAGTCTTCCCTCCAAGCCCGAGCCCTCCATAACCTGGAAACCCACCCATGGTGCCCCGGCCCTGCCGAATCCCCCAAGCCCCTAGGACGTCGCGGTAGATCCGCGGATCCAGCCTCTTCTTGGGGCGCTCCTCTCCCTCTTTTCCTTCTAAAGCAGGAGCCGGAGCTAGTGGGGTGGGCAGCCGGGTAAGTTGCGGGGGCCGTTTGGCCCCCAAGGTCCGGTGGGGGCCATCATAAGAAGGCGGAGCCACGTAGGGTGGAGGCCGATCCCAGCGCCTCCTAGGGACCGGCCCGGCGGCGCCTCTCAAGAGCAGGTGGGCTTCATAACTGGGAGGCCCAGACGGCCGCCCCACCCGGGGCCCCGCTCGAGCTGCGGCCCGGGGCTCTCGCAGCGACTGCGCTGCTGGACGGGGCGGCCGGCCGGCTGCCCCAAGGTGCTCTGACAACCAAGGGACCTGACGGGCCTTAAGCTGGGCGGCCTTCGGGACACTCCCAGGATCGGGGCGGGGCCCACCTCTGCCCCGGGCTCGGCCCAGTGGACTCCGAGGTTCTGAACGGCAAACGCCTGGAGGGCTCCAACTTCGACCCCCACCTCCCTTGCGCCGCTTTCTCTCTGTTTCTTTGGTCTCACGCTCCTGAGAGGCCGCCTTCCTTTTCTCTTGCTCCCTGGGTCGGATCTCGGGTGGGTGCCCTGTTCCCCAGTTGGTTGCCTCCTGCAACACTCGGGGCACCCATGCCCGGCGAAGCAGTCGATCTGGGGGCTTCTGGCCCAGCCCATACCTGGGACAATAAGCAGGAACCCAGGTGAGCGGCCAGTGAAGCTGAGGGACAAGCAAAGGGAGCCGTGGGGGCAGTAAAGGGTAGCCATGAAGACTAATGGGGTGGGGTGCGGAAGGGTTATGGGGGGAATAAATATGAACTATTCTATTGTGGTGACCAGGTTCTCTGGGTAGCTTCACACACTGCCTCCTTGTCACACTTTTATCGTGTAAACCTCACACAATTTCCCCCTCTATATCAAATTCTTTCATCCAAGTCCATCTCTCGTTCTTCCCCTCCCCCGAGGTAACCTTAGACCCACCGGGTGTGGGGGAGTGGGAGTGCAGTGAGGCTTAAGCAGTTATCGTACAATCAGTGGTAAGTAGCGGAGAGGTCAGCACCTAAACTGCCCTTCCTTGGGCCCTTCTCCCAACCTGTTCTCCCAATTAAGCCCTCAGACTCACCTGTGGCTTGATAAGGTTCCTGGGCCCAAGGACCCCCGGTAGGGTCCATGGGCTGGTGAGCAGGGGCCCAACGACTGTAATGACAGGAGATGGTCTTCACTTCAATCACTAAGAGCTTGGACTTCTGTACCCACAAGCAGCCGGCAGACTCTCCATCATGGGGCTTTCTAGGGCTGCCTGGCCCCTCGGAGAATAACGGGCCATCCACCATCCTGTTCCACCCCAACCCCAACCCCCCACCCACCCACCCCAAGAGCCCCCTGCTAGCTTAGGAAGCTTGTACCCGCTGCTGAGCGGGCTCACAAGGACTGGGGGATTATATATACCCGAGCACACGTGTGTGTCTCTGTGCGTGTGTGTGTGTATGTATGTGTGCGTGCATGTGACACGGGCAGTTGTTCTGTGTTGCTACTTCTCCCACACAGCACACGGCGGTTCTCGGTTGCCGACCTGGACACTCCCCACTTCCATCCCTCCCCCCAAGCCCAAGCAGGACCAGTTGGAAAGTGGAGAGGATTCTTCAACTCCGTACTAAAGGTCATCTCCTCCTCCTCAGCCCTCAGTATTTCTCCCCCTACCCAACGTTACTGCCTTATTAACTCATTACTCTACAGTTAGTCTGGGTGCCCTGATACTTGGGTTCCATTTCTGGCTTTCCTTGACTCTAGCCTGCTTCTCCATTAAGGATAAGAAAATGTCCCTTGAAATTCAAGGTCTTCGCTCTCCACCCTCTGCCTGTTTCCATGGGTTTGGGGGCAGGGGAAAGGGAGGGGGCGGCCCCAAGACTCTGGGGGGCTATTTTTAGCGGTGGTGCGGGGTGCAGAAGATGAGTAACCCGCTTCTCAGCGGCAGAGGGAGGAGGCGGCGGTTGCTTCGTGCTCAGCTCAGAGCTGAGAGCTGCTGTTCCTAAGCTCTAAAGTGCCCACCCCCCGCCCCTTCCCACCCCCCGCTCCCCGCTCCCCTCTTTACTTCCTAGTGCCTTCGGGGAGACTAGGGTCCTGCTTTGCAGACCACACACCTTTCACCCTACACAGTTCTAGGTGTTCCAGGTGGAGGGAGGGAACCCAATGGCAGTCTCTTCCCCCACTAACCCAGAAGGTAGGGAAAGTCACTCCATATCATGCCCACACACAAATCTGGCAAGCCCTGAAGAGTAGGATGAGTTTCTGCACTTTAAGGAAAGAAAGATGGGTAGAATGGAAAAGCTTCCAGTTCTCTCTCAACCCATGTGCAACTAAGCAAAACCGAAGGACAAACAGAATGTTGAGGCTGTTTACATTTGCAGGCTCCCTCCCCTTCCCCCTTTTTGAATAAGCTTCCCCTGTTGCTACCTAGGATGTCCACCTGTCACTGGTCCCTCTTTTGGCTAAGATAACAAGAGCCAGGAGAGGTGTTTAATGCTCTCATGGTCCCTTCCCCCAGCACTATTACAGGTGGTTCCCAACTTTACCATGGCAATGTTAGTAACAGCACAGCCCACGCCAAACCCACCATGCAGAGACTTAGCAACCATGCATAGCAACCATGCTAGCAGCTCAAGGGGAGGTAGGGAAGGGTGTAGTTCCTGGGAAAGCACAGATAACATTCCTCCCTTAACAGTGAACCCCTGGAAGAAAGGAAAGACTAGTAGAGGACTACAGATGGGACTTCCAAAACTGTCCCCTTGACCCAAGAGGTCCCTTAGGGTTCAGGGTTGGTAGTGATAGATAGCAAGGAATCCTGATTTGTTTTGTTAAAAGATCCCTGTACTTCCCCTTAAAACAGGTATGATATAAAAAGAGGTGTTGGGGTGGGGGGGGAAGGCGAGCAGTGGTTGTTAGCAGGGAGGTAGAGAATGGATCAATGGGAGGCATTCCTTACCCTTTCTTAACCTCCCATGAAATGCCCACTCCTAGAGAGGTACATATAGAAAATGTAAGCATCCTGATGCCAAATCTTCATGTCCTTAGGGAAATGACTCCAATAACTTTACTTACTAGCATACTCTTCTCTCCCCTCCACCTCTCGCCCCACTCCTGCCCTGAGGCCAGCTACTTACCTGGCTCTAGTAACTGTGATAGCTATTCGTGAAGGTGGTTCTGTCACTCAGCCTGCCAGAATCCTGGCTCTTTTAAAGTTTCCTCTCCAAAGTCTCCCCCCAACCCTGTCCTCATGGAATGTGCATACTCCCATACCCGTCTAATCACTCAGAAACCTCCCTCAAGATCAGGAATGTGCTGTGTGGGCCTATGTAGTATGGTGTGGTGGTGGCCCATCACAGCAGGACCTCTTTCCCTAGGAAGTAGCCTCGGACTTATAACACCCCTTTCCCTGGACAAAGGCATGCCCATGCTTTTTCTCCAAGAGTCTCCAATTTTAAGAGATCTTAACTTTGGGGAAAGTAGCATAGGGAAGAGTAAGTGAAGAATGCAAAGTATGAGTTCTGAAACTGTCATGGGAGAAAATGCAAGAAAGGTAAGATTGAGAAGCAAGCTAGCATGTGACCCTCCTGTCCTCCCACCCTCCTCTCCACATCCCCCACCCCAGGCCTCTCTAACTCACTGTTCAAGGTGCCATTTGATGGCTTCTGTCTGCATGTCAGTACTCAGGCAAGTGAGGATTAAACGTGGCACCTCTGGAGCTGTTGCTCTCCCAGCCCTGCCACCCAAACCATTCCCAGCTTTTTAGGAAAGGCAGCAGAGGCAATAAAAGGGATTTGCAGGCTCACACGCTGTGCCAGTTCAGCAGAATCTAAGCCTGGCCCTGCCTTCCCAGCACCGCTTAGGGGGAGGGGGTCCCTGGAACATTCACTGCAGGGAGGTGTATGGGGTGGTGGTGTTGGGAGGGGGCTGGGCACTAACTTCTATCTGTAGGGGAAAAGGGCCCTACCTCCTCTCTACGGATACTGTACTTGCAAGGGATTAACCTCAGGTCCCAGTTGCAGCAGAGGAGAGGCTGTGAGCATGGAAGGACACAGTTTGAGTAAAGGAAAGATATGGAGGTAATGAGCCAATTCCAGGAGAGGGATGTGTGTGGAACCACAGGTGCAGAGGCAAAGGTCAGTGGTACTCTAAGCCCCAAAGAAACACACATACTGAGGATATGGGCATCTTTGTCATTTTAATTGGAATCTCATTATGAAAAATAAATGTGAACTAGCCATTCTGAACCTCCCTTTCCAACTCCCCCAAAACATGGGAAGCACAGCAGGGAAAAGAGAGCAAGAATCCAAAGGGTGCACTCCGCACCCCCCCAACATAGGAGGAAATGGCACTCTGTCTCCCCCTACGCCCCAACTCCTTTTGATCCGGAAGAATAAAAACATTTTTACAGAGTCTCATGGTACATTATCTTCAGAAGATAGGAGCATGATATTTGTTTGCAAGGACTCAGGATCTCTTAGAGATCAGAATTACCTAGGATTGAGGGGCACACAGCCCCTAGTTCAGGCAGGGGACCAGTACAGATGTTTGGTGCCGTTATTCCTTCAAAGTATGTGTGGGTTTCTACGTGTTCCTACCCTTTTCTAGCCTCTCTGTATGGTAGGGTGAGTGGGTGGATGAGCTTCATAAAAGGGATCAGAGCCTCTAGTATCCCATCCAATTGATCAGAGGTATGGTGCATTATATGCATTCTTCCCAACTCAGCTCAGGGCTTCTCTCCACCTGTGAGCACCAAGGCCTGTAGTATGTCAGAGAGCGACACGATGCCCTTTACCACATTGTTTTCTTCTACAACTACTAACCGGTGAACCTGGCACAGGAAGGCAAGGGAGAAAGGAAAAGGGTTTCAGTCTAACCTCACCCAAGTAACCTTCATATCCCCTGCCCTATTTCCAGGCCTCCCTCTTCATTCCACATCATCACCGCTATCCCCTCATTCCCAAGTCTTCTGATTCTCTTTCCCCACCTCGGCTTCCACACAGCCTTTAATGATGGTTTCCAGAGTTTCATGCTGGTAGCACTTGAGTACACCCTCAAAGTAGTGGGATCGATGCTGTAGTGCTTTTGTCACAGTTATGTCCAAGTTGTTATAGGTCTTTTCTGCTGCCAAGTTCTGGAAAAATGAAGCAAAGAGCCCCAAAAGCATAATTTCCAATTCTCTGAGCCCCAGTTCCATCACACAACAAATGGAGAGTTCAGGAGAACTGGGTCATCTCCCAGTCCACAATCAGCCAGTAAGATTCAGTTCTTGTCTCACACCAGGATGTAGAGGCCAGTGTTACCAAAGCCCCTAAACCCACAAAGAAGAATTCCCTCCTTTCCTTCCTTCCCACATTCCCCAATCCCTCCTTCCTTTTCCCTACGACCTGGTCCCTCTGAAGTCACTTACAATGACATCAAACTTGGAGTAGATGTCCACCACACGCCCTGTTGAGAAGAGAGGCATCTTAACTAGAAGGACTTGGAATCCAGCAATGGAACCCCTGCCACTGCCCACAGGACACCCCTGTGGACGCAGATATCCCCCTACCCTTCTTTTCTCCCTTCCCAATTCCTTACCTTTCTCATCTAGCCAACAGGCAAGGCAGAGACCGGTGCTGAACAAAGATGCCTAGTGCCACATAGACAGGTGTGGTGGTACGCACCAGAGCAATGTTGGCATAAGTGCCTATCTGGAGCTCCCTCCAAAGACTTAGACATGAAGTCCGGTTTGGGAAACTCTGCAATCTGGTGGGGAGACCAATTAACCAGACCTGCCAGGTCCTCCAAACAGCCCTCAGACACCAACTCCCAGCCCAGCCCAGCCAGTGATGGGAGAAGTCAGAGAGGAAGAGAATGGCACTTCAAAAAGTTTGAGGAACTTGAGGATACGTTTGTGGGTGAGGATATACAGAGTGTTGCCAGAATCAGGGTCAATGACTGGCAGCCTGTGGATCTTATTTCTTATCAGTGAGGAAACGGCATCAAAAAGGCTGTGGAAGGCAGGGCAAGTGATTAGCAAAGTCAGACCACCGCCAAGACGTATATGTATGGAGTCACCACTCCCCCTACCCTTTCCAGGCTCCTTGTGATGATTCTGAAAAAGTGGGCAGCAGCTCACCTGGCATTAGGAGAGATGCAGACAAGAGGCTTAAAGGAGTCTTGAAGGTACACCTCTGAGAGGAGAAGAGACGGTTTAGACACAAAACGCCACCAAAAACAGCTTCCCAAGGAAATGTTCCAGTCCCCTCCCTGTCCCCTATGACTCCCTACTACAAACCTCTCCAGGTTTCTATCTTATGTTCTTCCAGCTCATAGATCTGTACCTGGAACAGAGGTAACACGGTTCAGACTTTTGTCACTCTCTTCCATAGCCCCCGACAGCTTGTTCCCTGAAGGTGGAGGATGGGATAAGAACTGTACACCCCATGGAGAAGCAGACTGAGGCCATGAAGAAGACACTGCAGTGGTAGGGCTTAGAGATGGGAACTAAAGAAGAATCAGTGGTCCCTGACTATAGGTGCCAGAATCAATGGTTGGCTGTGGGTTCCTCACCAAGGCTGACTTGTAGTAACGGTGTAAGAATATTGATGAAGTCAGTGATGGTCAGCATTCCTGGAAGCCAAATGGATACTTAGCATTGTACCTTCCCACAGCCCTCAGATGAGGGAATCTCAAGTGTTACCCCCCACTTTCCCTCCATGCCCAGCATGATGACATCATCCCATTTCCGTGGACCCTTGCTTACCCACAAAGCTCTGTTTCTTGGCTGTCCCATAATGGGGCCGCCCGAACTCCATTTGTGACAAGGGCAAAGAAGGCTTTCTTTACCTGCAGGCAGGGGGTGGGTAACAGAGAAGGGTCACTAGGGCAGAAAACTGGAGGAGGAGGAGATGAGGCATAAGGGGAAAGAAGGCTAAGAGTAGCCCTACAAGGTGATGACTTGGGATGGGATATATAAAACTAGAGGCCTCAGGGAAAGGGTAGAGGATAAAAGCCTCACTCACCTGCAGCGAGGTATCAAACACAACCAGTTTGGAGCTTGTGGGGATCAAATCGTAGCATCGATGAGATTTCATGAAGCAGGTATAGACAGCACTGTTGGATTCTGGGGTCTCTGCATAGCATGAGGGGATTAGTATTCTCCCTTCATTCTATTGCTGTGAACTCTGCTCCCCCATCCCCCCACCCTTCTGTCAAAGAGGAAGAACACATACTTGAGGGCTGTAGTTTCCCAAACCTCTAAGGCTTCTCTCCACAAAGCCCTCCTATTCCATCTACCTTGCTCTTCTTGCTCCCACCAAACTAGACTAGACAAGGTCTTTTTGAATCCAGCTTATTCTCAGTCTCCCCAGGCTAGAGATCATGTCATCATCTTTTAGCAGGACTATATCCATTCCTGTCAGTAGAGAATGATCTCAGATTCCTCTGAGGAAAACCTCTTGGTAGCTTGTTCTTGTCTGAAAGGTTCTTCTCTTAACTAAGTTTTTTGTTTGAGTTTTTTTTTGCGGGGCAATGAGGGTTAAGTGACTTGCCCAGGGTCACACAGCTAGCAAGTGTCAAGTGTCTAAGGTCAGATTTGAACTCAGGTCCTCCAGAATCCAGGGGCCACTGCTTTAAACCACTGCACCACCCCGCTGCCCCCATTTTAGCAAGCTTTTGATGGAATGTGATTGACTGCCTTATCCAAGCCATTTCAATTCAATACCATGTTGGTGGGTGTCAGTAAAATGCCATGTTGGATGGATGGACTTCCTGCTTATGAGAAGCTCCTGCTCACTAAAGCTTTGAGGATAAGTCTAGGGCCAGACCAGGGTGGGTGTAGAATCCTGGAAGTCCATTTGGTGAGTAAGAAAAATCCAGTCTGTACCAGAAGTCAGGCCTTGGAGAGAAGGCAAGTTTAGGATCCAGTGAACACTGAACCCATCTCCAGCTCAAGTCTTTTTATTCTTTGTCAAACTAGGGAAATAGCCATAGCCTACACTGCCCTACTTCATACCATTCTGTGCCCAGCATGGATTTTTTTTTTTAAAACATAAGGAAGAGAGCTGCCTCTATCCTTTATTCTCACAAAGCCTCTCCAGTCCCTGAGGTTAGTATAAGGTTCCATCTGAAAAGTCCACAGTAGCTTCAAGGAGTCCCAAGAATGGCCATGGGGGGCATATTTAGAGCCCCCTAACTGGCTTTCCTGCTCTCCACTCAATTCATTCTTCATGCTGCTGTCCCAGTAATCTTCCTAATGTTAGTAATCTTTTAGTTTTCAATGGCTGTCCACTGATTAATGAATGAGAAGCTCCTTACCCTGGTACCCAAGGCTCTCCACAACCTTTTGACCGCCAACCTACCTTTCTAGTCCTATTTCATCCTACACATTTTCTTCTACTCTACTTTCAAGCCAGACTAGATTAGCCTCTAACCTTCTTCTCATCCTTCCCTCACTCCTCTCCAAATTTGCATTGTTCCTGTTGTTTAGATCAATCCTCCATTCTATCTCCTAATGCTTAAAGTCTCCTCCTTCCTTTAAAACTCAACTTAGATACCAGTTCTTTCATGAACTCTTCCCTCTTATCCCAACTGAGTCAAAGTGGTCTTTCCTCAAATTTAACATGTTACTTTTCTTGGACCACCCATTCATTACCATAGTTATTTGTGCACGTGTCTTTCCTTCTACCTCTTTAAGTTATAAGTTGTATAGAGGCAGTATGGCATAGTGGATAGATGGCTGTCCTGACAATCAGGGAGTCCTAGGATCAAGCCTACCTCTGACACATATTGGCTATGTGAGCCCAGGCAAGTCCTTGACTTGTCAGTACTTGAGGCAATTCTCTAAGTCTAAAAGGGTGCAGAGAAAATAATGACGGATGGTTAATGGGGCTTCCTCAGCTGGAAAAGGTTCCCTATACCAATGAATCACAGGTCCTGATCCCTTGAAGCAAATTCTGTGTCATATCTTGGAGTCTTAACACCTAGGGCAGTAGCCTGCAGATAACAGTTATTTTTAAAAATAAATAAATGGAAGAGCATTTCATGATTTTGGGGGAGGTATTGTCTTTCACACGGTAGAGAGGTACAGTTGTATGGGCAATTCAGGGTTCTTTCATAATGGTTCAAAATGGATAGAGGAGTTTGGGAACACCTTGGTTTTTAGTACTACATCCCTAGTCCATTCCATTCCTGACTTGAGATGTTGGGAAATTCTTTAAGTCTTCAAAACCATCCCAGATTTGGGTTGCACACTCAGGGTGATGTAATTAGAGACTCTGGGTGACAAAAGGTTGGTGATTCTAGCTCTGGGTCTTAAATGGTAACAGGGACTTTTAGAATGTGGCCTTCTGGCCTATAGCCCTCCCATTTACAAGAGTTCAGAATTCTACCCTGAAAAAAATCCTAATTGTCTAAATCACTTATGACAATCCTAATAAGCATCACTATAATTCCAAAATTATTACTGCTGCTCTCTATTTAAACTACTGATTCTAATTCTTATGAAGTAGCCTAATGTCTCTAGCTTTTGGCTCAGCCCTGATATCCAAATAAGAAAGAAACAAAACCACTATTAGAAGACAAATTACAGTCTGGCCACTGCTTCTCCCATACACACTCATTCTTCTTTGAGTATATCATGAATGAAATACATTACCTTCCAGAGCTGGGGTGCATTTTTCCGTACCACTCTCTGGAATAGTGACCTGGAAGTACAAACAAAGGAACTAAGCCTAATTTAGGGTCTATTTAACCTAGCTGTGTTCCTCATGGCACCTGAATCACTCCCTCTCCCAGTATTAAGGTATGGCAGTGTAGAAGAAACAGGGCTTCAAAACTGACACTAGTGATTCTGAGCCTAGGCTAGGATCCCAAAGCTTCTGAGGTGGACCAAAATCTGGGCCTAGGCTTGCCCCCCAAAGAATCTGCCAAGGGGGTCCAAAAACAGGACAGTGGGATACCACTGCCTTCCCAAGTACTATCTTGAGCATAAGGACCATGCTACTTGGTCTCTACCATGAAAACAGGTTGCCAATGGAAAAGAACCCTAGCAACTGGCAGCCAATCAGTCATCACAAGTTGAATGACTGAAGGGTAAATACAAACCATGTTCTGTAACTGGGGAGCTTTGTTCCCAATCCCAACCCCAATCCCTTTAGTCGATCTGTTGATCAGTCAACAAGCATTTATTAAATGCCTACTACAAGCTAGGCACTTCTCTAAGTATTGGGGATAAAAAGAAAGATACAAAAACAAACGGTTCCTGCTTCACAGGAGCTGTCTAATGGGGAAACAAGGGAACAAACATTTATTAAGTGCCTTTTACTATGTGTCAGCACTGTGCTAAGCACTTTGCAAATATCATCTCATTTAAGTCTCACAACATACAAACAGTTATATACAAACAAGATATATACAGGATAAATAGGAGGTAGTCTCAGAGGGAAGGCTTTAATGGATAACAGGGACTTCAAGAATGTGGAATAAGATTATGGAGGTCTTCTTGCAGAAGGTGGGACTTTAACTGAGACTTAAAGAAAGCCAGGGAAGCCAGGAGGTAAAAATAAGGAAGGAGGGAGTTCCAGGCATGGAGGACAGTCACTCAAAATGCTCAGAATTAGGAGGTGGAGTGTCTTGTTCGAGGAACAGCAACAGCAGTGTCACTACATCTTAGAGTATGGGGAGGGCAGTAAGGTGTAAGAAATCTTTGAAGGTAGGAATGGGCCAGGTTATGAAGAGCTTTAAAAGCCAAACAGAAGATATTATGTCTGATCCCAGAGATAATATGGAACTAAAGCAGTTTATTGAATGGGGAATAACATGGTCAGACCTGCACTTTAGCAGAACTTGATGAGCTAGAGCCTCCCACAACCAAGAGAAACACTAGCTCCTATGGACACAGAGAAGATAAAGGGACAGTTTCTGCCTCCTCCCTTTGCTCAGAGTAACCAAATCTTGGGTGAGTCTCTATACTTCTCAAAGTTTGGGATACCTTGAAAATGTCAATGTTACCTAAAAGGAGTTATGCTGATTTCTATATGTACTGCCAACTCCAACTCAACATACTCTGGGAATGGTTCCAAAAACTACATTTCTGCCCCACAAATTTCTGCAAAAATCTGAGGCTAAAGGTCTTGACTGGGGTCTTTTGGTTGGTTAGTGAACACAGGGCAAAGACAAGCTGAAAGGAATCTCCTTCCATTGCTGCTATTAGCAGCACAGGGCAACCTGTCAACTGCATGTGATATTTTGGCAATGCCACTGGAACAAATCTCACCACCTGCACATGAAGCTTACTGAGCCATGCATCAGATCCATACATGTACACAGGAGAGATGTATTCAAAACATAGACAAGAGAACACAACATACAGAATGGAAGACTGGCTCACACAAAGAGAGAAACCAAGAACTGGAGCAGTTGTCTACTTTGGCACTCGTATACTACCTTGTATTGTGGTACTTTTTTCATACAGAAATATCTTATCTCCCAAACTAGAATGTAACCTCTATGAAAGCAGGAATTTCTCTGTATCCTTCACAGTAACTAGGCAACATGACTGGTATTCAATTTGTGGTTGATCTTCCACTAAACTTACCACTTTGGTGCCTCATTATAGTATGAAGGTAACTTTTCATTTTGTATTAGATACTGTATTACAATGACAAGCCAGAATGCTTAGAGTGCAAGGCTTGGTGATTAGCCCAGTTAAATTCAGAGAAACTCATCACCAAAAGGGTAGTTACCAAGTGATGATTTTTGACACAGAAACTTATAAATCCATCTAAGCTGTAGAAAAGCTAAAATCTTTATTGGTGGAGAGAATACCTATATGGATGAAATCACAGATTATTTGAATTACTGAAAAAGATTATGATGGGCATGGGCATGATGACATGGATGGTCAAAGAAGTGCACTAAAACAAAGAAAAATATACAACCATACACATCACTAGGTGACTTTATCTTTATGACTATTTTCCTCCTTGTATTATCTGCTCCTTAAAAATTTCTGCTCCTTCTTACCTCCCAGAAATGGTATGGAATGAACTGAGATAGTAGTGTGCTTGGGAACAAAGTTGCTATGTAAATGTAAGGGAGTCATATATAGACACAGATGATCTGACAGACATCTGCACAGGAAGCCTGGAAAACTGAATTTCAAGGAGCACAAATGCATAGAAGCTATACAAATGTATAGATCCGGTCACAGATATATTCAGAGGCAAACCTAGACAAAGAAAGTGGCAAAAGTAATTACAGCTAGGTTTATACAACACTTTACATCTATTATCTCATTCGATACAAAAAGTCACTCATTCGATACAAAGAGTCACAGGAGAACATATCTAGAACTTCAAGCAGGAAACATCAAATAGTTACTGAGTGCCTACTGTGTGCAGAAAGCCCTATTAATAACTTAGACCTTCCCAGGGTGGGGAGGGCTATCCAACAGCCTCGGTTCTTCCCAGGATGTCTTCCAAGGGCATTCCTCCCGTGCTGGCCAAATCCTTCTACGCTACTCCTTTAAACTGCAGGATTGAGCTCTTTCAGGCCAGACATAACTTATCCTGAATTTCACTCCGTGATCAGACTGAGGATAATTTAGCTCTTAGTGTGCGAGCTCTTTGCTCTTAGTTTCCATGCCCCATGTTACAGAATCTGATTCTTAAAACTGCAAGGGATTCTGGAGATCATTAGGTCCAGCTGCGGCTAGAGAGATGAAGTAACTTGCCCAAGGTCAGTTCGTTGATGGAAGAGTTGTTATTTGAACCCAGATGTCCCGACTCCCAGTCCAGTCCCTAAACCTATAGGGCTGACGTCCTCCTTGTGGCATTTTTGGAGGTGCCAATTTTCCTCTTTGCAAAGGAAAATAACCCGCCCCCCCCGCCTCTTCTTTCTTTTTTAAAAGAGTTAGTGAGGATAAACAGCTAACGTGAAATGGGTGGGACGCTTCTTGGAGGAAGAACCCCCGCATGGGAACGCTCCTCAAGAGTGGGCTGGCGCAAGCGGCCCGCGTCCTAGACTCCCTAGCGCCGGGAAATCAGGAGGCCCGGCCTGCTCTTGCCTGGAAGGGACCGAGGGTCTCGGAGCAGGCCGGAGACCCTCCCTCAGGAGACCAGATCCAGGCTACGACCCAGCTCCCTAGAGCAAGTCGGGCCCAAGAAGACCTCAGCGCAGGGGCAGCCCCAGGCTGTGTGAGGGACAGGGGTCACCGGTATGGAGATCGGACGTCTCCCCCCACCCCCGCGCCTCCATTCCTCAGCCCAGCAGGGGGTCCCGGAGACTTCCGCCGCTAATCCCTCCAGCTCGGAGCCCTCGCCCTCTCACCGTCTCCATCCCGCTCTGCGCCAGTTCCTTTAGTGCCCTCCGGGCCGCTTCTTCCCGGATCCGCCCCTTCCGTCACTTCCGACGCCACCACCCTACTTCCGCCCGCATCACGTGAGGAAGTCTCTCTCGCGCGCGCGCGCGCACGGCCTCCACCCTTCCGGTAGTGTCCAGTCGCCTACGAGTGGCCGAAGGGGCGCTGCCTTTCCCCCACCCTTCCCCTCCCCTCCCGGCCGCGTCCGGGCCCCGGGCCGCTAGCGGCGGCGCTACCGAGCGACTCCAGGCGACTTGTATTTAAAATGCTTTTTTTTTTATTTGTCCTTTAAAAACAAACTTGGAAGAAGCAAAATCCAAAACTTGCCCTTTGCCTCTCACAACATAAATTATGTACAGTTCATAATGATCGCCGATACAAAACATGCCACGGACAGGGGCGCTGGGGGCGGGAGGGGCGAGGCCTTAAAAAAGGGGGGGGGGAGTCATTTCATCTGTTGTTACGAAGGACAAACCTTGCTGTACAGCATACACAACACAAAATAAAGTCTTCACGGGATTCACACTTGTCAGCGATTTTTTTTTCCAAGGGAGGCGGAGGGAGGGAAAAGGGGAAAGGAGAGTCCTGGAGGTGAAGGGGATCCTTTAAATGGGAAAACTGAAAATCGAATATGTGCAAGTGTAAACCAACCCAAAATTACAAACACGGGAGGGGGGGGGCGCTTCCGATGCAATTATACAAGCGGGGAACTTAAAAACAAAACAAAACAAAAAAACCAAAATTCCAACCTTGCAGCTTGGTTCTGAGTTATAGTTTATATAAAAATTAAAAACTGTATAAGGTTTCTTCACTAAGATCTACAGGACTATCAGATACCTAGCATATGCTTACAAAGTCTGCCCCCCACCCCCAAACCCCTATCCCTCCCCAATCCCAAACCCAAACCTGGGCTCCAGCCCAGTCTGGGAGCCAGTTAACCAATGGGTATGGCCCAAGTGCTCTCCATTCCCAAGCAGCCTAGGCCTTTAGCTCTTGGAAAGGAAGAGTGGTTGGGGGTGGTGAGGGCAGGACCCGAGTGTTGGTGGTAGAGAAGCCCAGTCTCTTGCTGCCTGGTTTATTTACAGCCGCTTCTCTTTGCTCCTTGTGGAGGTTGGGGGGCTGGGGGAAGGAGGGGGGACCGGGAAGTTCTCTTAAACCTTTGCATCTTTAAACAGTTGAGGAAGCAGCTTTTTCTTTTTCCCTAAAAAAATCTTCAGCCTCCCCCCCCACCCCACTGCCACCCCATTCTGTCTCAAATTAAAACACAAAACAAAAACTTAAAAAAAAAAAACTAAAAACACAACAGCGACTAGGCTCCCTGTTCCAGCCCTCTCCACTGGCATCACCTTCTTCATCCTCATGCTCCAAATTTTTGATTCTTTAAAATAATTACAAAATGCCCATTGCCCACAGCCCCTAGAAGAGAGAACTGAATAAAAACTTCATCTTCAAACCTATGGCTCCCTACCAGAGAGGGGCCTAGGAGTTACTCCATCCCCCCAACCCTACCCCCCCCCCACTCCAGGAAGAAGTTCAATCAACTGCAGCACAAGTTTAGGGAGGGAGATAGGAGAGAAAGGAGGGAGGGGACCCGTCACCCTCTGGCTCCCCTAGGGGCCAGCTCACTTTTGTGCGTTATAAAAGTCCAACTGTACATCTGGGAGTGGGGAAACTGAGCCCAGCCCCTGTCCCCTCCCCTCACCTTTACAGCAGTCACAGCCAGGGGAGTGGGGGAGGAGCAGGGCAGCAGGTCTGGGATAATGGAGGGCAGCCCCCCCACAAGGGGAGCCCCGGGTGTCCCTCCCCTCGCCCCCTACCATTTATAAACTGGTTTTGTAAAAAGAAAATAGATATATTTATATAGAATATATAAAGCACAAAAATTAGTAGTTTTACATTTGCTCTCCCCAGGGGGTGGGGGGGAGAGGGGAGGGTTCTCACCTCCTGCTGGCCCCCCCCCCATGCCCCACATGACTATATACAATCCGGCTTATAAATAGATAAATACCCCCCCACCCTCCCCACGATGACACTAAGCTCCCCTACCCCCAACACCTCCCTTTCCCACCAGACCAGCAGCAGTTTGGTGGCTGGGGAAGTAGGGAGCTCTGGGCCCCAACCTGCCCCATGGGGAATGGGTACACAACTCAGAGAACCTCTTTCCCCTCCAATTCCAGGGAGAGGCTGAGGGAGGCACTGGGCTCATGATGGGGTTGGGAGTACAAGAGGAGGACACCCTGGTTCTGAAACACAACCCCAACACCTCCCCTCCCAACTTGTTCAAAGGGAGAGAGATGCCCAGCTTCTGAGGGGATCAAGGGGTCACCCTCTCTCAATCACTTCCCATCAGCCCTAGTCACTACCCCATGCCCACAGTTAAAAACAGATTTTTTTTTTCTAAAGATTTTCCTTTTTTCCCTCCCCTCCCTTCTACCCCCAATTCAGACAGGGGGTTGAGGGATTAGAGGGCTGGGGAGAGGGTCTCACATTTCAAAACAGCAAAAAATCCAACACTTAAATGAGGTAGGTGTGGGTGCAGGATCTCCTTGCCCGGCTCGCCTGCCTTGCCCGCCCCACCCGGGCAGCTGGGTGCCTCTTTCCCGTTCGTGTTGCATTTGTCAGAGAGAAAACAAGGAAACACAAAACCAGAAAGAGAGAGAGCTGGAAAGAGGGACAGAGAGACACAGAGGAGAAGAGGGAGACAGAGAGAGAGGGAAGGAGGGGATTAGGAAGTGGGGACAGGACCCAGCGGGCAGGGCCAGGTGTGGGGACCCAGCCTTTGGGATTGTCAAGCTTAATCAAGTCTCTTTGCAGCCTTGAGTTGGACTGGGGACGTCAGTGGGAGCACTGGGGCTGGGACACCCAAGCCGCCACCCTCCTCACCGTCTCTGCTGCCTCCCAGACGGTGCCAGGTAGAGCCCAGCCCATATCTACCCAACCCCCCACCCCCCGAACCTGAGATGCCCAATGGCTGTTTCTGTCTGTCGGCTCCTGGAGCTGGGGGCAGATATGCCAGCCTGGGGCCTGTGGTGGGGGAGGGAAGTCATCCCTGGTGCCCAGAATGGGCACTGCCCCGGGGCCCTTAGCCCCATCCTGCTCCTGGGGCTCTGGTCAGCCAGCAGCCCCAGCTCTGGGTCCTGGCTCTCTTCCCCTTCAACCCTTTTGGGAAGGGCTTTGGAGGGCTTCCCCTGCCCAGCTGCCTCTGAGCTTAGTTCATCCACTTCCGGCAGTTCCAGGCTCCACAGTGGCAGGGGATTTTGTGCTGATCATCCTCAAAGTCAAACTGATAGTCATAGGTCAGCTGGGAAGGGAAGGGAGAGAGAATCAAGTAGAGCCAGGCTTTAGAAAAAACGAACCAATTCAAAGGAAATCACACGACAATGCCATCACTCACCTCCTCTCCTTTGGGGATGCGCCGGCTGGAGATGATAATGATCTTATCCTCCTTATCAAAGGTCACGACCTCTGCCACACAGTTGGGGGCACAAGAATGGTTGATGTACCTGAGCCAGGAAAGACCAGGGAGAGGTCAGTGTCAGGGGAGCCTGGCTTGAAGGCAGTTCAGATTAGGGCCAGTTCTACAGTGCCAGGCCCCTCCCTCCCTCCCTCTCCCTTCCTCTTACCTGGCAGGGCCTCCAGTAAGTGTGGCATCAATCACATGCTCATTGTTTATACGAAACATATAGATACCTCGATTCTGTAAAGAGGAAGAGAACAGGAAGAACAGATTCAATGAAAGGTCCCTGGGTTTCCCCAAATGTCTCTCATTTTCCCTAGGAGACTCAAGCAAGTTGGCCCACCAGGGCCCCCGGAAATCCTCCGCATAGCTCCTTTCCTCAGCTCTAACCTGCTCCTCGTAGATCTTCTCACGACGGTTGGCCACCTCATTTCGGATGATGGTGCCAATGTACTCAATGACCATTGTGTGCTTCTCCAAGTCCTTGGCAGCGTAGAGCCCCAGGCCCTGAATACGAGATCGAGCTAGGTACACATTGTTCTTCCACTCAGTGCGAAGCCGCCGGTACTGGGATGACTTGGAGTGCACAAATTGCTTGCTGTATGGGGTATTGGTCTCGCCTGTGAAGGTGCTCTGGTATGCCTTGGACATGCTGGTGCTGTTGAGGGTGTGAGGCCTGGGGGCAGCAGAAAATATGGCGAGTCAGATCTCTCCTAGAATGAGCAAGCACACCATGATCCCCAACCCCAACCCCAGGATATGGCAAATGTCAGCCAGGCCTTGGGACATGGGCTACGGGCATATGGGTGACGGGGGCGTGGTGGGGGGGGGGCCTAATTTACTGTAAGGGTCTCCACTCTGGTAGGGCAGCAGTTAAGATCCATGTCCCTCTATTCCAGTGGATACAGAAAAGTTGAGAAGGAACTAGGGGTCAAATGGGCTAAACTCCTGTTCCCTGATGTGTGGCTACTGTTCACCGTCTCATGACTAGCCTAACATGCTCTTCCCTCAACCGCCCCTGGAGACAGGCCGCATCTTAGCATTCCAGTCAAGTCACTGGCCTATCCCTCGGATCTCTATTCCCAGGGCAGATTCAGAATTCTGTCCCCTTACCACAACAGAATAATTCTTGAGAATTTAAGTTGTTTACCCTTCTGCCTGTCTTTCTCCCACCTCACAAACATAAAGACACAGACTATGCAATACAGGAAAAGGAATAAGTGACCTGTCTGACTCTATCTCCCTCCCCCACTGCCCCCATCCCCACCTTCTCCCTCAGCAACCCCCTAAGCTGCATCCCTGCCCTGCTCTGCACCACCACAGACCAAGTCCAGGCCTCCTTGCTTGGGGCTTGGTCACATACAGCGACAGAACTTTAAAATCGTTTCTGTCTTCCTGTAGCCCAGTTGGTGGGCTGGGGTCCACTAATGGCATAGTAGGAAAAGTACTGCCCAAGTCAAGAGACCAGGGTCTAGCTCTGGCTCCATCTCTGACTTGCTGTGTGACCATGGGCAAGTCAATTCACTTATCTGGGCCTCAGTTTTCTCATCTGAAAAAAAGGGGTAATACCACCTGCCCTACCTACCTCATAAGGTTGTTGTGAGGATCAAATGAGATAATGGATGTGAAAGCGCTTTGGAAAAAAAAGTATAAAATGCTATACAAATGTGAGGTTTGAATGTTCTTCTAGTTATCATTCCTAGGGCCACTTCAGCCTAGGGGAGGTGGACACTAGCACTCCAGGGTGCTTCTGAAGGCTCCCTTTGAGGCTCAAGGTAGAGGGAGTCAGAGCCCCTTAGAAAGGCAAAGAACTGTTGGCTCCCTCATCCGTCACACTGCTGAATACCAGCCTATGGCACACATTCCCAGCAATACTTTCCCACCCTCCACCCCTACCCCAAACCCATGGCTGGTTAGGCAGGAAGGACAAGAGCAGTCATAAGGGAGCCCTTTGCTCCAGCCTCCTCTATTCAATATGTCTGAGTGATTTCCCAACTTTTCCAAGGGAAAAGACGTCTAACAATTTCAACCCATCTCCTCCCCACTGTCACCCCAAGGTCTCCAATCCTCCACCCTGTTTCCTACCCATTCCCTTGGCTTCATACCCCTCCCAAACCTAGCTCTACATCAGAGTCCCTCACAAAGAGGCTCACCGTTTGTAGTGAGTGAGAATTTTGGGCTCAGAGCGGGCACAGCCAGTAGGGTTGATCATAAGTGGCAGTTCCATCAGTGGGTGCCGTCCATATCGAAACAAATAGTTGTGACAGCTTTCCACCCCGGGCAGCTGTGGACACAGTGAGCAATCTACCATAGCCCAGGCCCTTGGGAGGAACACTACCCCAATTAGCCCAGCCCACCCCAGCCTGCTCTCCTCCCTCCTTACCGACTCTGCAATTCGTAGGACGGCATGCACTGTCAACCCAAAGAGCTCCTCGCCCTTAAGATACTCTGGGAATAACCGAAGCATGTCGGCTTCCTTCCGCATGGCAGCCACTGGCTCAATGATACGGTTCCACACAGCTGAGAGAGAAATCAAATGACCATCAAAGTGGCTGTTTCCCCCCAGATACAAGAGCTAGTTTTTTGTTTTTTATGAAGATTGCCCCTCTGTAGGCCAGTTCTTTGGCTCTAAAGACAGTGAGGAATATAAAGTAGAAATATCAAAAAAGTTATTTCTACCCTAACCCCCGAGAGCAAGGAAAATACTGATCAGGCTTAGGATCAGGCTAAGGGAAGCCTGGACCCAATCTACAGGGACAGGGAAGTATCCTCTCCACCTCTGATGAGGGAAGGAAAAAAAAAAAAAAGAACAGAAAGATTGAAGTTGGACAACATAAAAACTTGCCCCCTCTAACGGATGCCAGCCACGGAAGAGGAAGATTGAAAATCTTCAGTATATTAGAGCAGAGAAGTGGGAGGATGACTGAGGTGACCCACCCACACATAGTACACACTCCCTGCCTCCTGATAGCCTCACCCTAGGGAGGGAGCCTCACCCTGGGGGGACGCATCAGTGAAGACCAGGTCCTCTAAGCCCTGTTCCATGACCTTGATGATGAACTCAGGCCTCCCGTTGTTCTCAATGATAGAGCAGCGATAGCAGCAGCGCCGGTTGTTGGTGCGTAAGCTCCAGTAGATGCGTGTGGCCTCATAGCCAACTGGGTAGAGGGCTGTGGCACTATGGAAGTCGGCCATCTGGTGGGGCAGGAGCTGCCCGATGGCGTGGAACACTAGCCCTCCCACCCGGAACATGTGTAGGCGCTCACCACGCTGGATGATGCTAGCGATCTGCTTCACCTCATCCCGCTCGATGTAGACACGTCGAAAGACAGCAAAAGAACTCAGCTCCTGCTCACAGGGCCCCTTCAGCTTGTGAAGGGGGCACAGCATCGTTTTGTCCTTGAAGAACATGCACTTGGCCCGGATGGCACAGGCAAAGTGGTAGACGCTAGGACATCGCAACCTGTTACAGCTGTTAGTGGCTCCTGTACGCTGGCACAGCGAACACTTGGTCAGTAGCCCTCGGTGGAGGGCCCCCTCGACATTCATCAATGCCCCACCCTGAGTTTCATAAACCTCTGTGGACCACAGGGCACAGTTGAGGTGGACCCACAGGTCCAGATCGAGGTTGAGGAGGCGGGCAGGCCCGTCAGTAGCTCCATCTCCTTCTTCGTGGCAGAAGCAGCAGCGCCGAAGGTCCCGGGGCACTTTGTCAGGTCGCAGAGCTGTGCCCAACTGTTCCATGAACTCAGCTACCTCCCGCTCACCCTCCCGCCGTCCGCCACCCTTCTGGATCGTCAGCAGCAGCCGTAACCGTTTCCAGCGAAGTCCTTTCCACTTCTTAAGCCGGGGTGGCCGAGCATCCTCACCCTCTTCGGGGGGCCGGGCTCTGGGCTTGGGGCGAGCTGCTTCAGGCATCGGAGGTGAGGGAACTAGTGGTGGGGGTGATGGGGCTGAGGGTTCAGCTGGGGGGCTGGCAGGGGAGGGAGCTGAGGGCGAAGGGGGAGGGGAAGGTTCCTCAGGGGGTGGGGCAGAGAGCTGACGGACATCCAGGTTGGAGACGTTGTGGATATAGCAATGCTGGGCAGGCAGGTCTGGGACAGGGCTTTCCTAAAGAGACAATCCCATACATTAGATTAAGGATAGCCACTCGGGGTACCAGACTGATATCTATCATTGTTCCTTCCCAAACCCCTGAACCTGCCCTTCTGAGGCCCTCTGCCCTGACCGAACTGCCCTTCCCATCCCTCCCCACTCCAGTTCTGACCCTTCCCATCCCATGGCCCCACCTGCTTGAGGAGGCTCAGGATGTCCAACTGGCTCTTGAGGGTGTAGCCTGGTAGCACCGCATCAAATTGTTTCAGCCAGTCATTGCCACCGTCGGCAGGTTTTCCCCCTAGGTTTTTCTCTTTAGCACCTGGAAGAAGAAGTGAGGTAGAACTCACTACCCTTTGAATCTACTGCGGTGTGGCAGCCCTTCTCCCTGGCCTCCACCCCATCTCTGCCATACTCACCAGGCCCCTCGGCTTCCCCCTTCTTGGACTCGATAGCCCCTGCTCGGGCAGGGCTCTCTGGGAACAGCACCTCATAAGAGCTGGGGATCTTCATGCTCAACAGCTCGGCCACAGCCACCATGACACCGTTCAGATTCTGACACGGGGGAGGCAGATGTGTCACCTGAGGTCCCTCAGGGTGGCACCACCATTCCAGCAGAGGCCAAGGCTCCTACCCTCCCCCACCGCCCCGTCCCCCCCACTCTGGTGTACCTTGGCGGCAGCGGCAGAGACGGTCAGCATGACAGACACCTCACTCCCCTTGCCTTTTTCCCAGGTGGTGGCAGACAGCTTTCCTGTTGGTTCTAGTTCCAAAGCCCCATATGGCTTGGTATCTGGGAAGACTAAAGGGGGCAGGGAGACTTTGAAGGCCCAGCCTGTCTCTAACCGTCCCCCTCAACAAGAACAAAAACCTAACAACATGAACAAAGCAGCCACTAATATTTACTCCAGGGCTTACAAAACCCAAAACATTCTTTCATTTGATCCCCACAATAACTCGTAAGCATTATTATCCCAATTTTGCAGATAAAAACTGAGGCTTAGGGGGTGGCTAGGTGGCGCAGTGGACAAAGCACCGGCCCTGGATTCAGGAGTACCTGAATTCAAATCCGGCCTCAGACACTTGACACTTACTAGCTGTGTGACCCTGGGCAAGTCACTTAACCCCTATTGCCCCGCAAAAAACAAAACAAAACAAAACAAACAAAAAAAATCTGAGGCTTAGGCAGCAGGCCCAGAAGAGAAGGTGAAATTCAAACTGTGGGGGCCAAATCCGATATAGAGAGAGTTAATTGAGTGGCTCACCGTAATATTGGGGTCCCAGAAATAATGGGGAACCTCTAGGTCCAAAGCTCCACTCAGGACAGGCCAGGTGTGGCCCCTCCCAATCAGTCTGCCAAATTCCATTATCTTACCACAAAACCTAGGTCTTTCCTGACACCAGGGATGTCTGCTTTTTCCTAGCCCACACCACAGACATGCACATACACAGACCTGGGATGCTGGCCCGGGGGATGATGGGAATAACCGGGGAGAGGGCCCTGTCCTCCTGCTCCTGCTGGCCAGATACCAGTTGGGGAAATCGAGGTGCCTCCTCCCCAAGAATACTCTCTGGTGAAGAAGCTGGGACGATGCTGTCAGGAGAGTCACTCTCCTCATCACTCTCCATCCTATAGACCAGAGACACAAGGCATGTTAGCACCACATTGTGGTCACTCCTCCCCATTCTTGTCAAGCCTGCCTGAAACCCCAAAGGCAGGGTAGCCAAACACCCCAACCCAGTGCTCATTTCATTTCCAACCTGACATCCTCCGTCTGGTTGTGAGGAGGTGTGGGAAGAGCTGCCAGCAGGTCCAAACTCTTCACTTCAGGAGCATCTGGAGCAGAGGGAGAGAAAGGACATAGTGATGAGGTTGGCTGGAACAGAGGGGCCCTTCCTCTCCAACATCCCAAGCCTCGCCTTTCCTGCTCTCCTGATCCTGTTGCTCTGACAGTTTCCCCAGGCCACAGGGTCTACCAGGGGCCTAGGCAGAAGCAGCTTACCTCTGTCCCCACCTCCACATGCTTCAAAAGTCTGGGTTTTCAGAACCCCCAAACCAAGAGGTGGGAAGGAAACAAAAAACTCATTATGCTTTTTTTCCAAGGGATGATGGGGAAGAAAGGACAGAGAGCTACATTTTTTAAAGGGAGAGTCTACTACCCTCTTGGGTGTTGGTGGACTTTATTGCAGTCAGACTGCCAAGCTGGGCCTTTTCAAAACAAAAGACGCCTGCCCTAGGCAGAGGGGGCCTTTCTCTCTGCCTCGCCTCACCATCTGCTGCTTACCCCTTGGTCCCCCATCAGGCTCTCGGGCAGGGGCCGCATCTTTAGGTTGTTCCCCCAGGTCTTCAGAAGGAGTGACCCCATTCACCAGTTTCTGCTGTACTGATGGGGGTGGGGTAGGCGGCAGAGAAGAAGGCGGCGTTGGCGGGTTACTCAGGTTATTCTAGGGGGTCAAAAAAGAACAGCAAGTCTGATGGTGAACGAGTCATCTTAATGCCCCTACTCTGGGTAGGCTAAGCATTCCCTCGGACCCTCCCATCTCAGCACGGTGCCTCCCCTTCCAGACCTTCGTAAGAAGCTGGGAATAGTAGTCAGGGCCAGTGGGTAGCGCCCCACTGCCAAACGCCCCCCTCAGCTGGCTCCGCCCATTGATGAGGCAGCCACTGCCAAAGGGGGCAAAAAGGCTGAAGTTGTTGGTGATGCTGGGTTCCGTAAGTGGCAGCAAGGACAGTTCCTGGGTCAGGGAGGAGAGAATAAAAGCCATGAGAACACTACAGGATTTAAGCCCCTAGAACTGAAGAGTTAGAGAAGGGGCTCCCAAGGGTCTTCATCCCAGCTTCCTCCCATCTGCCCTGGGGATCACCTGCTTGAGCTGTTTCAACAGGGCCTCATTGGCTTTCACCCCATCTTCCTTCCGGAGCTTCTTGCGGGAGCTTGCTACCCTGTCGCCCGCCTTCTGTACCCTCTTGGGCTTGGGGGTCAGTGGTTTCTTGGCTGCAGCATCCTGTGACAGAAAGGTCCACTGTAATGGTCCCCCCTCCCACACCCACCCATCCACTTCCCCTCCAACACTATGGGACATCTCATGCCTAGCTTTAGAAAGACCCCAGTTCCTCTGGGCAGTGCCACGCATAAAGCAAAGGAGGCTTAAAGGGATGTATGGAGGCCAGAGCAGGCAGAGATTACACGTGCCACTCAGCAGACCAAGCCAAGGCCACCCTAGCCATGACACTCACCTCCTTGCTGATGGGAGTGCCCTGAAGCTTCTGCTCCAAACCGGCCAGCTTGCTGTCAATGTGCCCATTGATCTCTGCTCGGAGCCCCTCAGGTCCGTGCCCTGTGCCAAGCTGCACATTCTTTGCTCGAAGCAGCTT